>NC_089504.1:240420048-241044848 GCF_036850995.1 Saccopteryx leptura | reverse complement strand
CAAATTACAGTCATAAGAGAAAATTATAGCAGGAGAGACTTCACATCCAAAGAGAACTTCATTTAAAAAGAAAAACAACTAATAGTCTAAAAATAAAAATGAAAACATTAAACATCAAAGTTGTAGAATGCAATCAACTTTAAACATCGTCCCAAATCAGTCCTTTTTAAGTGTTTTGAGGGTCAGACACCTCTGAGAACCTCATGCAACAGGCCCTTCTCCCTGGAAGGAAACACACGGACAGCATTTTGCGCAGAAATTGAGGAGGGCCACCCAGGCACAGAGCCCCTGGGCAACCTAGGCCAGTAGCATCAGAAGTGGAAATAAAGGAACTAACCAGGTGATTAAGACTCAAGGAGAAGGAAACAAAATCCTCCAGGAAATAGGGAAAAGGAACAGCAGGACAAAGGCCAGGATTAAAACAGTGGAATTGTTCAATCTGCGAGTTTTCTTTGGAAAAATCAAACACAACTAAAAAACAGTAAACTTTAAAAAAAAAAAAAAATCAAGAAAGGAAACCACCACATAAATTACAAGAATTGAGGAAGACCATTCATTTCCAAAAACAACAGTTTCAGAATCCAGGGAATTAAATCCTACTTGCATTGACCTATGTTGGCAAAACGATTTTTTTTTTCCTATAAAAATCTGAATTACCCAAATTGACAGAAAACCTCCATCAAAAACAACAAAAAGTCCTTTTTTTAAAAAAAAGACTTTATTCATTTTAGAAGAGAGAGGGAGACAGAAGAGGGGAGGAGCAGGAAGCATCAACTCCCTATATGTGCCTTGACTGGGCAAGCCCAGGGTTACAAACCAGCAACCTCAGCGTCGATGCTTTATCCACTACACCACCACAGGTCAGGCCCTGTATTTTCTAACAAGTAAAAAAGCATTTTTCGTGCTCCCCACAAGGGCATCAGGATAGGATGAACTTGCTGGTACATGATTTCAGATTTGAGGTGCCGTCCGCTCTCTCAACAGTCTGGGCAGCAAACATTTGCTGGATGTCTACTTCCAGCCCAGAGAGTCTAGTCGGCTCAGTGCCATGTTGCTGTCGTGGAAGGGAAACTCCTGGGTGACAGAAAATGGCTGCAAGGTCACTGGTATATCTTGTGAAGCAAACATGACCTTGATCCCTAGACCTATTAAGAAGGTAACTTGCTAAGCTTTGCGGTGATATAAGAAATCACAGGAAACAAAATAAAAAAGGGGGGGGTTGTTGATACAACTTTGTGAACATTATCTTCTCTTCAACTCAAAATGATATACTCTAAAATTACAAGGAATCCTGACAGAAATTTAAGAAAATGATGCCTGTTAAGTTAGTAAGAACAACATCGAGACCTCTCCGTGAACAAGGTAAGATTTAAGGAAGAGGAGCTAATTGTATATGCTCCCTGAAAATGCTCACGCTCAAATTAAATGAGACAGTTACTTTCTTGCCTGTTAAACTATTGAAACTGGCCCTCCCCCTTCCCCACAGCAAACAGTCCCTTGAGTCAGCCCTCTCAGCTTTGCTCTGGCGGGCCCATGCTCCTGGATGCCCTCGGACTTGACCAGGTGGATGCAAACTCGCCTGGCCTCCCAGCCAGGCAGCAGACACCGGGGAAAGGTGGAGAGGGGCGGTGCACTGCCCTGTGTTGGCTTGTTCTGTGCATTGGGTCATTTTAAGCATTTGTTACAATAGACTTGCTTTGCTGCCTATAAATGAAGTGTTTAGTAACAAACCAGACAAATGCTCCTTTTAGGTTATTAAAACAAAACATGTGCTTCAAAAACAAATCAAAACAAAAAACTGTGAGATGGACCCGTGTCTGTCTGCATCTTCCCAGCATCCAGGCACTAATGCTCATTGAGAAAATCACCTTCCCAGAGAAAAATCAACCCCTTTTAGTCTTCGCCAGGCTCCTTCCTGGGGATTGAACTTTCTTCCTCATCTACTTCTAAGTCTTACCTGCCTCATTACTTCGGAGTTCTAAGCAGAAGCAGTTAAGTGTCAAAAAATCTTTTTTAAACCTTACCTGTGAGAATGTCAAGGGAAGTGGTGAGAGCCTGGTCCATCTGTTTCTGAGCAGAGTACGATGCCTGGGGCCATAGTTACAACCTTATAATTACCAGGCACAACAGAATTGTCTAATGGTGTCTCATTAGGTATTAATGACATGAAATAATTACTGTTAAAGTGACCTTTTTGTCAAGGAGATATAAACAAGCAGAATCATTTAACACCAAGATAACACAATACACTGAAACTGCACCATGGTAGGATTTTAGCATGTGGTAAATCTGAAGGTGAAAATCTTCATGCAATGGCTGGCTTTGCATAAACCACCAGAGCACCAAGGACTGTTTTCAGCGGGTGGCTCCTGCTTGGGTATGAAGTCCTTTAAAAAAAGTCTGCTTTTAAAAACTTCTATTGAAGAACTGCACTTTCTACAAAGATTTTTATTGGCTCTTTGATACTAGTAGGAAACAAATCCCTGGCCCCACGACTTCCTGAACAGCAGGGATATAAAACCACGCGATAGCATCACGGGGGGGAGGGGGGGGGGATGACACACAACGTAGGGTTTGGCAGAATCGGAGCAAGGCAAGGGGCTGAGAGCTGATGGTTTCCAAGTGCCAGGTCAGATTCATGCACATCTAATTTGCACAATGTTTACGTGCATTTGACAAAGAATTTTTCCCACCTGGAAGAGAGTCAGAGCTCCTGTTGCCATATTGGTACAGCAAGGAGTGGTTATAGAAAAAAAAATTCCTCGTACAAATAAAACCAACATTCACTGATTGTTGGATCAAGTATCACCCAATGTAGAGCAGACCATCCAAGCTAATGAACGCTTGTAAAAATACCACCTAATTGTGATTTTTAAGGGGACACAGGGAATCACTGGACTGACTTGATTGCATAGGGTCTAGGAAATGTGTTAAAATTCTTTAGTAATGTATTGAATTCTTTATAATGTTTTGGCAAGTGGCCTTGGTGTAGTGGCACCTGGATGAGGCAGAGGCCAATGTAATCTTTGAGCCACAAATGCAGCCTCCCTTTTCTCAGCCTTCTTCAGTGGTGTGACTGTAAGGACAAGCACACAGTGTTTCAGTCTGCAGAGGACTCCTCAGGGCAATGCCTTTATCCTTGTTGGCAGATCAAACAACGGAGGCTGAGGAGTCTCAACAGCTTTCTCTCTAGATTTCAGATAAGTTTAGATTCATAACAATGCCTATTTCTTCAATAGATGGAGGAAGATTAAAAAGCAAGGGCTTCTGATCTATTCCAATTTGGACAGGAAGCTCTCCCAAATCCTGGGGTTTGCTATGTTAATGAGACTTTCCACCCCGAAAGCATGTAGTTTTTCCTACTGGACGGATGCAAGGAGACCCACATGGTGGGTACCTTGCAGCCCACATGCCTTGCCTGTGGGGTGCGTGGAATGGCCTGCGACCATCACCAGCCTGTAAGGCAGGGAAACATGAAAGGGCGATGTGTCTGTCATTTCCAAGCAGCCTCAAAGAGAACCTGGCTAGGACTGTCAAGAGAAAGGAAGAATTACAGACTTGTAATTAGCTCTAGGATTGAGCACAATCTTAGAGTTGGGAGGCACCATCAAATGTGACCTATGCAAAAACAGTTCAAGAACACCAAGGCTCCGCGATCAATGGTGCGCGCATGTGTGTTCTATAATCTAGAAGTGAACTTGTACCCCGGAGCATGAGCATACTGTTTGGGGAGAGCTGTCAGACAGGGTCATCAGGGGCCTTAAAAGTCTATGTCCGTTTTACTCTGGAGGGTAGCGCCTAGCTCCCAGTCAAGGGTCCAATCCATCATCCTGACCCCTTTGGAATAGGTGTGGGTCATTTTTGTTGCAAAGGCAGGATAGGAGGGGGAAAAAAGCCACTCAAAGTTTCAGTAATTCAATAATTTATTCCTCTAAAAAAGTGTGTAAAAGTATATAGCTCTCATTCACAAGGTATATATGAATGACATTTAAAATGGAGGCCTTTTAGTATTGTTTCTTTTTATCAAAGTCTTAGTGTACTGTACCAGCGCTATACTGTAGTTTTTTTTTAAATGAACTTCACATATTTTCGTATTCTTTCAAATTGTTTGCTATATATAAAAGAAGCTCACTGCAAAATGCTTGAAGGAAAAAAGGAAACAAAAGAAATTCAGAACTTCCCAGAAATGTACAGCTTTTACATGTAGAAAAGGTTCTGAGACAGACATACAAGCATGCTGGACAATCCCGCCCCCTCCCGCCCGCGTCCCCCCCTTTTTAGTTCAAACCGTGGTAAGAGTTCTGATTTCTGCAGAATTTCAAAAATTAAAAATAAAAAAAAAAAATAAAATAACTTCTCACTCTGTAGCAAATCCAGGGCGTGTACATTTCAGATTAATTCAGTAAAAAACTCACAAGTAAAATAATGCATATTTAAGGGAAATATTATACAGACTTTTTCACACAGAAGTACATAATAAGATTTTTTAAAATCTATTGCCATTCATTTATTTTTGCACAAAAACGTATAAATATGTCACCAGCTTTTCTTAACTTAAAAAACTTAAATAAAAGACACCAGATGAAAACTACCCTTTGCTGCCTTTTTTTTTAAATTTTTGTAGGGGTTTTTTCTTTTTTGTGTTTTTTTTTCTTTTTTCCTTTTTTTGCTTAGAATTGGATTTCTAGGGAAGAAAAGCCCCCTGCATTTAAAAACAGCCCATTAAAAAAAAATTCAAAGTTCTGATGAATTCTGGGAAAAAAAGCAACCCCAAAGTGGTAAAAGATTACAAATATCTACTTTACAATTTGTCTTCTCACCAAGATAATTTTATACAAGTTTACAATCTTCATCATCTTATGCTCTTCAAAAGGCCTTGAGAATTTTTCCTTTCTGATTAAGAAAAAATAGCACTGCAATATTTTTAAAGTCAATTTTACACTGTACACATTAGATACAAATGGTTTTGATATATCAGATTTTTTTACCTATACATTGCGAAAGTCACCCCCCCAATCGGTGGAACAGAGAACAAAATTATCCATTTACAAGTTATTTCTCTGCTTTCACATTCCCACCACACTGCTTTTTTTTTAATATAATGTTTTAAACGTTAGATTATTTCAAGAAAAATACTTTTACAAAATCATATCAGTTATTACATTTTTCCTTTTTTTTTTTTTTTTTTTTTTTTGTTAATAACCAGGATATGGTAGTCTCTTGGAAGAACTTTTAAAATTTGTATGATTCTCTCCACAGATGACCAGAGCCCACCAGCCCAAGGAGAGTGCACAGGCGCAGGCACGGGCCCTCGCCACGCCCTCCACGGACGCAGCCAGGGAGGGCTAGAGCGGGGTCTTACAGACAACCCTCCCGGGCCTGGAATGAGGAGTCATAAAACACTTCAATTAGCCATTAACGCTTTAAAAAGGCATTTAAAAAAAAAAAAAGTCCCACCACGAAGGCTCAACTTCAAGTACTAATTTAATGGTTAAGTTGTAATATTTCTTTGAAATAATATTCCTATGGTCCAGAAAAAATTCACCATATTTATAACTGATTTTATGAGCAAACACTTTCGATTGTAGTATGTACATGAGTCCCTTTTGATCTAATGAGAGGAGAGACCTGGCTTTCAGCAAGAATTCCCTAGAAAATAGGTTTCCTGTGACTATAGAAATGACTGAAGGTACTTGCCTCCATGGCTCTGGGTAAGTGGGACTGCCTTCTGTATAGAAACGACGTCCTTCGTGAACCGCGGGCCACTTTCACTAGGGAACACGGCAGAACGTGCCCCCAGGCTGCTCTTAGCGAAGCCTAAGGCTGGGGGTCTGGAATACATGACTTTTAAGCATGAGCTCCCAATCTGTTCTCACTCCTTTTCCGGCTTTCTAGGACAGAGGTATGTAGTCAAAGAATCCTACGGTGGATCTGAGTTGGGTTTCAGCTACTGTACCTGGTCCTCGTGAATTAAACAAAAAATTAAAAAGAAAGTCACAAAAACCGTATGACAAAACAACTTAAAATAAATAAACAAAATGAAGATGTCTTCAGACCTTTTGTATCTATACACAGGTATGAAGGTAACCAAAGCACTCAGCCAGTCGAGACGGGCGCACGAGGGAGGGAGAGGCCCCACGTGAAATCAGGTACTTGAGCTGGCTCTGATTTTTTAAAAAGTCCCAGAATATGGAGTTCAGGTAACCCACAGGCCATATACCAATAACTAGAGGATTTCATCCAAAGGGCTGAATGACCCTTATTTTTAAACAGAGACTGAAAACACAGACTCTTGTGCAAAAGGATACTGTCTCTTCTGTTCCCCTCTTAAAAACCAACACCAACCAGAACTTCCTGTGCACCAGTGGTCTGGGGCTGCACACATCGCACACCGGTGGAAAGTCACTGCTTACGGAGGGTTCCGGGTCCGGGAGAGAAGTGTCAGTGAGTCCCTCTAGTCATGAACACTGCAGAAACCACACGTGCCTGGCAAGGAGGGGCCCCAGTGCAGGACTGTGGACAGTGGTCTCAGGAGGAGGCTGGGATGTCCGCAGAGTACAGCAGGCTCCTGGACTGAGGTTGCAGGGAGAAGGAACTGAGCCAGAGAGAACAAGTGCTTTTCCAATTACAGTATATTCATGATGGCGTTGTACAACTGAGTGAGCACCACAAAGTGGACGGGAAGGCAGGAGGTGCGGTCCTGGGTGGCCGGATTGCACGTGAGCCAGGACAGGGCATTGTACTGCTCCAGAACAAACCTGCGGGAGGGGACAAGGGTCAGGGCTGAGGCGCAGCACAGGCAAGGCGACCGCCCTGGATTTCAAAGACTCAGTATTTAAAAATAATGTAAAATAGCTCATGAATATTTTTGTTTGATTACTCTTGAAATATTTTGGGTATATTTGATGTTATTCTGATATACTTTGATACAACTGATAAATTTACTACTAAAATTAACTTCACTAATTTTTTTCATTGTTTAATGTGGTTAGCAGAAAAGTTTCATTAGGTGAATGGCTCACATTATTATCTCTACTGGATAGTGTTGATCCAAAGGGCACAAAAGCCAAAATCACAGTGAGCAGGTTCCTGCTTAACTGTAATTCCCAAATCATTTGAGTCAGAAAACATTAGGAAAAGACTGTGTCCTTCCTTAAGGTACCTGAAGAATGTTTATGGCCTCCTAAAATGCCAGAGAATTTGTACACACTTCTGGGAGGTATTCCCCAATTATGGAATTTATATTGTAATTTCATTTATAAAGTTGGTATGAGAGAGGGTAAAAGACATTTGCATTAAGTTCCAGACTCTCTTCTAACCACCTGCCCTGAATTCTGATCTATTTTCACTACCATGAAAATGCCTCTTTTGACAGGAAGCCACCTGCACGTGACTGTCCACTTTAACAAAGTCCACTACACTGTCTGCCTTCTGCATGTGGCGGGGGGACTGCGGCTCTGACTGGTCATCAGTGCTCCACTGCACAAAGGTGGCACCCTTCCATGAATACCACACTTCAATTAAAACTCTGGAGAAACAAGAGCAAAGGAATATCATTTCAAACTGCGCTGCTCTGCTGCCCGGGACTGAGCCTACCTCAGAACATCAGATGTGGTTTTGGAGTCAAGAGGATGTGGAACCCGCTGAGAGTTCCTGGCAGGGAGAAGTTCGTCCGTCTGTGCCACTGAGATGTGGTGATGCAGGGAAGCCTGGCGGAGGAACAGAGACAGTCACTGTCCTGCCTGGCAGCCATGGGGCAGCAGACAGGCGGCCCGTGCCTGCCTGAAGCTGGTGCCCCTTCTGTGAGTCTGTAATTCTTAAGCTGCTCGGTAACCCCAATGTGATCCCACAAAACTCCATTTCCTCAAGTTGAAGAAAAAAATAAAAAAAGCCAGAACTATGAATGATTAAATAACATGCCCCTGCAGGTCCTCATCTGTAATGACTGACCCAAACAGTGTGAGCCCAGTGTCCTTGTGGTGTTCTTCTACCTGATTTCCATGAACTGATAGTTCTAGAGACTCAAATAGGTTCTAATTATTGGGGGGGGGGGGGGGGGGGAGACGACGACAACAAGATATTGTACAACTGGTGCCATGCTGTTCTAATCATGTCACATCAGAAGGCACGTAAGGTCTGCTGTCCCACAGACTGTGACGGATCTCTGGATTGAGGAGGTACCAGCACGCTCCATCCACTATAAAGTGTCCATCAGTTTTTAACTTAATGGTTTTATTTATTGAATATATAAAAGAAAGGCACTATAAATGCTTGGTTCTCTTTATTTTTCAATTTTTAGGTTAGAGTTGCTGCTCTAGCAGCTTCAATAGTTGATTGATTTTTTTTCAGCAGTTAAGAACCCATGATGTATTTCAGTTTTTTGCCACCATCATTCTCTCTTTGATGACCAAATGGTACCACCCTTGGGCAACGAAAACCCCTCCACTTTGGCTACTGGGGCCTTTGACAGGACTCTAATAATGATCTTAGGAAACTTCTTTGCTTTTAAGGATGACAAGATGTCCAGTTCATCCTGAATAATTCTTACTTCAGACCTGAAATCTGTCATTTCTTCAAAGAATTTTGTTCCTTTCAATGATAAATGGTACTTAGGAACCACAGTCGTGGCAATAGTGGTGTTCACTGCTACTAAATTGTCATTGCTCCAAGCCTTTTCAGTAAACAGAGTTAAAATACGTATATACATTTTGAGAGAGAGAGAGACATTGATGTGTTGTTCCACTCATTCATGCTGTCACTGGCTGATTCTAGTACGTGCCCTGACCGGGGATTGAACCCGCAATCCTGGTATGTCAGGACAATGGTCTAACCGACTGAGCTACCCAGCCAGTAACAGTGTATACATTTCTTAAGAGGAAACAATAACTCTAGGTTCATTCTGACCATTTTAATTCAAAAATAAAGATTACATAAAATTTTACGTAACTTCTTTGATTTCATAATATGTTAAAGCCATTAAGAAAAGCAATTATTTTTGGTTCTAACATTCCAGATGTATGTGTCTTATACATTACTGCACAGTAATCTAACCTCCATAGGTGACTGTATGAAAAGGTTTCTCGTTTTGTTATGGATGACTAACACTCACTACTACAGTTTATTCAACTGATCCCCTACTGGTGGACACTTCAATTGTATCTAATCTTTTATATATGTCATTTTTTGTTTTTGCCAAAGTGTCTTTTGAACAGATTTCTAGAGTTGGGATTGTGGCATCAAAAGGGAAGTGTGCAGGGTTGCAGAAGCCAGCCTCTCCTCTAGCTCTGCCAAGAGAGTGATGTGGTCAAACCTTTGGGTTTTTGCCCATATGTGGGGGTGAAATGGATTTCTTTCCAGTTTCCTTCACTCCAAGTGGATGTGGGAGAGCTCTTATATTTAACCCTTAGTTTAGATTACAAGTTTCTAAGAACTACAGAGAAAGGAGAGGGTGTAAATGTGGAACGTTTGAGCTAACCTGCCCTGCTCCAATGAAGAACGTGATAGGCTGTGGCAGGGGAGGAGGAGGGCGGCGGGCACCACCTCCCCCAGGCTGACCTCAATGACGGCTCCGCAGCAAGACTGGGGACAGCCCACTACCCAGAACACGTGTCTATCCTGGATAAAAAGTCTCCTCCTAGGCCCTGGCCGGTTGGCTCTGGCTCAGCGGTAGAGCGTCGGCCTAGCGTGCGGAGGACCCGGGTTCGATTCCCGGCCGGGGCACACAGGAGAAGCGCCCATTTGCTTCTCCACCCCTCCGCCGCGCCTTCCTCTCTGTCTCTCTCTTCCCCTCCTGCAGCCAAGGCTCCATTGGAGCAAAGATGGCCCGGGCGCTGGGGCTGGCTCTGTGGCCTCTGCCTCAGGCGCTAGAGTGGCTCTGGTCGCAACATGGCGACGCCAGGATGGGCAGAGCATCGCCCCCTGGTGGGCAGAGCATCGCCCCTGGTGGGCGTGCCGGGTGGATCCCAGTCGGGCGCATGCGGGAGTCTGTCTGACTGTCTCTCCCCGTTTCCAGCTTCAGGAAAAAAAAAAAAAAAAAAAAGTCTCCTCCTTGGGTCAATGTGATTCGTTCCTTTGTGACATGGTTTTGGGTTCCTCTCCTAAGTTCTATTCTCCACCTCTAACTGTAACTAAGATGTTCTCAGAGTGTAAGCAGACATGAGAGAAACAGGAAATATAATACTACAGTGACAGAAGTTTCTAAACAAAATGGATTCGAAGCATAATTCACTTATTTCCCTCCTCCTCCCATGTGATGCCACACCAACCTTCAGGAAGAGGGGGCACTGGTTCTGCGCCTGGGGACACGATGACCAGAACCACTGGGGCAGGTTCTCCGCTTTGGCGGTCGAGACGAAGTACCCGAGGGCCAGTGGCTGTTGCTTCAGCTCCTCGGGCGCCTCTCTAGATAGGAGCCGCTCGCCCTGGCTCTGAAATCAAAGGCCCAAAGCGTGATCAGCATCTACCACCAAATAAAACTTTTTAAAAAATCAACTTTTAAAAAAACTGATATATAATTGACATAAAATATTTATATTAGTTTCAGGTGCCCACCATAGTAATTCATATTTGTATATTTTTACATATTGCAAAGTGATCACCACAGTAAGTCTAGTTAACGTTCATCACCATAAAGTGACAAAAATTTTTTTGTAAAATTTTTTTAACAATGAGAATGTTTCACATCTACTCTCGTAGCAACTTCCAAATATGTAACAAGTACTGTTAACTACAGTCACCATGTTGCACATTCTATCCTAGGACCTACTGGTTTCATGACCTCCAGTGTTTTATCAACCTGCTGGCACACGGCAGTGAGCAACCCCTCTGACAGCGTCACACAAAGAAAAATGCCCAGTGACTGAGAAAGGTCAACGGGGAGGCCCTGGGCCCACTGCACCCTGATGCTGATGGAAGCATGGCTCAGGCAGAAGGTCCCAGCAACACTAATGACACCAGTCAATTAAGTACACATTTATTTCCTTTGGTTTCTCTTCTGCAGGATGTCAACTGTGTTGTGTGGCATTAGTAGGTATCAAAGTTAAAATGAAGAGAGTCAATCTGTGATAGCTGAAAGGATCTCCATACTCATGTGCTCTCACCAGCCACCAACCCCAGTACACAGAGCCCTGACATTTCCCACCAGCAGCTCTGGCCGGGAAGATGGAGCCCTGCGCCAGGGCTGTGGACACAGCACCGGCCTGCTGCCAGTGCAGGCTGGCTCGTGCAGGCCTGGTTTCCATCTACAGCCATCCCCTCCATAACGGGCTCCTGGAAGGGACCTACTGTGCGTTTCTGAAACTGGCACGTTCCTCACCTTTGATTCTTTTAGCTAGCTTCAAGAGTTAAAAATCCAGTTTTTATGTAAGCAATAGTAAGTAACTGTTTTCAAAAGTCTTCTGTTTCAAGGGAAAAAAATCCTCACCTACTACATCAAGTTGCATTAGTTCTGAAATGGTTAAAAAGCAAAAACTTATCACAACCTTGAACAAATTTCTTTCCCCTGTAGTAATGTCTTAATTGAATATCAAAGAATGTTTAGCCTGACCAGGCGGTGGCATAGTGGATAGAGCGTCGAACTGGGATGTGGAAGACCCAGGTTCGAGACCCCAAGGTCGCCAGCTTGAGCGCGGGCTCATCTGGTTTGAGCAAAGCTCATCAGCTTGAGCCCAAGGTCGCTGGCTCGAGCAAAAGGTCACTCGGTCTGCTTAGTAACTCCCTGGTCTATCCCTCTCTCTGACTCTGTCTCTGTAAAAAAAAAAAAAAAAAAAAAAAAAAAAGTTTAATGGTTCAGAAAGAGGAAATGTTAAAAACCTCTCAGGAATCACCTGCTTACAGGTGCTCTGAATTGAAAAAGTCCACTTGGGCCTGGCTTGTGGTGGCGCAATAGATAAAGAATCAACCTAGAATGCTGAGCTCCCTGGTTTGAAACCCCAGGCTTGCCTGGTCAAGGAACATATGAGAGTTGATGCTTCCTGCTCCTCCCCCTTCCCCCTCTCTCTCTGCTCTCTAAAATGAATAAAATCTTAAAAATAAATAAATAAATGCCACCAGGCCACCTGACCAGCTACCTTCAAAACAATGCTGTTTATTTTATCTTTAATTAAATTTATTAGGGTGACAATAGTTAACATAATTCCACAAGTTTCAGGAACCTGATTCTACAAGATATCCCTGTAAACCATATTGTGTGTCACCCCCCCCAAGTCAAGTCTTTGCCATCACCATTCACCCTTTCTCTCCCCACTTCCTCCCCCCCCCTCCCCCCCGGCAATACTAGGACATTCAACGAAATACTTCAGGGCTGTAGGCTCCAACAAAGAACGATAATACAGCACCCTCCGTTTCTTATAGAACTAACACTAGAATTCAATTGCGAATGCATTGTTAATGGATAAACTGAATTACAACAACCAGTACTGGAGGTAGCTGCCATTATTTCCATGTCACAGACAAGGTAACCAAGGCTGAGAAAGTAACGGCCACCTGTCCCAGCTCACAAAGCTAGTACACCGCACCGCCACAACTCAGAGCTGCACTTATCCAGCTCCTGCCTTCTTAGCTGCTATGCCGTCTGCCTCTAGACTTCACATTAATCCTAAATTTAAATTATCCAATGTAAAATCTGTGTTTCTGGTTCCTATCACAACAATTTCCAATGAACTAAGAAATAGTCATTAACTGGCAAATGATTTGGGAGGAAATAAAGACATTTAAAGTCTCTTCCTCCCAGGCGGAGGAGGACAGAGATGGGCAGTAATAGGGGAAGCCCAATGAGCTGACCTGCCCTGGTTTCTCAACTGCTCTGTAACTCAAGTATTAAATCTTCTTTCTCGTGATCAAACTCAGGGCTGGCAATATAAGTCCCACCTGACAGAAACCTCAGGCCTCTAAATGCATCTTTGTGTCTGAATGAGCGTGAACAGGATTGCTTATACTTGTCCAGTTTAATACAACATACGTAGTAATTTGTCTTACTCCCTCAGTCTCTTAAGATTTTAAATAAAAAGTACAAGACAGTGAAAAGGCATAAATCATCTAGCATTATTTTAAACAAAGTTAACATGAGTAATGACAGAAGCTTTTACTCTTCAATCTTTTGTTAATCCACCTCCAACATCTCTATGATATTTAAAGATGACACTAGTTGTAAGCTCTGTTTTTCTCCTCCCTTAACACTCGGGCATCAATCTGAACATTTCTCCGACCCAGCCTCCTGTGGGCTCTCCCATTCCTGCGGGTGGAGAGGAGGGCGTGGGAACCACGGAAATAAAGGCCCGTGCAGGGCACAAAGCAGTTGGCCTACCTTCAGAACACTCAACAATGTGTTTTTCAATTAATAATTACTTTGCATCTAAATAAGCAGAACTGCTGAACTAGTCTCTGAAAAACCACTATTTTGGCAAAAATTAAAAAACTGGGAAACAAAGCAACCAAAATTAATGTTTGCTAAGAAAACAGTAACTGCAGACAACCTCTGCAGCTTTAATAGGACTAGTCCTCTGAAAAAACATATTTATCAGGAATAATACACTTTTTCCAAATTCCTGCCTTTATTCAAAATAGCACAACTACAGGGTCACCTTCCCACACTTACTTCTCTCGTTCCAGCACCAAGACCATTGAGAAGAAAAGTGCACACAGTGAAAAGACCACCACACTTCTCAAGGCTTATCTTCCTAAAAGCTGAGGTTGTTTTCAACAGCCTCCTTCAGACCATCCTTACCCGACTGTGCTGGAAGTGAGAGCCCACGCCGATCCCAGGAGAGCCTGGGGAGGGAACTGGGGAGGAGTTGGGGGAGGGATGGAGATTCCCAGTCATTAATATGCCAATGTCATTGTCCATATCATCTGGGAATGGAAGGTCAACAAACATGTCATCTAGAGGAGAGGAAGGGAAAAAAGCACAAAAATTAAAAAAATGATCTACATCCCAGTTTAAACAAAACACTCTTTTGGGGGGCTCCAACTATTACAAGCAGGTGCTGCTAACAACTTAGTAAGATCTAATGTGTGCCTACTGAGTGCAAGGTGCTGCAAATTCTCCTTTCCTTCTGTACCCTCTCCAGTCATTTCCTAATGTGGAGAATGAATAAAGAACATGAAATAAAACTCCACAGTCTGTATAGCTTCCAAAGGCACATAAAAAGATGGCAAATAGCTAAAGAAATAATTTAATTATTAAACAAAGTTAAAATTGACACCATCTAAGAAAATAGCAGACTCCATCTATGCAACCAGTTAGCATTTAAAATACTGGAGCTGAATTAATGCATGTTAACAGGTATGAACTTGCCCCGAAATTGGAAGGCCATTCCAGAAGCAGATCAAAGCACCACGTTTTCATTAAGAAATCCTCTCCCACATCGTAAAAGTAAGGTAGCACAGCAGAACATTTGGAAAGAAAAGTACGAGAGGAAAACCATTACCCATAAGCCAATCACCACAAATATCTGTTCTGATTATTTTCTCTGAGGTGTTAGTTACTCCACTGTGATCATACTATACATGGCACACACAGGGGCCAAAGAGTGGAAAATGATGCAATAATGAATAAATAACAATAGAATATAGACTCTGTGTTCTGCATACTCAGACTATAAACCTACTTTTGCCCACCCTGTATTCATACATACAGTGTGGTGTCCTTTAACTTTCCTCCTTTAACAGGAGTAAATGCCAGTAGCTGTTAAAAATTCTTAAAGAAACAATGTAAATGACTGCATAATATTGAGAATTTACAGTTTATAAATAATCACTTTTTTTTTTCTTTTTTCTGAAGTTGGAAACAGGGAGGCAGTCAGATAGACTCCCACATGCACCCAACCGGGATCCACCCAGCATGCCCACCAGGGGGTGAGGCTCTGCCCATCCGGGGCATTGCTCTGTTGCAACCAGAGCCATTCTAGCACCTGAGGCAGAGGCCATAGAGCCACCCCCAGTGCCCAGGCCAACTTTGCTCCAATGGAGCCCTGGCTGTGGGAGGGGAAGAGAGAGACAGAAAGGAAAAGAGGGGGAAGGGTGGAGAAGCAGATGGGCGCTTCTCCTGTGTACCCTGGCCAGGAATCAAACCTGGGACTCCTGCATGCCAGGCCGACACTCTACCACTGAGCCAACCGGCCAGGGCCTAAATAACCACTTCTTAATAAATGCCTTAGTATATTCAAACCAAAAGATCTATTAAGAATAATCAAGTAAAAAGTGGTTTTAGAACAATTTAGGTCCCCAGTGACTAGCTAAAGACAGGTGCCATCATTATACGGCCTAGTTGTCTTCATACATTTCAAATCATATTGAGAAATAGTTATTGAAAGAGTAGCACCCATGTATATACTACACTACCAAGCAGGTATTGATTTCTGCCTTTAATAAAAAACAAGAGAAAGTGAATCAACTGAAAGAGGAGAGTATTTATTTGGTCTTGTTAATAAAGCAGACTTTTCTAACCTTCAAGCCCCTCTTCATATTTCACATGTTGTTTATTACAACATAGAAAAGCCTGCGGCAGTTCAACGACCCTACTCTAGCTCGTGTCTGGTGGAAGAAGCTGAACTCTGGGCATTCGTGGTTCTGCACTCACCATTGTTGGGGCTAAACCCATCTTCATTGGGATAGTTGGCTGGAGCCACTTGGATGGTTGACGATGTTGGGAACACCAAGATGTGTGTACAAGAAGCATCTTGAGGGGTGTTCAGCTGAGATGACTGCATGTTTAATGCAGTACTACGGCGAAAAACAGAGCCCATTGTGACAGCATCTTAAAAAAAAAAATGTATCAATTCCTTTTGTGCAGCTGTAACTGATTCCAGAAATGACATTTGTAAGAGGACCTGAGCTGGAGAGGTAGGAGTCTGACACCTCTGCCCTGATTAATACCAAGTGTTTAAATATCTTCAGAAAACCAATGCAGAGTATGTGGCCACAATGACCAAGCCTCATTTCATACCAGAAAGCTTAAGATAAAATGGGACTGATTCTACCAAATATGTTTTAATTACTTATATAAGAAGTATTTCTGAAAATAAATCTCCCATGTCCCTTCCTCTCGTGGTTGATCACAATTTATAAAGTAGTATTCTCCTAAAATCATACAATTCTGTGGAAATGGTGCCATTCAACTAATAATTGTTACAACAATTATCGAATGCTTACTAAATCCCAGATTCTGTGCTAAATTCTTCCTTCATGTCATCTCTTTCAAGCATGGCCACTATGAGGTAAGGACTATTATCCCCATGTTGTGATGAGGACAGAGCACAGCCATACTGTGTGGAAACCCGAGTGGTGCAGGCAGCAGTCCACCTAAGCCCCCGGAACAGCCCATACAGGCGTCCGTCTCCCACAGCACTCCTGACTTTCACCAGGACTGAGTGGGCAGGGGCTCCCATTTCATCTGAGTAATATCTGGGCGGTAAAAACAGGCTTAAATGTATAAAATTGCTTTGTTATAAAATTATAAAATAGCTTAGTTGCTAATTAAAAAAAAAATCTGCAGCCACCATGTTTTGGCTATCCACATGCTGACACACATTGGGAACAACAGCGTGGCCCAGAGCCGCACTGAACGCCCTGCCCTGTCAGGCGCCTCACTCTCCTCAGCTCCATAAGTAGGCTCTCAATGAGCCCCCTCGAGGCTGCTTAGAGTCTGTCACACACCTGTCTTCAAAAGGACACTCAAACATGTATCATGCTGGTGTTCATGTGAGTCTATTCTGGAGGTGATCTTGATAACCTAACAACAAGGCGGGGTCAGGCAACAGTAATTAGCCATGACTCTGGGCCTTCTCATCACATCCAGAATGGAGGCTCTCGCCCAAGCTAATGTCAACAAAGCTAATAAAATCACAAACTATTCCCCTTGGAAGAGACCAAATGATTTCCATTTTGAGCCCTAAATACAATCCTCCCTTATACAAATAAAAAATAAAGATACGTTCTACACTTGTCTGTGGACTGAAGTCTGAGTGAGCTGACCTGATGCAACGCCTCATTAATGGAGCTCACAAGAAGAGATTTACCTGGCATCACCACAAAGGACCCCTGGGGCTCCATGGCAACCAGGCAGGCACTAAGGATAGAAGGAGAGTCCGCGGCAGAGATTCCACACATCCGGCACACGTCCTTGAGCCGTTTACTGATTGTCTGTAGTGAACACTCTCCAAGGAGGATGCTCCAGTCTGAAATCAAACATCACAGTTATGTGCAGTCTTTACAAATCCATGTTGCTATGAGGTTTGAGTGTTTTACCAGGTTTGCCTGGTAAGTGAATTTTCAGGATTGAGCCCCAATCGGAATGTGGCTTTATACAGGTTTCCCCTCCTTGCTACAAAGAAAATGTTACTTGACCTTTTTGCACTTCATTAACAAAGAAACAAAAGCCTACTATTCCGTAGATGGCAGTCAGGTCTGGAATGACCTGTGAGACCAGCATGGACCAGGTGGATACAGGCCCTTCAGCCACTGCTCTGTGCTGATGACACCACCGCGCTCCCCTTTCCCTGGCCTGGTTCTTTCATGGCCTGGCCCATCAGCACTGGGCTCTAGAGAAGAGCACAGCTGGGAGAACCTCAGCTTTGCTTATATCATTAATTAATAAGACTTCTAAAAGAACAATCTAGGCTTTTAAAACTGTACAAGTAGCTACACTAGGTTAGTAAATGAGCTGGGCTTAAGCATTGCCAGTTATAAATTAGTTACTTTTAGTGCTTTGTGACTGACCGTTATATTTATAAGAAATATAAGCAGCTGGTAGATGTATTTGGGGATTCAACTTCTAAGATATCTGTTCTCTTCCACTTCTATACTAAAGGATATCAGACAGTGGCAATGTGAATAAAGACTGCTCTAATTTATAACTACTAGTCCTTGTGAATCAGGACTAACGTGCCACTGTGCCACCAAAGCAAAAATAGAAATACAGAACTTATCACCATCAACCACCGAAAAGAATGAATGAAAGAAACTAAAGGCTGTGCATGTATGACTTCTATCATCCATAATCTCTAACACAAAATTTTTGTGTTAAAACTGATTTGCTCTTTTCTTTGACTCAATATATAAAAAGTTAAAAACTCTAATACACTGAGTATCACTTTTATATTAATAAAATATTGTCTTTGCCTGACCAGGCGGTGGCACAGTGGATAGAGCGTCGGACTGGGATGCAGAGGACCCAGGTTCAAGACCCCGAGGTCGCCAGCTTGAGCGCAGGCTCATCTGGCTCGAGCAAGGGGTTACTCGCTCTGCTGTAGCCCTACAGTCAAGGGACATATGAGAAAGCAGTCAATGAACAACTAAGGTGTCGCAAGGAAAAACTAATGATTGATGCTTCTCATCTCTCTCCCTTCCTGTCTGTCTGTCCCTGTCTATCCCTCTCTCTGAATCTCTGTCTCTGTAAAAAAAAATAAAATAACATAAAATAAAATAAAATAAAATAAAATAAAATAAAATAAAATAAAATAAAATATTGTCTTTATTTTATATACTGGTGGTTACTATTTAAGATTTTTTTTTTTGGACAAATGGTTTTGTGGTCAATGAAAAGTTTAAAAACCACTGCTTTCCTAAACATTTAAAAGAATGTGAAAATATAGCCTGCTTTATTCTTACTACCAAGTGTAAACGTTTCTCTCTCAGCTCAGTTCATGACATTAGCTCAGACCTTCTCCCCGTTTCTTGTGTGTGCTGCTTCCAGAACTTCTCACCTTTGAGCTCCCCGTGGCCCAGCCGCCCCAGCCGTCCAATGACAACTCTCCAGGGCAGCGACGTCATTTGGACAATACCTATGCACCATTCCCATAACTTCTGCAGGCCCATTTTACGTGCAGACACTTTACTCCTCCGCGATCTAAGAGAGAAAGAATGGAGGAGAGGACCCCAAATGAATCCAAGTTATCACTTACAGAAAACCAAGAAAATTCCAAAGACCCCACCCACACAGTAAACACTGCGTTTAGATAAGAAAAACCAAAAAGACTTCTATCTAAGGAAAGGCACCGCATCAGTTCACATGCACACATCCTCACCTGTTTGGTAAAGCAATATTTACAACACAAGTTTCTAATAACTCCCCATGGAGGTCAGTGCAGGAAGCCAAAAGCCAGCGCTGGTCGTGAGACAGACAATAGCCCACAAAGAGCACATTGTACTTCTGGCTCGCTTCACCGAACGTCTCTCCCAGCTCGGTCTGCTTGTCTTTGACTGGGGCCAATATAAAAGGAGGGGAGTAAAGCTGAATTGGGCTGGGCCGCTGAAATCAAAATAAAAATCAGTATCAACACAAAGCCACTCAACTTCATGTTTACAACAAAACCCAGAATGGCACTGAATGAAACCAAGAGGGAATGACAAAAGATTGCCCCACCAGCGCTATATATAAATAGCAATGATAACACAGGTAATAAAACAAATGCTTAAATGATATAAACTAGTCACCCAACCAAGTCAATATTTTCTTATTAAAAGAGATTACTATTTTAGAAAGTATACTGGCCCAACTTCATTGGTCATTAGAAAAATAAAAATTAAAACAACAGTGAGACACCAATACACACCCACCAGATTGCCTGAAATAAAAAAGACAGACAACACCCAGGACTATTCTCAACAGTGTGACTCATATTAGCTACCAACAGAAAATAACCTAAATACCCAGCAACACTAACACGGATGATACACTGTGCTACAATCACACAATCAGAATATTAAACAGCAAAGAGAATTTAAAAAACTACCACTAAAAGCAACAAAAAGGGATGAATCTCAACACTGAGTAAAAGAAGCCATATATAAGAGATTATAAATTATATGATTCAGTTTCTATTAAAAGTAAAAAAACAGACCAAACTATGTTGTTATAAATCAGAACAGTGATTAGCACTGGACTGGCTGGAATGCACAGGAAGTAAGGTTTCTGGATGCTCTTTGTTTTGTTTCTTGTGATTATATGGTATTTTTTACTGAGCGAAAGTCATCAAACAGTACACTTATAATTCAGTGCTTTTCAGTTTGTATATTATACTTAAGTGTGTATGTGTGTGTGTGAGTTACAAAATCAAAGCAATAGCTATTACCTAAGATCAACATTTTAGATAAACTGTGACAAAATTTAATGTCGTCTCTGCTTACAGTTATTATACACTATTTAATACACTATAGCAGAATCAGCAAACTTCTATGCTATGTCATGAATGAATCTCACACATTATGCTAAATGAAAAAAGCAGACGTAAAAGATTATAGTATACAACTCCATTTATGTAAAATGTCCAGAGCAGGCCACCCCACAGGGACATAAAATGGAGCAGTTGTTGACAGGAGCCAGGGAAGGTCAAAATGAGAAGTGACTGCTTAACAGGTGTAAAGTTTCTGGATTGAAGAAATGTTCTAAATTTAGAAAATGATGGTAGTTGCAAACTCTGTGAATAAACTAAAAAAATCACTGAACTATTTAATTTTTAAAAGGGTGAATTTAACAATAGGTATATTATGTGTCAATAAACCATGTTGCTAAAAAGAAGTCCAGTTGAGGTTGCCTGAAAAGTTTTTTGTGTGAAACACTGGGTTCAATGTCAAATATTGTAGATGCCATAGATAGCCTGTGATAAGTCATTATGTAACACATTCTTCCCAAATACTGTTTTTGGGAAACTGGATGTTTTATGAAAAACATAAGTGATACTAGTGACAGGCTTTCTTCTTAAACTGCAGGGCAGATGAGGAAATGCATTCTTGGAGATGTGAACATGTGCGGGCACCAGACTGCGCTGTAGAGAACCATAGTGCCCAGATGCAGGGCCGCGGTCTGAAGCCCAGCTGCAGCCTCCTCACCAGACCCACTGCTCGGCGCACAGCTGACACCCACTGCACTAACTGACCGGAAGGGCAGCATTCTGACTGCAAGTAAAAACACACAAACCTAGGAAACCAGTCAGAAGGCCAGGTGATTTATTTCTCTTTTGCTGTGCCCAAGCAAAAGGGAACCAAGCACATTTTTGCCATTTATTTTCATCTATGCCTCACTCTATCTCATGAACTCCTGATGGTGTTCTGCCAGAATGCTATAATCTTTAAAAACATTATGTCATGCCTTGGGCTACTTTAATATAAGTAGGCAGCCTTTATTCTCCTCTATGAAAATGCAGCATAACTATTAATTACCATCTGAAATTGTGGTAACAAAAAGTAATAAATTGAGTTTATTAAGAAAAGCAGTAACTCAAAATAAGAAACAAGTAGAAACAAACTGATTTTTTTAAATTCTAGAGAAGCTAACACAGAAAACAGATGAACTGCTCACAAAAGTGAAAAATGAGCCTGACCAGGCAGTGGTGCAGTGG
Organism: Saccopteryx leptura; assembly: GCF_036850995.1. Lineage (NCBI taxonomy): Eukaryota > Metazoa > Chordata > Mammalia > Chiroptera > Emballonuridae > Saccopteryx > Saccopteryx leptura. The sequence continues at coordinate 241,023,513 of NC_089504.1, read as the reverse complement.
ATAGAGCGCCAAACTGGGATGCAGAGGACTCAGGTTCGAGACCTCAAGGTCACCAGCTTGAGCGCAGGCTCATCTGGTTTGAGCAAAGCTCACCAGCTTGAGCCCAAGGTCGCTGGCTCAAGCAAAAGATCACTCAGTCTGCTGTAGCCCCCCGGTCAAGGCACATATGAGAAAGCAATCAATGAACAACTAAGGAGCCACATTGAAAAATTGATGTTTCTCATCTCTCCCTCTCTCTGACCATCTCTGTCTCTGCCACAAAACAAACAAACAAAAAAAGTGAAAAATTCAAACTCAAAAGAATAAACTAACCTAAAAGTGCCAAATATAGCAACTTTACATAACCCAGGACGAATGTAGGTTGTCAGCTAAGCAGCTCCCTCTCCTGGGGCCAGCCAACGGGAACCAAGTCACACAGACTTGGTAGCTGCATCATTTCCCGTGCTAAGGTGTTCTTGTAGAACGGATAAGCATTTTAAAGAATTTTTCAAAACAAATTTTCATTACCAACTAAAATCAGCAGTTCTGGTATTTTAAGTTCTCTTATGATGAAGTATTTGTTGGCTCTTATTAATGGGTAATCTTCCAGGAAATAAAATTGTGGGGAGTGCTGTTTGAAGGCTCTGAACATTCTATACGCTGCCCTGCATGTCCATCCTCAGGGTAAGGTGACTGGCACAACACAAAGCTGCACACTTTTGTTTAAAGCGGTCTGGCTTTGGGGTTTGAAAGTTCCCGTGTGGGACTGTCTGCGGGAGGGAGGTTTCAGAAGATGGACAGAAAGCACTCGTTTACCTATAGCAGCCCTGAGACAAGAGGAGAAGAAAGCGACCCCATAAAAACGTGCACCAGAAAGGGGCCCGCGAATGACTACCACACCATGCTGACCGAGAGATAATGGAGAAGGCAGAACGTCAGGGACTGAAGACGGAGATTAATGTAAAAAAATAAAGAACAAAATAAATATAGGAAAGTTGAACATAAAAGTGATAAGCACATTGTTGCCTTGGCTTCCACATCAAAAAAATAAACAAGTAGAAACAAACTGATTTTTTTAAATTCTAGAGAAGCTAACACAGAAAACAGATGACTCTTTTTTGCTTGACTCTTTTCTCAAAAAATTTTATAAGTTCAGAAGAGTATCTCCTCTATTTTAACTTAAGGACTAAAGAAGTCTACCACTCTAAAATAAAAGTAGACCAACCAAGCCATCAACTCTCCTGGCATGCATTTTTAGCATAAATGCCCTCTTTCTTCAGGTTTCTGCCCAGCCCCTACCGACCTCCGGGTTCTTGAGTATCATCTCGATGCTGGCGGCGGGCCCGAAGCCGGTGAGGGACTTGATGTGGATCTGGGTGGGCAGGGGCCGCCTGCACTGGCAGTATACTGAAAACGCCATGGACTTCAAGTACTGAATGTAGAAAACTTGTTCGTCCTTCATTGTCTGCAGCATGGACTGGCAAGGCACAATCTACAGACACAAACATAAGCAGAACTGAAAACTGAGACCTAATGTGCTCACACAGTTGAAAAGTGAAATGGCATGAACTGTCAACCTGAATGGGGAAGGAAACTTGAGTTGTAAAATGTATGAATGCCACTGACCAGGTGGTGGCGCAGTGAACAGAGCATCAGATGGGATGCAGAGGACCCAGGTTCAAAACCCCTAGGTCGCTGGCTTGAGCACAGGCTCATCTGGTTTGAGCAAGGCTCACCAGCTTGAGCCCAAAGTCGCTGGCTTGAACACGGGGTCACTCGCTCTGCTGTAGCCCCCCAGTCAAGGCACATATGAGAAAGCAATCAATGAACAACTAAGGTGCTGCAATGAAGAACTGATGCTTCTCATCTCCCTTCCTGTCTGTCTGTCCCTATCCTCCTCTCTGTCTCTGTCTCTTTCTTTCTCTCTCACACACACACATACACACACACAAAATGTATGAATGCCAAACTCAGTATGATCCAATCTTAACTACATCCAGTGACATACAATCCTGGACCCCAATGTACACCAGCAAGTTAAAAACAGCTGTCACTGGGTCAGTCAAGGTACACTGTAACTTATAAATCACCCTTATCCTATTTTAGAGTTAATGTACTGTTTCTATGCCCCAAACTTTAAAAACTTGTTTTTTAATAGATCTCTCATTTTTAAAATATATATACACATAGTATGCATAGCATCTTCAGAATTACTGTCTAATCATTGCAAAGACAAACTTCAACACAATAAAAAACTATTAACCTATTCTAGGAACTTCCATTTCAATCTTTTAATTCTATAAGATAGTTTTTGTTAAATAACAGTAAAACAAAACCCAAACAATCAAGGCTTTGTTTCTCCCCTATTAAATTATAAAGTTTTTAAAAATTATTATGCTGTAAAGCTGTTCAGGACGCAGTAAAAATGGGGGTGCTCACAGAGATGTGTGTTATGAATTATTGGTAACAGTGGAAAATGAATGCAATCTCAGTATCTAACTGTACAGGAATGGTGAAACATGGAAGATAGGCAGTCATTGAAAATGTCGTTTGTGAAAATTTTAAATAAAATGGAAAAGTATTCATGAATAACATTCAGTACAAAAAGACTATAAATTATATTAAAAGTATATAAACTAATTAATGCACACACACACACAAAAAGGCTAGAAATACACCAAAATGGCTGAACCAAAAAGGTACAATTATGAATATTCTTTTATATTTTTATGTACTTCCAAGTATTAAAAAAAAAATCATGAACTTCCATAAAAACAAAAACAACAAAAGTAAAAAATAAACCTGCCAATACCTGGAGAATGAAAGAATTTCTCATATGCTCAGGTAAGTTATCCAGCATCTCTGTGTAGCAGCGCATCAAACTCAATAGCCAGAAGTTCCCAGATGTGGAGTCCTCCTCCGCAGTATAGGTGAAGGGGTCCACCATGTAAATGACGACAGCGGGGGGGTACGCCTGGCTGTCGGCGGAGTCGGGCTCCGTGGGAATTCCTATTCTCTCTCTGTCTGTAACACTGCAGGGAAAGTCACTTATGAGATGCAGAAATAAATACAAATTACATAAAAATATAATCATTCTAGATAGAGTACATTGAATCTTTAGACGATGATTACAGATTACACATAACATTAGCATGTGTCATGTTACTGAAATGAAGGCAAACCAAACCAGTTATACTATAACCAAGGCAAACAGATATAAATGACAGTAACTGCCTCTAAAAGGGGAGATCTCTTTTTCAACGACCCTTTTCTCCTGTGGTTATAGTCTGCAAAGATGGTTTATAATACTATTACATTAATAGCAATAGCTTACTGGTATCCATATTTTATATTCATATAACAATATTAGTATTTATAGTAATAGCTTACTATTAAGCTAATATGTTTAATAATAAGTTAAGCTGGTAAGTTAGGTTGAAAGATCTCAAATTTCTTAACACTGAAGCTACTGATTGAAGGTGTTCCCTTCTCTGGGGAAGAAGGAAAACAGAGCCCTTTCCTGGCTTGAGGGAAGGAAAGGGGGGGAGCGAGCAGACAAGGGGTCGGCTGGCCCACCATCTCATGGGTGAGTGACGTACCTTTCCTGTCCGTCCTGTGGGGGCTGAGAAGAGCTCGGCCCAGGCTCAGGATCTCCGCTACAGCCTATGTTCCCTTGTGTCCTGTCAGCAGAACTGGCCCCGGCACTGGGGTTCTGCCCTCTGACACTACCACTGAATCCTGCCGAAGAGGTAGTGCTCAGCTGGGAAGCCACGGGAGCAGAGGCGGCAGAGGAGATTGGTGCCATGGAGGACCCAGGTGCAGAAGCGCTTGCTGCAGGGTTCACGGAACTGCCGTTAGAGGTGGGATTGAACGCGCTGCCGGTGGAGGGGGCTGCCGATCCTGAATTTGCAGCTAAAGGCCCAGCATTCCCAGGAGCAGTTTGTCCCTGTGCTGCTGCTGGTGGGCTCTGGTATTTAGGTGGTATCAACAGGCTGTTATCGAGCTGCAGAGTGGCTAAATAAGGTGCTGGAAAGAGTACATGCAGAGAGGTGACTTCAGTGAGGGTCTGTAGTGTCAGACAATCAGAAGAATGGGCATTTTTTTAAAAATTATGCTTTCAGCCTGCAATACTCTAGTGATGACTCCCAAAAAGCTATCTCCACATCAGAATATATGCTTATATACACTACAAACACAGAAATGAACAAGGAACTACTCATTATAAATACTGAAAAAGAAAAGAGGCCCTGGACAGTTGGCTCAGTGGATAGCACGTTAGCCTAGCATATGGATGTCCCAGGTTTGATTCCCAGTCAGGGCACACAAGAGAAGCGACCATCTGCTTCTCTTCTCCCTCTTCCCCTCTCCCTCTTCCCTTCCCACAGTCAGTAGCTCGATTGGTTCGAGCATTGGCCCTGGGCACTGAGGATGGCTCAGTTGGTCCAAGCACATCAGCCTCAGGCGCTAAAAGTAGCTCGGTTAATCTGACCATCAGCACCAGATGGGGCTGCCGGGTTGATCCCAGTTGAAGTGCATGCAGGAGTCTATCTCCCCTCCTCTCACTTAAAAAAAAAAAAGAAAAGAAAAGAAAAGAAAGAAAATTAACCATTTGTAACATTTTCCTTTCAGAGTGATCCCATCTGCTGTCACTGAAAAATAGAGGGCATACATATATCCGACAGCCATCATGGTACATTATGCTCTTATGCATATATGGCTTCACAAGCTTCTTAGATTCTCTTGGGAATCAGTGTTAATATTGAGTGGTTAAAACTAAGTCATGCTGCTGAATTTTTGAACTCTGGAGTAAACTAATATGACTTCTTTAGCCAACTTTAAATACCTTTTAAAGAATATACATGCACATAAAAGTTAGCATTTAACTACCTAGTACATAAAAATTAGATCTACAGTAATGGAACATGAGACAAAGAAGCATAATGGTGCACCCTAACACGTTGGGGGGGGCAATTTGTTTACTTGTCAAATTCTATTTTACAAAATAAATTCCCTCTTACCTAGGTGATGGCGACAAACTTGCGCATAAAGTTTGAGTCTGGAATGATTGTCATTCTCCTCACTGCTCCATGGCTGGTTGAACCACTCACTCACAAGCTCGTCCGTCAGCTTCTGTGCCACGGTCTTCCCCACACGCATGATCCCATCACGGAGCACTTTGCAGATGGGCTTGTGTTGCCCGAGCCTACACATCTGACACCACAAATGAGACCATTACTTACAGCAGGAGCCACAGCTTTGTTCGGCACAGTGTAAGTGAGGGAGACTCTTTCCAGTGTGACCACAAACAACCAAATCAACACTGTAAGTGGATCTTGTCTGGTAATTATCACATACCTTTTGCCTGCTCTCTCTCTCTACAGAAAAATGTTACTTCTAAAGAAAAAGAAGTCTTTCTACACCCCAGCTCATTCCTCCTACACAAGGGAAGAGTTGGGAACACTACCTTATTGCTAGTGGTCAAATAAAGAACTTACCAGATTCCTGCCTATGGCTGACTGAGACATATGTCCACTAAAACCTCTTTAAGTAATCCCTACTCATAATGGTTTTACATAAGATAACATTAAATTTTTATGGGCCATCTGTTAGACCGTTACAGACATTTGACAATCACCAATAGCAGAGGCCAGGGAAGTACAGGATCACTTTTTAAAAGTAAATGGTTGTTGGCCTGACCTGTGGTGGCGCAGTGGGTAAAGCGTCGACCTGGAAATGCTGAGGTCGCCAGTTCGAAACCCTGGGCTTGCGTGGTCAAGGCACATATGGGAGTTGATGCTTCCAGCTCCTCCCCCCTTCTCTCTCTCTGTCTCTCTCTCCTCTCTGTCTCTCTCTCTCCCTCTCCAAAAAATGAATAAATAAAAAAAATATTAAAAGTAAATGGTTGTTTTAGCACAAGATTATGTTATTAATCTGCAGGATGCTAAGTGTCAGAGAATTAATATACTTGCCAAAAGTAAGCTACTTAACTACCTCTTCACCAGCAGAAGAGCCCATATTATTACCTCTTACTAGAGTTGATTAAACTGAAGCCTTACCAAGTCCCTACAAAATCTTAAGCAGGTATGCGTTACTGCCAAGTGGGCAATCCTACTAAAGTTGTTGAGATTTACAAGATCCGGCAAGCCTTTTCTGTTCTGTAATGTCTGTAAAGGCTCCATTCTAGAGAATGGCTGAGCTCGGCAACATCTTGGACAAGTGTTCCGTGTTAGGGCAAGTATGATTTAATATTATTAGGTATCCATGGGCACTGTTTAGAAGTTACTGTATCCAATGATTTCCTCGGTGGCTTAACCGATGCTATCACCTAAGTGAGGAGAAGTGAGCGTCTCCTTACTTCTCTGCAGAAAAACACAAGTTGACTACTTCACGAGCACTTATATATTTACAGAGTGGATGTTCTGTTACAGGATATTTTTGAAATTCAACTTGGCACCACGCTTATTTAACCACCACATTTATAATACTTATGTCTGTCACAGTTCTAAACACTTCAGAAAATCTTATTAAACAATGTCACCCCAATAAATTTAATTTTAAAAATATACTAATTTAATCTTGCCAACTGTAATTATATTAAAAGTAAAAAGCACAAAGAACTTGTGTATGTGTACTTTGGCAAAAGAAATGTGGCACTTCCTCTTCAAAGATAGGACGATTGTAATTTTTCAAAAGTAACAGGAATTTATGTACTAAATATACATATATAAAATTATCTACCAAGCTACCCCCCCTTTCTCCACAAAGAGGAGCTGTGTCTCTTTTCATAAGGCTCATCTTCTGAACAGTCACTCTCCCCTGGTGACCAGCACTGAAACCTGAGCACGCACCCTGGCACCAATGGCTGACAGGATTTGGAGATGTGTGATACGGCGGGTGCAGGAAAGTCTAACCTAATAAAACATAAAGCCAAGATGGGAAAGCAGTTTACTTCCAGAAAAACTTCCCAATTTAATTCTTTCCTTCATCCTCCAACTAACTGTAGATTTTCCTCGAGCTCCACTTTGGAGATATTTATTCTTTAAAACTTAGTCACGGCCAGGAACAATCTGAGGACTCGTGTCATAAAAACTATTTTCAGACCTTTCTCACCTCATATACAGCGCTCAAGTCCCTGAAGAAAGTTTTGGCTCCTTCGAGCAAGGCCTCGTTTTCTGGACACACCACAATATAGGCAACATCACGGTGGCCCCCGTATGGGTCCAACAGCAGCCTCTCCCAAAATGGCAAGGAGAATGGTGAGATGGTGAGGAAGTCCTTGTCACAGCCTACCAGCAGAGTGGGGATGGGCAAGGGCTCAGGAGATTCTTCTGAACCTGAAACAACACCACACTTCAGGAATGAGCCGGAGAGCCTGATCCTCATAACCGAACAATGCAAAAGTCCCCATGATGCTCTTAAATGTATCCTCCAAATCCTCTCATTAAGTGGTCCCTGATGAAGAACTTAATTGAGTCAGAACATGGCTATATAGGCTCAATAAAATCATAGGGCAAAGTAAACAGGTAAACGGTAGTTTGGTAGTTTTCCAAGCAGCACCATGTCACTTCCTTGAAGATAAGCAGCAAAATCCTGACTATGAAGAAGCTGACAAAACTAGTTCAGAAGTTCATCCAAGTGAAAATGCAAAGAGGATCAGGAAGATGAGCATCTAATAAAGCCTATATTTAGTGACTACTTTCCTCATTGACCCTGATTATGCCACCAATGTTTAGAAAACTCCAATATTGACTTTAGGAAAACAGAATAATAAACTTTAAAGCCCTTAAGAAAAAGATGCTATTCTGTCAGTGAAGCAAGGCTTTAATAGTCACTAAAGCTGCTTCCCAGGGAACAGAAAGCTGGGAGGACCCTGGACAGGGCAGGATTACCATAGGTGCCGCGGCCCGCCATCTTGTGGAACTGCTGCCAGGTGAGCGGCCCCTGCACGTGCTGGATGTTCTCCCAAGTCCGGCCCGTGCGCTTCTTCTGGATAGCGTCTTGGAGGAAGGGGTGGAGGGACAGCAGCATCCGGACCACATCTTGGGAGGAGAGCATGCTGATGTCCAGCACTGGAACAGACAGTAAACAGAGAAACAGATCATGGAGGAGGACTCCATGGCACTCTCCTCTTCTTTGCCATCATTTTGGACCTCAGTTATAGTCCACGACAAAGACATTATTGGTAGTAGTCTATTTGTAGTGAATTCTAAAATACTTGACTTAGGAGTCAGAAGGAAAGTCTTCTACTAAAGTGGAAAGAGCAATTTATTATTTATTATTGGAAATAATACAAGGGAAAATAGGCTACTTTATATAAATAAAGAGGTCAACTGTAGAATCACTTTAAAGTGAAAAGACAGGCTTGACTTTTTAAAATCACACAAACCTGTTTCCAAGGGTGCTCACAAGAAAAAAGAGCTGTAAATGTTTCTTGATTTTTGTATACCTTTGATTTATAAACATCAATGGTATGATTATATGATGAATGGGAAAAAGGAACTTAAAACTTTTGAAAACTTAAAAAAAACACTTACTGTAAAATATTTTCACAAAATAGAAAACACATAATGAGAAAGAAAAGCCTCCAGGCCAGTAGAGGCGCACGAACAGGTAGTAGAAGCAAGGCCAGGACTGGAAGTCACCTGCACACAGAGGGAGGGAGGGGACTCATGGTTTCAGAACAAATGTTCTCCCCGTTAGCAGGACGGGTTCTCACCTAGAATTTGAAAAACTTCTGAAACTCCAGGCAAAACTGTGTATGCATTCTTGCATGAACATATGTGTATGTTTTCCCAGTAGAGAAAGTCCATAACTCTCATCAAATTCTCAAAACAGTCTGAAGAACTAATGAAGTTCAAGGTGCTCAGCTATGAATCTGCACAGCTGGGTTCCAGAAGACCTTTCCTGACTCTTACTTTTCTTGCTGATTAGGAGAGGGGCATGCATGGAAATCTAAGATTTATCTACCACAAAAATCTGAAACACAAGGTGTTTGAGTTCTTAAGACATTTTTAGATTATGCCCTTATATCAAACACAAGTTGTAAACTGGTGGCCCACAAAGTTACGTTTTTTAAATTTTGGAATGAATCTCCCCAAGAAATTTCATACACAAATCTGGATTTCTAGCTTCTCGTGCAAACCTGGGCAACCTGGCGTTCCCGGGCCAAGACCCATATTCCTGCATGAACACCATTTGTTGGAGCTGAGGAGCAGCTGTCCCGTCAGACAGCTCTCTGTGGTCCCCTCTCTGCTGCCCACAGGAGACTGAAGCAGGGTTAATCGTCCTTATTTTCTTTTCTTTTTTTTTTTTTTTTTCATTTTTTTGAAGCTGGAAACAGGGAGAGACAGTCAGACAGACTCCCGCATGCGCCCAACCGGGATCCACCCGGCACGCCCACCAGGGGCGATGCTCTGCCCACCAGGGGGCGATGCTCTGCCCATCCTGGGCGTCGCCATGTTGCGACCAGAGCCACTCTAGCGCCTGAGGCAGAGGCCACAGAGCCATCCCCAGCGCCCGGGCCATCTTTGCTCCAATGGAGCCTTGGCTGCGGGAGGGGAAGAGAGAGACAGAGAGGAAGGCGCGGCAGAGGGGTGGAGAAGCAAATGGGCACTTCTCCTGTGTGCCCTGGCCGGGAATCGAACCCGGGTCCTCCGCACGCTAGGCCGACGCTTTACCGCTGAGCCAACCGGCCAGGGCAATCGTCCTTATTTTCAAGTCTGGGCTTCTTTTTTTCTTACGAGGAAAGAAAACAGTCAAGTACTTCTTCCACCCATGGCTCACATCAAAAGCAGGAAAACAACAGACCCAGAGAACCAGACTAGAAGCCGACATAGACCTCTGTGAGCTCTATTCCTGTGCATACAAAACATGTGTGCTGTGGAAGGACACAATTCAGGGCACTGCTTTTTGCAAACGTCGCCCCTCGCATCATTCATTTACATGCTCTGACCGGTACTTCTGAGCATCTGACCTTGGATGCTCCCTGCAATCAAGGGCGCTATTCTCCATATCCAAAGATGATGCTCCTCCTCCCACGCAGACTACTGTTCTGTATAAAGGCCTCTATACAGGGAAAGGAGCCATCAAGATAATCGTCCACATTTCTTTAGGGGAGAGATTGTCCTTTCTCTAATTCATAAACACACCAAAGCGGACAATGACTAAATGTCTGTTAAGTACAAGGCACAGTGCTGAAACCTAAGCAGTCATAAAAACAGCGTGACCTCTGAATACTTTGTGAGGGTCCCCACCTCCAAGAACTCTCCCTGCTTAGCCTACTCAGAAAACAACCTGTCACTCCCTACCACTGATCTTTGTCCTCTGGACATACTTTTATTATTCCAGAGTTCAAACTATATTTAAGAATCACATATACCTTCTCTCCTACAAGACTGAGAGTTGTTCAGAGCAAGGTTCGTGTTACATGTATGTAACCCCTCCAGCCTGGCCTTTGTTCCCACTACTCTGCAGAAACAACTCTCACTACGGGTACCAGACCACCTTTACCTTAAAAGCTCATCTGCACTTCATTGCTTGTGCACCAGTCTCTTACTTGAAATGTGGTGACTCGGCAGAATTTAGCAAAGCCTGCCTCAGGCCTTCCCCTCGTTCTCTGCTTCTCCTCCTCTACGCCCCTGAGTTATCATCGACAAGCCCACTACTCCCTTTACCCTGAGCTTCAGACCCATCAACTCCCAAGTGTCTACTTGACATCTTCATCTAGATATCTCAAAGAGATCTTGTTACAACTTCCCAAACTCAATTTATGAACCTTCTCTTCAAAACTGGTCTTCTTCCAGTCCACCTATCTTTGAATGACCATTGTCTGCCCAGGTCTGGGTGTCTTCCTTAGCATCTCACCCTCCCTGAACCCCCAAAATTCAACCCAGTACCAAGCCCTACTTCCTAAACATCTTTTAAATGTTTCCACATGAAAGGCTGTGCAAACTATCAGTTTGTGTGCTCCTGAAGACCCTCCTACTCAGCAGGCACAGGTGTCCAATATGAAATACCTGTATGAATTAGTACCAGAGGAAAAATAATTACTCCTCTCCAAAGGTATTTCGACATAAAACATTCTCCCAGTCCTTAAATTTAGGATGATATAAATAGCTCTTTCTTTAGTTGTCTTTTTCCCCCCAGAGAGATTGAAGAGAGAGACAGAGACAGACAGACATAGAAGGGATAGAAATGAGAAGCATCAATTCATAACTGTGGCAACTCAGGTATTCATTGATTGCTTCTCATACATGCCTTGACCAGGAGGCTCCAGCCGAGCCAGTGATACCTTGCTCAGGCCAGTGATTTGGGCTTCAAGCCACTGATCTCTGGGCTCAAGCCAGCGACCATGGGATCATGTTGATGAACCCATGCTCAAGCCAGCAACCCTGTGTTCAAGCTGGTGATCCCATGCTCAAGCCGATGAGCCTGAGCTCAAGCCAGCAACCTCAGGATTTCAAACCTAGGTCCTCAGTGTCCCAAGTGGATGCTCTATCCACTGTGCCACTACTGCTCAGGCAGTTGTCTTATTTTTTTAAGAAATGTCAGAAAACAAAGTAAAGAGAGCATGTAAGCGATCACCACACCAATGTAACCTTCGGAGCATGTTTGTCTCTGGAATACCTACCGTTGCTATGAGGCCAGGAGTGCACAGTGGCACTCCTCACCAGCGCTTCATCCACCTTTCCACCCGTGGGGTTGTCCACATACTGCCGACCCTGCTCCAAGGCATTAAAGCACTCCGTCCAGGAATCATTGTTATCTGCTTGCACCCGGTCGTAACTCCAGCTTACACAGGGAAGAGTCTGGCGATTGTTAGAGGAAATGTAGTCCAGGAAACTCAGTGAAGCAAAAGGTTGTGTGTGTTGATTTTGGAGGAGGAGGAGAAGGCTGACAGGTGGCTCCTGGGGTTTTCTGGCTGCCTCCACCTGAGGAAGGAAGGTGGTCTGACACATCATTAAGCGCCTCTCTGCAGCCTGACCGATATCAGAATTCTTCCCAAAAATATCCAACTCATCTTCCAGGAAGAGTCCTGAATTGTAGCCAAGTTTTCGGTTCATAATCGCACTAAACCCACAGGTACAGCGGTACTGGTCCTCGTTGGAAGAATCGGGGATGTAAAGCCCAACATCTGCCCCTTTAATGTTCATGTTGCAGGCACAGATGCAACAGCTGTCAAAGTTTCTGTCTTTAAAGATGTTCATCACAGAATCTGAAAGAATCAGTGTGACATAGAGACTGTGGGCTTCAGGAATCGGCTGCATGGTGGCGGGCTCCACAGAGTTCAGGGGCCGCGTGGTAGAGGGGGTGGAGGCTGGTGACCCCTGATCGGTGCTGTCATATTTAACAGACCCTTGACCACTGGCAGTGCCCCCACCTCTGGGAGTTCTTGGGGTCCTGGGAGTTCGTGGCGTGGGGACAGAGAAGCGAGGGGTTGCTGGCGATGGCAAAACTCCTGCTCCACTGTTGCTGGCTGGGGCAGCACTGTTCAGCGTTACTGGTGTGTTCATCTGCGGTGTGTTCAGATAGTCTGGGTCTGCTAGGCTCCCGACGCTAGGCACGTTGCTGCAACACAGACAGCAACAGGCGACAATCAGGGCACGTCACAGGGGCTGGAATGCACACACATCACCCCACCCTGGCCTGTACACTTATCATTTATGTGTGCTATCACTTGGTATACTCAGATCTTTCATTTAAAAAAAGGGGGGGGGGGTTCAAAGGAGTCAGTGCAGTGCATGGGAAAGCGAACAAAGAACACATCAATATGGTCCGTCCCTTCCACTCCTTCCACATTTAAGCAATCCTCATCTGAATCTTTTGAGGGAATTTTTAGTATTTTACAGAAAATATGACGCTGAGTTTCGTCAATGTAAATCTGAAAAACTGTAAGCACTAAATAGAACTTTAACACATGAGTTCAGATGCTAAATTAGCTAGAAGACCATAGGATAAAATTTCCATCTAATTTGCAATTACATTTTTGTCATTTTTTGAAATTGAAAAGTCTGTTGGCATACTTGTTCTCTGAGGCTATAATCTATATATGACTCTAAAGTAGTTATAATCAAATGCACATGAAAATTTCACATTTTTCTAACTTTTAAAATGCAGTCCTATCTAGGCTTGCATTTTAATAGCAATGTGTGACCATGAGGGAATTCTATTTTAGGAAACCCATTGGCCGGTACTGCACCACAGCTAATAAAAATATTACATATGCTGCTGAGAGGCCTCAGTATTAATTAGGTGGCCACACAGAAATACACATATTGTATTCTAATTTCCAAACCTGGAAGATTTCTGTGGGATGAAAGGCAATTCTAGTTCACAGATTAATTTTAATATGCTATGCATTACCTATAGCACAATTATTTTTAGTTCCCTGAGACTTGATCACTTTATGCTATTTTCTTATAAGCAGTGACTTCTTTTTGGAATAGCTACATAGAAACAAAATGATATCTGCATCGTTTTGCTGTTTTCTTACTGTAAAATATTTTCTTGATGTACATTCTTAGATACATGTAAACCAGAATATGAGACCATTTGTTCAATTAAAAAGAATCAAAAAGAACATAGTTTTTTTTTTTAATGCTTAGTATTCTTTGGAAATCTATTAATAACACACTTAAACTAATGTTCCTCCATTAAACTACATATTCATTCACTTATAATTTCAGAGAAAAATGTCATAAAGTAATGGCTCTTCAAATAAGTTTGTGATTTTTAATTAGCTATGCCTAAATGACCAGCCTGAAGATCTGAATCAGGCACTGTAAAGAAATTTCAAATCAGAGGTACATTGGTATCTTTGAGCATAGATAAAAAATGACCCAGAAACCTTGATTAGCAACCACTGCTATCTCAGGGACCAAAATAATTTATATAATAATGATCTTTACTCTAATTGAACTCCTTTCAAATTTTCCTGTTCAACAAAATCCTAAAATTATTATGCAGTTCAGATCATAATCTATGACTATTAACTGAAACCTAAATAATTAAACTGCTCCCCATAAGTAGTAAGAATAGTTTATCCTGCATAGTAACTTGATTTTCCCCAGTCAGTAAAAATGGAATGAGTACCAACGCTATGCTAGATTCTGGATATTCAACAGTGACAAAGAGGAAGAACATTTAGCTCACAGCAAGTGTGACAGGCAAGCTGTAAATGAGAGCTGTGTGCTGAGTGAGGCTGAGTGCTGGTGTGGTGTGGTATGTGGTGTGTGGGTAGGGATGTGTGTGGGGGGGTAGGGGTGGGGGGTAGGGATGTGGGGGGTAGGGATGTGGGGGGTAGGGATATGTGGGGGGTAGGGATGTGTGTGTGGGGGGGGTAGGGATATGGGGGTAGGGATATGTGGGGGGGTAGGGATGTGTGTGTGGGGGTATGGATATGTGTGTGGGGGTATGGATGTGTGTGTTGGGGTAGGGATATGTGGGGGGTAGGGATGTGTGTGGGGGGGTAGGGATGTGTGTGTGGGGGTAGGGATGTGTGTGTTGGGGTAGGGATGTGTGTGTGGGGGTAGGGATGTGTGTGGGAGGTAGGGATGTATACGGGGGGTAGGGATGTAGGGTTGTGTATGGGGGGTAGGGATGTGTGGTGGTTGGGGGTAGGAGGGGTGTATGTGATAGAGATCACAGCAGGAGGACCTCGCATAGTGCAGAAACACACTGTCTAATAAGGTAGGCACTAGCTCCATGTGCTAAATTTAAATTAACTTCAACAAAAAATTCAGTCTTGACCTCAACTAGCCACATTTATTTTTTTTTAATTTTTATTTATTGATTTTTAGAGAGGGGGGAGAGAAAGAGAGAGAGAGAGAGAGAGAGAGAGAGAGAGAGAGAGAGAGAAGGGGGAGGAGCAGGAAGCATCAACTCCAATATGTGCCTTGACCAGGCAAGCCCAAGGTTTCGAACCGGTAACCTCAGTGTTCTAGGTCAACGCTTTATCCCACTGCGCCACCACAGGTCAGGCTCAACTAGCCACATTTCAAGTGGGCACAGCTACAACATGAGAATAGCAGGTGCCATGTTAGAAGGACAGGTCACAACACTCGTCATCAGGGCAAGTTCTATCACAGCACTGGTTTAGAACAACGAGATCCTCCGGATGGCAAGTGATAGATTTCATAGATCTAAACAATGATTTACATATTAAACCCATCACACAGCAGAGGGCCACATGTCACTTGTTTTGGCGCGCCCCTGTGAGAGACTGAAGTGTTGAGGGGACTGTGAAGCCACGCAAGGGTCTGTGTCTAATCGTCGGGAGCCAGCCGCACAGCCCAGATGACAGGTTGGCACTCACACCACAAGCTCTGCGCTCTTTCATACTACTGGGGACTTGTCATTTCCGCAGTACTTTCACAACCAGTAGTTGGTGGGATCTTTTAGAAGTCTATGTAAGAAGTAGGGCAGGATGATCCCACTTTAAAAAAGGAAGACTAGGTAAAATGGTCACTTAAGACCATATACAAAATAAACAAAAAAGGAAGGTCCTCTGACACTGTAGCCATACATTCCCAGGTAAGGTTTTTATACTACATGTCTCTGTCCCAGTGTTTCATTCTGATACTGATATTACATACATGAGCACAAGCCTGTTTATGACATGAAAGCTGATATCACAAAAGGTTTAATATGAGGTTCCAAGTAAGTACCCCACAGACTGGATGTGAACCACAAATTTGTCTTCTCGGCTCTTAAAATGCCACTTTGAACTAACTGCCAACAAACTTTGAATTAACTGTCAACATATTTAAAAAGAAAATTTACACAGAACTCCACATCTCCAGCCGCCCACATTCCTGCGTGAACCACTCGTGATTCAATAGCACACGTCACTTTAAATGGGATGTACTTGCAACCGCTCCTCACAGACCCTGTCCCTCACAAGCCCCACAACAGTGCCCAGTCTCTGCTATTCTCAGTTCATTTCTCCCCTACTTTGCTTACCTGGTCCTGATAGAAATTTGAGATTGTGGTCTTTTATTTTTTGCATTTAAGTTACTAAGAAATTATTAATCATATAGCAAACAGATTCTACATTGTTGATTTAGGTACTATTTTCTGAACAGTTTGAAATATGTGCAAGCTACAATAAACACCTCCTTTTCCTTTTCCCACACCACACCCCCTTCTGTTGCTGCTTTCTCATAAGACATGGGGTCAGTGACTGAGGGATCATCTATGTTAATATTATATTTAATTAAGTTTATTGACGGTAAGAAAAATTTGTATTTTGTTTTATTCCAAAACGGACAGAACTTTCCGGTAGACCTTATACTTCTTTTTTTTTTTTTTTGTATTTTTCTGAAGCTAGAAACGGGGAGAGACAGTCAGACAGACTCCCGCATGCACCCGACTGGGATCCACCGGGCACGCCCACCAAGGGGCAACGCTCTGCCCACCAGGGGGCGATGCTCTGCCCCTCTGGGGCGTCGTTCTGTCACGACCAGAGCCACTCTAGCGCCTGGGGCAGAGGCTAACGAGCCATCCCCAGCGCCCGGGCCATCTTTGCTCTAATGGAGCCTCGGCTGCGGGAGGGGAAGACAGAGACAGAGAGGAAGGATAGGGGGAGGGGTGGAGAAGCAGATGGGCGCTTCTCCTGTGTGCCCTGGCCGGGAATCGAACCCGGGACCCCTGCACGCCAGGCCGACGCTCTACCACTGAGCCAACCGGCCAGGGCCGACCTTATACTTCATTTTAAAGGGCCTTAAGTAAACACATTTAATCATAAATTTATATGAAACAAAGTACTCACTACCACCACTCCAAGAGTATTAGCAATCCAATCTAGTGCTTGATTCTGTGGTAGACGTGACTTGACAGAGAATAAGCATGAACACCATGATTCACTACACAAATAACCTTACTTTTTGCATGTACACAGAATTTGTTTTCAACACAAAGTAATGTACACAAAAACGTAAATGGTCAATAAAAGTTCCAAATAATGTTACTGTCATCATTTTAAATAGTTGAGATAAAAATCACACTAAATCTGGCACATACTTGTAGCCATCTCTAATGAAAGTGGCTGCAGGTGGCATGGGCAGTTGTTCAATTTTAGGAGGGATTGCCCATGAAGGCCGAAACAGACAGGCATCTGGTATCTTCAGAGGTAGCAGGCATTGGCTCGGCAACATCTTCAGTGGAGCAAACATGGAGGATCCCACGAAAGGTTGAAAAGTTGGAACTTTGTGCACATATGAGAAGTCCTGTGATGACAAAGTGACATCAGTGATAATGTTGGTAAAATAATTTAAGACACAGCACATAGTGACAAAAATGACTGTAACTATTTCTCTTATCTGACCAGCAGAAAATGCTAATGCCAAAATTCTAAATTGATCAAAAGACACTGTAATTAATATATGAAGCAATGTACCTCACGATCCAATTCAGAGGATCCTTAGCAACTTATGTATACATGGCATAGAGATAGTACTCTTTTAAAGACGAGATAGTGAATCCCCTTGAAAACCACCACTCTGCCTTGGT
Organism: Saccopteryx leptura; assembly: GCF_036850995.1. Lineage (NCBI taxonomy): Eukaryota > Metazoa > Chordata > Mammalia > Chiroptera > Emballonuridae > Saccopteryx > Saccopteryx leptura. The sequence goes on along the minus strand of NC_089504.1, from coordinate 241,006,026 downwards.
AAAACTAACATATTGGCAATACCTTTATTTCCTCTGGCTTGGGACTTCCTAAGCCGTCTTCCACTTCCATTTTGAACTCAGTGAGTTGTGTGGAAACCATACTGACCATAGGACTCTCCATCATGCCTAATGCTGTCACTGTCTCTGAGCTGATTCCGTCTTTGTAGTTCATGACGGGAGAAAATGCAGGGTGCTGCTCCAAAGAAGGAGGGGTGGGGAACATCCTTTGCAGGTCTGCAACTGCTAAAAAAAAAAAAAAAGAAAGAAAGAAAAAGAAAGAAAGATCAAGCCATTTCTTTTAACAGGCAAGACTTACAAAAAAAAAAAAAATTCCCAGTTTATAGCCAGAAACCCTACTTGGCATCAGAAATAATGCTAACTGAATGGTCACATCAGTTATACAACAGAATATTAATAATTAAAGTCTCTAAGAAGAATCATCAGCAGAGAATTATCCTTTTCTGGAACTTAATCACTATCCTCTAAATCCTTTATAATTTGACCTCACATTAATTAAAGGAACAAAGTCTACATATTTTTTTCTTCCAACAACCTGATTCCCTGAGAAGTCTATGAAGCTGGAAGCAATTAGATAGAGTAGGCACTTTATTAAAAATTATATTTCTATTGCAAATATGTCTGAAATCTTTCAGAATTATATAATTGTTATGCAGCAAATTTTACATGGAAAAATCCATCAGGAATTTATATTATAGAAAAAAATTGCTTAAAGCTATAATGACGGTTTATATGTAGTAGGATTACTCAGCTAGTCTGACAATCCCAAAACACTCACTGCTCTTTCTGAAAATGGTTCTATACCCTCTTTCCAAATTGACAGTAAAATGAAACTTCATAGTGAACAAACCTACCTAGAATCAAGACAGTTTATTGAGAATTAACTAAAAAAAAGTATCTTTAAAAAAATATTTCCAACAGTGATTCTCAACCCTTTTTTAAAAAGTTATTTTAATATACCTGAGGTTATTTATCAACATTAAGAGTGACTCATTTAGGGACTGATTCTTAAAAGTATGTGTATATGTAATGAAACACAACTTGTGGTTGTACAATGTGGCCGCTAGGGGATGCCCTGTACAGCAAATTCATTTGCAAATCTGGAGACACAAGTTTGGATCAGTGATATGGAATGGCATCTGATGCCCTAATTTCCAATCATACTGCTCTTTCTAGAATCCTCAACATTTAAACAGGCACACAGTAGCCACTGACTAGATTAAGATGTGACTTCTGGCTCTAAGTCAGAAATTCTTAATAAAGAATAACTGCGCCATGCTCTCCCCTGGCCTAGAGTCTAAGGCACAACTGTCTAAAGAAGCAGCAGTAGGCTGGATCTCACAATCCAGGTGCCCCCAGCACAGCCCTGGTGTGCTCGGGTGATTTCCTCTCTTAGGACCTCAGCTCCTTCACCTAAAAAGGAACTTGATTAGATGTATGATCCTCACCAGGCTTTCTTTTATCTTTTTTTTTAGGGGCAGGGGAAAGACTCCACTATATGGAGGCAGAAAAAAAGGTGAGAACCTCTGGATTCAATAATCTTTACCATAGTTCCTCGTTAAACAATTATATAATTCTGAATGACACCCTCTCTTGGTCTCAGATATATAACTTGATATTAAACTATACCTACTTGTTACTGTGTGTTGCTTTCTTCATTATTACAACCCCAAATGAATTATTATGGACCTATACTGTCCAAAACAGGATCCACTAGCCACACGTAGCTACAAAACACTCAAAATAGCTACAAAACACTCAAAATGGGAATTGTCCCAATTGAGCTATGCTTACATGTGTAAAATACCAGGTTCCAAAGAGTTCGTTACATAAGAAAATATATAATATCTCAGTATCTTTTATATTGATTACATGTAAAAATGACAGTATTTTGAATATGGTCATTATTTAACAAATATTATTAAGATTAATTTCAAATGAGTTTTTAAATGTAACTAGAAGAAAATTTAAAATTACTTATGTGGATCTTATTTGGGGCTCACCCTGTATTTCTCCAGGATGCTGCTGCTCTAGACATTACATTTTATATCTTTCCACACCAATGTACTACTGCAGAATGAGAACTTCTCGCCATGCTATTTTCATTGTTACATCTTGGGAGGAAATATTGTGTGTATGCCCATAACACACACTTGTACACATTAAAACAATCCTCTTGCCTCATATATCTGCATTTTCCTGATGCTAATATTTTTGCTATATTTCACATTCATTAATTTGTGTAAACTGTACTTTATCATAAAATATTAAGTGGCTTCCTTTTAAAATAATTCCATTTTGAATAAAAATAAGGAAAAGAGTATACCACTTTACTAGGGAATAACATTAACTAGCAGGACGATTTGAGTGAATAATGTTGGATGGGTTATCAGACACGTTAACATGTAACATCACTACTTGTCACTTAATGTCAAGAAGGCAAAGGGTTAATTGGTTCAATACAAGAGGGGAAAATTCACTCATCTGACCTATTCTGTACGTATCTGCTTTAACAATCATTCTTTTAATCTGTGAGTTCCATGTTTGTAAAATTCTGCAGTGCAGAGTAATAAAAAAAAGAAAAATGTTTAATTAAAAAAACCACTGCAACTGGCTGGCTATCATTATTCATTTTCATACATGTCATGCTTGAGAAAGCTTTGCATATTTTAAAAAGCTATGGATCCACTAAAGCTGTCAAAATCCAATCTCCGTATACTTCACACTTCTCCATCTGAGTAAATCAGCTCCACATTTATAGGTTCATAAAACTTTTTGACTCATCCCTCTGACATGGTGGTTTTTCCCCTCAATTTGTTCTCATTACCAGCTGAAGTTAATGAGAAGGTATTAAAGAATGATTTGCAATGGAATTATGTTTCTGCTTCAGAGTATCCCCAAAGCTACCCTGACTTTCTTTTCTCTTCTGGAATAATGTGGTTTCTGAGGGCAAAGAATAACTAGAAAACAAAAGTTTCTCTTCTCATCAGCATGCATAATAAAGCTAGTTGATCACAAAAGGAAACACAAAAACTTTACTATGAATCAGAAAAAGAACAGAAAACAAACAGTACTCATTAAGCTTGTATAAATTAAATTTATGAAAACTGAAACATGTCACACAAGCTCGTATAGTAGAATATGGCTCTGAAATTCACCGCACAGCACTTATCCTACTAGTGAAGGGCTATTAGAAACACAAACCTAGAACAAGTTTTTCCACATTTTAAACCATAAAAGTTAATTCTTAATTTGGAAACAAAGGGCAACGGAATTCAAATTAAGATAGGTCTTGTAGCTGCCTGCTGTCTTCCGAACGCCAACTTACACAAGTTCAATTCATAGTTAGCATTTTGTTAAAATGATAGAAAGAAGGAGGGTGATCTCAGATAAGGCACCGCCCAGGGTGACAACATTATGTGTTAAATTGTGAGTAGTAAGCCAAAGCTCAATTTCCTTGTCTTACTTGGTGGGTAAGGAACAGCGGCTCTTCCATCCTTCCCAAGAGGTCGGTCTTCAGTCCCAACCGCAGGCATTTTTGATGACCGAAGTGCAGGTGACACAGCCTAAGAACAGAAAAGATACTTTCTTAGTGAGTGGTCACCAGGTGAATTTCTAAAAATACCAGCAGGCAGTAACAAAGCTTGGATACAAGCTTATCAAGTATGAGAAACTGAGTGAAACAGAGTCTTGTCATGGATCTGGTGAGGGCAGACTGGGTCATCCAAACAGAGCTGGCAGGCTTAAGCCAATCTTCCCTCCTAGGGCATTAGAGAAGTAGTTTCAGGAACACAATAATTACATTAGGGCGGGGCCTCCAAGTAGTAACTGGCTATCAGTCTTGTTTTCCTTCTGTTTGGAAGAAAGCAGTCAAAAGAGATGATTTCAAGCCATCCCAAACTCTTCTTTTATTTTACACACACACACGCATACCCAACAACATATATCTTCTGCTCCTATTTCCACAGTTATTGTTCATCTTCACTAAAAAAAAAGCCTATCTCATAAGATAGGTACTGAAATATACAGAAAGCTTTTTTATTTGTTGTTCAAAACAAATTAAGTCTTTAGTAGGCAAGATTATCTTTAATAACTCAAATAAATTGGTGGCAAGATAAACTAAAACAAAGATTCTCACAAAAAGAGGCCCCTTTATTTATGCACACTTATTCAATGTCAGTGAATTGAAATGTAAAATTAAATTCAAAGACATATGAGATGAAAACTTGGACAGCAGCCTCCCAACTTCATTCAGATACTAGTAAAGTGAATAAGCAGAATGATTCTAAGGTAAACTGTTCCCTTGAGTAAATGTCAGGGTAGATATCAGAGTAAAGTAGAAACAATCATTTCAGAGAAATAAAAATTAAATTAAAAATGTTCAGCTCTCTGTTGTATAGTGACATTATGAAGAAAAGAAACAAAGTAAACACTGCTTCATTCAGCCCCATAGTAATAACATAATTTATACAGAGAGCAAGTACAAGGGGTTCACAACCACTAGAGATGGTGGTTGTGAACACTACCGGGGTATTCCACAGTGCTTGCTTTTTATCTGTTCTTACTTCTCCCTTTCTACTACTTCTTTTATTCCTTTTCTTTTCATACTTTGTTCTCACCATCACCAGCAAAGCATCTAAACTAACCCTCAGGATCACTGAAACCAAGCCTAGATGGTGCTTGGTTTCAGACAGATCATCAAGTTAAAAATATTCACCATGCCTGGATCAATAATAAGGAAACGAGTCATTTCTATCAAGTTTGCCACACTGTCATGTCCTCTTCCTTCAAATGCTGCCTGAATGGAGGTTCTAGTGCATTCCTGCCTCGTGTATCAGACTGCCGGAAACCGGCGCTCACTTTACCCGCTCCATCTGCTCTTGGTGCCGTTGGAGGAACACGTCACTGGTAGAGTTCCAAGTCCACAGCACTAACCATGGCTAAACCCCCAGCCCGTATGATCTTTACCCACCATTCAGAAAACAAACCAACAGAACAGTCTGTTCAGTGCCCCCCAAAGCCCGACTAGTTCATTCTGGTTGCACAGCCAAGGCTCACACTGGGCACGTCCCTCCCACCGCCCACTAGCCCAGTCTTTCCACATTTCATGTCACATCCATTCTTCGAGGCCGTTGTGATCTCAGAATCTTCTAAGTACTTATAATCCTAATGGCACATAATATCTGTTAATCAGATATACTTTATTTTAAAGTGAGAAAGAGCTTTAGAAATCTGATTCCTACTTAACTTTCAATTCTTAAGTTAAACACTGCCTGCTTGTCACTTTATACTTGAGCGCCCAGCATCTTTAGATTCAGATTAATTACTCCCCTGATAGCAATAGGTATGATTTTAACTTTATTTACATAGTATTTCTCATGAAATCTGTGGTGTTTGAAGTGTAAGGATAGAAATTTAATATTTGTAACCTTGAGAGCACTTGCCACAAGGAAATAATCATCAAATTTGTAAAATAAATGGATGTGAAGAAAGATAAATACATAAATGAAAGAAAATAACCTAATAGACTGAATTCCCTGAAGAAAGAGTCTGTCTCACTAGTCTCTAGGTACCCCAGAAATAGCAGGCACTTCTACATGCCCAAAGGTACAGAGCTGGTTAGGAGGACAAGGACACAAATTTCCTGACTCAGCTCAGTTGTTCTCCAAAGAATTGTAATTCTTATCTGTCACTGTAATCACATGATGTCTTGTATTATTTAACTTCTATGTGCATAAATTCTATTTCCCTACTTTGGTGCCATAATCTTAAAAAGTATAGAGCATAGTTGTATATCTCTCAAAATGGAGAGCTAAAGGGACTATACAATACATTTCTATTAGTCCCTTGACATTTAAAAGGATTTTAAAAAATAAATGTGAAAGATTTTAACATTTACACCAGGAATAAATAACATTAATGAAAAAATGCCATCAACAAGCAAATAAACCCCAAGGAATGTTACAGACTACACTAATAACTTCTAGAACCTTTTCAAAGTATACACACATTGTTGATAAACACCTGTGACCCTGAACCTGAAAGCCCCCAAGTTCAGCAGACCGAACTATAAAGAAATGCTGAGACACCGACCTAAGTCCTTCCATTTAGGGAAACTGTCTGTGTAGCCATGGCAGACTCACCCCAAGTTCGTCGTCATCAGAATTATCAAAGATGTTGTCTAAGTCATGCAGGGAAGGTGCCAAATCTGTCACCTGTGTAAGGCTACTGGAGCCAGCTCTGCCAGCAGCGTTATCTTGCCGGACATCTGTGGGAAAGGAGACAAAAGACAGAATGAGTGTCTTCGTTCAGGGAGAAGAAGTGAGGCGAGGACACGGATCTCAATGAGCAACACCTGCCTGTGAATTTTTTCCCTATGTCTTCAGTTAAATTTAGAGACAATTATTTCCAAATATGTTTATCAGTTTTGAAAGCAACTGAAAAACAAACTATGAAAAATATATTAAAGATGAGATCAAATGATTGCTATTACAATAAGAATATAATTGTAAATTGAGAAGCATCTTCCTCGCATTTTATTTTAGCAACAATCCAAGTGAGGCAAATAATCATTGTACACACCTGTTTTAGTAGCAGAACTGAAAATAGACATGGCATTTTTCCCATCAGGCACCGGCGTGGAATGACCTGGTGTAGTGACATCCTTGGTACCAAATCCATCCTCTGACTGTATAATAAATTCAGCCAAACAAAACACATGAACACCAACCCAAAGTGTGGAATATGAGGGAGAACACAAAGAATTAGAGGGTAGAATGGAACTTGTTATGAGCACAAGTATGATAAACCATGGTCTATGCAACCAAAGAAGTAAAAGGTATGTCCTTTTCTCTGAATTTAAACAGAACCAAAAACTCCCACACATTCCCTTCAATTCTATGGAGTATTCCAAGTCAATCAGGGTTTGCTGCCTAAATGGTACTGGTGGCATGTGATTACAGACCTGCCATGGTGTTAAAAGCTGCCTTTAATAACATTTTGGATGCTGAATTGTGGTTTATGCTTTCCAGATTTAGATAGATATCTGTAAAGGACTCTAAGGAGTAGTCTCTTGAATTATACTGGCCTCTTTTCATTGTCTTATTTCCTCTATGTTCAAGAATGCCTCTTTAAATGGCTCAGTATTTTACAATGTTTTAAAATTTAAGGCTAAAGACAGCAGACACCCCCAGTACTCATTTTTGTGACAAAGAAACCAGTAAAATTAGTAATGACACAGTCTAAGAGTGGTGTTGATATTAATTCAGATAAAATATATAAGTAAAGCGCTTGGCACAGTAAACATAGTAAGCGCTCAATCAACAGTAGTTACTGTTATCAACATTTTTTCTTTACATTTTGGGTATTTTGGAGTCATAATTAGAAAAATAAGCAGGGAGCATAGGCCAACAAGAATTAGCATATGAGAGGAACATGCACTGTACAAGCTCCAGCCTGGAAAATATGAGGCTGCATTTATGTTCGGCTGACTTTTAAACAAAGGTGAGCCATGACATAAAAGGGAACAATACGCTGTTCAATACGATAGTACCAAGAGCATGAGTGTGGGGACAGAGCAATCAGGCAAGACTATCTCAAACATTCTGCCTCAAAAGTTTTGTACTGACATAGATCGAAACCCACACCACGTTGGGCTCTCTATATTCACTGGTACCTTATTCTTTTTCAGGGAATCTTTTTCCGTTCCTTGTTTGCATTTCTTGTTTGCTGTGAAGATGTATTTTATGTCACCGTCCTCAAAAGTGTATGGGTCGTTGACTTCTCCCAGACTGTCTCCAGGTTGTTGTGATAGAGGCAACGGGTCAAGGAAGTGGAGTGGCTGCATCTGGGGCTGCTTGTCGTGCCAGATTTTAAACCGTTTATTAGGTTGTGCTAAGAGTCTAAAAGGGAAAATAAATGACAGCTTAGGCAAGATTAAGTAAAAAGACTGATGTTTCAAAACAGCAGCATTTATGATTTAAAGCATTTTTCAAGCTTAAACAAAACAAAATTCATCTACATAGTGATTTCTTTCAATGACTATATTCACAATTAAGTAAAACTTATCAGCCTTTGTCAGGAATATATGTTTGTGTCTGAGTCCATGGATTCCACTTGACAACACAGATGGGCAGACTGTAGGACAGGCTGTCTAGGTTCAATTCCAGCTGTGCCAATTACCAACTGCATGACCCTGGTCTCTTTCTTAGCTATGAAACTAAGGTAGTAATATGGTTGTGGTAAAGATTAAGTGAGATAGTCTGTAAACTGCTAAGGATAATGGGTAGCTCAAACAGAAGACATAACTGAAGACACAAAGCCTTCCTTAAAAGTGTCACAAAACACAGAAGTGTCACAAAAGTTCCACACACACTGACCGGAATGTGAAAAGTCTCGTAAAGCTATACTCTTTGATTAGCAAACAGCAGACCCAAAACAAAGTAATGCTACCATATTAAATGCCACAATGAGACCTTTATACGCCAGCATGTTTAAATAATGATATGTGTGTTCAACTTCACGAACAACAAAGCATTTGACTTTTAAACATTTTCCAAAGGCAGAGTCTAGAATGGCAAAGAAAGCCTCTTTTATTTGGGACCTAAAGCTGCAACAGGGAGAGGTGAGGAGGAAAGCCCCAACTCACGCTGACAGCCCTGGCCTCTCTAGGGGAGATCAGATGGGTGGCCAGGGGAGCCGCCTTACCTTTGCAACGCAGTGCTCTCTGAGTTTACCTCCATTTTGGCATCACACCTCTCACCCTGCAGCTCTGGAGGCCGGAACTCAGTGTCATCAATGGGCGGGAGATGAAAACTCTGCCACCACTTATCCGATGACTCCAGGTTTGAGGGCCTAATCCCACAATATAAGGCTGTCTCACTGACCTCTGCCATCAGAGGCAGTCTTTGGCCTACGAGGACAGTTCTGTCATCCAGAGTCGACAATTGCTGGAGTTCTAGCCCATTTCCATAGAGGGCTGGATTCACCGGGACAGAAGGTGGGTCCAAACTCTCCGTTTCCTGACCTCGTGGCTGAGGGCTGAGTGTTGGCGGCAGAGGGGAAATAGGGGAATGAGGTGAATCCATAGGATTCAGATTCATTTGCTTGCTTGTATTTCTGGAAGGCACGGCCATTTGCTTATCATATTTCCTACTGCTAGACACCTCTAAGGAGGAGTCTATCCCTGCCAACCCCAGCTTCTGTCCTGGTGTGTCCTGTTCCATGCATAACTCTTCGGCCACAGAGGGCCTATGGTGAAATGGGATCAAGGGTCTCTTTTGCAACTTGTCTCCCTTTTCCTGTCTTTCTGTGGTTTTGTGCTTAGAAGAAGCAGGAGGTGGTAAAGATGCAGATGATGATGGTCCTGCACTGAACCCTGGTTGAGAAATTGTGGGAGGCCGATTGGGTCCTACAGCACGTTTTAAAAGTTTATGCCTGAAATGAGAATTAAAATAAAGTCAACAAACACACAAATGAAAATAACTGCATCATTATAACATTACAAAAGAGATGCTCAGACGAGGTTATGTCTTTTTAAGTACTCATTAGATGCACTAATACATGAAATAGGACTCTAGGTGTTAATTACATTTTTAATGACTAAAAACTGCAAACACCCTGATGAGAAGCAATAAATCAATCACACACAAGTTAAGAGATGGACTTATGAAACAGAAACTCATATATTGATAACCCCTAGAAAGTTACTAACTTGAAAAAAGTCCCCAAATCTTTCAAATTTGGTGAGGGCCTCAGATATTGTATTTACATGGCATCTTAAAGCCAGTCATGAGATCAGCTGCCCCCCAAGAAGCTTCTAATTCCTATTTCACAACACTTTACTAACTCTAATATAGAATGATTTATAAAATGACTTGTATTATTATAGATCAGGAATAAAATAACTGTGTAACTCTTCCCTAAACCATGAAACTAAGATAATGATGATGAATTCAAAGAACATATAATACCCAAAATATAACAGACTCTACATGCCACTACTTCTAAGAGAGAAGGGGAAGGAACTTTGGGTCCTGCAAACACAGGTTACAATGAGACAGACGTGAAAAGGCGGTGTGAGTGAGCACATCCCGGACACACAGGAAGTGTCTAGGCGGGAGCAGCAAGGCTGCTCACATCCTGACACACTTCTTGGCAAGAACAGCTATAAGAAACTGCTTAGTAAGAACCATGGATGATGCCAAGGTTTAATCTGTGCAACCACGGTATACAGCAGGTCAGCCAGTTCCTCCCAATATATAAATCACTCCCGGGGAAAAATGTAAGCTCTCCAGTAACTCTCCGAGGCCACCAGGGTGGCATTAAATTACTGCTGCACTGCACTAAATGATGCCCCTGTGGGCAGTAAAATGGATTTGTGTGGCATAATGGGACGGTTTAGTGGGACAGCAGGATGGCCACCCTGCCCCATAAGGCCATTAACCAGTGTGAGGAGTGGAGCATTCAATAATGCGTTTGGTAACTCTGCAGTAGATTATCTGAAAACACTCATGCCAAAGTCTTTGTTCCACTAAAAAACAAAGATCCCGACTTTGAAAAAGGTTGTCTAAGCATAAAGCTATTGTCAACAAGGCAAAAACTGTGCCTTAAGTCCCTGGGGCACAGTACCACAGTAAGAGAAGACTGTCTCATCTGAGAGTAGCTCAATTGTAATTTGTAAGGATACTTACTTTAAAACCAAAGTGCTAAAAGTTCCTTACATAAAACTTCTTGATTTGGATTTTCTCAGAGAACATTTAACCATATCAGTCCCTTGATAGATATTTTATGGTAGCCTCTTCAAAGTAAGGGTTTTTTGCAAAGTGAATAATTTTATAAAGTCATTTTTCCCCATTGTATTTAATGACTCAGCTACATTGTGAAATGGTTAGAATTAGATACAGCAGCAAGAAACAGACAGGTATTGCACATTTCTGAGCAGAAACGGACCTCACTGAAGTGGGCAGCAGGAAGATCAGCCCCAGAAGGCTAATGCGTGGGTGGCCCCGCAGTGAAGGAAGGAGAGGCAGGGCCAGACAGTGCTGAGACACGCAGGCTAAGAGAGGGGGAAAGGAGAAGGCGACAGCAGACCTTTCAAAGGACGGAGATGGGTATGGCTAACACACATGTAAGGTATTTAAGAATCCTAATGAGAACCCGTGACAGTAAGATTCTTCACCACCACAAAGAGGGTAAGTCAAAGAAATATCCACAAGGAGTGCAAAAGTTTTCTACAGGAAACAGTTTGGGGTTATTCAAGTATCCAAATGAAGGAGCAACAATCTTAGCTTTTGGCAGGTGTTGTTACAAATACCTGCTTCGGTCATCAAAAACCACCAACTACAACAAAACAGATTATCTGCGGAAGGTCTATTTAATCCAAATTCTATTAACTCAAGCCAACTCGTTTAATATAGTTATCTCTGTTTTAAAATTAAGAGTAGTTAAATAAACTCATTTAAAGGACAAGAAACTATCTTGTCAAGTAGATGCCTTTAGCTTTGACACAGCCACCCAGGAAATCTGTGGCAGCAAACTGCTATCAGGGACAGTCATCTAAAAGGGCTCTTTTCTGAGTCCTGACAATAAAACTGTATTGTCTGCATACAAGAAAAGACCTATTCTCTTCCCTGCGGGAGGAGGAAGATTTAAAGGAAACAAGGGGAAGTGGGGTCTGAGAGGCTGGAGAAAGCAGCTAGAGCACTGGGCCCCATTCTCCCAATCAGCCCGGCTGTCTCCTCTCTGCCTACCTAGAGCACGAACAGCTGACTCTTTGGGTTGGATCCACAAAATCCCAAGTAGCAGGATTGTTGGCAGGCTCTTCTTCAAGGGTTGGAGTTGACATTTGGCTCCTCCTTAAAAAAAGGTTAAAAACGTGATTTGTGTTAAACATAGTATCTCTGGAGAAGAAAAGTTAAAAATACTCAAACACATTTTACATAGTAATAGTGCCCTACAGACAGATAGTTCAGAGCAACCTCAGAAGGGAGGGGGGCTAATACTTGTCCTATGCACCAAAAGAAACAGGAATCAAAATACATCTTTTTAAGTTTAATGTGCATTTTAATATGGATGATACACATAGCAACTAAAACAATATCTGGCACTATTTATCGCTGCTTTTTAAAAAGTGGCCTAAATTTTGCAGAAATAATCTAAATTTGTAAAAAATTATCTTTTCATAGCATCTGTGAATTATATGCCCTCAGATCCAAACTTTTAATGTGAACTAAAAGACAAGAAACAAAAATATTTCCTACATGTCACTGACAACTGGGAGCAAAAACTAGATGCTTATTATTCCACAGTGAAAAAGAACACAGGGCCAAATTTTTTATTGCTGATTTTGCTGTAGCTGACACTGCAAAGTGTCTCAATGATGACTCTGCAAGGAGTTCTCTTGCTCTGCACCCTCCCTGCCTTTCTGGGCACCTCAAGTCTCTGCTCTGTGCTGCTGGGGGGGTGGGGGGGTGGGCACGGTCTGTTAGATTTGGAGATGAAAGGTTAGTAGCGATAAAAATAAAAAATGGTAAATAAAAAAACCAAGAAAAAGAAAATGTTAACTTGGAAACTTTCTACTCTAGGCCTTGCAAATAGAAGGGAAAATATCTGTATCAATTATCCTAAAGGAAAGGATCATTTTTAAGTGATTAGAGATAATTTTTTAATTCTAGAATGTGACATAATGACTTTTTAAGGCAATTTTAGTTTACCTTCTACATCTTCTTCAGCAGTCTATTCTAGAAGCAATTCATTGAGAAATAAATATATAATATGAATTTGCTAACAGCTTAATCCAAAAGTTTTAAATCTGTATATAAAATATTGACTAGAAAGAAACATCTGACTTCTGAATGAGTGCAGTTCTTAGCAGTTACTGGCAAAAATGTCCATATTTATTCTGTTCCAGAGAATCAAGACTCATTTGTTTATTTGCATCAGTTAAGAAAATGGACATCTCAATCCTATCAAAACAGATATAAAATTATGTTAAATATGTTTATATAAATCTTGGTAAGAAAGCATTTATTGACTACTGTTTGTCATTATCATTCATGTGACTAAAATAATCACCAGTAATTTATTCTTTTTCCTTTTTCTTTTCATTTTGAGGAGGGGAGATATTGAGACAGACTCTCACATGCGCCCCAACTGGGATCCACCCAGCAACACCATCTGGGGCCAACGGTCAAATCAACTGAGCTATTTTTAGTGCCTGAGGCCAACACTTAGACCAACTGAGCTATCCTCAGTGCCCAAGGCCAACACTCAAACCAACTGAATCACTGCCTGTGGGAGGGGGAGAGGAAGGAGAGGGAGAGAGAGAGGGAAGGCAAAGAAGGTCATTTCCCTCTGTAAATAGAAAACATTCATAAATTAGCATACAAAGGAAAACCCCAAACCCACGACTACTGTCCTGGAACATTCATACTAAAAAAAAGTCAGGTCAACACCATGCCAATATTGAGATGATGAGGAAAATCAATATTTCCTAAATAATCAAATCAAGTAAAGTTATTATCTTGAACATTTGTTTTAAATTTTACCCAATTATGTTCAAAGAGATGAGATACCAATCCAATGACCCCTCAGTTTTGATCACACATTGTGCAATACAATTGATGCTCTTTGTGTAGTCATCACAGATGGTTACTAGACCACAAACCAGATGTAACGCAAAGAACATACTTGGACTGGGTTCTGTTGAGGATGCATTCCTTCCAGACTCGATGGACCATGTGATTGTGGAGCTTTGGAGGAATCTTCCCCGATCTCTTTGGACTGTGCATAGCTATCATCCCCCCGTCCTGGGAACCTAAGTGACTGACAGCATTCTGTGGGCCTCCACTCTCACCTGGAAAAGACAGGTAGGAATGTCATTTTCCTGCGAAGGTCTTCTAGTTCATAGACTGCTGGCTTATTTAACATAAAAATTTTAATTGCTGAAACTCATATTCATGTAGCTTTTCCCTTAACCCCTTACAATAACACTATAGCTATGAGTATAATTTGTGTCAGTATAATCTTTTGGGGGGAGACAGGGGGAGAATTTGTATAATTCTTTGTGTTCTCCCTAAAATAGTTAATCACAACAATCCTTACACATGCACAATCCTCACAGGCATGCCCATTCAGAGGCACTCCTACTGCTCCATGGGTACTGCAGATAACTTATACAGAAAAGTTCATACATCATAATATCAAAAGTATAAACATGCAAGGACTGTTTTGAATTTTAATTCCCAATGCAGTAAATAAATTTCAAGGTACAGTGAAACAGTAGAGGGTGCTTTATGCTTGTTTAGTGAAATGGTTGTATAACAGCTGTACCCAGTGCCCTAGGTAGGAGAAAAAACTTAATGGCACAAAGCTCTGAATAAGGTCAAATTTCAAATTTGTGCGTGGAACTATGTGTCCTTATGCCTGATACTATTCCTGAAAACTCAGTACTAAAACACTGAAAGAGGCTGTCTTGACATTTTATATCCTAGGCTTACACGCTCACTGGTTTCTAACTTCACTATGTTTCTCCAACTACAGCTGGCACGTAATCCATTTATTTCTATTATGCCCATTATGACTGCTACTAACAGTGGTCATTGGTTATGTCCTGAGCATTTTACAACTTCTATCTCATACAAAAAAAACACTGAAGTCAATTTCCAGTATAAAATTTCAATTACATTCATCTATTTGATTGCATAAATTTATTGTGGGTTTTACTCTGAATAGAAATATGACGCAAACCATCTTGACTGAAATAATCAATTTTAAGAACTATGAAAAACTTCCCTCTCATCTGAAAAATAAAGAAGCAATCTATATCACAAACTATATATAATATTCTTGGTATCAATGCAACAAAACCATTATGAGTGGAATGGTTAGGCTCAGCTATGTTGGGGTTTTTTTTGTTTTGTTTTTTTAAGAAAGAAATCAACCCAAAGTGTTTACACTCTAAGAAACTGAAGCTTTCTTGTTCTTCAAAAAAGTAATGCTATATTACAAATGAGATAAATTAAATAAGACAAGAAATATGGTCTTTCATTGCTACCTTTTACCTTAAACGTTCCCTGACTTGGTTCATGGAACCAATTCACTTCGATTTTAGAGTAGACTTTCAAATGCCTACTCTAAAACTAATCAAAGTGAAAAAACAAATAGCAGAGGTTGGTAACATAGTACTTCACCTCCAACACCTTACAACAGGGGTCCCCAAATTTTTTACACAGGGGGCCAGTTCACTGTCCCTCAGACCACTGGAGGGCCGGACTATAAAAAAAACTATGAACAAATCCCTATGCACACTGCACAGATCTTATTTTAAAGTAAAAAAAAACAAACAAAATGGGAACAAATACAATATTTAAAATAAAGAACAAGTAAATTTAAATCAACCAATTGACCAGTATTTCAATGGGAACTATGCTCCTCTCACTGACCACCAATGAAAGAGGTGCCCCTTCCGGAAGTGCGGCGGGGGCCGGATAAATGGCCTCAGGGTGCCACATGTGGCCCGCGGGCCATAGTTTGGGGACCCCTGCCTTACAATATAGCAAAAGAGATCACATGCCCATGGTATTAAAGGGAGTAATTTATGACCAATACAGGAAAGGAGTAGGGAAAACAAGCCCCAGAGTCTATTTTTGATTCCAGTTGAGTTAATGCTGCTTAGTAGCTTTTCAAGATTTAGCTAAAATGTGGGTGATAGCTTATATGGAATTAAACAAGACTGTACTCCATGCTGTTAAATGTATGTTGAATGTTATTTCTTATAATTGTCTCTATAAACAGAAGGGTTAAAGCTGCTGTGCCTATCCATGAGTGATTTCACCAAAACTAGTGGCCCTCTTAGGTCCCCTGCTACTCTAGGCCACCCTTGGCCATTTTAGGGGGCACTTTGTCCTATATATAGAAAAACATGGCAATGCTCATGTTAGTCAACTGCAGAATGACAAGGCTGAGCAGGACTCTTTCCAATGGAGCATTAGGAGTTCTCAGCTATAATTCAACAGCTTATCATGGTGTAAAACTTTGGACAAATTCACTTTACAACAAAGAATCCAGTAGCTTTGAGTCTGTCTGTTTCCTTATTTTAGGTAGGGTTTATATACCCAGGGCGTAGCATAATGACATACAGAGTTAGAGGGAAGGAATTGGGAGGTCTACTATTATGATACCCACACTGAAACCCACCATCAGCAAAACTTCTTGGTTTTGAGTTATGAAATTTAGAGCTCTGAACTGATCCATCAGAGGACAAGGCATTACACATACAGCAGGCCTTCAATTGTAAGTTGAATACAAATCCTCACTAAATACCGGGCAAAATAAACAAATAAATACAGATGACAATGTACATAATTCAACTGTTAAAAATTACAGACCTGTATAAGATATGTTACTAAAACTTTTCAATATACTTACAGTTCTAGTCTTTCTTTAATAAATCTTCTTTACAATGATTATAAAAGACTAAAAAAGTAATTTTCTTTTTCAGTTTAAAGTAGTTTTAATAACAATTGGTTGAATAATTTCACAAGGAAACATCCAAATTCTCTGCTCTACCTTTTTAGACTGTGTGTATATTTTCCCCACCTTAGCAACTACATGAGCCTTAAACACAGAGGCTACGTGCTGTCCACTTCTGTGTCCCCCACATGGTACCTGAGTAATTCCTTCCAGATAACATAATGTGTGCTAACCTGGAGTGTCAGGCACTGGTTTCAGTTTTTACACTTCTATTTCTATATTGTATAATTGTTTACACAACACTGTCAAGAACAATACCTAATACATGTAACAACCTTATAAAGGATGTAGCAGTTAACAGAGAAGGAAACTGAGGTTCAGAACAAGTATGAGAATTAAATAACATCACTCACCTACTAAAGGCGATATAAACGTTTTAAAATTAGGTGTGTTCAATCACAAAGTCTATACTTTTCCCAACATATTGTTTAACCATGAACACTTAGTAAATGCTTACCATGTGCCAAGCACTATGCTAGAAACTGAAATATCTCTTATCTAATTCTCATGAAAATTACCACATTAGTGTGTATCATGCTTGAGTGTTTTCAGAGTTTAGCAGCCAAGACTTCATTCACTCTGATGTCCCTGCCAAGATGGCCCACGTTAAGTGCCTATAAACAATCTCATTTCAGCTCAAGTATGAGAAATATCTTTTCCTTAGTGACTAGATTTCCAATTAAAGTCAACTACCACAAAATTTAATATGAAATATATTACTCAACAAGAAGGCAAAATCCTTCCAATTTAAACAATTTCTGAATTTTATCATGAAGAAAAACTGTTTAATTCTAAAATTATTCACATTTTGATATTTATCATTAACGTAGAAAGATTACTGATAAGTCAAAAGCATTTACTCATAGCTCCTGGATGCTAGCCTAACTTTATAATCGAAGAGGAAAAGAGCTATCCAAAACAAGTCCCTGGGTGGCAATGGCAGACTGAGCAAACGTTTCAGCCATTCTCTGATTTAGCGTCTTCCATTGGTGTAAAATTAAAAGCAGCCAACATCTTGTATCCTGATCATATGTACACACATGCATGCACATTTGTATAAAGGGACAGATGTATGTGTAGAACATAAGAGAAACAACTAAATCATTTAATTGGAGTAAAGACTAAAATTCTGAAGCACATAAATTGTTTACATTTTCCTTTTCCATTTTGTACAGTTCCCACCAGGAATTTCTCAGGGTGAGTTTCCCCCTGCCCCTTTCTGGGATCTCCCCCACCCAGGACATTGCTGGTGTGGACTCACCTATGACAGCCTGTTCTGGAGAGGTGGGGGGGGTCAGAGGCATTCCACAGTTACTTGGGTCCTTCACACTACCAAGTCCCTGCTGCCCAACTGTAATATGGCCTCCAGCATTGGCAACACTCTGAGGAACTGGGATGTCATTCTGAGAGATCAAAACAAAAGCTGAAGGATAAACCATCCGAACACCACCTATAAGGAAAGAGCAAGGAGAAAATCAGGCCTGAGAAAGAGTTCACTCTAGACTGTCAACTTGACTATTCCAGTGGTCAGAGTCAAAGCTCTCTAGTGAAAATGAGATACTCATGAAGTGCTGAAAAAGGTGATATTTTCACTCTTCTATAAATTAATAGCTGTTTAACCATGTGTTCCAACATTACAATAATAGCATTTGGAATACAGGGACCATTGGTGCTGCAGGCAAGATAACTACTCAGTATATACCACTGTGTCGAGAGAATTTTAAAAAATGGGAAAATTATAGAGATTATTTTTGATGAATCTGAGTGATTATCTTTTTAAATTAAGGAAAATAAAGAGAGTATAAAGTTCTTTAGGCAAAATATTTTCTTACCAACAATGACTTCAACTGCCACGGGGAAATCATCATCATACCCCAACTCCTCTTCTTTAGACTCTTCTCTCTTCTTCAGCACCATTGGGTAGAAGTACTGCCACTCCTCCATCAGCTTGCGGGTGGCGGGGTCAGACATCTTGTATGCCTGGCCTGTCAGCGTGCCATTCAATCCATACGGACTTACCAGGACTGGGGCAGAAAGGAGACTCGTTACAGATCACAGTAGTAATCCCTACCTAAATGAATTGCAACGTACGTGGTAATTTTAGGTTAAAGCACAGCATCACTTCATGGACATTGCTCTTTATTTCCTATCTCCTTTCGAAGTGTAATTTTTTTAAAGTTTCTCATTTTACTATTTCTTATTTATATACCTCTCAAATCAATTTTTGAAGAAAATGGAATGGGGAAGATTTAATACTATCAGACAGCTATATCAACATAATGTATATAACTATGTATATATTAAAGCTTATATCCATCTGTTTGATAATAGCTTATACAATGTAAATACTGACTCTTCCATAACAGTAGAAAACCATTTAATACATACAACCCCAAAGTTTGCCAAGAGTTTAAACACTCTTCGTATGGTTCCTGAGACTTCCTAAATCTGGGGTAATTTAAAAATAATGTATAAATAAAACTACTAATAGCAGAAAAGTCCTAATTTATCAATTCTAAAATATTACTTAGTTATAATTTCAGTTATGATTGTTTTATCAACAGACTTATAGCTGAAACAACTCTAAATAAAATTTACTTTACAAAAGGACTCAAAATCCTTCTATTTTTCTCTGTCAGTATTTGACCTTGATGTCATTTTCACTGAACTAGACACAAAAATGTAGTTAACAGAGAATTGTGTGTAGTCCACACAGCTTTAAGCCTCAGGGTGAGTATTTCAACCTTCCAAATAACACTTTTCTGGGGATAAAGGTCACTTTTTCTTACTCCTAATTTTTAAAAACCTCCACATAGTTATTAAATGGGTTGTTCTTTTTTTTATGGCTTTATTTTGTAACAGCTGGATAATATATCATCACATCAATCAAGACAGAGATAGCTGTAGACATCACATATTTATTTCTGGGTGCCTTTCTGCTGTTCCTCACTGATTCAAAGGGATAAAATTAGTGACTGCAACCTCCACAATTAATCACAGGCAATTTTCCCACATTAACTCTTCTAGGAAGTTCCCACTCCAATATAGCTGTGCTCACTACAGTTATCTGTAGCCCAGCACCTGTCCTGAGAATGCACCTCCGACACTGGCCATGGGAAACAAGCAGGACAATGTCTCACAAAAGTCTCCTATGAGTTGCCATAGTAACAAACCAGTAAGATTTAAAATAACCGGCCCATAGGGACCTGGTGTTCCTAAAAGTATCTTTACCAACTTAGACTAGTTACCTTCCGTTATGACTAGTTATTCCTTTTGTTATCATAAATAAATTTTGAGTGATAAAGTCTAGAATGAAGTCAGATGGTCCTCGGTACCCTCACAGTCAAGGAAACAGTATTTAAATAATTCTGACAACCCATAATATGCACCTCCTGTACAACTCTCAAGTGTACATTTTGAGAACTGGGTGTTTTTTTTTTATAGTAGTTCATACACAAAACATCACCCCAAACTACAGAATAATAAAGAACATAGCTTAAAATGTGTTGCAAGTGGGAGGTAGGGGGGGAAGGGAAGTAGGTAATAATTAGGACACAGTTAAATGAGGATTCAATGTTCTTTTTTTACCTTAAAAAAAAGGCTTAATTATCTTTGGGGCAAGAAACAGATGCTTTCATCAAATTAAATCAGAATCATCTGTAGAAAACCAAAAGGCAATCATAAATAATATGGAGGAAAAACATTCATGACAGGCTGTTACATCAATAAAAACGCTCCAGTCATGTCTGTTAAAATATGTTTTTAAAATTACACTATGTGCTATATTAAGACTATTTTAATCAGACATTTCTAGTAATGATAAATTAGACTGAACTATAAAAATATTTTCCATTTGGTTCAATCTAATACTGAAATATTTAGAAGTTATTCACAGAAAATTTTGAATTCCAAAGAGAAAACCAAAGATCCATAGAATATACAATTAGAGAAAACAAACATGGAATTATTTTAGTGATATTTAGATGATAAGCTGAGAATTAATAAAAATATGAGTATGTTAAATTACAATCAAATGCCGACAGTCAATGTGTTCTATAATTAAAAGAAAAATAATAAAGTTAATAACATCCCCGAAGAAACTATACACTATACAACTATAGAAGTTTGTTTTTGGTTGAAATTTCAAATACTAAATCTAATAGTAATTATCCGCAAGTTATTACATTCTTGAAACCATGGAACAAACAAAACAATAAAAACCTTTAATTTATAAGATTTGTCGATTACTTACTGGATTATATTTTCCAAATACTTATTGATCTTCTTTCATTCTGAAGGAAATTCTCTACATTTTATTTCTCAATACAACTTCACATAAGACCATGTTGTATATGTGATAAACTTTCAGGAAAACAAACAAAAAAACCCTACCAAGCTATAATTAATTGTGAAATATTGGTCTTTCTTCTTGAGAAATTGACCCTTACACTTACCTTTAAAATGTCCATTTAAGATAACATCTCATTCTACAAAACCTTACTGGGCAAGGTAGCTATCCACTGAATAGGGGCAAGGGTGGAGAGCGAGGGCAACACCATTCACTTACCTTGAAATGGTGCAGGAGAAGACTGAGCCATGTGTATATGCTCCTCATTGATCAAATAAATTGGCTGGTGTTGGGCAATCTCCACACTTGTGCATACATTACTTTCCCCGTGAAGAAAGAATGTGAAAGCACAGGACAGATGCTCACTAAAAAAGAAACAATGTGAAACTCAGCTCTATATTGTAATAAAAAATGGATGCCAGACACAGGAACTACAGATGGGATACAGCTTAACTTTATCAACCATCCAGCAATGCTTGCCTCTGATGATATTAACAGCATAAATTTCCAGTTGATTGTGGACAAGTAATATAACAATAACGTGTTGGCAAACTAAATTAAAGCTGTCAGATAAATCTGAAAAATTAGTTATGCAGCATTGTGAAATTCTGAAAGCTATTGTGCAGAAAGCTTTCTGTTTCATTTGCATAAAGTCTCGTATGCTGACTTACAAAACACCTAAGAACAGAAAAAGAATGGCATTTTCCTACCTTCTCATATACTGAACAGGCTTTTAACTGATTCTAGGGACAATGACAAAATAGTTTTGCTTAGGTTTGGTATGACATAAAAATAACATCGAATTTACAAGCTTCCAACATTACAGTGAGGTTGAAATGTCTGATGTTAAAACAGCAATTAGAGACACTGCTGTATATAAATTTCCACTGTACAACTGCTACAATGATACAAGTATCTAAATTAGCTGGTAATCTATTATATTTATTTTCACAATTTACTTCTGATCACAAAACCTCATTAGAGCATTCAACACATCCCATTTTTTTACACAATTAGCTAAAAATTGACAAAAATTGTGTGTCTTGGAGAAAAAGAATTTCAAAATTACTATAGTAGTACATTATTTCAAAGTTGTTAACCTGGCCCTGAGCCAGCCATACAACTCCACTTCTCAATACAGCTTATAAGAACACAAGCTGATGAGTCAAATCACTGTAAGCCAGGCAACCACCATTTAAAAAATCATCTCCACTTTTCTTGGGGGGGAAAGGGCAGTGTAGACAGAGATGTATTGTAGAATTAGGACCTGAAACCTATATGACAATGTTAACCAGTGTCACCCCAAATAAATTCAATTAAAGAAATTTAAAATAAAAAATGTCCAAGATTTGCTTCTTTTCAAAAGTTCTTTAAAATATTATAAAGTGTATTTTGACTACTACTCAAAACATTAAATTTGCCCTGGCCGGTTGGCTCAGCGGTAGAGCGTCGGCCTAGCGTGCGGAGGACCCGGGTTCGATTCCCGGCCAGGGCACACAGGAGAAGCGCCCATTTGCTTCTCCACCCCTCCGCCGCGCCTTCCTCTCTGTCTCTCTCTTCCCCTCCCGCAGCCAAGGCTCCATTGGAGCAAAGATGGCCCGGGCGCTGGGGATGGCTCTGTGGCCTCTGCCCCAGGCGCTAGAGTGGCTCTGGTCGCAACATGGCGACGCCCAGAATGGGCAGAGCATCGCCCCCTGGTGGGCAGAGCGTCGCCCCCTGGTGGGCGTATGCGGGAGTCTGTCTGACTGTCTCTCCCTGTTTCCAGCTTCAGAAAAATGCAAAAAAAAAAAAAAAAAAAAAAAAAATAAATTTTGTTAAAGTAAAAACTGTAAAGCTTTTAAGGAAAAATGAAACAAAAATGATAAAACATCTGCTCTATCATACAGCAAAGCATATATATTCTTCCTTGACAAGTACATTAAGATAACCTGAGAAAGCGTTGTTTCACTAGAATGGAAGTTTCATCAACAGGAAACACCTAGTCTTAGCATATGGGTTTTTAGCACAATATAGTAAAACTTACAACAGTAACTACAATTTTGTAAGAATTTTTAAAAATTTAAACATCCCCTTGATACTGTACTTTTTAAGTTCCAAGTTCACAATGAGAAAACAATGCATATCAGGTATAAAACAGTATCACTAATAATAATGAACTATCCTTTATTTATAAAAATAATGTTAGACACATATAATCTTAAATAAACAATATTACACCTGGCAAATAGGATCAAAATATAAGTTGCTGATTGCAGGCTGGTTAATTTTCCACTTGTATATTTCAGTGTAGGGGTTTGAGCTGACTTACCCTATTCATGCCTACTATCCCATGTAGTCAACAGCATATTTATAAAGCAACTAACTGGTTAGAGTGACAGATACTGAGGGTAGCACAGAATGTGTTCTATTTTTCACTAATTCCCAACTGTAGATAAGAACAAATATGTAACCAATATTTATCTATCAACTAGTAAAAGCAAAGAGAGGTGCAAGGAGCCTGAAGTGATACTGAATAAAACATGGTTCTTGCCCTCGAAGAGCATATAACCTAATAATAAAAGAGCGATATGAACACATATCAATAAAATAAAGCCAGGCATATACAGAAAACAGAAGAAAAACAGAATGCTATAGGAAGGCTAAGGTGTACTGATCTATTCATTTTGGAAGATCCAAATGCTTCAAGAAGAACCAGTCAAAACAGAGTTTCAGTCACACAGAGAAAAGAAAAGGCCAGAGAGAAAGCATGAAGCGAGGAGTCGTGTAGGTAGGAGCAGAATACAGTTTGGAAATTCTAAAAGGAAGAATGGTGTGATATGATGGCAAAGGAGTCTGAAAAAGAAGTCAGAGGTCACCCTTTTGAGACAACAAAGAGACTTGTATGTGAAAAAATAACAAGGAGCCAATTTATGGTTTGGTTTTAAAAAGTCAGCTAAATCTAAAGAATCCTGGTGAAAATTTCAATACAGTATTCATTTGAATTTGCTATGTCCCAAAATACACAGAGAAACCCAAAAATGAAAAAGGTAGGAATTGAATCAGTGACCCATTGTTTATATTGATAACTTTAATTAAAAACAAGATGTTTTAAAAACAAAAATTTTTTTAAACTAAAACATAAGAAAAACAGGAAGTTATAGTTGAAATATAACAGAGATCACCAATAATGGCATAATATTTGGTAAGTTACTTCACCTTTCTGATTCCAGTTTCCTTATGTAGAATCAGCTGCTGGCACAAACCGCGGGCCCTGGTGCTGATTCAGGAGGTCTAGGGTGGGCCTCGCAAATCTGCTTTCATATCAAGGTCCCAAATGCTGCTGCTGCTCCTAATCTAAGGGCCATACCTTGACAACCACTGAATCTGACTATGAAGAAATCCCTTCCCAGCTAGCAAATTCTTTTTTTCTAAGATTATGTGACGCCAGAGGGCAAGGCTGACAGCACTGTGACTAGAATAGGACTCTCCTTTGACCTAGCAATACAATTTCTAAGACTTCATTCCACAGGAAATAACTATTGTACACTCACTGATTACAGCATTGCTTGTAATAGTTAAAAACTAAAAACAGCCAATATGTCGATCAGTAAAGGACTAGTTAACTAAACTATGATATATCTCTACAAAGAAAATGACCATACTTTTATGGAAAAAATCCCCAACATAAACTCATAAAAAAGAGGAAAAAACAGCACAAAAGAGTGTGAATAATATAGTCCTATTTGTATAAAAACGGGAAAGGGGGGAAATATATGCATACAAAATTTGCTTACATTGGCATAAAATTTCTCTGAAATGATATACCTTAAAAACCTAATAATCTTGATTGTCCTTGGGGAATAAAAGGGCAAGACTGGTGGAGAAAGAGAGAATTACAGGAGTCTAACACTTTTTGAATGTGGTGCCCTATGTCACACAGAACACACTGGAGGTAAGAGCTAAAGGAAGCCCCCACCTCCTGTCCTGTGCTTGCTGGCCCAGCTAGAGGAATACACTAGAAGAATCTGTGGTGTTTCATGTTGTCATATTTGGCTCTTAGTTCAAGCGTGCTGAGACCATCTTTGATTATGATTCTGTTATTCAACATACAGCTATTTCATCAGCATACCATCAATATCTGTATCCATGTCACTGTTTAAAATGGTGAAAGAGACTACACTGAGGAACAGAATCTTGTTCATCTTATCCGGTAATTCCCAAGTTACAAATTCACTCATTTACTACTATCTCTTGTCTACAAAGGATAATCACAAAGATTGTCAAATGTCTTGATAAAATGCAGATATATAACTGTCATATTTCTCTGATCTACAAATCTGCCTGACTAAAGGTAAAATTCAGGTAGTCTAATCTGAAAGCCACCCGATCCCTCATTTAACAGATGAGAAATCAGGGCTAAAAGTCTGGTCTGCCATTGCCAGTCTTAGAGGCACAACTGGAACTAGGCTTAAAATGTAATGTTTTTTCTCTAGTTAGCTTGCTATAAATAAGGATATTAATTATTACCCCTACCACCTTATACTTCATATAAGTAAAATGAGATTGCATTTTTGAATGGCTATTAAAAACAAAGAGTTCTACAAATACAATTACAGCTATGTTGTTAAACAGTGTTATTAGAAAGTTAGGAGGGAAACGCTATTACGAACTCTATATCTGTTCCTATTTCTTCTCACCCAATACCCTTTTTATCTAAACCTCTAATCCGTCAACTCCATCTCTTTCATACGATCTCATCATTTGAAAATTAAGATATGAAGATGATAAAGCTCAATGCCTTCCTAATTCAGGGGGAAGGCAGGTCTGCGCCCAAAGTTACACAAGCAATTCAGAGCACAGTTGGAATGAGAATTCAGGCCCCCTTCTTAACATAGTGCTCAGAGTACATTCATGGCGTTCTACCTCAGGTCAACGTTCCATTAACTCCTACAGAATACACATACTCATGAACAAGATCACATATGTAACTTAAACCAGTCCTTGCATCATTTCTGCTAACACCCTACTGGTAGAGACTAGAAGGTACTATCAAATGAATACACAGAACCCAAAACACTGTAATTTCACTCAATCAAACTAAAACTGATGGCTCACCCCTAGTCTCCCAGGGCACTACGCCTGACAAGTATTCCAAGCCTTCTCAACTCCGTTTATTCTCCACTTTTTACTCAGTAACCCAGGACCGATTCAGATCATTCTTTATTTAACCTATTCACCTAAAACATGTCTGCAGCTGGATCTGCCTCACCCTTGCCCAGAGTGCTAGAGGACTGCTATTTGCCTTGCTCTGACACAACACTCCCACACCATTCTCTTCCCCTCCTGAGAAGTCTTTCTGTCTCTCTACTGGCTCCAGGCTTGCAACCCTGAAATTCCTTCTGTTGATCATGTTACCCCTTTAGGGGTATTGTCATATCTTTCTCCCTGTACTAATATCAAATAGTCGACATGAAGTAAAATGATTAGTATAATATAGTATTAATGTTAATATTAAATTCTCTATAACGTGTTATAAAAAAATACGGTACTGGATAGAAAATAATGATGAGTGCTATTTTAGAAAGAGAAGGGTCAGAGATGAGCTTATCTGAAAAAAGGGGACACATTTAAAGTAAGGCTTGAATCTGTTTTGTTTTTTTTTGTATTTTTCTGAAGCTGGAAACTGGGAGGCAGTCAGACAGACTCCCGCATGCGCCTGACTGGGATCCACCCGGCACGCCCACCAGGGGGTGATGCTCTGCCCACCAGGGGGTCGCTCTGTTGCGACCAGAGCCAGTCTAGCGCCTGGGGCAGAGGCCTTGGAGCCATCCCCAGCGCCCGGGTCAACTCTGCTCCAATGGAGCCTTGGCTGCGGGAGGAGAAGAGAGAGACAGAGAGGAAGGAGAGGGGGAGGGGCGGAGAAGCAGATGGGCGCTTCTCCTGTGTGCCCTGGCCAGGAATCGAACCCGGACTTCCGCACGCCAGGCCGATGCTCTACCACTGAGCCAACCAGCCAGGGCTAAGGCTTGAATCTTAAGAAAGAGAAAAGTAGTAAAAGCCATTCCACAAAAAGAACATTACGTATATGTGCAAAAGTATGAGTTAAAGAGTTTGCCATTTTGAAGGAAGTTTTTTTAAAACAGGCTTGTCTGACTGGTGGTGGCACAGTGGATAGAGCATCGACCTCGGATGCCAAAGTCCCAGATTCGAAAGCCCAAGGTCGCTGGCTTGAGCACAGGCTTACCAGCTTGATTGTGGGGTCATTGGCTTGAGCGTGGAATCACCAACATGATCCTAAGGTCGCTGGCTTGAGCAAGGGGTAACTCTGGCTTGGCCTGAGTGCCCCCCCATCAAGGCACATATGAGAAGTAATCAGTGAACAACTAAAATGATGCAACTATGAATTGATGTTTCTCATCTCTCTCCCTTCCTGTCTGTCTGTCTGGGTCTCAGAGAAAAACAAAAACAAAAAATGGGCCTGACCAGGCGGTGGCGCAGTGGATAGAGCGTCGGACTGGGATGCAGAGGACCCAGGTTCGAGACCCCAAGGTCACCAGCTTGAGCTCATCTGGTTTGAGCAAAAGCTCACTAGCTTGGACCCAAGGTCACTGGTTCAAGCAAGGGGTTACTCTGTCTGCTGAAAGCCCGCAGTCAAGGCACATATGAGAAAGCAATCAATGAACAACTAAGGTGTCGCAACAAAAAACTAATGATTGATGCTTCTCATCTCTCTCCATTCCTGTCTGTACTATCTATCCCTCTCTCTCTCTGTCTCTGTAAAAAAAAAAACAAAAAAAAAAAAACAAACAAAAAAAAAATGGGCTTATGTCTAGAAGTTATTTACAAGAATGTCATTTTAAGTGCCCTATACAAACACTACTGATGAGATAAAGAATCACTGTAGCAATTTATTAAACTGTTTTCAAAATACGAAACTAATTCTTATTTTAAGTATCATATGTAACATGACTTAGGAAGCTCATTAAAGTTTAAAATTTTTTTGTTTCCCCTTTTCTCTCCCTTTTTCTCTGCCCTTCTCCCTCTCCTTTTCCTCCTCTATCCTTCCCCCTCCCCCTTCCCTCACCTCCTCTCCCTACTCACTCTCCCTCTGGGTACTTTATTATATCACCTATGCTACAAGTACACCTCAAAACATTTCACCTGATGTTTCTAATTCTAACACTTTATTCCAAGATTCAAAGACCTATTTCTTTCCAAACTGAACTAAGGAAGAACCCACCAAAATATTTTGTTTCTAAGGATCTCCTGAGCAATGTCACTTTGTGAGCAGTCAAAACAACTGACTCCCACCTCACCTTGGAGCTTTCTAGCCATCATGGTTTTAGGCCACATGTTTCCATTTCTCTAAACTAGGACTGATGAGGACTATATAGAGATACACCCTGTGTTATGAGAAAGCTCTTCTGCTGTGCAGGGCCGGAGAGCTAAGCACAGCATCTTGCAATCAGTGCAGGAAGAAGGCTGAGAAGGACATGCTCAATGTGGTGCCAGCACACAAGCGCGCCGTCAGCTGCTCCCGCAGCTTCCCCGGCCAGTCTGACTCCAGGCTGGACACTTCTTCCCACGCGTGCCCTGCTGCTTCACAAACTACGGGCAAGCTCCGGCTGTTCTTTTGTCTAGATAAACTACCCCTGCCCTCCATCTAACTTCTACTCATCTTTTCCAAGAGATCATCTTTATAAAGTCTCAGAAGCAGCTAAACGCTCTCATACTTCTCTAGGTATGTCTCAGTCAAAGCACTTCAGTATTCATAAGTTTTATGTCTAGTCCGTCTGACTAAATTTTGTGAAGACTGAAACCATTTTTTATCTATCATTTTCGACCCCAGGACTTAGTATGTACTATGGGCAGGTACTGCATTCATACTTAGTAAGTTTGTGATCCTTCACAGCTTCCCTCTAAGATGTTCTGGGTACTATGCTGGGAGACTGGGAAATAAGCCTGGAACCCTAAGTCACAAGCCACAGAAAAGCATGGGCACAAAGCTACAATATTCCACCCAGAAATATACTAGGGGACACCTATCCCTGGTCTTGAGAATTTCTGATAGTCTTGCTAATAGCTCTTCCGGAGGGATCCTGCTGGGAGCACACTGCTGACAGCCATGGAGTATAACACAGCATCACTTTCTCTGGACCCAAAGTAATTTATATTCTCTGAACAAGAAAGGAGAATAGCACAGAATAAATAAGGACTACACATAAAGATTAGAAGGGTATTCTCTTCAGTAAATGCCATTAAGGAATTCTGTGCCTTTATTCTATTACACACCCTAAGTAGTATGGTTAAATCAATCTTCCTAAAACACAATGGCAATCAAAATCTATACTACTCAATCTTACATCATAGTCCCCTGCTGTCCAGAGGGGGAAAAAAATCAAAACCAGGTCTTCCTTACTCTGGTGTAACTTCCCTGTACAAACTCTCAGTGATGGCCAGTCTGGAATGGCTAGCACAGGAGTGGCCAACAGTTTTTGTCCCCAGGCCAGATTAGAAAGAAAACATTTTCACAGGCCAGACGAAATATTAAAATTTAAAAATGTTAAATACAAAAATGATTCATTTACGTAAACAAAATTTTATTATGTAATTTGTTTATGAATAAATGTGAGTGAAAAACATTTTAATATACAGTATTATTTTAATAAAAATATTTTTTAATAAAAATATAATTACATACCGTATAAATATCCAAACTACCGCAATCAATTGAAACAATATTTAATTAATAGAATGAGATTAAAGGGGTTATATCGCAAATAAAACAATTATTTTGTTTTACAAACAGCCTGGACACGTTTTCAGTTATCAACTGCAGCTATTGTCTATGCTACAATGCCACTTGATTCAGTACACTTGACCAGAAAAATAACGAAGTGTTTGACCTTGGATGCGCACTGGCAAACTCCGCCAAAAGAATGTGGGTTTCACACCGCCGCTAAATGTCAAACAGTTCATATCGAGCACAGAGGAGTACAAACATTGTAAATCTTTATAATGGAATTTTTTTTAAAAATAAAGAAGTATCGCAAATTCATTTGACCAATTATTGGAAGTTAACCCTAGATTAGTCACACACAGGGAGTTCTTTTCCGCGCATCACTATCTTCTTAAATATCTCAATTTCCAATAATCAAAGATGCTTCCGCTTCTGAGTAGCTGAGATTTTAAAGTAGCGAAGAATATTAAAAATTTAATCACAGGCAGCATAAACTCATTACGTGGGCCGCATGTGGCCCGCGGGCCCTATGTTGGCCATGCCTGGGCTAGCACAGCGTGCATATCCCGCCTACGTTCCTGTCACCCCACATAGCTTTCCACTCCTTCATTCACTCTCCTCAAACCCCGTCTTTTCAAGTGCAGTGTCACGTCTACTTTCTCCTTGAGAGCCTTTTCATTTAGCTCTTCCCAAAGAGACCTATTTCTTCTCTACTACCAAGAGCCCTTACTTCTTCCTTGGCAGCCATAATATCGGAACTCCTTTAATCAACGAATATTTACTAAGCACATCTCTATCTTGTGCCAGACACTGATAGATTTAGGGATACGGAAATAAACAAGACCAGAATCAGTCCTGGAGCATTTACAGTTTCCTAAGCAAAGTACTTAAAAACTAGAAAAGAAACAAAAATACGGACATGGAACTATGACACTCACTAACATGCCCAGCAAGATCCCAAAGAATTTAAATGGGATAAAAACATAAAGATAGAGAAATTCTGGTAGTATCCCTGAGTCAAAATTTCTGTACTTTAATATTAAACCTTTTAAAAACGTCATATATATTTTATATTGGTTTGTACCCTGTGCAATCTTAAAGAATTATTAGTTGGTAAGGAATGACATGAACCTACTGAATAAGGGGAGGTCTGAAGTTTTTCTATTATTTTTAAAATATCCTATGATCCATCTTATTGTCATACTTGGCTAAAATTCTATATTCTCAGAGATCCAATAAACAAAACTATATTACAATAAGGAAAGAAATGTGGTTTTGTTCAATCTTTCCGTCATCTCTTGCTACATTAATTCACACATCTAATGCTTCTATAACACAATTTTTTTCCTTCATAGAAAAAAATATGACTGTCAAAACTGGCAATCATTTATTTTGATGATTTTCTCCGCCAAAATTTAAGTTTCCTAAGAAGAACCATGTGTGTCCCACTGGCCTCTGTATCCCCAAGAACCTAGAACAGTTCAAGCCACAAAAAACTTAACAGTGACTGAATCGGTGAATGTAGTTTTTAGCCACAACCAAAGATCAAATTTCTGTTCTTTAGAAAGTTCTATCACTTGGAGAACAAGAATAGTTGGTGTGTGCAGTGCATATTTTTAAAGTGGGAAGAAGCTTAATTATTAATAGGAAGTAGTATGCAATTTCCAGTGAAAGGAAAAAGAAGGCAACTTTTTAAACTGTTTACTTAGGAAACAGGGATTGGTGTGGGTTGCACCTGTGCAGTTGGGAAAGAACTTGCAGAAATACAACCCACGAACGACTAGTATTCCACATCATTTTATTCCCTTACAATATTCTAAATCTTTTTAAAAGGGAGATTTTTTTTTTACTTATGTCGAGTTTTCAGAATGCAATACGCTTTAAAAATGCATTATGGATATTAAACTTTTCATAGTGTAAAGGTGTTTTGATAAATTCACAACATAGAACACATTTAAGATAATTTTATCTAAATGCTTTGTGTTATAAACTTATTATCTTAAAGTTTTCCAAGTTGTCATGAAGCAAATCTCTGTCAATGAGCAGTCTCCTTCTCTCTCTAGGTCCTGTTTGGGAATATTCTGCTAATGGTACTTTATCATTTCCTTTCCTTAAAAATAGACCGTTTGCTTTGGCAGCAGTCAGACTGTGTGGAGAGCCTTTGCTCACTAGCATACTTTCCTTTCTCATGTTGGACTGGCGGTCACTTTCTCTTTTTTTAAGAGAGTGGAGGCACAACATTCAAACAATAAGAACTGATTAGATTATTTCATGAAACTCTGAAATGTTTTCATTATTCCACATATCTTCCCTTCAAATTATAAGTTAATTACAAAGGCAATGAAAATATCCAGGAAAGTTAATGATACATGTTTTTTAAAATAAAAGACAGTACTTAGAACTGTTAAATTAGCATTACCATTCTATGAATCATCACCCTTCTAAGAAGAAAATGGTACTAATTACATTGTTACAATACAAAACTGCCTCAGTGATCAATTTTCCTCCATACATACATGTATTACACACACATGGAACTAAATAAGCAAGCTGGATGACTGCTTTCTACCTCTCCATCCTCCACGCAGCATTGTTCTTGGGCAGTGTATTTGGCACTGGGGTAGTGCATTAATCCTCCGTCACAAAGGGACCAGTGCTCGCACTGCAGTGGTAACAGAACGGCAGCACATCTTGCACTAATGGAACAGTGCCCTGGTGGCCTGGAGCACTCTCTGTTTCTGCCTGGGTGCCTCACTACTCGAAGCCAGAGACAGTGCAGAGGCTATGACCAGTGTGTCCTTGATCCAAAGGCTAGAGGAATGTGAGGGTTCCCATCCTGATGGGACAAACCATGTCAGATAATTTTTAAGATGCCAAAAGAGACACAGGAGCTCCTCTATTCAGTGATATGCGCTTGAAAATCATAAGCCAACATACACAAAATTTAAGGAGGTTTTTGAAAGTCATTTTGTTAAAATCTCTCTTGAGGTTACTAAACTAGGCCAGATTATTTAGTCAGTCTCTGAACAGCCCTTTGAAAATTCAATGGGAATGTGCCTGGTAGAGAATACAGATTCAAGTGATATTTATATTAGGTAACTCATAATTACCAAAGTCATTTTATTGGTCACTTCAAGACATGCTTGGGTACCTTTTTCTTCTTAAGTACAGTGGTACCTTGAGATACTAATTAAATTCGTTCTGTAACCGAGCTCGTAAGTCAGTCAACTCATAGTATTCAAAAATCCTTTCATCCTTTTTTTTGTTGTTGTTACTTTAAAAGACAGTAACAAAGTGGGGAGTAGAGAAATGGGGGGGGGGCAGTAATGGAGAACCACATAAAATTTTCTACCACTTTTCTCATGAAAACTACTAAGGCATTATATATTCCTAAGAAGCAAAAATAATGAACTGACACCAAAATAGCTGAGACTTGATATATCTTTTTGCCTCTCTGACTGAAAGTACAAACTAGTTCCTCCATTGCTCCTTACTGCTAAAATAAAATGCTATTATCATCCCAGATTACAGAATATATTTGTGAAGTCCATCTTTATACCATGAACGTTTGCTTCCATTTCACAAACACCCAGCCACTATGACAGATTTCTGAGGAGGAGCCTAAGTGCGGACAGGGTGGAGTCTTTGCCAGCTTGAAAGAAACAGGGACAGACCTCTGACATCTGCCTGGACTCCCACACCCAGCTCCCAGTGGGAGAAACAACCAACCAAAATGTGGAGAGTAGAGGGGAATTCCGATATGCTGCCACTCATCAATCAGGTGAACAATAGCAAGTAGGACTTCACCGACATGGTCAAACAATGGCCAAAAAAAAAAAAAAAAAGGGAAACCTGTTCAACTGGGTGCTACGTCTGTAGCATTTGCTGTTATAATGCTATTTCTCCATGCGCCACGACTGCACTTTCCATCACAAATGAGTATCAAAGCCTTACAATTTTTCCTGTCTCATTGTATTTATTACATGTAAACTACCTTAAAAACTTCTACAATGAGATGAGGCAGGAAAAAGAGAGGAGGGTACATACTGAGATGTTCTTTCTCTTTCTCTCTCATACCCCAATTCTATTTAAGGAGCTGATAGTGTTATGGTGTTATTTTATACTATGTATTTAATGGGAGCTGAGATATAAACAGTACAACAGCAGACAATTATTTTATGATCCTATTCCCAGTAGAGGTTCTAGTCATATTTTTAAAAGACACTGCCTACAACAAACAAGCAGGAAAAGTTCTACATTTTTATATTGCTCCCTTTCAGAGTTAGCAGCTGACACTCAGTGTGGCTTGGCAAGTTCTTTAAAGGCTTCCCACCATTTGGCATTGCCCTAGCAGAGAGCAGAGCCTTTTTTATTCAGCACTGTTGCAAAATGTCTCACTCACCAGTACTCAAAAGAGGTCACAGTTTTCCCAGCAAAAGGAAAATAAAATTGGAGCTGACACTTATTCGGCAGAATGCTGTTATCAGCAAGTATTTATCTTCCATACTCGTTCCAGGCCACGGGCCTACAGATAGGTTTTATTTTTCTTTAAACACACAGTGTATGTAGCCTTTAATCCACAGCACTGCTTATGATCCCAACAACACTCCTATCCCTAATATTAAAAAAAATAAATCTTATGGCTGGAACCAACAGAAAAATAAACATAAAATACTTTTAAATTTTTCTTATGGTCTACTTAAAATTATGAAGTCAGGGTAACTACATACCATATTTTTCACTCCATAAGACATACTTTCCCCCCCCCCCCCAAAATGGAGAA
This sequence comes from Saccopteryx leptura, assembly GCF_036850995.1. Classification (NCBI taxonomy): domain Eukaryota; kingdom Metazoa; phylum Chordata; class Mammalia; order Chiroptera; family Emballonuridae; genus Saccopteryx; species Saccopteryx leptura. The sequence goes on along the minus strand of NC_089504.1, from coordinate 240,971,625 downwards.
ATGCCCATGCGTCTTATGGAGCGAAAAATATGGTATTTTATTAATTATTTTAACACATCATTTGGTTCAGAATATTTTTTTTCTTATTTTCCTCCTTAAAACCCTAGGTGTGTCTATGGTCAGGAACAAAAAACACAGTACATGATTTGCAATATGTTTTATACAAATTCTAAATAGAATTAACTTTGATTCTTAAATGTTAAAAGCAATTTCTCTTAAGGAAGTAAGATTCAACTAAGAAGCTATAAAAGAAAAAGATATTGGAACTAACAGAGTCATTAGGTACTGTGAATCTGAAAGGTATTTATTCACCATAAGGATGGCATCAGCATCTCATTAAAGGGACAAACAGAAAACATGAGGTCTTTCAGGTGATGTAGCAGCGAAAAAGTTGGTACCCGCTCTTCAAACTATTCTAATGTATAGTAGTAAGGTAGGTATTTATTTAATGACAGTAATGTATAATCAGCATCTGGTCACTACCAAAGAAATATTAATGCTTAAAATTATGGATGTTCAATTTTTTTTGAGAGCACCAATTTGCAGGACAAGGGTTAGTGATTAAAAGATTCTGATCGAGAATCTTCTTTCATTATCAAGAATCAGTAGCTTAGGCCACTTTTAGTTCATTTGCTCATTCAACAAATGAGTCAGCACAACCCTAAATGCCATGTACACCAGTGGAGAAGGCCCACAGTCTTAAGTCTCACAGAGCTTACGTTCTGCGGGGGCAGTAAGACAATTTAAAAGTTTTCTAAAAAGATGACTACAGGGGAAAAAGCTATAAAGAAAACAAAACAAGATGATGTATTTGAGAGTGGCAGTGAAGGAAAGTGAAGCAAAGAGGTGACACTTTAGGTGGGAAGTAAGAGGAGAGAAGTCAGTCCCCTCTCCCCCATGAGACCTAAGAGGAAGGGGTTTAGGAAGAGCCCATGTACAAAGGCCAGAAGTATAGAAACAAGCTTAATGTGCTTGAGGAACAGAATAGCCACTATGTTTGAAGCTTATAAATAGGAAGGAGACAGGTACAAAATGATGTCAAAGAGGTGAGCAGGGGTTAGATCATGTAAGCATTTCAACAGTGGGATGGGTCTTGAATTTTATTCTATATACAATGATAAACCCTGCAAGACTTTAAGCAAAAGAATTGTCAAGGTCTCATATTTTGAAAAGTTCACTTGAGTTACTCTCTACGTAACTTGTTATGAAGGTGTTAAGCAGGGAGAACAGCTCAAGCGGTATCTGGCAGCCCAAGTGAGAGAAAAACATGGCTTGGAGTGGGTCCGTGGCAGTGGAGACAGAGGGAGCATGGATTTGAGAGGAATTTTAGAAACAGAGCGGACAAATCATACAAGTACAGACATTATGAAGGAAGTTGAATACATCAGTAAGGAAAGAGGTAAGGGTGAGATGCCACATTTTAGAGATGCTTGCTTATACTGTAAATTGTATTTAAAGCCAAGGGGGTGAGTGAGAGCACCTAGGTCTAAGTTTGAGAGACTGCAGATAGAGAAAAGTAATACAACTGAACTTCTGCTTTGACATTTTGAGGTTCTTTTAATGGGGGGGGTATGCTACTATATTTTCAGTAAGCCAGTATGCGAAGCATATCTTTTAATATATCTCTTAACAACAGGTAAAAACAAAAAAGGTGTGGTTTTGATTAATTTTTGAGACAGAAGCCTGCCCCCACTGCAACTTCTCTCTCTTCCATTTGGAGTTTAATAAATTTAACTAAACCAAACTCATTTGTAGCTTCTCCTTTTAGAACTATATTTTTTAAAAGTAGAATTCACTAAGTTTAATAACAAAATACACTGAACACAAATGAAGTTATACTATTTGAATTAAATTATCATCTGAATCAATACCAGTTTTTCTAATTAGTAATCACACCTATGAATCTGATTAATATCACAATCTGAACAATAAATGAAGCACTCACACATCTATTTCACATTAAATTCAAAGATTTCCACTTAAAACAATTTCCCTCTCACAGTGCTAATAAAGATGAAGAGAAATGTAAGCGGCATTTCTCCGGATGAGGCTGGGCCATACACTCACGAGAAAGAGAGACTCTCCCAGATCTACCCACCTCCTCACCAAATGACTCTGGCAAAGTTGTAGTTACGAATTTTAAATATTTATCAGGACTGGAAACTACCCAAACTCCATCAACAGAATAGATAAATTGGAAGTAGTCACACAATAGATTGCTGCTGTACAGTGATCAGAATAATGATCTACAACTACACACAACCACCTGACCACCATGAACAATGCTGAACGAGAAAAGACAGAGACAATAGAGGCTATACTGTATGATATTTATACCAAATGCAAAAACAAATTCAATTAAACTGTTTGACACAGACTATTGCTTAAGCTTCGGAGGGGACAGGCAGAAAGGAGACAGAGGGAATTTTTTGGGTACTGATTTCTATTTCTTGATCTGAGCGCAGGTTACATAAATGTGCTCAACTGGGGAAAACTCATTGAGCTATATATACTTACAATATATGTGTAATAAATACAAATGGAATTAGCCTAAAATTCAACCATAGCTTGTGTAAGTTTCGGACTTTCCAAAGAACTAGAGAGGATTTTAACTGATATCATGAGGCATCTAAATATAACTGGCAAAAGAAGCTATGGCAATCATCAGAGGCCACCATAGAATTAGATGCAGAATGTGCACAACATTAGTGTCCGGGAGTGGATGGTAATTAGAATCCCCACGGGGGGGCTGCTTTTCAAATCAGACAAGCCCATCTCCCCTAAAGAGCCCTGGCATTAGCCCTGTATATCAGATAGGCTGCGAAGAAAATGTTAAAAATCACCAGTTAAGAACAAGGAAGCTAACGAGCTACTCTGCTCTAGCACTAAGCTAGTCAGAGCATGCTTCAAGTGTTTGATTTAATTCTGTATGACACACTTAAAAGGATATTAAGTGAACTGGAACACGTTCAAAAGAGAACAGTGAAAGAACTTAAAACCACCTAATATGACAACATGGAAGCGTAGATATTTAACCAAGAGATGAGACAACTTAGGGAAGAGATTAAACTATCTTTGGTGCACAAGCTACATTCAATTTTACACTGTGCCATGAAATCTATTTTGCTTAGCATGGTATTTTACAATCCTTGTTGGAATAGTACATGCTGTTCTCCTTGTGGTAAATATCAATTGCACACAATGGTCAAAATGTAGCTATATACTTACTGGTCAATACATCATGGTACACCACAATAATGTACACCAGGTGCACAGAACTCAGGTACAACAGTCAAGCACCACTAATGTACATAAGCAATGCAGAAAAACAGATTTCAATTCAATATAACATGAAGACTTTCTAACAGAGTTGTTTAAAAAAAAATGGGCTTACATGAAAGGTGATTTATTTGCTACCCCTGAAGATGTGTTAGGGAAATTCAAGTGTATTGAAAGGGGTGAGGGACAGGATGACCTTTAAGGTGCCTTCAAGTCTGAGATTCTAATGATTCTGAATCTCAATTCTCAGATAAACTGTTGTCTATTTTAAAATACCCCATACATAATGATTACTCAGAAGCCAACAGAATCCTGAAAGGCAAAGTACAACAAATTCTAAGGGAAAGACATACTGACACAGGGTAAAGACAAGTAGTATCTTTTTTTTCTTTTTTGTTTTTGTATTTTTCTGAAGCTGGAAACGGGGAGGCAGCCAGACAGACTCCCGCATGCGCCCAACCGGGATCCACCCGGCATGCCCACCAGGGGGAGATGCTCTGCCCATCTTGGGGCGTCGCTCTGCTGTAATCAGAGCCATTCTAGAGCCTGAGGCTGAGGCCACAGAGCCATCCTCAGTGCCCAGGCAAACTCTGCTCCAGTGGAGCCTTGGCTTCAGGAGGGGAAGAGAGAGACAGAAAGGAAGGAGAGGGGGAGGGATGGAGAAGTAGATGGGCGCTTCTCCTGTGTGCCCTGGCCGGGAATCGTACCTGGGATTCCTGCACGCCAGGCCGATGCTCTACCACTGAGCCAACTGGCCAGGGCTGACAAGTAGTATCCTAAAAACATCATTCTGAAACTTGAAATGTGTATTGCTTGTAAAGCTTCAAATATGCGAATTCTTAAATCATCAATCCAATGAGCCAAAACTTTTCTGCTATCCCTTTATGACCAGGATTACTATTTGAAAGCACAACTTACATGAATACCTATTTATAAAAGCGGCAAGTAACAGAGGTGAACAAACATAAATGTATTCAGCCTGGAAAGGAGACATGAGGCTGACAACCTTCAAGAGCAGCATCCTGTCAGACTGAAGGTATCAGTCTGTGAGTTGGTATGAGAAAAATTGATATTGTTTGAGTAGAAAGTTATAAAAGAAGAAAATTGTCCCCGAGTATGGTGCCATTACACTAGTTACTCACAAGAACTGAAATCTCAAATTCTTTCGAGGATACAGGGCTGTAATTACCGACTGTTAGCTGATGTTCATCTTGAACGATGTACTCACAGACTGTAAACTTTTAGATTCCTTATTCAGTAACACTTAGTGCCTGGGGTCATCACTGACTGGTAGAGTTTCTAGAAATGTTCCTTCTCTAGAGATATACTGTCAGCTACCCTGGAAGAACTACTATCCAAGCTCAGTGGATGGTTCTATCCCTCTATCCCATTTAATCATTCCACATGGAGTACCCTCTACATCAATTAAGCATACAATACAGTGCAGTATATAAAACCACAATAAGCATGCAGAAAAACAGAATTAAAGCCATAAAAATGCAGTAATTTATTCTACCCAATGCACTTGCAATTCTTCCACTTTCAGTCAAGATCACAGTACAGTTTAATAGTCTGGTTCAGGGACCAATTAATCCTTTTATATTTAAATCAATCACTGATTCCTCCCCGAATGGAATAATTTAGCTTCTACAAGCTGCCTCCATTTGATGTCTTTGGGGAAAGAGCACAGTTAACCCTATATGGCATATTAATCATGCTTGATAATAGCAAAAGAAGTGTATTATCAGAGAAATCACATACCGAAAGTAGGGCATGCTCTACAACATGTTAGCATAATCTAGTATATGTCATCATTTTCTTAATTAAAACAGGCACATTAACCTGGAGCCAAAAGCGTCCCCTTCATCTCACTTTTCACAGTATGTGAGCATGCACGTACATATACGTTGATTATCTAAAAATATGTGTCCAGGAATAAAACTGTTCTACACAACTCCTCTCCACACTACCGATTCCTCTTCCCCATCCCAACCGAGAGCAGAATGACTCGATGATGCTCAAACAGTGGGAAAGGCAGACAGTAACAGAAGAGCATGTATTTTATTCAAACTGGCATGTGTTTGGCACCTTGCCACAAAGCTGTGTACTTTTCCTTGAATACTTTGAAGCCTAATTAATAGGGTTAATTCAATGCAACAATGATGTGTCTTCTAAAGATTTTTACCACTGCTTATAAAGCAGGTGTCCATGTTTTAAGAATATTTTCTTTAAACAAATGTGTCAAGAAACCATTAAGAGTCCATGTGACTAAGAATGACAACATTGTGCTAAATGCTACCTCTTACTTTGACCCACATCAAGAGAAAGATCTTATCCACCACAGAAAAAGTCAACTTTGTATTCTAGTGGCCATACTATAGATTACAAATGATTTAGCTTCAGAAATTTCAAAGCAAGTATCAGCACTTTTCAAATGGTCTATGAGTAAGCGTTTTCAAAAAAAGTTTAACCGATTAACTTTGGGTGTAGATGCAGTGCTGAGAAAAGCGGAGTCTGTATCTTGGCATAACACACAGATGCATTGCTGACTCAGGACTCCGCCAGGTCAGACAAGTGCAAAGGGAGGGAAGCCCATGGTGAATGTTAGCTCTGCTCTCTTCACACTGACACAGAGAAATCTGACTATAAACGTTTAAGATCAGCTCTGTGATATGTAGTGGGAAGTGTTTTAAAAGGCCACACTATAGGCAGTAATCCAAACTCAGAAGAGCATACAGCATCTAAAGACAGAAGTTCAAAAGCCTGACTACATTAACTGTCCCACGGAAGGTATATTTCTCAGGGTGTGTGAACTGTGACACCTTTGAGAATTTGGTTGACAATTATGACCTACAGTTAATCATCAGGTGGGAAATATTTAGTGTCATTCCTCTCTAATCCCCAGAATAGTCACATCAAAGAGACATCTGGAAAGAACACAAGTCTTTTGTCTTCTTTTTAATTCAAAGAACAGAACACTACTTAACATTAAACAAGAAAACGAAAGCTCATCATCAAAAACCGTTGTCCCTATAATATGAAGTCACACCAGCTAACAAGCCACCATCAGCAGGATGTGTCTGTCTTGCGTCAAATTCACGGTGGTTCAAATAAGTACATAGGGATTCATTCACACTCCTGTCTAGTTTCCCCTTGTTAAGCAAGAATCTGAAGTGTGACACATAGACACAAAGATGGTAAGAGACCCTACAAAACACAGACACAAATGCCAGCAGTCACATGCAAGGGTGTGTGTGTGTGTGTGTGTGTGTGTGTGTGGTGTGTTTGGGTAAAGCACACTCTCTATTTCAGTGACTGTACCTTTCAGTGACTGTACCTCTCAGATGGAGAATCCCGAGATGAAAAATGCTACATACTCTTTCTGGGTTTAGTTTAGGATAGAGTTCAAAACTAGATCATAAAATGTCATAAACAGTCATTTGAACACTGGTGTTATCTTTCCTTTTTTCTCTTCGCTGTTTTTAATCTAGCTGTCACAAGTCTGAGCCCAGACAGCATTGACTCCCCCTGGCTGAGACAGCCAATGAAAACCTCATCACAGCCCCAAAGTGCTCCTCTAAGGCCCAGCTCCCATTTGTACTGCTCTGGACAATCTCCTCCCACCCATCAGATTGCAGCAGAGGCTGCACTTGGCTTCTGGATGGGATCTCAGGTACTTAGTAAGGGTCCCTGACACAGTATGCAGATGTATGTCAGACTACCCTTGTCTCTAAGTCAATGTATAAAACCTACTCTAGAAAGAGACTAATGCTGAAAAAAGAAAACAAAGGTTCATTAAGCATCATATTTGTAAGCCAATATTAAATTCAGTCTTATTACTCCTACATTCTTTAACATACCACATCTAAGTCAAAATATGATAGAGTGGCTTATAAGTAAATCACTCATACAACAGGAAGAATTCTTGATTATTCTCTTATTTTTACAAGTTGAATCAGACAATTTTAAATAGCAATTGTAAAAATAAAACAAAAAAACACACTGAGTAGCAACATGAAAAGCACTGTAATGCCTCTCTACTGACCCATTTATAAAAAAGAAAGTCACAAAAGAAATAATTAATATTGTGATACAAAATCCAAAGCCAAATGGATGTAAATAATTCTATTTCCCCAAATAATAGCAAGAACGGCCATTTAAAAGGACACCTACCCAAGGAAAACATCTTATAAAAACATGAAAAATCTAAAGACAAAAACATCAAGCTTGCTGTTTCGCAGATGTGTATGCAAGAAAGTTGTTGATAATGGGAAATAAAATTGCTTTCATTTTATCTCATAAGGGGGTTGTCTTTATGCAACTAATTTGCATAGGTTAGTTTTATGGTATAAGTGACATGTTCTTGATACTCAATAAAATTGAAGGTAAGTAAAATAAGGTTAGTGATTAAAAACTCCAAATTAAGAAAAATAGATTAAGATAATTGGGAGAAATAGGGGCTGACAGTGATGAGGTATAAGGAGAGGAAGAGAGAGTCAAAATACGAAAAGACTAGAATAATATCTCAGAGTGAGATGATGAAAGACTTAGATTAAAACATGACAGTGATAATTGAAAAAAAATACATTTTACAAGTAGTCAAACCAAGAAGTACACTTTGTGATACCATATGGGTACATTCTTCAATTGGAAATGTTTAAGACATAAAATCAAAATGAAGTTTTGTCTTTTTAAAAATCCACAAAAACCATTTTTTTTTTTCTGGAAAAATGAGCTCTATGTTATCTACATCTGACTTGGAGTCTTTTCTTATACCTTTAAACTAGGAGGTGGGGCAGAGAATCAAGTTACAGACAACCATTACTAATGTTGATTTCTATTTTTAAAATCATTGTGTATTTTAAATAGTTTTATTAAAACTGAGGGGAGACAATGATATTCTAATATTCTTGCATTGCCTCTACTTAAAACTTGTTCCCAAGGTAACAGCTAACTATCCAATATCAGATGCTGCATAATAATCAACTACAAAGGAAGTATGCTACAATGAGACATTTTGCACTTTAGTAGAATGAGTATGACCGGCTTCTTTTTTGCCTTGGTATCAAACAAAGGTCTCTGATTTTAATACAGAGACCAGCACTTTCTACTAGCATATGCTGACAAGAATAAATTTCATTACTTAACCTGTCCATGGGAGCAAAATGTTACTATTTTCAGTGGCATTCTATTCTAGATTAAGACAAAGACAACTGAAACCGCCTTTATTTTTAGGCACTAGTAGTAACAGCCTCTTTTGGAAGAGGCTCAGCTCTGATGTCATGTTAAAGCATAAATGGATGGTTAAAGCATAAACCATCAAGGATGAACATATTTCCTATGACCTTAAATAATGTTAGTGATTAAAAATTCAAAATTAAGGAAAGAGCTTAAGAAAATGGTTTCATTTAAATGATTTTAATTCAAAGTGATTTTAAATGATTTAAATTCAAACTTACTTACTTTTTATATTAGCAAAAAACCCACAACAAATAATAATAAATCTTGAACTCTCCCTACCTTGTGTAACCAGTCCTTTAACTAAAGAAAGTACTAAAAGTTTTAGCATAGCAAAAGACACAGTGATACTTCAACTGTCTGCAGAGACAGGAAAAAGTAAATGTGATATGAAGAGTTCTTTTTCACAAACACTATCAAAATTTCTAATTTACACTTATAAATAAATGATTTTTGTTGAAGATTTACAAATATTCAATCTAGGCAATTCTAACATAATCAGTATTGGGTCTAAAAATATATCATGCATGGACATTTTGTTTTGCCCAAAATAGTCAAGTGACAAAGGTAGGTTGGCTAACTGAAAAATCAGCCTCATTTAACACTAAACTTGAAGTAATTAAAATAAACACTGAGAAAATACCTGGGAAATAAAATTCTAGGGTTTATCAAATGGTAGGGATCATGAAATCAATTAGTGGATTTCAACCAATAATTTGTATATAATATAAAAATGGAATAGAATCTTCTATAAGGATAGAATAAAACAGAAAACAATTTCAAGCTTAAGAAAGTGAGAGACACAAACATATAAACACAAATACTGGATTGCAATGTAAGAGCCATTTCTTTGAACGTAGTCAAGAAAAATTTGAATGTTTCTTGTAATATCAAATATTGCAATAAACTTCAATTTAGTATCTCAATAACAAAAAGATTTTTCATTATATTGGCCTTTTAAAATGTCCTGTTAAAGCCCTGAAACATAATTCACAACTATATTCTTTCAAGTATAACTCCCTGAAAGTTAAAATTTTGACTCCTTCAAGATACATACAAGACATAACAGCTTTCCTAATACTGGTCCCCTAGTATGTCAGGACAATATGTGCATTAAGGAATAATTAGGAAGACGCACAAAATCTGAAAACTGAAACAATAATTGCACCGAAACTTTATTAGACAAGTGTGCATGTTATAAAATTTCTCTGTGTACACATGGAACAGGCCCCATCAATATTAAAACTCCCTGTAAACTAAAGTATCTACTGAATGTGAAATGAAGAACGAACACCATGATACGTTCTAATAACCAGTAGCAGGAAGCCAAGCCTAATACAAAAACAGTAAAATTAACTAAAGACTTGTCCCACTGAATGAAAAGCACATCCTACTTAGAAGATAGTAATTTTTTTTGTTCAATATTTATGTCAGCTTAATTTTAGATATCCAAATTCATTTAAGTTTATAGTTCAAGAAATGTACATTCTCCAAACTTAACAAAGCTGTTCATTTTTCAAATAGTTAATAAACTTAAAAAATATACTATATCAAACTGTATGTATCAAATATATTAACTCTGTCAATGAGAAGTAAAAGTCCTCACTGCATATGACCTATACGGTCATATGCAAAGAATAAGGATAAATGGCAATACAGTATCAAAAGAGGCACCGAGGAGCCACATTGACTGATATGAAGGAATAAGGTGAACCACAGCCGTACTTCTAGCACTTAAGGAGAGGTATACATTAAGAAATCACATGCCAAAAAGCCACAATCAAGTTCTAGCTTGCCCCTCCATTTAATAGCAGTAGCCAACTGGTTTTTGTTTTTGAAGTCTAAAGTTAACTAATTTTGGAAAGCACACTTCATATGGCTGAGAAGCAGAGTTTCTTGGGGTAAATGTCTTGCACAATGCAACCAAGTCATTCGGAAGCAAGAATTAGAATTCAAAGCTATGAATGACTTGTCTTTTTTTTTTTTTTTTTTTTGTATTTTTCTGAAGCTGGAAACGGGGAGAGACAGTCAGACAGACTCCCGCATGCGCCCGACCAGGATCCACCCGGCACGCCCACCAGGGGGCGACGCTCTGCCCACCAGGGGGTGATGCTCTGCCCCTCCGGGGCGTCGCTCTGTTGCGACCAGAGCCACTCTAGCGCCTGGGGCAGAGGCCAAGGAGCCATCCCCAGCGCCTGGGCCATCTTTGCTCCAATGGAGCCTGGGCTGCGGGAGGGGAAGAGAGAGACAGAGAGGAAGGAGAGGGGGAGGGGTGGAGAAGCAGATGGGCGCTTCTCCTGTGTGCCCTGGCCGGGAATCGAACCCAGGACTTCCGCACGCCAGGCCAACGCTCTACCACTGAGCCAACCGGCCAGGGCCGTGACTTGTCTTTTGTTAGCTCAAAATGACTGCCTGATACACAGGACAAAGAAACAAAAAGGTCAGAATAAAAAGATTATGAAATGAAGGTTGAAAGGGAAGGTTTGCTAAGTCCAATATCACTGAATGTGGGTTTTACTGGGCTAAGAACTCAATTTTGGATGCCTAAAGGAATATGGTTCTGCAGGAGGTACGACCCACAGGCATTAACTAATGGGAAAACTGCTCCAAGATTTTACTGAGCTATGCTGTAGAAATTAATGCTTCATCATCATTAGAAAAATGCCTTGGTGTCATTCTAAAAAAAGTGTTAAATCAATTGTAATCTTTGTAGAGAAAAGCTGGAAAGCATCACTCACTCTTAAATGTCAGCCGGTTAAGAACTGAAGTCACTAATCGTTTGTTGGACTCTGGTTTGCGTTACACGGTTTTGACAAATGAACCATTCCAATCTTGTTTTGCTTAAGCTAATATTACAGGTTGCTTATATACTCAGAGACTGGGAAGAGAGGGCAGTGGGACAGGAGCTGGGTGCACAGGAGAAGCTAAACAGGTATAAAAGATTGAGTTTACAAGAATAATCCATACATGAATAACTGAGATTTTAGTGTACTTTGATTAAATGAGGAAGTCAAATACATTTCAATAAAACAATAGGCAATGTAGTAAGTTAAGCTTCATCATTAATACCTTGCAAAAGCACTGAAAATGTGTAAAACATTTTCTAAGAAAAAATATATAATCCAATCTTCATTTTTTTATGTAAAAATCTATCTTTCTGAAAGATTTACAGAAAACATTTTCTCCACATGCCACGCACTATATAAGAAATCAAGAAAACCACAGTGCTAATCTTAGAGTTTCTTATTAAAAGAGAATTTCTTTTTTATTGAGTGACTTCTAAATTCTTGGAAAGATATCACATAATTAGGGAGTTTAAAACATGAATAAAACATAAAACCTGTCCTCAAGGAACTCACACTATAGGACAAAATATAAAATACGGCCACAGATAAAACATAATAGCTCCAAACTGTCAATAAACAGATGTCAATCAATAGAATAAATAAATAAAATTGTGGTATATTTATACATAGATTGTACACCAACAAAATAAACAAACTGCAACATACAGCATAGGTGAAGTTCATAAAAACAGTTTGGGGAGAAAGAAGCCAGACACAAAACAATATAAACAGACTATGATTTTTATCTAAATAAAACTCAAAAACATGTAAGATTAATCTGGTATCACTGGGACATTAGATCCTGTGAGAGGCAGTGTTGACATACAGGAAGCACAAGGAGAGCTTCTATGGATTTTGGTGACGTTTCATTTCTTGATGTGAATGCTAGACACGGTGTACTTATTTTAAAAAGGTGGATGGAGCAAACATATCTTACGTGTATATATTTCAATTAAGATTTTTAAAATTCCAAGAATAATATAACTATTTATAGAAAGCCCACTACAAGTAGAATAATTAAAATATATGCCACTGAGAATAATATATTAACATGTAATCTCACGATCCCTATTTTCAGTGAGACTAAGTGAAGCAACAAGCATGTTCACATGACAAGTTAATTCTTTAAAAAAAACATTCTATCCTGCGAAGACCAATATTTTAACAATGTTTTTGGTTGGCCTTCCAACGTAAGAGTCACAGAAGTAGTAGTTTAATATCACTGTGACAGCCCTTAGAAAATGTGAATGGTACCCACACAAGAGCTAACTTACCAACTGTAGTAAGTTTCTTTAAATACCTGGAAGGCTAATCATGAGTTCCATGAGCAGACAACTATAGGAAATGATTAAAACAAGATCTGGTGGGCAGTTTAGTGAGCTGTCAGAAGCCCAAAGATAAGTTTGTTAGAATGGGACCCTGACCACAACACCAACAACACTCTGAGGAAGACAGTAACGTGGTAAAGTATAGAAATCACAAGCAAGTGTGTTAGAATCAGCCCCAAATTTCAGATCAAGCTATGTCACTAATTAAATGTATTGCTCTGCATAAACCACTTTTTATCCTTATCTGTACAACTAATACAATGAGATCTACATACTAGATTATAACCCATGGTAACTATTATGTTTAAAGGAATAACATAGAAAAGTATTTTCACAGAGTACACAGTGGCTATGTTGGTGATAATGGCAATAATCCATGATGATGCAGTCAGTGGTAGCAGTGTTCTGAATATAAGATACAAGTCCAAAAGAATTGGAATCTGGGAAAACAGTGACTACTATTTAAAGTGACTTTCTACTGTCAGAGAGGGCATGAAAACAGGTAAGTAACTGTGTCTGCAACAATTCTAAGAACTCTCATAAAGATAGAACTATAATCTGGCTGTATTACACCACAGTGACTAAATAATTGTTTACCGACAAGTGCATATACTTCCTAACAGATTAGTAAATCAAATTTCTTTACTCATAATGCTTATCTAGATCTAAAGAACCTTAGTTAAGACCACATTATATATGAGAATCATTTCTATTTATTCCTGGTGATATAAACTCACAATCTAACTACATTTATTTTTTGTTTGTTTTTTTAATTCTCTATGTAGCAATAAAAAGAAATATGAGAATTGTCATCAGATAAGATTCTCTAAATTTCTTTAAATCACTTTTTGTCTAATTTTAATGATTGTATAATTATAGGATAAAATTAGTATCTTGGGCACTAATTCAAATTGCACTAAATGATCCTAGAGAATTAAATTACCATAGGTAAAATATAAATTTTTCTTTGGTTTCTGATCTTTATTTCTTTCCTTAAAACTTAATAAACCTCAATTTGCCTTTCTAACTTGGCAGATTCACTGAAATTTGAAATATACTGCAGTTACTTATAAGTATTTGGTTACTGTATTTCCTCCACAACAGACATAGATCTCATAAAGGAATCAAGATTATCTTCTTCCCTCCCCCCAAATAAATATATACTTGTGTAAAACCAAGTTAACCTAGGAACCAAAGTGACCAGCAGTGAATCCCTGAAGAATGTTAGTGGAGTCATTTAACAGAAAATGAAGTTGACTATCACCTGAAGGAATAATCATAATAAATTATTCCAAGTTTCTCAAACTACAGCCTATAAAATAAAGCCCTACAAGGCAGACAAGAGTCCTAAAGAGATTAGATATAATAATTCTGAAATGGCAGACACATATGCTACATGAAAGGTATGACATACTCTTAAAAGATGAGAAAGACAGTAGCAGTAGACTTGAGAAGAGATGCCCAATCTATAGCACCCAAACTCCAAGGTTCCATAAATCACTTCTCCTGTTCAGAGGTAGAGCTCATTAGTTGCACCCTAAGTGGCTCAGTATCCACATGACATGCAGAGCTGCATACCATCTGACTGGCTGGTGCCAGAGCACTCTGCCATCAGCACCTAAATTCCAGATAGAGCTTTCTAGGCAAAGCTCTAATAAATGAAGATGTGGCATTCTGTTTATGAGATGCTAGTGACTGCTCTTCTCCTGTTGAATTAGCCAAGTCTGCCCTTAACTCAGATGGTCTTTATTTCTTTATTATGGTCTCAGCAACAGTTTACACATGATGGAAAGAGACTATCTGAAATACAGTGTGTCCGTAAAGTCATGGTGCATTTTTAACCAGTCACAGGAAAGCAACAAAAGACGATAGAAATGTGAAATCTGCACCAAATAAAAGGAAAACCCTCCCAGTTTCTGTAGAATGATGTGGCAGCATTGTGTGCATGTGCAGATGATGACATAACACTATGTATACAGCAGAGCAGCCCACGGCCATAGCAGTTGAGATGTGGACGGTACAGAGGAAAGTTCAGTGTGTTCTGTGGCTCGCTAAATTCGAATCCATGACCAAAGTGCAATGTGAACATCTGGTGCGTTTATAATGAAGCGCCACCACATAGGAATAGCATTACTCAGTGGGATAAGCAATTGAAGAAAACCGGCAGTTTGATAGAGAAACCCCGTTCTGGTAGGCCATCAGTCAGTGATGAGTCTGTAGAGGATACGGGGTAGCTACCTAAGGAGCCCTAAAAAATCTGTGCGTGAGCCCACATCGAACTGCACTGAATAGGTATGAAACTGGGAGAGTTTTCCTTTTATTTGGTGATTTCACATTTCTATCGTCTTTTGTTGCTTTCCTGTGACTGGTCAAAAGTGCACCATGACTTTACGGACACACTGTATACTGTAGTCAATTTCAATACTTTTATATCCATCTACAAAATATGATCATTTTCTTCAACTATTAAAGTTAACTCTCACTGTTCAAAAATATGCCCTGATTTTGAAAATGTGGTATTCAAAATGCCTAAATTTAGAAAAGAGACTAAGTATATTTTTGAAAAGCTCTGATGGTTACAAAAGAAAACCCTAAAGGCTTATTTTAAACCAATGACCTATCTCTACCTGTTACACTTATAAGTAAGATTCAGTTCATTAATGTATTAGTTCATGTTTCTGGAGCCAATATTTTATATAATCTGAGACAGCATTATCATTTATTCAAGGACTCAAATAAAAATTTATTTATTTTTGTTACTTATTTCTGGCAAGAAATACAACAGAAGAAGTCTTAAACTCTTTAAAGTACTAAAAAAATTCAACAAAAGATGGGAAATATACTTTCTCTTGGATCAAGGAAAGGAATTAGGTAATGCGCTTAAATTGAAAAGTAGTGATTATTTCCTATTTAACTAGTTCTAAAAGAAATGTATCAGACTGAAAATCAGAATGCTAAGACTTGCTATTCCATCTGAGGCACACCTAGCTGACCTGATTTCTCATGTTAAGAAGTGAACAAGGACACAAAGAAAACATACCTTTACTTGTTTATTTTCAACCTAGGCAATATTAAACTTCTAAAATTCAATACAGTAATAATATTTCCCTTATATGTATTCTGGTAAAAAGTCTATGTAGTTATTGAATTCAAAGTTCATACATGTAATAAAATTAAAACAAATGTTGAGATTATTAAAAGTAAAAAAGAGGCCTGACCAGGCGGTGGCGCAGTGGATAGAGCGTTGGACTGGGAAGCAGAGGACCCAGGTTCGAGACCCCGAGGTCGCCAGCTTAAGCGCGAGCTCATCTGGCTTGAGCATAAAGCTCACCAGTTTGGACCCAAGGTTGCTGGCTCAAGCAAGGGGTTACTCGGTCTGCTGAAGGCCCGCAGTCAAGGCACATATGAGAAAGCAATCAATGAACAACTAAGGTGTCGCAACACGCAACAAAAAACTGATTGATGCTTCTCATCTCTCCGTTCCTGTCTGTCTGTCTGTCCTTGTCTATCCCTCTCTCTATTTCTCTGTCCCTGTAAAAAAAAAAAAAAAGGTAAAAAAGAGGTTTATACTATAGCATAAACTAGCAATAAAACCTTTCATTTTGTAATCTTTATCCATAATGGAAAAGAAACAGTATTTTATCTACTATCTTGTTGACCATATATATAGTTATTTTTAACATCCAAAATATTTTCTTGAAGATCATCAAAAGATGAAATGGGAAAACTTTCTTTCAGAGATAAATTACTAATAATCATTCTTAATGTTGCTAGAAAAAGAATGCTATCCAATAGAGAAAGATGAATTTAAAACAATCTAGCTAAATGCAAAACAATGACAGAATTTAATAGAATACATAGTGGTTTATATGTTCTCCAACATTATCATACTCCTTCATCCCCCCTCAGTAACATTCTAAAACATAAGCAGTTGTTCATGCCTTTTAGTAGATGGAATCATAACCACAAATGTAAAATATATTAATTAAAGATCATAGTATGATACAAGTATCTAAAGTAATAAAGTGTTACAGGCATTATGCCTTTAAATATCACATGAAATAACCCTTTCCATTTATAGATTATATTAAATACAGAAGATGGTCTCCTACTTATGATTTTTCATTATGATGTATGAAAGAATACGCATTCAGTAGAAAGCGTACTTTGAATTTTGATTCTTTTCTGGACTAGCGATAGGAGGTGTGACCCTTGTGTGTGCTGGTCAGTGGCAGTGAGCCTCGACTCCCGGTCCGCCACAGGATCCCAAGGGTAAACAATCAACATGCTGGAAGATTTTTAAAACATGCAATACCTGACTATTTAGTTAGGGTCCCTGACCTCTTTTCCTTTGGGGAGGGGAGGGGAGAAGAGGGGAGGGGAAGGGAGGGGGGGAGAGAGAAGAAGGGGGGAGGGGGGAGAGGGAGAGAGGGGAAAGGGGGAGGAGAGGGGAGGGGAGGAGGAGGGGAGGAGAGAAAAGTGGAGGAGAGGGAGAGAGGGGGAAGGGGGAGAGAGGAGGAGAGGAGAGGGGGAGGGAATAGGGGAGGGGAGGGGAGGGAATAGGGGAGGGGAGGGGAGGGAATAGGGGAGGGGAGGGGACAGGACAACAGCTAACAAAACAGCCATCCAGTGCAACTGAATCAAAATTATATCTTTTTTTTTTTTCTGTCAGATCACCAAGGAATATATTTTTCGGTGTGCCACAGACTTTTAGTAATTAGTTTGTGTGTTTCATGAGAATCGCTGCCTTACAGCGTTCTGCGTGGCCAGCCTTTTCAGATACTATGTTCATGTCTTCACATCCCATCATGTTTACAAAACACCCATCCACGTCTCCTACTTCTGGTGAAACGAGGAAGAAGGCAAAGCCTCAAGAGGTAACTCAGGATCACTGTCCAACTGTTGACAAAATGTAAGAGTTCTGAGCACATTTAAGGTAGGCTAGGCTAAACTACGATGTTCGATAGATTAAATGTATTAAACGCATTTTAGACTTGCAGTATTTTCAAATTATGATGGGTTTATTGAGAGGTAACCCAATTGAGGAGCATCTATAGTTGTAATAGGATAAAAGATACCCATTTGTTATGTCAAGTCTGCCACAGCAAGCTTGATTTCACAGGCAATATCTCCCCCCAAAATCAGACTCTGCAGAATAATTTTACACTTTAAATCAGAGGTCCCCAAACTTTTTACACAGGGGGTCAGCTCACTGTCGCTCAGACTGTTGGAGGGCTACCACATACAGTGCTCCTCTCACTGATCACCAATGAAAGAGGTGCCCCTTCCGGAAGTGTGGTGGGGACCGGATAAATGGCCTCAGGGGGCCGCATGCGGCCAGCGGGGCCTTAGTTTGGAGACACCTGCTTTAAATGATTAGAAATGTTTTTATAGTATAAAATACATTAAATGTAATTGGTCAATACTGGGGCAAAATATTTGAATAATGGAACAGGAAAAAAAGATTAAGGAGCAAAAAACATAAATGGGAAACCAAGAAAAAGGCTTAAAGTCATGTTTTCTTTTTAAAATTGTTTTAAATCTGATGTATGTCTTATTACTTCTAACATAATAAAAATTAAGATAGAGAAGTAGCAAATGTAAATCACTGTCATAATATCCAACATTATCACCGTAAACAAAATACTGGGAAAGGTCCTGTCTTTTCTTAACCACTGGGCAAAAATCCCTTCAAATGCTAGTTACATTACACAATTCAACAAATGAAATTCATACATTGTAAAAGGAAAGCAAAATCAGTTCCAGATTGCTCCTGTAGGTCCCCCAGGAGACAGCCTAGGATAATAGGATAAGATCAGCTTCTCTGAACCTGGAGTATTTCTCAGTGTATCACTAAAAGTATCTGGAGTGCTGCCAACTTTAACACAATTAGGCACATTTCTAATAAGCCTCAAATTTTTAAAATTAATTTAATTTTGAAAAACTCAAAAAGACAGGTAAAAAATAGTGATCAGGTACATTTTTGCAGATCAGGATTAAGTGGCCATGCTATTTTGTGTTAAATATAATTAGTATTAAAAATTAGAGAACTGCCTGACCAGGCGGTGGCGCAGTGGATAGAGCGTCGGACAGGGATGCAGAGGACCCAGGTTCATGACCCCAAGGTCGCCAGCTTGAGTGCGAGCTCATCTGGTTTGAGGAAAAGCCTACCAGCTTGAACCCAAGGTCGCTGGCTCAAGCAAGGGGTTACTCGGTCTGCTTAAGGCCCGCGGTCAAGGCACATATGAGAAAGCAATCAATGAACAACTAAGGTGTTGCAACGTGCAATGAAAAACTAATGATTGATGCTTCTCATTTCTCCGTTCCTGTCTGTCTGTCCCTGTCTATCCCTCTCTCTGACTCACTCTGTCTCTGTAAAAAATATATAAATAAAAATTAAAAAAAAAATTAGAACTATTTTAAGGCCTAAAATGTTAACTGCAACAGTATGCACACTCATAATCTGATAATTTAACCACAGATTAAAATTATTAGATTGCATGGGGGGGGTGGATTTTAGAACAACCGTATTAGAAGTTTACACACAAACACTCAAGTGACACTGTTTTATGAAGCGCTAACTTTTGTAGAATTATTAATTCATTGAAGATAAATGGAAGCGAAAGCAGAGAGATGAGAAGAAAGTTACCATGGCATCATCTTTAAAAAGAGGCAGTGGAAGCTGAAGACGTGCAGCCTGTGCCACCTGGTGTTCTGCACTGTCAGCCCCTCCCACCATCACTGAGCTCAGCTCACACTCAGCAGCACACCACACATCAGCCCCCCGGGGTTCTTTATGAAGTCTTAGAAAAATACCTTGATGAAAATACAGATTACTGTGTTCATCTTTAATTTAGAAAATTCAAGTCAGTCATTTTAAAGCAATTTGAGAGGAAAGGTTCCCCCCACCTCAGGTCACAAGACTCACCTATTTCCAAAACTAAACTTTCACTAACTATTCTCTCTTTTAAATTACATCTTGTAAAGTTGTCCACATACACATTTTTACCCTAATGTATTCTTTTGCTATTTAAAAATAAACCATAGTTAAAATAATATGCTTATTTTAATGTAAGGTAATACAATCAATTCTCAATTGTTCAACACAGAAAAAGGCAATGTCAGAGGGCCTTGCAGTTAGGCAGGCCTGAGTTCACAAGTGAGTCATTATTAGCAACATTAAGTTAATTAACCTCTCAGTATTTCAGTTTTCAAGGCTGTAAAATCGAGATAATAATGCCTAACTCAGGGAAACATAAACATTAAACAAGATGTGATCATGCTCTTGATCAAACAGTTAGTAAAATCAATTGAAGTCCCCACCACAAATCAAAGCAAAATTATCTACTCATCAGCAAACATCCCAAATTACCTAATGTGAGTTTGGGATATAATTTAAATCTTACGATTCAAATAAACACATAAGAGAACACACTAGAAAGGAAAATCCACTCTAAAACTCCAAATAACAAAGTATGGCAAAGCCACATACAAACAGTAATACCTTTAACCAGTTCTGTTTCACTGTGTTCAACTCTTCCCAGCAATACTGTGCTCTTTTCATAAAAATTTACACGTGCCTCAGTATATTTTAAAAAGAAAAGAAGGAGGCCCTGGCTAGTTGGCTCAGCGGTAGAGCGTCGGCCTGGCGTGTGGGGGACCCGGGTTCGATTCCCGGCCAGGGCACATAGGAGAAGCGCCCATTTGCTTCTCCACCCCCGCCCCCTCCTTCCTCTCTGTCTCTCTCTTCCCCTCCCACAGCCAAGGCTCCATTGGAGCAAAGATGGCCCGGGCGCTGGGGATGGCTCCTTGGCCTCTGCCCCAGGCGCTAGAGTGGCTCTGGTCGCGGCAGAGCGACGCCCCGGAGGGGCAG
The DNA here is from genome assembly GCF_036850995.1 of Saccopteryx leptura. Taxonomy (NCBI): domain Eukaryota; kingdom Metazoa; phylum Chordata; class Mammalia; order Chiroptera; family Emballonuridae; genus Saccopteryx; species Saccopteryx leptura. The sequence goes on along the minus strand of NC_089504.1, from coordinate 240,951,061 downwards.
AGCATCGCCCCCTGGTGAGCAGAGCGTTGCCCCTGGTGGGCGTGCCGGGTGGATCCCGATCCGGTGCATGCGGGAGTCTGACTGTCTCTCCCAGTTTCCAGCTTCAGAAAAATACAAAAAAAAAAAAAAAAAAGAAAGAAAAGAAGGAAAAAATCCAGTGACACACACTGGAGAGACAGCTATTTTCACTCAGGTGGCCTCACGGCCCTGCACCTTATGCTGAGTCCCAGAGCTCTTCAGACCTCTGCTTGAGAGCTCCTTTCTCCAGCCAATCAAGTCTGGCTATGTGATGTCCCTCCCATACAGAAAGTGAATGCACTTTGTGCCTTTCCTGCCTATTCTAAAATAAAATAATCATGTAGACACATTATTTCCAAAAGTAAGTTTTAGATTACTCCTGTAGACTACAAGGATGCAGGCCAGAATAACAGTGAACTTGGAGCACTCGTTCTGTATCTCTCATCTGAACCCTAAGGACAGCATACTGTTTGGTGCTATTCAACTCAGGGCATTTCTTGTCTTCTGTCCAACCTAGTCCCACCCATGAGAGGAAGCGATGTGTTAGCATCTGGGAAGCCCTGAAGAGGACCTAAAAGACCACTTTTTTTTTTATTAATCACTGAGTGTGAGATGAGGAAGAAAAAAATCAGTCATTTTAACTAAGCATTGTTTTGTATTATCTAAGCTACTGCTTCCTTCAAACAGTATATATTGTCTAGTTTCATATATCTAAAAAACAGACTGTCATCAGCTAGATAAATTTAACATCAGCAGGACCTAAGACTAATCAGGCAAAAGCTCTTAGCCACTACAAAAAAAAAAATCTTTAATTAAAATTTATAGCTTTAAAATTGTGCCATATACAATACACAAACACACACATACTTAGTGCCACCAATTATGATACTGCTATGATTTTACTAACACAAAAATATAAACAGTATTTATTTCTTATGGAGAGAGGTTAATTTGATTAAACTCTCTGCTCTTAAAAACCTTGGAGCCCAATGCCGCAGATGCCTGGGGGAGAGAGCATGAGTGGGAAAGTACAGGCTCTGACACAAACGGCTTAGCTGCGTCTCAGACTGTGCAGGGTGTCCCCAGGGTCTCACTAACGCTCAGTGTCTGGAGGGCTGCTCTGGCAAAGGCAGACAGGAAGACTGCTTAAACACACGGCAAAGCAAGTGAGTCTCCCACAGTACTACACTGCCAAGAGCAGATTCCTCTCCTAGCTCTTCTGACGCCCCTAAGTACCACGACTTGTCACATCCCACACAGCCAATCTCCACTCTGCAAGCACTACTCAGCTATAAATGGCATGAGGACTGGGGCCACATCAATTTTCTCCACTGCTATATGTCCCTTGCATCTAGAAAATGTATGACATATAGTAGGGTCTTTTAAAGAAAAAAAGAGAAAAAATGTGTGTGAGTGTGTACACACAAGTGGTGAATATAATAATGGATGGCAAGACTAAGAAAAGCATCTTCACTTTCACCATCACGATGTCAGATTGATTTTTTACACTATGACCTGAAGATAGTTTTAAAACAGTTAATTTTCTCACATGAATAAGATTTTCAACAAGGCAGGATTAGAGGGAGAACATTTAAGACACTTTCTGACCAGATCTGAGCATTCCCACGACCAGTTTAGAGGGCTCTGAAAAACAAAAGCCCGACTGCAGTCCAGCAGACCCCCCCCTGCACCTGGCAGCACACCGAAAGCCGGCGCCACCGGCCAGGAGTGCACGGCCAGCGAGCTAACAGCGAGAGGAGACTCCTCCCATGCTGCTTCTCTGAAAAGGGAATCACATCAGGCCACTAAGTAGTCAGACACACTATTTTATTGCTTGCAAAGCCCTTGGGTAATAAAGAATGAGTACAAATTGCCACAGGCAGTTTTGGAGGAAAAACAGAACTGTGCAAAACAGTGACAGCTGACTGCAGCAGCGCTGGACAACTGCGTACACAGAGTGCCAATTGTGGTTGTTCTGCGCAAGGGGAGCACTAGGCCACGTGTGAGCAGGGGCCACACAAGCACACGATCCGGGGAATCCGGGGGTCAAGGCTCAAGCAGGAGAAAGGTGAGAGAGCAGTGTAAGCACAGTTTATAAAAGGCACCGCGAGTCAGATCTGGTCACTCACACACATCCCCATGTTCTAAACAAGAGAGATGTATGGGCAGCTACAATGGAAAACACATACCCCTTGGGAACACATAAGTGAAAAAGGTAAACACTTTGTATTGAGGGGAACATTAATAATGTACCATGAAAATGCTAAGTCATAAAAAAAAATTCTAAAATAGATAATGCTTTAACATGGTCTGTAATCTAAGAAAACAATTTTCTATGCAAAGAAAACTAATTTGTGTTGTATCCTGTACAGGTTAATAGTAAGAGTACGTGGTTTATTTTCTTGGGATTCAGAGAATAAAACTAGATTCTTATCTTTAAACTTGCTTGAAGGCTGCTGTAAAATGTTACATTTACTTCTAAAGATAACTGCTTTATCCCCTAACCTCTTTATTGTGCAATTTTAAGGTACTGTATGAGAATTTTATTTTATACACGTCTATGCTGTTAACTTTAAAAGCATGATAACCATTTAGCATTATACTTACAAACAATGTAAGAGCTTTACTTTCAATTGTATACAGAATCTCATTACAAAATCATGTAAGAGTTTAATCTGTGACAAATACAGAAAATCCCTCTTTCGGAACTTTCAACTTTCAAATTTCCAGCATGAAGAAAAACCTTAGAGCTAAAGAATCAACTCTACCAGCTTCCAGCAGATGGCGTCAGTGGTCACCGGCCTCCACTCCAGTACCTGCTGTATCATCCTCTGTAGTAGCTAGCCATGCTTAGTTTTATGAAGTCTTAATAAGATAATTGACCCTGTCATGTTTAACAAACACAAAAGCAATACATATAAGAAATGTCTACGCAACAGAAATAAAATCAGAGATCTTAACAATTAAAAGTGATGAGAAAATGAGGAATATTTGTCAGTGGAAATAATTGTGGAAGGCAAATTGAATCCGGCAGTATTAGAAATAACCAACAACAATCAACAAGAGAGGAAGAAGTTACAAGATGGAAGACATTATGATCAGCATCAATCAGTGTTTGAATGCTTACTGGCCTAACAATATTAACCAGGAGAATTTAGAAGATCAACAGGATCAAAAAGCGATAGAGGAAAAGTTCAATGAACAGATTCAAGGCCAAATGAAATCTGCACAACACTGAAATGAGTGCTAAGGCAACACTGTTCTGACACCTCTGTTGCTCACCACCTGCCTCAACAACTCTAACATGGGCCAACAGTAGTATGCCTTAGGACAGTGGTCCCCAACCTTTTTTGGGCCATGGACCGGTTTAATGTCAGAAAACATTTTCACGGACCAGCCTTTACGGTGGGACGGATAAACGCATCACGTGACCGAGACAAGCGTCAAGAGTGAGTCTTAGACAGATGTAACAGAGGGAATCTGGTCATTTTTAAAAAAATAAAACATCATTCAGACTTAAATATAAATAAAACGGAAATAATATGTTATTTATTCTTTCTCTGCGGACCGATACCAAATGGCCCATGGACCAGGACAGGTCTGCAGCCCGGGGGTTGGGGACCACTGCCTTAGGAAAAGACTCTCCACAGCACTTTCCTAAGGGGACCACTGCCTTAGGAAAAGACTCTCCAAGAACAAACTCACTGACTGGCCAGAGCATAGCTGGTAACATTTATGATGGAAGGAATTCTAAGCAGGGGAGATAAAATTTTAAAAAATCATTTTGATTACATACTCCCATCAGTAAAAAATGAGCACACCTCCCCAATATGTAGCTATTTGTTTTCAAATTTTCTACATGTACCTCTCTCTATATTTGAGTCTACGATATCGTCATTTTAAACACATTTTATTAACCACTAATGGAAAATGTATTCATTATGTTTGTTATGTAAGAAACATCACAATTTGAGATGCTAAAATGTGGAGAAAAAATATATTTTAAAACCAATGAAGTGCCTGACCAGGCGGTGGCGCAGTGGATAGAGCATCTGACTGGTATGCGGAAGGACCCAGGTTCGAGACCCCGGGGTTGCCAGCTTGAGCACAGGTTCATCTGGCTTGAGCAAAAAGCTCACTAGCATGGACCCAAGGTCACTGGCTCGAGTGGGGGGGGGGGGGGTGTTAGTCAGTCTGCTGAATGCCCGCGGTCATGGCACATATGAGAAAGCAATCAATGAACTACGATTTTGCAACGAAAAACTGATGATTGATGCTTCTCATCTCTCTCCGTTCCTGTCTGTCTATATCTATTCCTCTATCTGACTCTCTCTCTGTCCCTGTAAAAAAAAAAAAAATTAAAAAAAAAAAACCAATGAAGTATAGTACTTGACTACTACTAAAGCATTTTGTGTGTTCTAAAAAACAAAGTTGGAATTGTTAATAGGAAAAAAAAGACACAAAGTAACATTTTTTTTCTAGTACTTTAAGAGACTGTCTTTGGCACACCAATCCGGAGATCCATTATCAGGATATGAGGAAAGAATGGACTGGTAGAAGACAATGTCAGATCTCAATAAACACCTGAAAAAATAAGTCGATGTTTTTTATCTCTTATATAACATTTATTATATATCACATGAACGTGATCTCTGACAAACTCAACAAGAATAACCAACCAGACACTAAATATTTCTCATAAACTAACCCCTTGCTCCCCAGAGTTCTTCATCAGACTAACGTTAACTGTAGAGGAAAAGGACACAGATTTAAAGCAGACCAACTATGATCAGTAGTAGCCTGACTGTGCCACCCACTATGAAAAACACTGCGCCACTTCAGTGTTCTCATCTATAGAATTAAGATGAACAGTTCTTACCTCACAGGGTTTAAAATGGAGGAGTAAGTGAGTAAACGCACATAAAGCTTTTAGTAAATGCTCAGAACACAGCATGACTCAATAAATGGCAACAAAGGAATAGTTCGTGGGAATTTATTCCCTCTATTAAATTACTTTAGATCATCTGAGGTATTAGACAGAAAGATGATATTTGAAAGTATTTGACTTAAAGCCAGTTTTATTCACCAAGGCCATTTTCAGATGTCACAATCACTGAATGTGACACACAAATACGTAAGGGATGAACCCTCAAGATCAAAATCCATTTTTGCTGATAAATTTTTAGTAAAGATCAAATAAAGGAATACACCAAAAATTACAGGTTGCCTTCTTTATTTGACATCAGGTTCAGGTGGGGAGGTGCTTTGTTAATCCAGCACTGGGGAGTTCATTCTCTGGGCCTCAGGTGCGTCTGACAGTTGACAATGCTAATGGCACAGCAAAGCACACTGTCGACAGCACAAAGCCAAGGGAGTCTCCAAAATAGCCAAGCTTATTTTAACAGGATACAGTGTTTTCAACCAGTGCTTTTAAAACAAATACCAGCGTAAATAATATTCTATTAATAATTTCTTCTCTAAAACTGTCTTCTTTTGATCACTTTTCAAACACTAACTAATCTTTCAAATACAAACACTCCTGATATATTGTATAAGATTTCCAAAATGATCAACTAGGGCAGCATTCTAGTGTGGTATAATCCCCAGTGAGGATGGCAAAATACTGACAATATTTGTGGTAAACAGGGCACTAGAATCACTGGCTAAAAATTTGTGTCCTGACCCCTGCCTGGCTCTATTTATTGCCTTAGGATTGGTAGCTATTCTCAGAATAAGAAATCTGAATTCTATCCACTACCTCAAATTGACTTTCCATGTATGCTTTCTCGGAATGTTTTGGATTTGAACTGCTCATTTACATTTTAAGGATGCTCAGTCTTGTGTTCTTCCTGAAACTGTTAAGATTCTAACCTAAATAATGCTTGTCTATTACTGTTGTGCACAACCATATGCTAGCACTGGCATTAGCCTTTATGCACTCATGGCGGCCCATATCAAAAAAGAGTATGTCTCCAAACTATAAAAATCTAATGGGGGGCACAGAGAAAAGTCAGGGCTCCAATCTGAGGTTCACGATCTGAGCGCTCTGGACACCTAGGGAATGATCTGAATACAAGAGTCCAGGTACTCAAGGGAATGCAGCACTGAGGTCATGACCTAGTCCACAGGAATGATTAAGATGCTGCCTCCCAACAGTGACTGAGAAGAGATCAGGGTCCCAGGAATACATAAGGTCTACCTCATTTGACTTCGACATCCTCTCATTGCCAACAGCCCATAAACTATATGCTTGTAAGCCAGACACCTAGTGGTGAAATGAAAAATAATGACAAAAGAATCCTACACAGCCTTATTAAGGGTGATACTTGGAAATAAGGCCTATTGGTTGAATGCATATTCCATTTAGAACAATACTAGCTTTTGTTTGTTTCTCCAAAAGATGCTGCCTAGCCTACTACCTTCCTTCACTCTTCAAAGTCTTGACGAGTTTTTTCAATGGGCTTGGGCTCCCCATTTTCAAACAGCATGTGAACTGCCTGGTCTGGTGGCAACCTGCCCTGATCCATATTCTTGCCCAGGCCACCAGTCTGAACATGTGGCTGTCAGACCCACCAAGTTCAGGAAGCTGAGGTATGAGAGGCTGTGACAGAAGTAGGGATGAGGGCAGGCTCTGGGGCCACACTGCAAGGCTCAGAGCCCAGCCCCCCTTAAGCTGCTAGCTGTCTAACTTTGAGTAAGTTATTTAACCTCTTGGCACCTTAGGTTTTCCAGATTCATAAATTATTATTTTATATTATATATAAGATGATTATACCTATTATAATTGTTATCAGTATAAGCAATCTACTTAAAATGCTTAGAAAAGTAGTATACAGAAAGTGATCAATAAATACTATAATTTCATTTATATTACTTCATTTATAGTTTTGTAAGAACCACAGGCTTACCGGAAAAATACTGCAAGAATATCACTTGTTGCTTATTTGTCTCTTTTACAAAAGAAATAATAAGTACTTATATGTCAGCCCTATCTCAATAAAATCAGGGAAAAATATTTAACAAAACAAAAAACTATCACAGGAAAAAGCATTAATTCATAAATCCGCTTACCTTCCACTGACTTGAGATCCTACACAAAAGACGGGGCACTGTGCTGAACACATTAGCTGTTAGTCAAACATCTGCTGAATAGGTTTAGGGGTGTGGGTGGGGGAGCAGAGAAGGGAGACCTTCACAGACAGTTCTTGGTTCACAAACTTCATAGAATCAGTGTCAGGGATAATTCTGCCTCACACTTTCATCTTATAGGTAAAGAAAAAATATTTGTATAGAACCTTTATCGTTATTAACAATTTTATATTAATCTAAGCATTACATATATCTGCTAATCTTGCCTAGAAGTACATTATACGTATTATTTAAGGAATCTAGATAATAAAAATATAAATCCGTATTTGGATAAATACTTTCGCTTAGTTATTAAAAGTTGGGGGGGTTCCCAGTTATTGGCTAATTATAAAATATACAACAAGAAACACCTTTGAGAAAAATGTTTTTTTCCACAGTACCATTTGTTAAAAATGGTATTAGGGGGAAAAAAAGTAAGAATTTCATAGTTCTCATTTCATGGATCCTTATCACTGTTCACTCACAAAGCAGCCATGGGTCAGGGATCAGGCGTCCCCAAACTATGGCCCCCGGGCTGCAGGCCATTTATCTGGCCCCCGCCGCACTTCCGGAAGGGGCACCTCTTTCATTGGTGGTCAGTGAGGGGAGCACTGTATGTGGCAGCCCTCCAACGGTCTGAAGGACAGTGAACTGGCCCCCTGTGTAAAAAGTTTGGGGACCCCTGGAGGTTACCCTTAAGTGTCACCAACTCTTTTGTCCTTTTGTTTTTTGTTTGCTTTTTTAGTAGATGTGAATTTGCACGTCCTTTTGTCTTCCTCCGCACTTCTTTTAATAGATGGGTGAACAGAATTCTTTTATTGTCAAGTTTCTTGTAAAAACTGAAACTTAGTCTCTGATTCATGAATATTGGCTATTTTTATCAATCAACCTCTCGCACAGAGGAGAAGGGTCTAATTAATGTACTCAACTTCAGTATTTTCTAGCTATTGTAGTTGATATATTTATCATGATCAGTCTGTGCTTTTCTTGGTATTGCTGGTTTTCAAATACTTTTTAAAAAAACTTTAATAAAACTGCCAAAATACAAATAAATTATTATTAACGTAAGTTTTTTTTAAAAAAGCATTTAAAGCACAGACAAGATAAATTCTTCTGGTGCATGTGCTTTTAAAAAGGATGTTTCATTCCACATTTGACTTCAGTACATATAGTTTGAATTACTAGTTTTAGGTTTTTTCCATATTAACATAAAATCTCCCCAGAATAATTATTGTAACGTTTCCTTTCCCAATGATGTCATTTTACCCAAACAGGTATTTGTTATAGTCAAATAAAGTTGACTCTATTCTAAACTATGTATCTTATTTAACTGTACTGGGGTGGGGAGATCATAAATATGATATTAGACAACCTTCAGTTTCTAACATAGAAACAGGTAAGGCAATCCCACGTAGAGCCTTTTTATCCATTAGAGGCATGTCTGATTATTTTTCCACACATACCTGACTATAATTATGTCACATTTTACAAAGCATAAGAATCATTCACTCTTGACATGATGTACTGAAGGCTAGAATGGATAAAATAACCGCCAGGGGCATGCAGAAGTACGAGGGCTATTATAAGATAGGCACTAACAGTCCCAACATATTTTGAAGTCTGACAGCCCAGAATTTAAATCCCAGATCCACTTTACTAGCTGTGTGACCTTAAGCAAATTACATAATCTCTCTGAGCTTTACTTTTAACATCTATAAAATGTAAATGCTATCATCTCTCTCTAAAGGTTATGAGGATTAAATGAGATATTTATTTGACTAATAAGCATAAAGCACTCTTCTAAGCACTTTGTGAATATTAACTCATTTAATTCTCACAACAATTCTATGAAGCAGGCACAGTAATTACCTCACTTTTACAGATAAACTGAAACAAAGAGATGAAGTAACTTTTACTTGCCTAAAATCACACTGCTACTAAGTGGCAAAGCCAGACCTCAAAGTCCATGCCCTAAGCACCACCCAAAATGCCTCTCAAAATTCCTAGAGCACATGCCTGGCACTCAGCAGAATGATAAAAATGATAATAAAACACACAGGGCCCTAGCACAGAGGCGTGCAGCACCCTAGGAATCCAAAGACGGCTGGGGCCACAGTGTTAAGATGACACAAAATACACAAGTACTTCCAGGTTAAGTTTACTTAGTATAGAAATCTCTAAAAATACAAATACTACAACTGCTTTAGGAATGTTTTTTAAATCACTCTCCCAGCACTGAGAGCCTGGATTTTTTTCTTAGTATTGTTAAATAAATCTTGCCAGGTAATTGCAGTTAATATTTTGGTCCTTTCAACATTGCTAGTTTTTTTTTTTTTTAAGTACTAAAAGTGCAGTTTAGTGCAAAGTATTGGAAGAAAATTAAATGTATTATATTTACATTTTTAGAAAAGGTAATATTATTTATCAGATTAATAATGTAACACATGTTCACTGAGAAAACAGAAGTGCAAGGGTAAGGAGAGGAAAGCGACCATCACCGGTAACAGCATCGTCTTTACTTTTCACTGTAGTTTGAGACATGCAATTTTCAGAAGATGACAGCTTCTTTCTTTCAATTCAGAAAACAGATGAAATTTCATGAACCAAAGTAATTACTGTCAAGGTGCTTCAAGAAAGAAATGTTCTTCAAATACGTGAGAAACATTAGCTCACTTATCATTGTTTTAAATAATGAAAGCTTTCTCCACTTCTTATGCTTAATGTAAACTAAGTTCAGTCAAAAGACGTAACTGACTGAATTAAACTAAAACCTTTTTAAAAAAATGTTTTAAACACATTTTGATAAAATAAGTCATATGTTTAGAAACTGATTATTAATTAATGGCAAATGCTGGAATTAAAATTCATTCTCTTCCATAGCACAGATAAGGCCAACCCACTCCATTGATATCACTGAAGCATAACATGTTTTAGCTTGGTTCCAGATATACTAACAAATTGGAAAAGAAAAGTAACTTTTGATTCTTATAAACCTAGTGTCCTATGAAAACATACTTTCACGCAAAACCAGGACTGTTTAGATCAGGGGTCCCCAAACTTTTTACACAGGGGGCCAGTTCACTGTCCCTCAGACCACTGGAGGGCCGGACTATAAAAAAAACTATGAACAAATCCCTATGCACACTGCACATATCTTATTTTAAAGTAAAAAAAAAAAAAAAAACGGGAACAAATACGATATTTAAAATAAAGAACAAGTAAATTTAAATCAACAAACTGACCAGTATTTAAATGGGAACTATGCTCCTCTCACTGACCACCAATGAAAGAGGTGCCCCTTCCAGAAGTGCGGCAGGGGCCGGATAAATGGCCTCAGGGGGCCGCATGTGGCCCGCGGGCCGTAGTTTGGGGAACCCTGGTTTAGATGAATACACCTTTGGAAGGCATCTACATGTTCAGTGTATTATATCAATAGCGTCCAAAGGCCAACAGTAAACCCTCCACCCTCATATCAGCCAATTAAAGGCAAGGAAAATAATGATACAAAGCAGAGAAATAGACTGCCCTTCTCCCCTCCCCCCATACCCTGAGAGCCTTATAGTGTTCTTGGGTTTTCTATCACAAAACCTAAAGCCTTATTTAAATATTATTTCATTCTGCTCTAATTTACAGAGCACATAAGACTCTTTATGTACCTTTCAATTTTCTAAACTAGTAACAATACTTAATGTTTAAGATGATCCTTATAAGTAACTCTTTTTTGTCATTTCGAATCTGTTAATCAAATCAGTGAGCTGAAAAATCAGTTTAGTAAAAAAGCACTTCAACACTGTGGTAATTCAGTATCTCCATCAGTTTTTCAAAGTGACTCCTTACACCTCAGGAAAGTTAACATGCAAACGTTTTCAGCTTCTATACCTTGTTTGATTTAATGTTCACCAAACCAGCATTAGTTTTTTTATTATATGATCAAGTGGGTTTCTAAGCAAGTTGTTGATTTGCTATCTGTAGAGTAAGCAGGCTTGCCATTCTGCAGGTACTCCTATTACTAACTCTTTATGCCCTTTTAAAGCAGTGTTATAGCATGAAGAATATTCTCATTATATTTCATTAATAGTGATGAAACAAAGCAAGAATTCTTTAGCTGAATTTTATAAAACCTAGAGTTCCCATAAACTTCACATGTCTGTGTCCCCATGGCTGATTAGAATACTATATTACATTGTGCTATGTCAAGGTAACGGTAGAGAGATTCCTGCCAAGTCATGGCCAGTGAACATTATTTTACGTGGGCCACACTTCATACCCTCACACTACACCACCACCAATCAGCTTTCTGCCCCAAACTTCACACCCCATTTCCAGCAATACCCGCTGGTATAAGAGACACTACTGGCTTATACATTCATTCACCAAAGTATGCAGAAAATTGGGAACTGACCTGAAATGTGTGGAATTAGATTTATACTCATACTGGATGTTGCCTAACCAATCCTGACTCTGTTTTGCAACTTTCCACACTTATAAAATTTCCCTTTAATTGGAACCAGCAACTGAAGGAAAAGGATTACTAGAAAACCTGGCACTAGTGTGCACCAAACCCTGCAGGAAAAAAGCAGACTCATGCCTGCTGGGAACTGTAGTCAGGACTAGCCCCAGAATACAACTGCTTTTGAACCTAAAGAAATAAAGTTTGATTCCCTGAGAACAGAATGAAACTGAAATCATAGACATTTGTTGTGAAAAGGTCCTTAAAATGACCTGGATCAACTCCCTCACTTTTCTTTAAGGACTGTGGTGAAGAATTAGTTTAAATTATTGCAATCCAAACATTTAAGGATCTGTTATGTGCTGAGTACAGTTCATGGATTAGATTTGGTAGATTAGACTCTTTAGCACACACATGAAACATGCTTGTTTATGATACACAGTTCACTGTGAGCCTATAAAATGAACTTAAAGGCAGTATGGATTACTGGGAAAAGTAGTGGGCAGGGGGGAGAGTACAGGGACGGAAAAACACTGCTTGGGGTGATGGGTGCATGGTCAGGGCACAGAAGATGTTTTGTACAGCTGTACAAATGAAACCTGTATGGTCTTGTGAACCAATGCCACCCCAATAAATTTGATTAAAAAAATAAAAGTACATAGTATTTCCCACAAAATAAATAAATAAATAAAATAATAAGTTAAGGGATTGACTGTCTTACATCATAGATCTTTCAAATTCCAGTAACATAATAAATCAGATTTCTTTGTTGAAAAGTAGCACTGAGTAGTCTGAAAGTCCATACTTTAATACTAGGAAATTGGATTAGAATAGAAAATGTTTACTTTTCCTTAATTTTATGGTATATTAAAGAAAAATTATTCACACACAGATTCAATATTAGAATCCTCTCAATAAAATTCTAAAAGAATATATATGCGACCATTCATAGTGAACATCTTGTGTGAGTGGGTCAAAGGGGAGCAAAAAAGGTAGAGAGGGCATTTCTGTTGCCTTCAGAATGACCTAATTTTTTCATTGGCATGTGTAACTTATTAAAAAACAATTTAAAAACTTACAAGCACTTAAATCATAGAAGGCAATAGTATATATACAGCAGAAAGTACCATGAACTAGAAAAGGAGAGAAAGGATTTCTAGCCTGACTCTGTGTGGTTCTATGGCCTTGGGAAGAATATCTGAGTTACAGCATTCTAGCTTTCTTAGAAAAATGAGAACATACTGCTCCCTGCATCACTGTCCCTCGGGACTCAACTATCTATGAACTAACTGGTCTTAGGTTACTTTTCTCCCATTTCGTCATTCAGTGCAGACATCAAACACTGATAGAACAACAGGGACTAAATAAAAGACAAAGTGCAAATTAATTTCCCTATACTAAAAATAATTTAAAGTCCCCCAAATCAATTATGCAAATGTTTTATTTGCTGAAGAAAAAGACAAAGGGGATAAAAGATAAACTTAGTAAAAACCCAAAATCTATTACTGAGAAAGGTAAATAAATAGTCAGACCTTGACCTGAATGTTTTATTAGAATGCTTTCCAAACACATGTCAGTAATTAATTTTTTTTTCTTGACCTGTGGTGGCACTGTGGATAAAGCATCAACCTGGAACGCTGAGGTCGCTAGTTCAAAACCCTGGACCTGCCTGGTCAGGGCACATATGAGAGTCAATGGTTCCTGCTCCCCACCCCCCCTTCTCTCTCCTAAAATGAATAAAGTCTTAAAAATAAAATAAAATTTTTTCTCAATCACGAAAATTACAACTCTGCTGAGTTTATAATACTGTCTTCTCTTTCTAATTAACTGATAAGTCATACTTTCTGTCTCTAAATACTACCTCACTGATCTCCCAAATGATGGATCTGAATGCTTAAAATTATTCTTTGTAGCTTAACATTCATCACTATCAAGAAAAATAAAGTTTGTCACTGCATTTTTCTTCCTAGCTAAGCAGCCACTAACAGGGCAATGTGATTACCACAGCAACCTTCTCATAGTTTATCATTAACATGTATCTTCTTGTAGTTTTCCTGCATTTCATACTACTTGACTGTATTGTTAAATATAAAAACTTAAAGTCTTCATAAGCATTAAATCAGGTATGCCTGATTTTTCAGCTTTAAAAGAACACTTTTTCTTATACTTCGCTTAACAAATAAGATAAAAGGAAGGAAAACATTTTTTTCTTCCATAATTCTAAGTCAGGCTAAATGCCACTAATAAGCACCAAAAGTCACTGCTCTTTTTTTAGGTACACCTTCAAGGGGCAGACAGAAACGCTCACCTCTCTGTATTCCTCATCTCTATCCCTTTGACCCAAATATTCAAATTGATCTGAGCTACCTGACTACACTAAGACTGCCCATTAGGCAGCTCCAGTGTAAGATGCAAACCATGTGACTACCACCAGGGAGCCGCTTGGTGGAGTAGCTTCCAGCTTAGCCCCTTAGGGCAAGTGCCCCCCCCCCCATGGAAACCTCTTTGTTCCTTCAAATATGCATTTAAATAGCCTAGTTGGGGCTTTACTGTGCAAGCAAGGTTCACAAATAAAAAGCATGATTAGGAATCTCCTTCAAAGCCTGACCACTACCATCTCTGAGGCCTTCTCTTTGAGTCTGGTCTCCACAGATAAGTTTTTCCATTGTTTGCAGTTAAGACTTTCTAGCAGCTAAAGAGTGAATCGTCCTGTTTTTTATTTGTTTGTTCTTTATTATTTTACACTTAACACTAAGCCTCAAATTTTACGCTTCTCTAACTTTTTAATTTCTTAAAGAAAGACAGTACTTACTATTTGTTAAGAAACAAGGCAAGAGTCTTGGAAACAGACTGATCCAGCTTTGACCTAGGGCAGGTTACTTATCCCTCTGTAGCTCAAGTCCTTCCTCTAAAACTTGGACCATCACCAGGCCTGCCACTAATTCACAGGGCTGCTGCGACAGAGTCCCTAACAAGCAGTGTGCATAAAGCTTCTGCCTTTCTGGAACATACGTGCCTAGCTCTAGCATTTTCTCACTGTTACTGAAACTTTCTAGGTCTCCAGTTTCTCATCTGTAAAAGCAAAAAAAAATAACACAAAGCTCTAGGTATGTAGGTGAAGACCAGAAATAATTTATGTAAAGCAGACAGCACAGTATCTCAACAAATGTCAGTCCTGGAAGTTGTGCTGCTGAGGATCCCTAAGTTTGTTGTTCTCTCTATCACTCGACCATCCCGCGATCCACATGCAAACCTGCACTGTGGGCTCCAGGAAGCAGGACTGCCCTTCTGCTGGTGCTTTCCCTTCAAGGCTGAAGTTGATGCCAAATGAATAAACACAAACAGGCTATAAGTGGCACCAGCGAGTACTATAAAGAAATTCTGGTTAATGCTAATTAATAGGGTTTAGGTGCTTCTCAAGTGCAATAATATGAGATATATTCCAGCTTTAAATAAATTAACATGAAAGATATTAGCCTAAAGATTGTAAATGCTAAAATTCTTGGCATTAGACTACATAAGACAATATAAAAGACACTGACTAAACATAGTTGTCCCATGCTATGCTAGTAAAACCTGCAGAAGCAAGGAGTCAGCAGCAACAGGGAAAAGTTATACATGGAGCCATAATTTAGTGGCAAGTTTGGACTGGGCCCTCAAAAGAAGCTTTGGTTTTTCTGAAGCTTTTTTGTTCATCTTTAATTCTCAAGACAATAATTTTACAACTCTTAAATTCTGACAAGCAACTATTTGAATATTAGTCATTATTAGAACAATGTAAGTCTCTATCCTTATGAACTATCACAATTCATCTAAGCTTCATGACTTCAGAACTTTATCATGGTTCTAAACTTTCCTTATTGATATTACATGGATTCCCAAAGAGCATGTTCTTTACCCACATTCATTCACACAAATACCTAAACAAAACCTCAATAGCCTGTCATTGTGGTGTACAGCAGTATAAAGCCTATAAGCAAGGTTTACACACCACAGCTCTCCACCACATATGAACGTGAGTATAGACCAGGGGTCGGGAACCTTTTTGGCTGAGAGAGCCATGAACGCCATATATTTTAAAGTGTAATTCCGTGAGAGCCATACAATGATCCTTGTACGTTAGGCATTATCCAATAAAAATTTGGTGTTGTCCCGGAGGACAGCTGTGATTGGCTCCAGCCACCTGCAACCATAAACATGAGCGGTAGGAAATGAATGGATTGTAATACATGAGAATGTTTTATATTTTTAATGTTATTTTTTTTATTAAAGATTTATCTGTGAGCCAGATGCAGCCATCAAAATAGCCACATCTGGTTCACGAGCCATAAGTTCCCGACCCCTGATCTAGACAGTCTATAGGTGATTCTTAGTACAAACACATGACTGTAGCCATGTACAAGTCCCACAAAGTAACTCATCATCTTTCATCTATCTTAGGCCCATGGCAGAGAAAAAGGCATAAAAATAATTTATAACTCCTTGGGTCACTCGAGAAGTCCTCCTGTTAGAAATTACCTCTTCTTATCTTCCAGTGCTGGTAAGCACGACTTTCCTCTCTACTCAGCCAAGTCCTTCCTTGAGACACCATAGCGATGTGTCTTTCCTATATTGTTTTCCTCCCAAGTCTAACGCAGGCCATCCAAAATTTAGATTTGTCAGAATCCATTTAATCTCACAAATGTCTTCTCTTCACTAGAACTCAAAATCTCCTGGTTTTCACCTTTAGTGCTTATTATCTATTGCTTTAAGTGTTTACGTCTTACTTTCCTAATACTACTAAATTATTTGGCATAACTTTGTCAAATTATTCTACTCAGATGCACCAAATACCAAACAAAGATCATTTTTAAAAAATGTTAGAAAAGATAATCATGGAATATAAATAACATAACAAATAAATTCTAAAATTAGTAAGTCTGATAGAACAAACATTCTAAGTAAATATAATGCATGGGTTTTGCTTTCAAACAGTTAACAGTCCTACATGCATGTACTTGGACTGATCTTCAACATATCATCACTACCTACCTATTAAGTAAACTAAAGCAATGGAACAATGGGTAGAGAAATATATACATGCATACTCACATATATCTGCATAAACTAATCTCTGGAAAGCTAAAAAGAAACTGGTAATATGATTTAATACTAAAAAATTGGCATACTGGGAAGAGACTTACTTTTTCACCAACACTATTCTGTGTTATTTAAATTTTATACTATAAGGGTTGCCACCTTGAACCTGAGTGGCCAGTGTGAACTAGGTATCACTGGCTTGCACCTGAGGTCACCGGTTCAATCCCTGATCAAGGCACATGTGAGAAATAACACACAACTAAGTGAAATGAGTTGATGCTTCTCCTTCTTTCACCCTGCCTCTCTCCCCCTCTAAAAAAAATTATACTATATACATGTATTCACCATTCCAAATAATATTTTAAATTAAATTATTATGTAGAAAGCTTGACTGTTGAAAACATTTTTAGATATGTACATTTTAGTAAATTAACACAAGAATTAAAATGCTCTGCTATGCATATAATTCATTATGATAAAGACACTCATCCAATCATTTCTTGGGTAACTAGGAGGTTCTATATGCTAATCCCTATACAACTTTATGTTTAGATAAATTTTTATACTAAAAAGTTACCTATAATCAATAATCACTTCCACATTAAATCTGTAACCATTAACCTCATCAGTGAAGATGGCATGGAGAAACGAGAAAGACAGGGTTGTGACACTAGGAACCCATGGAACTGAACCCTCCACGTTCGAGGAGTGTGACTATCAGCTCATCATTTAACCTATCTGAACAGCAGTTTTTCTGAAGGGCAGAGGCCAGGGCCAGTTCTAGCCTGTCATCTATTTTTTGTAAAGTTTTACTGGAACAAACTATTTGCATTTTGTTTGTGGCTACTTTTGCAGCAGAATGTCAGACTTAACTAGTTTTGACAGAGACCATACACCCTGCAAAGCTGAAAATATTCACTACCTGGCCCTTCCCAAAAAAGGTTTACCCACCCCTGCCTAAGAGCAGAATGCAAACAAACCGCAACTATGCTAAAATTTTTGGTAAGCATCAAAATGAAAAGCTCCACTCTGAGCAGGCAGCGGGTCAAAACTATTTTCAGAGTAACATGAAGACATTATTTATCTTTTTCATCTGATTTTCCCCAAGTGCACAATGGAGTTTTCCAGAGGCAACAAGGTGTGTGTGATGTCACAACAGACTACGTGCAGAAACAGACATGAAATACAGCTGTTCTCCCTCAAGCCAGACATTAAAGAAATTTGAAAAAACACTTTATTCTTCTGACTAAATATTTTTTTCTTTTAGAGAATTGTTATTCTAGTTAAAATTGGGCTGTGTTAACATAAAATGGACTTATTATTGTTATTTTTAGATTTCTCGGTTTTAACTCTTTGGAGTAAATATTGCTAAGTTTAACCCATATAAATAAAAGCTCTCTTGTATGCTCAATAATGTTCATACGTGCTTTGAGACCAAAAAGTTTAAGAACGTGTTACACCACAGCTCTAAGGCATCAGAGTGGCCTGAGGAGCTGGCCAACCAGAACAGCCTCTGGGTTCAGCAGTCTGGAGAAACACAGAGTAGAGAGCCTACCAGGACATCAATAACACCATACCAAATGGCAGGCACCTGAAGGAGAAAAATTTAACAATTCTAATTAGAAGATCTCTGGAGTACTTGTTAAAATTTCTTATTCAAGCCCTGGCCGGTTGGCTCAGTGGTAGAGCGTTGGCCTGGCGTGCGGAAGTCCCGGGTTCGATTCCTGGTCAGGGCACACAGGAGAGGTACCCATCTGCTTCTCCACCCCTCCCCCTCTCCTTCCTCTCTGTCTCTTTCTTCCCCTCCATTGGAGCAAAAGATGGCCCGGGCGCTAGGGATGGCTCCTTGGCCTCTGCCCCAGGCGCTAGAGTGGCTCTGGTCGCAACAGAGCAGCGCCCCGGATGGGCAGAGCATCGCCCCCTGGTGGGCGTGCCAGGTGGATCCCGGTCGGGCGCATGTGGGAGTCTGTCTGACTGCCTCCCCGTTTCCAGCTTCAGAAAAATACAAACAAACAAAAAATTCTTATTTAAAACCTTGAAATAGGACAACTAGTCCTTTCAGTGTCAGACAGCAATGCCCATCCATATGAGCTACTGTCTTCTTTAGACAATGGTGACCACAACCCGAAATACTGCAGCAAATTCACAGGGGTGTGGAAGGATATTTTTAATTTTGGAGGGTAAACAACAAAACATTTGTCAGAGAATATGCAAACTACTAGCTAAAGGTAGTCAACATTCAACTGTACTACATTCCCTGCAATACAGTCAAATCTTTGCAAAACTGGGTTTTCAGTGGTGACTAATATAAAGTAAAACCAATATGGGCAGCCAAATAAGAATAGAGCTATCCAATCTGATTGCAAGGTTTCAGAAGTTGTACAATGTCCAACAGGCAAACACATCCTAATAATACGCAATTGTGGTTAAGAATAAAATAAGTTTTAGTCTTTCAATTGTGCATTATTTGTTCAAACAGGTACTGCAAGTGTAGGTACATA
Source organism: Saccopteryx leptura (assembly GCF_036850995.1). Classification (NCBI taxonomy): domain Eukaryota; kingdom Metazoa; phylum Chordata; class Mammalia; order Chiroptera; family Emballonuridae; genus Saccopteryx; species Saccopteryx leptura. The sequence goes on along the minus strand of NC_089504.1, from coordinate 240,931,885 downwards.
AACACTATTAATTTTCTATAAGAATCTAGCTACTCAAATATTCTCTGACCTTTACTAATTAATGAACTGATTAAAATGTTTGGCATTTGTCCATTTTATATTTGCATCAGAGTCCCAATTTTATCTTTTTGTACCTTATACTTTAGTATACTAAAGTCATTTCCTGGCATGTCTAGGAATAGCTCTATTTTAAAAGCTAAAATTTAAAGATCCCACTTATTCATCAACTACTGTGAAGGGATGTATAGGAATACATGAAGTATCAAAAAAGACTTCATATATACTCTCATATTCAATTAAAGGACATATCTATGTGTTAGAATAAAATTATACCATCTCATAATTCTATGTGATTTAAAGCATTTTCTAATTTTTAATAAATGTATCAATCATTTGTAGTCAGAAAAATATACTCTAGGGTGTTTTGTGGTTTTTTGGTCTGGGATAATTTATGAACACATTCTTCAAAAAAAAGCAGTATAAAAAGTGAATGAGTAGTATTAAATTCCCTCCAAAAAAAGTTTAGTATATTTTATTAAACTAAGGACAAAAGAACAAATGGGCACATTTGTACAACTGGCAAGTTTTAATGCCAGTAAACCAAAAATATAAATAACAATTTATTTTGCCATCAACCTCTCACTTATTTTTCATTCCATGTCAAACATTCTTATCTAGATCATTCTTCTTGCTTCAGCTGCAGAAGTGAAAAATGTATTTACGAAGTTAAAACAATGGGGAAAAGTTCTCCCTTTTTGGTACCTTTATGAGGAATGGCAGGGGAAAAAAGCAAGTGCATAAATATGTTTTTAAATGTGCTGAATGATGCTCGTCCAAATAAGAAGAAAATTCTACAGGTGTCGGTTTTAAGCAGCCTCCTTCTTTTTCATCTGATAAATGTGACTGCTGGATCCATTTCTGTCTGGGCCACTTTTCCCCTGTGCTGCTGCCTCCTTTTATTACCCAGAGTAGCTATCTTATCTCACTACTAAAGATACCTACTTAGTCTAACACTATTTGGCACTCTTTTTTAAGTGAAATATCAAAAATAGACTACCACATCTGTAGTGAACCTTAGGTCAAAAGACCTCTTTCTAACATTGTATGTATCTGAGGCCAAAAACAATCCTATGAAAATACTTGGGGAAAATGGGGTGAATTTTATGGAAAGTCCATCATCTACTATTAATGCATAGTTTAAATAAAACATAAGATTTCAATGTATATTGATAAAATCAAGTGATCTGAATGAGGAAAAATAAAATTATATACAATGCTATTCTTGAATTATAATCACTTAATTTTGAAAAGTTGACCAGTATCATTCATAATATAGTGAATAGTATAAAGTGTCATGACAACCTATAAAAAACTTTGTGAAACAGGCTTTAAATTATCTATCTACTCATTCATTCAGCCATTTACATGAATTATCTCTTTTATTCCTCAAAACAACCTATATAAAGTAGACATAATTGTTTTTACCTTTACTATTATTCCAACTCAGAATTTAGAAAAACAGCAGCACAGAAACAGAAACACAGAAAACAGTGAGTAGACTGGGGGGATGGACCATGTATATACCAAGAGCATGATTAGAACAGGAGTTATAATAAAGTCCTAAACTTCTATCATTTATTTCCAAAGGAGAAATCTATTGGGTGGTAGTTTCTGGCTCATGAGTGATCCTTGTAAAATGTTTATGTGCATCACTTTCCTGAAAAAGTTGCATGTACAAAAAGTTCTAATTCCTGAACACAAGATTTACAACCCTAAATACTAATCTGCCTCACCCTACAGGATGTCACCCTAGCCTCAGCTCCAAGTGGGCTCCTCAGTAACTTCAGCAGTTTCTGAAAATACCTGATTTGTTCAAAGGAGACACAGAGTGTACAGTACTGCATTCTTCCTTAAGAGATCAGAAATACAATGTCCCAACTGAAGGCTTCTCCATGATGTACTCAGAAGAATTAAAACAGCTCTGAAAGTTGGAAAGCTTAGTTTACAGAAAATCAAAGCACAAAAACAGAATTCTTTGCCCTACAGCATCTACAGAACATATCCTGTATTGTACTTCAAACACTGAGCCACGTTCAGATGTACTGGCAGTATCCCTCACTGAAGAATCTTCTGGTTGAAATGTACAAACAAGTATTACACTGAATTTTCACTGGATATGTTTAGCACCATGTGCTTCTAAGGGTTGGGGGTGGGAGGACTTGCCTATGGTGTGCTTTATTAACTTACCTTTCTGAACTCACAAAACATGATTAAAATGATCAAGGAATAATGCAAGACAGTACATATCTGACTTAAAACCTGATCATAATCATGTGTTCCAAACCAGTATCCTATGCTTCTAGAAACTAGGTAAAGAGAAGGCTGTGGATATCAAGTTAAAGAGTAAAAATGTATACATATACAGAGGGTCCTTGGGTTATGACAGTCTCAACATATGACATATTGAGTTTATGACGCTCACTCCTGTAAAAACTTTAAAATATTGAGACGTGAGTGTTTCGGCTTATGGGCAAACTAGTTTGGTTGCACACAGTGGAATACACAGTAATGTCGCATATAAGTGAGGGAGTTGGTGTCGTTCATTTTTTGTCATTTTTCTGTTGCTACACTAATATATTTATGTCCTCTTCCTTTTTCTGTGGCTTAGTTATGTTTTTATGTTCTAGATTATGATTTTACAACTGTATTAGAATAGGTAAGTGACTTAGGCTAGGCTAGGGTGTGTTTCAACTTACACCAAAATTCGCTTTACATGTCTGTCATAGGAACGGAGATGCTCTACTGCTGAGCCAACCGACCAGGGCCTAGTATTTCTTTTCAATAGTAACATTAAAGCCTAGAAATATTACTTACTCAAGGGCACAAATCATTCACACAAAAAAAGATTTATTTCAGAGATATGAACCATTACTTCAGTATAAACCTTAAATTCTAGATTTAGACATTATAAATAAACAACAAAGAAGGGAAGGCGGCACACTATACTGAAATTGATAATACTACTTACTTAAAGACCACTGAAACAAAGCTCAAAATTCTCCAGCTAATAGTACAATTCTGTCTTTCACTGAAACTTACCTTCTACACCAGGGGTCCCTGAACTACAGCCTTCGGGCTGCATGCAGCCCCCTGAGGCCATTTATCCGGCCCCGGCCACACTTCTGGAAGGGGCACCTCTTTCATTGGTGGTCAGTGAGAGGAGCATAGTTCCCATTGAAATACTGGTCAGTTTGTTGATTTAAATTTACTTGCTCTTTATTTTAAATATTGTATTTGTTCCCGTTTTGTTTTTTTTTTACTTTAAAATAAGATATGTGCAGTGTGCATAGGGATTTGTTCATAGTTTTTTTTATAGTCCGGACCTCCAACGGTCTGAGGGACAGTGAACTGGCCCCCTGTGTAAAAAGTTTGGGGACCCCTGTTCTACACAATCTTTATCTCAGCTCACATAAAAATACTAGACAACTCTCTTCAATTATACATACTAGACTTCCTTTGTTTGCTTACATTCTCAGTACCAGATAACACTCAGTCAACAATACTGCTCAATTTCAGTAGTACATCATAATTCTTCAAATGTTGCCCAACAATGTTCCTTCTAGGCCAGGGGTCGGAAACCTATGGCTCGAGAGCCAGATGTGGCTCTTTTGATGGCTGCATCTGGCTTGCAGACAAATCTTTAATAAAAAAATAATGTTAAAAATATAAAACATTCTCATGTAGTACAATCCATTCACTTCCTACCGTTCATGTTCATGGTTGCGGGTGGCTGGAGCCATTCACAGCTGTCCTCCAGGACAACACCAAATTTTTATTGGATAATGTGTAACATACACAGGTCATTGTATGGCTCTCATGGAATTACATTTAAAATAGGTGGCGTTCATGGCTCTCTCAGCCAAAAAGGTTCCCGACCCCTGCTCTAGGCAGCTCTGTGTGCAACCAATTAGAAAGGGCTTTTTTCTCTCTTTGAGGAATGTTAAGATCTCAAAATGTGTTGAGGCTGGCTATTTCTAGTAACAAGAATCGCATGTATAGGCCAACAATGGGGAACAAACTCCAACAGGGTAATGTATGCTTTCTTCTAGGAAATAGTTTAACTAAAATAACCATCACAAAGAACCCAACTGCTGCCTGACCAGGCGGTGGCGCAGTGGATAGAGCGTCGGACTGGGATGCGGAAGACCCAGGTTCAAGACCCCGAGCTCACCAGCTTGAGTGCGGGCTCATCTGGCTTGAGCAAAAGCCCACCAGCGTGAACCCAAGGTCGCTGGCTCCAGCAAGGGGTTACTCAGTCTGCTGAAGGCCGGCGGTCAAGGCACATATGAGAAAGCAATCAATGAACAACTAAAGGTGTTGCAACGTGCAATGAAAAACTAATGATTGATGCTTCTCATCTCTCTCCATTCCTGTCTGTCTGTCCCTGTCTATCCCTCTCTCTGACTCATTCTCTCTCTCTGTAAAAAATAAAATAAAAAAACTTTCTTTAAAAAAAAAAAAGAACCCAACTGCTCAAACTTGAAATTTGAACAAACCAACAGATAATATTTTCTATACATATAACTTGTGAAAATACAAAGCAGAGTGCTGGATACATGAAACTTAAAAACCACTGACAGTAACCCTTAGTTCTATCATAGGCTTTTATTAAATGTTTGTCTCCTCCCTTCCTAGATACACAATTTTCACTTTGCAGTCACTTGTAGCAAAATAGCAAGAATTCTACATGAAGTATCTTCATTTTAATTCCCCTTGAATACTCAAGTATTACCACCTGAAATTCCCCGCTCCACTGAAACTGCTCGTGTTATGCTCATCATGTCTACATAATTGCCTAATCTAATAGTCTTCTTAGTATGGATTTTATACGGCTTCTATGGAAGACACAGCTTATTCATCTTTAAACTGTAAAAGCCCCTGACTTTAGTGACACCCATCATCCTGGTCTCATCTCTCACTGACTTTCCTTAGCCTCCGTTATATACGCCCTCTCTACCCATCCGGTAAATGTCGATGCTCCCAGAACTCTAAACCTCATCTCTCTTCGCACTTTTCACACAATTCTCAAGTACATTCAAGTGACAAAATATGTAGTATTTTTGATATATCTTCCATCAGATAAACTAGCAGAATATGACTATACATTTTATATAACTATGGAAAAAAGGCTGTGAAACTATGATTGATGATTAGATAGTCGAAATTTTCTTGTTAATATTCTTTTATGGAATGCCCCTCAGCTACCCCTTGTTAACAGATAAGTGGTAAAAAGCACTACATGTGCAAAGTCAACTTATGAGGAAAACTGAAAAATTACCAGCACTGATCTTACTTTTCTGAACATGGGAAGAAGATTTCCTTTCATACTACAAGTATCTCTTAACATGTCTGCTTACCCTCTAGATAAGAGATCCCTGGTCCCTGCCTTTTCATCTTTGCCCCTCTAAAAGGAAAGAGGAGATGGAAAAAAAAGTGAGCGGTAAAGAGAAAGTGGAGGGTAAGGAAAAGACAAGAAAGAAGTTTTAAAGTGCTAAAAGAATATTCTCTACATCAATATATTTCATCTTATTATACAAATATATTTTTTGCTCTTAAAAACATAAGACAGGGCATTTCTTGAGCATGCACATTAGGTAGTGTAAGGACATAAAACGAATCCCAGGCTTAAGGGTAGAGAAAATATCCATATAGAGTAACACAAAAGCAGTCAAAATAATATATTTCCAATTGTGCGTGTGTGTGACGCAAATAATTACAATATTTGAAAGTACATATATATATATAAGGCTATTTGGAATATCATCCAAAAGCAGGCAGGTTTGCCCATGAAGAGGAGACAGCTAATTAATTTTAAAAATGAACTAGGCGAGTGGGTTATTTGTGTTAACCAGTATTTGTATTACCCCACTAAATACTATATACACCTGATACCTAGAAAAGATCAATGGCCAAACTGTTATTGGGGGCAATCAATTATTTTGCTAAAAATGCCATTCAAAAACTAAAGCATATACAAAAAAATGTGCAGTATGGGCTGTGACTAGACTAAATTAGAAAATAAAGACCTTTCTAAAAGAAAGAAACTCTGTCCTGGCCAAGTAGCTCAGTTGGTTAGAGCATCATCCCCATACGCCAAAGTTTCAGGATCTACCCCCAGTCAGGGCACATACAAGAGTCAACCACTGAATGCATAAATAAGCGGAGCAACAAACTGATGTCTCTCTCTCCCCCCACTTTTAAAAAATCAATTTTAAAAAAATTTAAAAAGCAGACCTGGCCGGTTGGCTCAGTGGTAGAGCGTCGGCCTGGCGTGCAGGAGTCCCGGATTCGATTCCTGGCCAGGGCACACAGGAGAAGCGCCCATCTGCTTCTCTACCCCTCACCCTCTTCCTTCCTCTCTTGTCTCTCTCTTCCCCTCCTGCAGCCAGGGCTCCATTGGAGCAAAGTTGGCCCGGGCACTGAGGATGGCTCCTTGGCCTCTGCCTCAGGCACTAGAATGGCTCTGGTTGCAACAGAGCAACGCCCCAAATGGGCAGAGCATCGCCCCCTGGTGGGCATGCCAGGTGGATCCCGGTCGGGTGCATGCGGGAGTCTGTCTGACTGCCTCCCCGTTTCCAAATTCAAAAAAATACAAAAAAAAAAAAAAAAAAAATTAAAAAGCAAAGAAACGCCATGAATGGAATAATTTCTAAAATCATTTCACAAACATATTTTTCACTGGTTTATTTTTAAGCATATAACAGAAGCAAGGCTTTTTCAAGTTCAACACATGTTAGAAACCAGTCTTTTTAACGTTTGGATGTCAGTTGTCATAACTCTTTAGGACAAAGCCAAAGTTTTCTTTCCTACCTATTATATTCCCAATGACACAACAACAAAAGACATGTCATTATAGAGAAAAAAAAGATGAATTTATTTCATTTTCATGAACCTGTCTGGTCAAATTTATTTTATATATTTTTCTAAAATTATCCTGAGCATCATCTCTTATCAAACATTCAAAACTCTAATTTAGAGTCCACCAGCAAATGATTTAGTTTCACTATCAATATGGAGAGAAATTATAACTCAAGAAACTATATGCTACTAATCCAACAGGTGAAAACTAATCATCAGTGTGTTTATTTTCCCCACGATTAGATTTACTTAGCTACATAAAATATGCCATGTGTTCAATCATATTTTAGCCTACTAAATAAAAATATATATTAGTATTACTATATACTTAGAATACTATCATTTAAAATATATTTCTTTTATTTGTATCTAATACCATGAACTAAGAGCATTCCTAAAAAATAATAACTTGTGCATACAGTTTCTTTAGCAATGGGAAGCAAATTTTCCTCTCCATTGGTCACTAAACTAACATATACAAAACTTTTTTTTTTTAAGCAAGAGAAACAGAGATAGGGACAGACAGGAAGGGAGAGAAATGAGAAGCATCAATTCTTGTTGTGGCACCTTAGCTGTTGATTGCTTTCTCACATATGCCTTGATCAGGGGGCTATAGCAAAGCCAGTGACCCCTTGCTCAATCCAGCAACCTTTGGGCTCAAGCCAGCGACCATGGGGTTATGGCCCATGCTCAAGCCAGCAACCCCATACTCAAGCTAAATGAGCCCACGCTCAAGGCAGCAACTTTGGGGTTTCAAACCTGGGTCCTCTGTGTCCTAAGCCGATGCTCTATCCATTGCACCACCACCTGGTCAGGCTGTACAAAACTTTTTAAAAACAAACTTATAAAAAATTTATTTTTGCTTTTCTCCAACTAAATTATAAGTTAATCACATGTATTATCTCATTTAATTCTCACAATTATCTCTAAAATAGTAACTGCAACTCAGTAACAACAAAAAACAAAATTTAGCTAAAGAAGAACACTTTGTCCAAAGGCAAATAACTTGTAAAGAAAGGTATGTACTGTGATCCAACATCTCATAATTCCAAATGTCCTTCTCCAGTGTCACTCTGTCCATCCAAAATGACAATCACTGAGATCCTCTTTCAACATCTACCAAGCTCTACTAGCTACTCAGTGAATAAAAATAGAAGTCATTATACTTAATAAAGTTTTAATAGTAAATGTCAACTACTTAAATTCAATAATTGGTTTAAAATTTTTCCAACTGTTAATGTGTTTTAAAATTTTTGTAAATCATTAAAATGTACAGGAGTAGAGAGAGGGCAAAACATATGGTACTAGACTTCTGGTAGTGACTACGCAATAGAGTGAACAGATATCAAATTCTAATGTACACCTGAAATTTATGGTATTAACCAATATTACCTTAATAAAAATACCATTAACATTTCTATACTACAAAATAGTTCTACATTCAATCATGAATATAAAATCTAAAAATAATGAAATAATTCTATTACACTGCTTCAAATTATTTATACCTGGTTGGCTAAAGTTAGGGAAGACTTTGGAATCTAAAATATAATGGTATAGAAACTATATATAAAATACAGCAATAACTACATTTGACTTTTAAACATTATTTTTTACTATTTAAATAGTAATTGCTACTCCTTCAATCACTATTTCTATATTTCCTCTTCATCCCTCAAATTCCTGTCACATCATCACACAAACACCTGTACCTACTGATTGATCAAACTATTTAGGACAGATTCAGTGAATTCACTAGTGAGCATTTGTGGGAATGCCATGTCACTCAGCAGGGAGAGGCACACTAAGAATGGTATGAAGATCACTGTGCTAAAGCAATTCCATATTTAACCATTCAGACTCAACAACATAAAAGCCACAATTTTAACCATTCAGAAAATTGAAGGAAAATGCTAAGACTAATTATGTCCTTGGAACATATGCATTAGTTAGACCAAATCAATAAAAGCAAAATTCCTCCCCATCAATCCCAGTATCTGTACACACCCACACACACTGGCACCACTCTAAGAGTACCATTCTACTTTCCCAACAAACTCTGATATACACGATACCTACTATGTTCTATTTAAATACCATTCTTAAACTAATCCTAAAGGATTTTAAATGTACTCAAGAAAAGAAAAATACTTTAAGGAAGTGCATGGTGATGGAGGGGCAATCCCTATTTTAACTGATTTGAAAAAAAGAAATCCAAATTATCATAAATGATCATGAGATTCCACAACCACTTCATTGCAGCTTTAAGACATGAAGGTTGCAGAGAAGACTGCTAATTAAATCTCTAGTAGGAACAAGGAAGTAGTAAAGTTTCTAAAAGAGCTAAGAGCTTACAGCAAAAATTCTGGCAAACTATCCAAAAGATCTAACCTTAGAGCTATCATAAAAGGCTTCAACAAGAGCTCTTACTGGCGGCCAGGAGCTGGGACCCATAGCTTACGGTAAGTTCACAAGTAGTAAAATAGGATAAAGGTGTGTGCCCTGCTCTTCTGAAATAAACAATCACCATCAACCTATGATTCCAATTAAGGCTATGTTGTGTTCAGGGGTGAGTGCGGTAAATATTTGATTTTGGGGGTTTTGTTTTTTGATTCTGATTTGATTAACCTAAACCTCCATGTTTGCTTAGTATCAAGAAATGCCTTTAAGTTCAGCACTGTTTAGAAGTAATTCACAGTTCTAGTTTGACAATTATCAAGGATGTGTTGACCGACTTTTAAGAGACATCAATTCTATAAATACTGTTACCATTTGAATTCACTTGACTTTTTAAGGTCATACCATATAATACTTTAAGGCAGAAAAATAAATAATAATAAAAAAATAATGTAAAATATTTGAATTCAAACAGTGTGGTAATAAGGGGCTCACATATAAGTATTACTGAGAATCATCTTTCTGGTACCATTTTTAATATTCCCCCAAAATTCTGTAATGCAGTATTTACTTAATAAAATGTGATCCAGGAATCTATTCAGTACACCTAAACTAATAACAATATTAGAAAATAAATAAGCTGCTTCCCCCACCCACATCTTCCTCAAAGATAGCTGTAGTCGAGCAAAAGAAACCAAAAAACCAAGAGCATTCTAAATACTCACCTTTTGTTGACTGGCTTCTCATCCTTTTCATACGGTCTGACAAACCATTTCCCAATCCTAACGAAGTTCTTATCCATTAGGCACCTATGATAATTACATCAAGAATTACTTTCATAGTTTAAGTAACAAATTAAGAAGTCACTGCATCAATAATCACAGATGTTACACACCACTGGAAATAAAAACATCACCAATTAAACTGTCAAAATGTTTCCTTATCATTTAACATTTATAGGTTATACTTAGAGAACTTTCCGACTTTGGACATAGATTTTTATTATATATTATTCTTGCCCATGTAAAAAAATTAAGCCAAATTAATTGGTTGTACACTCCTGAACCGTCTTACACTTCTGAGTTACTCCAAATCCAATCACACTTCTGCTGCATTACTTCAATTCTGTGTCACCAAGAATACTGGGAACGCAAGCAGCATTTCTTAAGAACACCTCAGAGATATTCTTCCAAGTAACTGATGCCCATTTTGCAAGTTTTAATGCTGGCTTTTTCTTGATTGGCATGGGATAGGCAATCCTTAGCAAGGATCTTAGTTGAAAAAAAAAGGGGCCCTGGCCGGTTGGCTCAGCAGTAGAGCGTTGGCCTAGCGTGCGGAGGACCCAGGTTCGATTCCCAGCCAGGGCACACAGGAGAAGCGCCCATTTGCTTCTCCACCCCTCCGCCGTGCTTTCCTCTCTGTCTCTCTCTTCCCCTCCCGCAGCCAAGGCTCCATTGGAGCAAAGATGGCCCGGGCACTGGGGATGGCTCTGTGGCCTCTGCCTCAGGTGCTAGAGTGGCTCTGGTCGCAACATGGCGACGCCCAGGATGGGCAGAGCATCGCCCCCTGGTGGGCAGAGTGTTGCCCCCTGGTGGGCGTGCCGGGTGGATCCCGGTCGGGCGCATGCGGGAGTCTGTCTGACTGTCTCTCCCTGTTTCCAGCTTCAGAAAAATGAAAAAAAAAGAAAAGAAAAAAAAAAGGAAGAAAAGAAAGAAAAGCATAGCAGAGCCTATGCTACTTAGGTATTTTCCTTGTGTAGGGATGGCAAAAGAACTTGGTTGTGGCTCGGCAAGAACTGCAGTTATTTCTTCAATAACAAGTACTTATCCTCATAATTAAATTGTGCCCTGCTTCTGTGTCCATGATATTTTGAGTACATTGTGTTTCAGTATCAAATCAGAGTAATCCTTCTGAAGACATGTTAAATGGCAATTGAACTCAACCAAGAATGCACACAATTAAACTGAAGTGACAACAATACAGACAGCCTTGACCAAGTTCACTTGTGTGCAGTCAAATGACTACGTCATAACTACAATCTAGCCAACTATAAGATGTCATCGTTTGTAAGGAGTATCCCTGATTTTAAAAATATAAAATTGTGGGAGAAAAATGTACATTTTGAAATTGATATAGTAATCTCTAACATTATTCAGTGAAATGACACAGACTTTGCCAGAAAGCTTGATGTAATTCTTCTATAAAAAGATCTACCTACCAGTAAAAGAGCTGTGTAGCAATTCTTTACTCAATATTCAGGCAATTCTGCATATGGTTTGTGCCTCTGTAATTTCCACACCATTAAGGAGAATGGAAACAATTCAATCCTTCACCCAACTCATTACAGGTTAGATAGGTCAAAGGCAGTGGTTTCTGCTGGTTACAGTGTCACTCCCAATGGCCAGAGCCAATTTGGAGCAATGCTGCATTAAAAACTCACTGATTTTATACTGGTTGGTTGGCTAGCGGTAGAGCGTTGGCACAGCATATGGATGTCTCGGGTTCAATTCCCAGTCAGGGCACAAAAAAGGACCCATGTGATTCTCCACCCTTCCCTTTCTCACTTTTCTCTTTCTCTCTCTATCTGTCTCTCTCTCCCTCTCCCCCTCCTGCAGCCATGGCTCCATTGAAGCAAGCTGGCCCTGGGCACTGAGGATGGCTCCATGGCCTCACCTCAGGCGCTGAAAAGAGCTTGGTTGCTGAGCAATGGAGCAGCTGCCCAGGGAGGTAGAGCATCACCTGGTAGGGGGCTTGCCAGGTGGATCCTGGTTGGGGCACATGCAGGAGTCTGTCTCTCTGCCTCCCCTCCTCTCACTGAATTAAAAACAAACAAAAACCTCACTGGTTTCAACTGGTTTCATTTTGAAAATAAACTTCTACAACAATCTTCCTTGCTCACAATGAAAATAATAATTTCAAAGTAAACAGAACTGAGATTCAGCCCAGGTATATCTGATCACAGAGACAGGATGCTGAACTATTACCATATACTGACTCTCATGTTGTCACATTCCTCAATTCTTTCATTTTTAAAACCCAGATGCATCTTATAATTGATGAGTCTATTTAATGTTTCTTTATTCCCCCAAAATTGTTATAAATTGAAGGTATATCTTAAAATCAATATTGCTTAGAATGAAAGCAATAGGGCATGTAACAGGTACAGAATCCCATTGAACACTAAACACTGTCTTCCACCAACATGCATCCCCACTTAATAAATACCACTTTAAATAAAGTATTCATTCCCATTATATCTTAAAGGTCACAATTAAAAATAATCATTTATTCAATAACAGATGAAACATTAATTTATGTTTTATGGATAGAAAGAAACCTAAGGCTTTAGACAATATATTATGAAAAACATCTCTGACTAAAGAAGACAACATACAAAGTTTGTTTCAAAACCCTTGCCCTTTTATGAAGTAATAGCCACAAGTTTTATTTGCTAATTTCATTCCAGAACAAACAAAGAGGAAATATAAGGGATGGAGGAGCAGCACACAGCCCAGATACTCAAGGACAAAGGCAAAAAGCTCATGAAAATGCTAAGATTCTAACTCTCTGTGCTAATGTATTTCCTGTAGTTCCCACTATAGATATTTCTTGGTCAAGCAATGTCAACAAAAGGTTATTACCACTAATACATAAAACAGTCATGGAAACTACTGATCCTTCAATCCAAAACCTTCTGGTTCCAAATGACAGTCATAAATTACATATGTGATTTTCAACTGCTAATCAGTTTCTATGTGATCAAGGCTTTCCTACACTCTGAAAGGAAAACATGAGAACACAATTGTGTTGGATGAAGTAATGTTTTTACTCAGTTTTCTAATTACTGATTTGTAATTGACATCTCTGTATAATGGAGCAGTCACAAGTCATGCTGTCATCAGTGATATGGCAGAAAGTTACCAAGTCACCACATACCTTACCCAAGTCACCAGAAAGTTACCCAAGTCACCAAGCACCTTATAAATTACTGAAAGTAATAAGTACTGTGCTGCCTTCCTCTCTCTTGACCTCCAATCTAACAGAATTAATTGCTCAGTTTGATGGAAAGATAGGTAAATATGACAAAGTCTGGTTTTATTCAAGAAAACAGGTAAAAAGAACTCAGCAACTATCACTCAATTTCTACACTCTTCAGTTTCCTAAGTTTCAACTCTGGCTGGTCCACAACAGAAATTTCATTCTCTTTTTCCACCCTAACCCCTTCTCGTGTGTGTGTGTGTGTGTGTGTGTGTGAGAGAGAGAGAGAGAGAGAGAGAGAGAGAGAGAGAGAGAGAGAGAAAGAGAGAGAAACAGACAGATCTTCTAGGAGAACCTGGTCATTTGTATTCTGAGTTATGAGAAGAAATGAGAAGTGGGTGTGTCTTTGCTATGGAAGACAATTCTGCTATCTGACTGATATTTGGGACTACCTGGCTCAACAGCAGACTAGACAGAGGTAGTAAGCCCTTGGTTCTCAATCACTTGGGGGTACTGATTTTTCTAAAAACACTAACAAAATTTATGTTATTATAGATTCGTTCTCTTGAAAAATGTGCAAAAGAGCAAAACATCACATACAATTCCACAGAATTGGTGAACTTTCTAAAGCTAATCCTAGATGAAGAATTTCTGTACTAAATACTATCATTAATCACTACTAACCTTGTTTTTGGCCTGGAATCCTTCTCTTGTCCCAATCTATATCCCTTCCTCATCTAATCTATTGTCATTCATCTTCCCTGTCCCAGATCAGCCTGCTCAGTACTCTAACAACTACAAATCGGTGCTTTCAAAACTGAGTTGTAATCATTCATTTCTATGGCTCTTTTCTGCCAAGAAAATACAAGCAATTTGGGGAAAGACACAGTATCTTTTTCACTAACAATATTCAGCAAATAGTTAAGTGCCTACTATGTAATATGCTTTATGTTCTGCTCTGGACTAGGAAGTGCTCAATAAATACCTGAGAAATGAATGCTACTATATGTAACAAGGAGCATTTTCCTATTCACAATATAATATCGTTACTCTTCTTTTTCGTAACCACTAATCATAGACAGCCTCATACTTTTACTTTAATTTTCTTCAGTTTATGTGTTCTCACTAGTGAGTCTACAGACCTAACGGATGGATGTGTTTAGGGGGTGGGGGATGATCAACATATTTTTACTTCTTTATAGCCCAACAACTCTCACTCCAGACTAAAATCATAGTAGATATTCAACATGTTAGGAATCACACGGATGCTAAAAAATGCTTTGAAAGACTAGCACTACTGCCCATAGGCTTTAATTATACTTAAAGAAGAGAATACAGTAAAGCTTTTCAAAAGAGATAATTCTAAGATAAAAAATATCAGAAGTATAATTTCCCTTTTATACAGTGTGTCTTTAAAGTCATGGTGCACTTTTGACCGGTCACAGGAAAGCAACAAAAGACAATAGAAATGTGAAATCTGCACCAAATAAAAGGAAAACCCTCCCAGTTTCTGTAGGATGATGTGGCAGCATGTGCGCATGAGCAGATGATGACGTAACACCGTGTACACAGCAGAGCAGCCCACGGCCATTCCAGTCGAGATGTGGATGGTACAGAGGAAAGTTCAGTGTGTTCTGTGGCTCGCTAAATTCGAATCCGTGACCAAAGTGCAACATGAATATTGGCACGTTTATAATGAAGCGCCACCACATAGGAATAACATTACTCAGTGGGATAAGCAGTTGAAGGAAACCCGCAGTTTAGTAGAGAAACCCCGTTCTGGTAGGCCATCAGTCAGTGATGAGACTGTAGAGGCTATACGGGATAGCTACCTAAGGAGGCCTAAAAAATCTGTGTGTGAGCCCACATCGAACTGCACTGAATAGGTATGAAACTGGGAGAGGTTTCCTTTTATTTGGTGCAGATTTCAGATTTCTATCATCTTTTGTTGCTTTCCTGTGACCAGTCAAAAGTGCACCATGACTTTACGGACACACTATATATCCTATCAATCTTTATTTTATTACTTTTGAGCAAAAAAATATATTTAACTCAATAAATAAACCTAGCAGACATACTCCATCTGCCAAAAATTGCTTTAAATCAACATCATAAATAGTGCTAAGAATATATACTAGTCAATCCTGGTCATCTACTCAGTAATCCCAGTCAATATTAAGATTTTCAAAATTATTTTACTATTAAGATTTGAAATAAGTCTATAAATTATCTTGCAAGATCACTACGTGATTCCATCTTTATAAAACATTCAAGCAACAGTCCTAAGAAACCATTTCTCTTTAGAAATAATTTCCAAATCCCTATCACTGTTTCAAGGAGAAACAGCTGCTGAAAAATAAAAATGAAATCAGGGTGTGTGTGTGTGTGTGTGTGTGTGTGTGTGTGTGTGTGTAATGCCATATGGCCCCAAATAACAGCAAGCTGACTGTAGAGTTGGCCAGTCCCAATGTCTAACCCTAAAGCCACTGGCGCACCTCCTATAAGCATACAGGGGCCACCACAGCAGCCACAGCCTAACTCACCAAGCCATTTCCCAAATGGACAATTAGGGTTAGAAGGGGCTCCTTTTGTGCCCCTCAAATTATGTAACTATGTAGGTATGACAGTTTTCATAGAGTAAAAAGCCAAAGATAGTGTTCCTCTCCCATACCCTGAACCAAACTGCACTTTATGTTGTCTTCTAGTAGGACCTCTACAGAGCTGCTCAGGTAGGCTAAATTTTACATAACTTCACCTCACCAGCATCTAAGCGTTTACCTTTTCACTCTAATCTGCACCAAACACATATGCAAAGAAGTCTCCTTTCTAAAAACTGCAGTGCTCCCAATTCTCAACTAGATAACAGAAACCCGTGTAATTTAGGGGTTAAACTTTTTTTTTTTTTCCTTTTACAGAGACAGAGGGATAGACAGGGACAGACAGACAGGAACGGAGAGATGAGAAGCATCAATCATTAGTTTCTCATTGCGTGCTGCAACACCTTAGTTGTTCAATGATTGCTTTCTCATATGTGCCTTGACCTTGGGCCTTCAGCAGACCGAGTGACCCCTTGCTCAAGCCAGCAACCTTGGGTCCAAGCTGGTAAGCTTTAGCTCAAACCAGATGAGCCCATGCTCAAGCTGGTCTCGAACCTGGATCCTCCGCATCCCAGTCCGACGCTTTACCCACTATGCCACCGCCTGGTCAGGCTTAGGGGTTAAACTTAAAGAAATCTTTATTAACTGATTCCTTTATCTCCATTACACTGGGTTCCCACTACACCCCAGTGAATGCTCCCTCCTCTAGCCAAGCAAACCCTATTATTCTTCCTCTTTCCAAAATCTTCTAATCTGTAAGGTCAGGCTCCTTTGTAGGCCTAGTCTCACCTGAAACATCCATTCTAGTACAATTCCAGAGAACCACAAAAGAATTTTTTTTACTTTTTAAAAAAGTCCTGCCCTGGCCGGTTGGCTCAGCGGTAGAGCGTCGGCCTGGCGTGCGGGGGAACCGGGTTCGATTCCCGGCCAGGGCACATAGGAGAAGCGTCCATTTGCTTCTCCACCCCCCGCCCCCCTCCTTCCTCTTTGTCTCTCTCTTCCCCTCCCGCAGCCGAGGCTCCAATGGAGCAAAGATGGCCCGGGCGCTGGGGATGGCTCCTTGGCCTCTGCCCCAGGCGCTAGAGTGGCTCTGGCCAGGACAGAGCAACGCCTCGGAGGGGCAGAGCATCGCCCCCTGGTGGGCAGAGCGTTGCCCCTGGTGGGCATGCCGGGTGGATCCCGGTCGGGTGCATGCAGGAGTCTGTCTGACTGTCTCTCCCCATTTCCAGCTTTGGAAAAATACAAAAAAAATAAAAAAATAAAAAAATAAAAAATAAATTAAAAAGTCCTAATTTTTCCTTATCCTAAAAATATTAAGTAAATAGATAAGTTGATTAGTCTTAGGGTGAGTATGTTTCTCTCCCTCTTCCTTTACAAAAAGACATGTGCTTTCATTCATGTGTGTCTATAATGTTTCGTGTCTCTTCCTTTAAAGCATACACTACTTAGGTCTAAAGACTCACTTTCCTACTGCCCTTTAGAGCAGTTGTCTCCAACCTCTTTTGGGCCACGAACCGGTTTAATGTCAGAAAATATTTTCACGGACTGGCCTTTAGGGTGGTACAGATAAATGTATCACGTGACCGAGACAAGCGTCAAGAGTAAGTCTTAGACGAATGTAACAGAGGGAATCTGGTCATTTTTTAAAAATAAAACATCATTAAATATAAATAAAATGGAAATAATGTAAATTATTTATTCTTTCTCTGCGAACCAGTACCAAATGGCCCATGGACCTGAACCGGTCCATGGCCCGGGGGTTGGGGACCACTGCTTTAGAGAACTACACACCGTCACAATTCAATAAAATGGGGCTTTATTCATTACTCATGTCCTTTTCTGTCCTCACATTATACTCAAGGACTCTCAACATTGCAATGTAACATCATCATTTCTTCACCTAAGGCTGTACCTCTCACCATACTCTAGTGAACACAGGGGAGGGCAAAAGTAAGTTTACAACAGTGAGTATGCAAAACCCAGAGTTTATTCTTGCATTATTATTTATTCATTATTGTACTTATTTGAATTACAGCCATGAACCTACTTTTGCCCAGTCCTTTACATTTATTATTTTGAAAATCCTGGCCCACCACATCCAAGGACATTGCTCATTTGACCTCCGATGACCACCTCTACTGGATCATACTACCACAGACATTAAAAGCTAGTAATTTACAAATATGTTATTGTTATCATGATTATAACTCCAATTTTCAGCTTATTACTTTTTTAGCAAGAGAGATAAAGACCAAGTCAGAAAGAGAGAGAGAGAGAGGGACAGATAGTGACAGACAGGAATAGAGGTGTGAAAAGCATCAACTCTTTGCTTTTTCATATGTGCCTTACCGGGGTGCTACAGCCTGAGCCAGTGACGCCTCGACCTTGGGCGTCATGTCAGTGACTTTGGGCTCAAGCCAGCAACCACAGGATCATGTCTGTGATCTCAAGCTCAAGCCATGATCTCACACTCAAGCCAGTGACCCCGTGCTCAAGCTGGAAACCTCGAGGTTTTGAACCTGGGTCCTCTGCATCCCAATCCGACACTCTATCCACTGTGCCACTGCCTGGTCAGGTTCATGTTATTTTTATTCTACTTTTTCAAATGAATATCTTCACTCTAAACAGCAACTCTTGGCAAACCAAGAGGCTGTGAGCCCAAGGCAATTCTCTAGCTGTGTTATAAACTACCAAGGGGTAATATGCTGACAGTCTATTAGGAGAACAGCACCAGTGGACTACTCTGAAGAGCATTATGCTTTACAAATGTCAAATACTCACAGATTAAGTTCTCCCTAAGTAAGCAGGAACAGGACAGAGCATAACAGCTTCAAACAACCCACATAATCTTCTATTGTGTGCAAAGCAATGATTTGCATGTTAGGGGGGAAAAATACCTTTTCATCAAAATCAGCTTATGTTTTATTCTAAAAACTTAGGAAATTAAAATTAAAGTCTACAACACAAGAGAGCCAATTTGACAGTATTATAACAGACATTTTAAATATTTCTACAAAACAAGATTTTCATAAGTCCTATCAAGTGGTGCAAATCACTAAGGCAATAAAAACTGAGTTATATGAAGTGCACACATTTCCTGGGTTTTTATTTTTTTAAACTGTTAAAACCAACGTTTTACTTCATTTAGACAGTTAGGTAGAAGTATATGGCGTATTATAAAAACTATACAATTAGAATAACAAGAGTAACAGACTTTAAAGTTATAATACTAAAAACACCAAATGAAGAAACCCCTCAAAAAAGATTATAAATTTGTTTTCTATTATCTAGCCCCAGTCAAAGAATTTTTCCATTAGTGAAGAGTGTGACACAACCTAAACTCAAAATACTAAGTGCAACTTTTGAAAAGTTCATTATAAATATATATAACAAAATCCCACTAAATTGCAAAGACCGGTGAAAAATAATCTGAACTAGTGCAACAGGAGGATGGGAGGGAAGAAAGGAAAAGGGGAGGGAAGGAGGGAAAAAGGGAGGGAAAGAGGGAAAAAGGGAGGGAAGTAGGGAGGAAAAAGCCAAGTCAAATTAACAGAGGTTCTATATAAGTAAAATCCTAATTAATGATTTTTTATCATTCTAGGCAATTTGCCAAAAGGGATAATCAACCATTAAGAAAATAGGAAGCATGGTTACTTTCTCAAAAGAAAAAATAACCATGACTGCATGATCTAAAATTATAAAAGTTGGAAGGCCTAAATATTCAAATATTGAAATCTTAAGAAATCACAAATGAATACCAAAAGAGGCCAATATGGCTCAGTTTTAAAAAACATGAATAAATACATCCATAATTTTCTTAGAAACATATCTGTGTTTAAGTAATATAACTAGCACCTGTTTGGAGAATATATTATTAGAAAGGAGAAGACCTCAACTGACAGATATGGATAGGCTGCATCCTTTCCCCAAATATGTGCTATCCCTCCCTCTCCCACTGACATCAAGCTTGGCCATGTGACTTTGGTACCTCCCACAAATGGATATTACTTTCTCATCTATTTGACTTTGGTGGTAAATATCTTGGCCAGTAAAATGTGAGCAGAAATGACACACACCACTTTTGAACAGATGCTTTGATGGGTTATTATACATTTTACCGCTGCCCTCCACAAGGAGCCCATCAAATCTTGACAGGCCTGCCCTGTCAGCATCATTCCTGCTCGCAGGAAAGAGTGCTGCAGTAAGGGACTCACAGTGAACCAGCAACAGAAGCAGGAAATACACCTCAATTGTTGTAAGAGAGTAGGATCTTTCAGGTCTTTTGTTACTGGAGCATACCTAAGCCTAGCCTGATTTGTGAGAGGCCACTGCAATACTTCTCCAAACACACGTATTGTAAAAGTAGGCCAGTAGCCATCAAAAGGAAGAGAATGGGACTGACAAGAGAAATATCTGGAAGACTGTGAGTAGGTGGGGGTTCAATATTGTAAGATAAGAACCACATGGAAGTCGAATGAACTGAATTACATATAACCCCCAAAGAAAAGAATTAAGATTAAGAAACAGATTTCTGCTCAGCATTAGAAAGACTTTCTAGATAGAGAGAAGGCGGAGTGCTGTTTATGTGATAACTGCTGGGAGAAGGGGAATTAGGAAGAAGGAGAGGAGGTGATAGGGGGGATAAACGGTGATAAGTGGAGACTTGATCTGGGGAGATGAACACACAATACAGTGTACAGATGATGTGCACCTGAAACCTGCATAATTTTGATAACCAGTGTCACCCTGATAAATTAAAGGGAATAGGCCCTGGCTGGTTGGCTCACCGGTAGAGCGTCGGCCTGGCGTGCAGGATTCCCGGCCAGGGCACACAGGAGAGGCACTCATTTACTTCTCCACCCCTCCCCCTCTCCTTCCTCTCTCTCTCTTCCCCTCCCGCAGCGAGGCTCCATTGGAGCAAAGATGGCCTGGGTGCTGGGGATGGCTCTGTGGCCTCTGCCTCAGGTGCTAGAATGGCTCTGGACGCAACAGAGCTACCGCCCCAGAGGAGCAAAGCATCGCCCCCTGGTGGGCATGCTGGGTGGATCCCGGTCTGGCGCATACTGGAGTCTGTCTGACTGCCTCCCCGTTTCCAGCTTCGGAAAAAGGAAAAAAATAAATAAATAAAGGGAATAAATTTTTAAAGAAATAAAAGAAAGAGAAAGAAAAGAAAAGACTTTCTAATAGAGTGTTCCCTAAAGATGAAAAGACTTCCTTGGGGGGGGGGGGGGATCTTCCTTTGGGAAGCTGTGCTCACATAACCAGAAGTATGATATATAAGGAAAGAATAGGTAACCACATAAAAAGGATAGTACAGAATGAGATTCCAGAATCACCTGGGTAATTCTGATTTTTAATATTGTACCCAACTCCAAAAGTAGTGTATCATACTTCTGTCAGCTGATACTAACAGCAGTTAACCGTTTATTGAGTTCTTATAACAAGAAAGCACTGTGCTGAGAAAAACAATCCTTCACCACTTTATAACAAAGAATAGGACCCCGTGAGCTTGAGTCACTCTCTCAAATCACATAGTTACATACTTGGTTGAGCCAAGACCCAAAATATCTCCTGTCTCTCTGAAGGCAGTGAAAAATTGGACTTCCAGAAATGTACAGCCCTGTACAGATATATAAAGTTAAAGTCAGATATATTACTTTTCCATGACATCTTGATGGAAATGCTCTTGAATAAGCAGCACTGGGGTGTTTTTTAATGGTAGATGACATTGGCTAGATGTATACAATACAGTCTACACAAATACTGAAGAGCTAGAAGAGAAATGAGTAAGTGAATGATAAAATATTTAAAGTCATATTACCCTAGAATTTAAAATATTCTATGCAGCATCAATGTAGTATTTCTACCAACAAATAATAAGAAATTATCTTATTCTATGTGAAGTTCACAATGTTACTTCAATTTCTGTAGTGAAATTATTTTAATAAACCAATGCTGCGACTCATGACTCTGTATCACACTAGCAACTACCACTTTTTGGAAGGAAGGTTGATTTATTTATATGACTACTGCTTAGATATAAGGGAGAACTTCTCAAGGTCATGCATGAAATTCCCTTTGTTTTTTGTTTTGTGTTTTGTTTTGTTTTTTAAGAGTGAGAGATAAAGAGAGGGGAGGAGTGGAAAGTATCAACTCATAGTAGCTGCTTCCTGTATGTGTCCTGTCCAGGCAAGCTCAGGGCTTCGAACTGGCGACCTCAGCTTTCCGGTCGGCATTTTACCCAACGAGCCACCACAGGTCAGGCTGGAATTCCCTTTGAATTAAAAAAATCCATATGCTTAAAAAAAAGAAAAAGCAGCAAAAGATAAATCACTTGTACAAGCTTTTAATATGCAAACTAAGAAAAAATGGTTCAGAAAGCACAAACACCATTCAAGTGATACATTCCTTTATAATCTTGTTTTAATAACCACAATCCTGATTTTCTATGCTAGAAACTCAAAGCATCAACACTGGGAATTCACATCGATCTTATCTGAATAGAAATGGAATGGCATTACAGAAATTTGCTGGAAATAAGAGAGTAATCTGTATTTCAATAAACTGAGGCTATATATACATAACTAAGTTACAGCAAATGACTTAAGCCAGTGATTCTCAAAGTGTGCACCAGCATGCACTGGTGCGCCCTAGAAGATTTCCAGGTGCACCCTATGGTATTCCAGAGAAATATGTACCTGTTGGGGACCAAAAAACCAACAGGGTTTTTGGAGTTTAGATTTTTGGGGACAGAGGTGTGGGGAATTGGCTGAATGCTGACAGTCTGCACAACCCCTCATCTCATTTGCCTGATTAGGTTTGCAAACGGCTGTTAAGCTGTAGAGCTGGATTGTTTACACTATCCTCCATGTTCCCAGGAAAGACTGGAGGCAAGTTTCTTCTATCCTTTGTTTGGTGTAACGTTAAGATGATATGTATGGTGAGGGTTTTGAATTGATGATGAAACGTAAGGAATTGTCTCTTGAAGCCTTTTGGATTTCTATAAAAGAAGAATATATGGCAATATCTAAAAAAGCTTTGAACATTTTACTACAATTTTCAACATCCTATTTATGTGAATTAGGATTTTCTACCCTCAACACAAGAGTAAAAAGAGAGGAATTCTTCAATGTATTGACGAGGAAATGAGAGTTTGCCTTTCAAATATATGCCCAAACATTGAAGAAATCGCTAGGACACATCAGGTTCATGTTTCTCATAAACACAAGAATAAAAAAACAACATATCTGCACCGGGACCTGCCGAATTTACTAAATCTTACTAAGAATGTCTCTCTATATATAAAAAGATAACTTTTGTTGTTTTTTTATTTTATTAATCCCTCTTCTTTACGAATTCTAAAAAGCATAACAAAAAATGTAACATAAAAATGTTTTTTTAATGTCAGAATAAATTTAATTTTGTTGTATTTATTTCATTTAATTACCATAAAGGCATGTTTGGACTTGATATTTTTTTCTTTAATATTTGACAATTATTATAACATATTTCTCAGAAATTTGTATATAGTGTGCCTACAATTATCGTAGGATTTTAAATGCTCCCCGACTTCACAAAGTTTGAGAACCACTGACCTAAGCTATGAGAAGAACAAAAGGGCAAGCATGCATTAGCCAACCCACTTTCTATTGACACTGAATAAAGAGAGCTAAAAACAACCATTTAAAATGCTTCCCTGCCTCATGAGTAGGGTAATTTTCATTCACAGAACAGGGTTACTTAGTCATTTTAAAGGACAAAAGCATTATTACACTTCTTCAAAAAACATCTCAATGTATTCATTCTAATTGTAAGAGAAGAGCTGAATAACTGTATTATTATATTCTAAAATAAGCACTGTTTTGTTTCAAAATAAACTTTGATGAAATGATTCAAAGCAACATATGCAAAATAATAAATTTGTGGAGTAAAGGAATTAACAATTACTGAACATTAACCAAAGGTCCAGTATTATGAAACAAACATCATATACGTCTAACAAAAACTCAAGGGGCACAGTATCCTATACTTGATTCAAAGGCTAATTCTTAATTAACTAAGGCTTAGTGAGATTGGGATAACTGGCCCAACTAATAGATCCTGAAATCAAGCCAAGGTCTAACCCAAAGTTCTTTAGAACTACCTCAAGCTTTTATTGCAAAACATATTGCATTCGTCACAATTACCTTTCTTATAAAATAATTCGTCTTAACCTGAACTTTAGTTTTTATCACAATTTCGGAATTCATGAGGAGTACTGAGTAAATTAATTATTCGCATTTCTATTTTCTCCCAGTTTTTCTGCTCTTATAATTTCTCCCAGCAACAACAAAAAAAACATGCTAACATTTAAAATACAAAAAAGCTGATAAAAATACGATTCAACCACAAATTCATTAGTATTTTTCTGAAAAGAAATAATAAAAAGTAGCAGTGAACTACACATTTTTAAAAATATATGTACTTTGACCTGACCAGGCGGGGGCACAGTGAATAGAGCATTGAACTGGGATGCAGAGGACCCAGGTTCAAAACCCTGAGGTCGCTACTTGAGCATGGGCTCATTCAGCTTGAGCAAAGGGTCGCTGGCTTGATCATGGGATCATAGACATGACCCCATGGTTGCTGGCTTGAGCCCAAAGGTAGCTGGCTTGAGCCCAAGGTCACTGGGGCTTGAGCAAGGGGTCACTCGCTCTGCTGTAGCCTCCCAGTCAAGGCACATATGAGAAAGCAATCACTGAACAACTAAGGAGCTACAACAAAGAATTGATGCTTCTCATCTCTCTCCCTTCCTGTCCCTAACCGTCCGTCTCTGACTCTCTCTCTGTCTCAGTAAAAAAAAAAAAAAAAGTACTTTGTTCCACATACATTAAAAAAATTTATGTAAAAAGGATTGTGTTTAAAGATACATTAATTACTTTATAGATACAAGAGCTTGATCCTGACATAAGATTATGGAAACAGTATGATTTCCACATTTCCCTGAAAAGACTTTGTATGCACTTGGATTTTGTTCTGTTTTGCAGAAGGAGAGAGAATGATCAAATATTTGGAATATTTAAGAGTATTCAACTCTTAAATATCAATGTTTCTGAAAAGATATAACAGATGGCCCCTACATCTACTCCAAATCAAAAGTAGAATTGAAGTTCAGAATAAAAAATTTTGTGGAAAAAGTCTTTCTGAGTAACTTAATTGATGACAACTTATCAACTGTAGCTTAAGAATCCTATGCTTTGATACTATAGTGATATTACCCTATATAACAGCTTAGATAAGAACCTTAGTGATACTGGAATGTTCTTACAGCTTTGATCACATAGAATTACTACATATAAATGCAGAGAGAGAAGTGGAAAAGATTTTCCATAGAACAAACTCATTCTTTCACATCTATTTCTCCCTTAAAACACCATCCAGAGCCTGAACATACTGATATGCTGGGAAGTAACGAGTGCTCATACAATGATGAGGACAAGTCAAAAATCCGTAAGAGCCATAATGAGTGAGCTTCCCCTAGCCCAATCTGAAAGAACTTAAGCATCAAAATAAACAGTGGTAATTAATTATATAGTCCACTGAGTAACACAAAAACCCATTTTTCCACATTTGGACAGATATAAAGATTAAGGGAGAGAAATATGTAAATACATACATGCATACATGGGAGAAAATGCAAAGCTCTTCCTTAGAAAAGAATGCCAACTGATAAAAGTAGAAGGAACGGTGGCATCTGAAAATTAACATTACAGCCATAATAGTAATGACTGATTTAGACAATGACCACCAATAGAGGCCAAACCAAGTAAATCAAAATTTAATAGCACAATCTCATTGGATTTGGTCACAAATTACTTATTAATTATAAAGACAGAATTAACAAAGATCATAGTTAACAAGTACTTATTAATTTACAGTGGAGAAACATGGCAAAATATCACCTAATACAAATGATTAACAATGTTAATATCATTAAAAATGGGGTATTGAAAACATGGGCCTCTTACTATGTATGATGCACTGAGAACTTGTATAACGTCTGTGGTATTGCTAGCACAGACTATCACCTAATCTAATCATGAGGATACTATAGTACCTCATTCAATGGCCTGAAATCGTTGAAAATGTCATTGTCAAGGAAGAAAAAAAGAAAAGCTAAGGAACTCTTCTAGATTTAAAGAGGCATGTAGTAAACTAAATATAATGTATAATCGTAGATTGGATCTTGGGGGAATGGAGATTCAGCTATAAAGAACATTAACTGGGACAACTGATAACATCTGAACTGAACTACAGATTAAATAATGGCACTTTATCAATGTTAATTTTCCTAATTGTACTAAGGATATCCTTTGTTCTTAGGAAATGTACACCTAAATACTTAAGAGTTAAAAATAAGAACAATCGCAGAGATGCAAATGACTCTCAAGTGGTTCAGGGAATGATTAAAATAAATACACACACACACACACACACTCATTAGGGGTGGGAGGAACAAGTAATCACAATAATTATAAGGCAAACTGGGCAAACAAAAACTACCGATGAATCTGTGTAAAAGGATCTATGAAGTTCTTTGTGCTATTCCTGAAAATTCTCTAACTTTGAAATTATATCAACATTAAAAGTAGAAAGGTATATAATTTTATTTTTATAAAACTGTGTGGAAAAGCTTTTGAGAACTACAGGAAGCCCTGAGTATCTAGCATTATACTTGGGTTTCTCAAAACTACCTTGGTGTTGTTCCTTCTCTTACCTTTCTAACAGATTGTGGATCGCTTTGAAGAGCAGCGTCCGACATTCATAGGAAAGACCATTTTCCCAGAGTCCTTCTTCCACAACTGAAAAAAAAGAAATGAATCAGTAAGCAGGGCATCCAAATAAAAACAAACTTTAAAAACATTATTCTAAAGCAAAGTGAATGATTAAATGTAAATAAATTATCTCAGACTGAAACAGAGAAAGAAAGGAGTTCAAGTACTTAACCAAAGTCATAAAATACAAAATATAGAAGGAAATAATGAGTTTAGAAATATAGGCATGGCACACTCCCTCTCCCATAAAAGTCTTTCCTAACCTGCTTATTCCAAGTTTAAAATCCGAAATTCTCAAATCAGTCCTTCTACCTTACAGTGTCACAAAAATTAATTCTGTTAAAGTTCTATTTAAAAATATTTACACAGAATACTGAGGTTATCATATGTATTTTCACATGAATAATCAAAAGGAAAAATACCTAGTAACATCAGAATTACAAAAACATTTTTAAATGTTTCAAAGGCAGTACCTGATTAGAATTTAAGGACATGATTTTAGGGTGAATGTCAGGAAATTAAATCTTAATATAACATTAACTTATTTTCTAATTGGTAATTTCATTAATGTTTGACATTTGGAAAAATGCCATATTTGCCTTTGAAATATAACACTGAGCCACAAGTAACTCTAACACCAAGAGAATCCAATAAACTAACAATGCCCCTTGCATTCCTATCATTCTTTTCATAATTAAAAAGATATAAAACACTCTAGAGCAGTGGTCCCCAACCCCTAGGCAGTGGACCGGTACCCGGTCCGTGGGCCATTTGGTACTGATCTGCAGAGAAAGAATAAATAACTTACATTATTTCTGTTTTATTTATACTTAAGTCTGAACGATGTTTTATTTTTTTTTAAATAACCAGATTCCCTCTGTTACATCCATCTAAGACTCACTCTTGACACTTGTCTCGGTCACGTGATACATTTATCCATCCCACCCTAAAGGCCGGTCAGTGAAAATATTTTCTGACATTAAACCGGTCCGTGGCCCAAAAAAGGTTGGGGACCACTGCCCTACAGAAGATAGCTAATTTTCCTTTAAATTGTATTAGTTCAATTCAAGATAGCAAAAAATTGGAAGGATGGAAACATTTACAGAAAAAAAATTTCCTCTCTCTTTCACTTGTTATCTTGACAAAAAAGCATTCACCAGAGAAAACTGACAGAATTAAAACACATTAAATACACAATGCATTTTAATGTTTTTATCACATTAATTGACATCTCAAAATGCACCTCCATATATATTCTCCAAACAGTCAGAAATTGAAAGAAGTGTATTTACATTCATGGATTTGATTTATAGGACTTTTCTCAAATGATAAAACTGGATAAATATTTGTCTTCGTCTGTCAGATAACTATTTTCCTGCCTATGTAGCTCATCATGATTTACCAAATTTTATCAAAACAATCTACAGAAACATTCCATTTTATTTATAACTAGAGAAAAGAAAATACAATAAATAAGCAAACATTCCTGCTAGCAACAGACTACCTCAGTTCAAGACAAAGCATCAAAAAGTTATCTACATTTTCTAAAGGTGTCATGAATCTCTGTTCTCACACATAGAGCTTGTCCTGGGTGAGAAAGACAACTAACATTTCAATAAAAGAAATACCCCATATGAATTTGTTTTTCTTTCCTAATGTGCTTGTCAAATACATCATCAATTGTAAGACATATCATTATTTTATATATCACTGAGGGTGTGGGCTGGGAGGAAGCTGCCAATTAAATTATAACATGGTTTTTAACACTTCAAATTTTTAATTTTTATTTAAAGAGTTCCTTTAGATTTACTGAGATATATTTTCAATTATCGTTCATTGTATATACATAAAACAATTAATATATTCAAAGAGATTAGTTAAAATTCCTAATACTTCATCAATATTCAAAATCCAACTCTTAACTCAGTCACTGGGGTCAGTGTTTCTCTATATAGCTGCCTTATGCCATAAAAAGTGCTGGTGATACAGTGCTTATGAAATGAGTATCTGGCTCTTCTTTCCAAGATCTTCTTCCACGTTGCTAACACCTATTCTGCACATTTAAAACAAAAAAACTTTCATAATCAAAATTTTCAAACATTTTAAAATAGAGTAACGAGCCCCCCAAAATACTAAACCAAATTATCAACTCTATGTCATCTGCTTCAACCACACTGCTTTCTTTTTCCTTTCTTTCTGTTTTTGATAAAACTTTAGAGCAGATCCCATTTCTAAGTACTCTGATATATAGTGAATCGGAGTCTAAACAAGATCTATCAATTGCCTCTCAAGTTATATCTCTTAAGTCTCTTTAATCTACAATAGCTCATCTTCTTTTTTAAACATGTCATTAATTTACTAAAGAAACCAGATAAGCTGTCTTATAGAATATCTCCCCTTAATACCATTTTTTAATGTTGGTGATACTTTGACCTTAACAGGAGATATCAAATGAAGTGAATTCTCAAGACAGCAACCAGGATTCTTTATTTCTTCCCCAAATGGTCCTCAAATACTTTGTTAATGGAAATGTTGAAGCTGTCCAGTCAAACAATGTGAAATATTAAACAAATTCATTGATAGGTAAGGCCAATTACATCATAATTTTACAATACCACTATGATTTTATTCTGGTTTCAACAATTAAATATTTTTTTGTTTGAAAAAAATCTTAAAAGAGCAATTCCAAAAAAACCCTACACTCAACAGCATAATTAATGTTAAAAAACTGATTATTTCCCCCCTAACAGATCAAGAGCAAGGGAAACACAACTGCTTTCATCGCTCCTATTCCACTTACAGTGGAAGTCTCAGCCAATACACAATAAGGCAAGGGAAAAAAAACAGACATACTGACTAAAATGAAAGAAAAAAACTGTCTCTACTCACAGAAGATATGACCATCATAAAACCCTAGAGAAATAAGCTATTAAATTAAAACTTAGTTAGCTAGATCACAGAATACTAGTTCAACAGATACAAAACAATCATATTATATACTGGAATAAATTATTAAAAACTAAAAATTTTTAAGTACCGTTTACAACAGCATTAAAAACCATGAAATCTTACAAATTATGTGCAAAATGTATATGCTAAAAAGTATAATACTAAAAATAGAAATAAAAAAAAATAATTGCAGAGGTACATATTGATTGTGGATTAGGAAAATCATTATTGTTAAGATATCAATTATTCCCAATCTAGAGTCAACTGAACTGCACTCAAAATCTCTGCAGCATTTTTAATAGAAATAGACAAGTTGAATCTACATATTTATGTGAAAAAAGGCAAAGAAACCAGAATGGTGGTAACAATGTAAAAAAAAAATTTCAGGGGGTCCTCAGGTTGTAACACAGTTCTGTTCCTACAACAGTGACATAATCTGAATTTTGGTGTAAGTCAAAACACACCCTAGCCTAAGTGACTTACCTATAGTAACACAGTTGTAAAATCACAATTTAGACCATAAAAACACAACTAACCCACAGAAAAAGAAAAAGGACCTAAAATACTGTACTGTACACTGTACTGTGTATTCATCCACTATGCACTACCAAACTAATTCACCCACGTAGTCCATTATGTACGACGCTAACAGCGTAAACTGAAATGTTCACATATCAATTTTTTCAAGTTTTTATTGCAGTGAGCGGCGTAAACTCATAATGTTGTGTACCAAGACTGTCGTAACCCGAGGACCCCTCCCTGTACAGCTGACTTACCTAATTTTTAGATTTACTAAAAAACTAGAAAAGACAGTATGGTACAAGACAAAGGATATACAGATCAATAGAACAAAAGAGTCGAGAAATAGACTCATAAGTATATATAAGGTCAACCAATTTTCCACATAGGTGCAAAGACAATCCAGTTGGGGGTCTTTGCAATAAATGGTGCTAGAATTAGTAAATATCCCTATACAAAAAAAAGAGCCTCAACCCATCTCACACCATATAGAAATTTAACTTCTAATGGATCATAGAACAAAACGCTAAACCAGAAACTATTAAAATTTTGAAAATATAGGAAACTTTTTCTAAGCTTAAGTTAAGGAAAGATTTCTTAGATATGACACCAAAACATGATCTTATCCATAAGGAAAAAAAATTGTTAAATAGGGCTTCATCAAAATGACAAACTGCTCTTCAAAAAACATGAATTTATGTTAGGCTATGGAAAAGGCAAGCCAGTGATGGGAAATAAGCAGTTACAAATCATGTATCTGAAGAGTACTTGTATTCAGAATATGCTAATTTGATTTTTTTTTTAATCCTAAAAACTCAACCCTAAGAAAAAAAATTTTTTTAAATGGACCAGAGATCTGAACAGACACTTTTCCAAAGCTCTTGCTTAAGGAAACTATACTATAGCTTAAAAAATAGGCCCTGGCCGGTTGGCTCAGTGGTAGAGCATTGGTCCGACGTGTGGAAGTCCCCACATTCGATTCCCAGCCAGGGCACACAGGAGAAGCGCCCATCGACTTCTCCACCCTTCTTCTTCTCCTTCCTCTCTGTTTCTCCCCCTTCCGCAGCCAAGCTCCATCGGAGAAAAGTTGGCCTGGGCGCTGCGGATGGCTCCATGGCCTCTGTCTCAGGCTCTAGAAAGGCTCCTGCTACAATGAAGAGATACCCCAGATGGGCAGAGCATTACCTCCTGGTGGGCATGCTGGGTGGATCCCAGTTGGACGCATGCAGGAGTCTGTCTGACTGCCTCCTTGCTTCTAACTTCGGGAAAATACCCCAAAAAATTTAAAAAAAATAAAAGTAATAATAGAAAAATATGAATTACCCTAAAAGTCAACCAATAAAATTAAAAATGTAAATCAGTAGAGGTAATTAAAAAGTGGACTTTATTGAACATTTAAATTTCCTAAGTCTTAGATATTTTATAGTAAAGATTCAAGAAAAGTGAATAATTTACCAGAAGTCAACAAGAGTGATCGAAGATTAACCACTCTAATAAACATTATCAATTTAGGCTATGAATTTAAAGATATCACATTAATATGCTAACCATTTTAATTTACCGTCTATATTTGTGGAAAGAAACCTAAGTTGGACCATACTTTATTTCTTACCCACTTCATGCACAAAATTTCCAGAAATATATGAGTAATATATATTTCAATGAATCTTTAAAATTCCAAAATGAGTTGAAATCTAGAACATGTTTAGAATCTAATGAATTTGGCTAACATTTACTGGGTGAGAGTTCTTGGCTGTTATGCATCAAGCACCAGGATAGAAATTAGGAATGTTCTCAAAAAGCTAATAAAGTTTTTGCCTGCCACTCAAAACTTTTGTCAGTGGCAGGCAAAAACTACCTTGAATATTTTTTGGAACACATAAAAAGTCTTTTATTTCAAAATGATAATAAAATAACTTCTATTTTTTACGATTGGTTTTCTGTCCAGAAAATAATCTTTCTCATTTTCTGAGGTTTTATTCTATCTGCCAAGTTTTGAATCAAGCACAATAAATAAGCGGGGTTGGGGGAAATGTGGCACTCACTGTAGCCACTCAGCATCTGACTTCTTCCCATCATTGGGAATTGCCTACTTCATGAATTTTCTTTGGGATCAAAGATGATCATCCCTAGTGGGAGCTAAAACACTGATTCTCTCTTCTCTATACCCTCCTGCAATGTGGACAAACATGTACATCCTAAACTCCACTAAATTCTTCGGCATCCCCTCTCTGACTCTGGATCTAGTGACACAAAAGGGAGTAGAAGGAAAGATCTTTCTGTGGGTACCAGAAATAGAGGCTGAAAGATCAAGTTTGCTGCTGAAGTCTGATAGGTACCACAGCATCTAGAGCTTGATGGTTGGTTATAGCACTAGTTTCTCATCCAACCAATTTTGCAGCACTTACCTAAGAAGTGCCAAAGAGTTCTGTGAACACTCAATATTCTTTTATCCTACTCCTTTTCTTAGTTTGCAATGAAGAGTTCTGACCTTCACCGGCTTGAGCGTGGGATCATAGACATGACCCCATGGTCACTGGCTTGAGCCCAAAGATCGCTGGCTTGGCTGGAACCCCCCAGTCAAGACACACATAAGAAAGCAATCAATGAACAACTAAGGTGCGACAACTATGAGTTGGTGCTTCTCATCTCCCTTCCTGTCTGTCTCTCTCTTGCTCAGTCTCAAAAAAAAATGATTTACACAATTTATTTTAAACTCCGTTATATAAATGAGAAAACTAAGGCTTAAAAATCTTTTTTTTTAGCATGGACCCAAGGTCACTGGCTTGAGCAAGGGATTACTCAGTCTGCTGAAGGCCCGCGGTCAAGGCACATATGAGAAAGCAATCAAATGAACAACTAAGGTGTCGCAACGAAAAACTGATAATTGATGCTTCTCATCTCTCTCTGTTCCTGTCTGTCTGTCCCTATCTATCCCTCTCTCTGACTCTCTCTCTGTCCCTGTAAAAATATATATATAAATAAAAAAATAAATAAATAAATAAATCTCTTTTGGTGTGTGACAGAGACAGAGAGAGTCAGAGAGAGGGACAGACAGACAGGAAGGGAGAGAGATGAGAAATATCAGTTCTTTGTTGCAGCAACTTAGTTGTTCACCGATTGCTTTCTCATATGTGTCTTAACCAGGGGGCTATAGCAGAGTGAATGACCCCTTGCTCGAGCCAGTGACCTTGGACTGGTGAGCCTTGCTCAAACCAAATGAGCACGCACTCAAGCTGACGACCTCAGGGTCTCTAATCTGGGTCCTCCGCTTCCCAGACACTTTATTCACTGACCACCGCCTGGTCAGGCAGGCTTAAAAATCTTAAACGTGTCCAAGGTCACATAACTAAGTTCAAGAATCTAGAGTCAAACATAGCTACTACATTCAGCAGCTAACAGGATTAAATGTATTTTATTATCTACTTTTAAAAATAGTAAATATACAAATTCAAACCCAAGTTTTCTCATTCTAACACCCATGCTCTTTCCAGGAAACTATACTTCTCCATAGGGTTAGTGAAGTTAATCTTAACCTACCTCACCACCCTCTTTTACTCTCAGTACTGGCTGGAGAGGCAACTTTCAATACCAAAGTTAAATTATCCTTTGGATCCACCATTTGCACTTTACGTTAATGTTTTCTAAATAGCTGCAAGTAACCTTTTCAAAAGTTAAACAAAACTGAAATTGCTTCTGCAATCTATTTGGATAGCTCCCTGGTAAAGTCAGAGAAAATCACATAATAGCTTTTAAACTAATAATTTATCTGAGACACTCTCCTCCTGGGGTAGAATTGAAACCAACACTTCATTTGCTGGATATTGAGATTCTTCAGAAAGCATCTTTTGGGATGGGAGGGGGGTTGGGGAGTCCAGAAAGTAGTGTAGGTTAAGGTTCTGTAAATGACATAAGATGAACTTATTTCTTAATTCCCTATCTCCCTTCCAAGGTGGACTGAGAAGAAAAGCAACTGCCAAGAAGTTTATGAGGCCTGGGGAGCTGGGGCCTGTCTTTATGACACCGCACATCCCCAGGGTATAAGGTCTATTTTTTTTAAAGCCTTTCTAGTTCTTTTGATCTTTCAATTTTCAACTTAAATGCTTATTACTTCGGAATATAAAGCTGCAAGAAGACTATCTCTATAGACTATATTCATAAATCTAATTACATATAATAGATAATTTTTAAAATTTTTTGTTAACAGGCTCAGAAAAGAAAGCACCGGGACATCTAAGATGTGTGTACAATAAAGGAATGGCAAGAATCAACCAAAACAAAAAATTCCTAAAGTAAAGTATCCCCTGCTGTTAATGTGGTCTATGACAGTCACACTAAAAATGAAAAATGAAACTAAGTACCACCACGTTTGCCTATTTGCAAAGAATAACTATTCTGAGAATGAAAGTTATCTCACTTATATTATAAAAGCTATAATCAGAACATTTTTAAATTGCTGTTATTCAATCTTTTTAATATAGTAATCCTCATATCAAATATTTAAATTGCAAAAGTACCACAAAATTTGTTTGGCAGCAACAGTGTTTTAGAAAGGAAAATTTAAATAGCAGTTATGACTAACCAGTGCCCAAATTATTTTTCAGATTCCTCATAAATTGTAAAACAAAATTTTCAACTCTGCAAATCATGGCTCCTCACAGAATTAATAAGCTTCTCTGAAAGAAAAGCCATATTGAAGGTTCAGGAAAAGTCAATATGGCAAAATATCAAAGCAGCATATACTTCACTGATTTTGTGTTTCCCAGCAGAGATCTTGGAAAGATATCCCTTTCTAATTCCACACACGAAACTGACATACTTGACTTTAAGGGGAAAAATGGGAGGAAGAAGAATGGAATAGGGTAGGGAGGAGCATAAAGATTGTGAAACCTTCAAGAAATTCAAGCTCATCCTTTTAGAATTCAGGTCACCCTGCCTTACACAGTTTAAAAGTAGAATTACTTTCAAAGAATACATATTTCCTCTGAGCTATGATACATATTTCCTTTTAATGTATCATATTGCAGCAACAGCTGAAATGAAGGTCTAGACATCAAAAACACTTCGTACTCCCACCTACTGCTTTTTTTACCTCAGGCATCAAAACTAATGAAACCTATTATCCAGAACATTGAGTTCAGTAACTACATTGGCCGTTCCAAATATTGGAGGGGGAGGGGCACTTTCAAGGATGGCACTCCTCATTCAGCCATTAAAATTACTGAAAATCAAATTTTGCTCCCAACTCCAGAAATACAAATAGGTTAAAACAAAGTGCACGCATGAAACAAGATTATTTCCCAGTTAGATTACAGTGATAAACTGCTAAAGACAGAGGAGCTCTGACACCAATCTGCCCCACTGCCTTTTTCATCTTTATCTGCAATATATAAAGCAGACTAGTTTTTAAAATATGCTTTAAACTATTAAGTGAACTACCTAAGAATTGTACTACAAAGACATTATAAGAAAACATTTCTCAACTTTATTATTTTTAATTTTATCAATCTAATTTTACTGGTGGCATCAAATCAAATACTTTAAAGATAAATATATAGAGAATTTTAAGTATCTGCTTTTTAAAAATTGACTTACAAAAAATTGAGTAACAAAGTAGAATAATGCTACATTAATTCTGAAATATAACATTATATCCATAAAAAATCCAATTACGTACAACACTGTTGATTGATCACTGCTATGTCAACATTGATTGGTTTTTAAAATCTATATTTTAAGTCATTAATAACTAAATGGACTTATTACTTATATCAAATTCAACCACTTAAGAGCTCTGGCTTCCTTGAATAGCTTGTGGGTGTAGCATATTTGGTATCACTTAACAAATCTATGTTGAAAATGGATTTTAACTTTCTCAATGTCAATTCATCAAATGAGAATTAGGAATAAAAGATGTATATCAAAATGCTCCGTTTGTTTTGACCTATTTCCAATTTTAAATGATTATGAACATTAGTAATACTGATCAGACAGCAGAGTTGTGATTCAAATCTTAACAGTATGTCTTACTAAGGAATTTGACAGCATGAGTTCTCTGCCAGTTACAGGATAACCAGAATTTTAATGACAGTTTCCACACAGTACTGTAGCAGTTGAGACATGACCCAAGTTAGCATTTCAATGGATTGCAAGACTCCATGCAAAGTCACTAAACTTTAAATGAAGGAGACCATAAAACTGAATTTCTAGATAAACTGAACAAGACCTTCAAAAGACAAGTGCTACAGAAAAGTCAGTATACAATGTTACTCTAATAGCTACATAGTGAAAAAGAAAACTTGTACAATGCCTGTTACTGACTACTAAGAACAAAATTTGACCTCATTTGCTACTCCTTTTAAAGATTTTAAAATAATCATTACTTGTTTACCTTTTAAAGCTATTAATATGTTTTTAATTTCATTACAGAATAAGTATAAACAAAGGCCTAGCAGAACAGCCATCAAAATTAACAGTTTCTGCAGTTGCTGGAACAATTACTTTTCTTTACCCCTGTGTATTTTCCAGATTTTCTTCAATGAACATGAATTTCCTTTATAAGCATTCATCATATTTTAGATGTTTTAAATCTATTAAATAAGGCTACACTGTTACTTATTAAACAGCTACATGTTTTAAAAAAGCAACATGCTCAGAAATTACAAGAAAGAAAGATCATTATTAGGACAGGAATCACAGGATAAAATTCAATTTGCAGAAAGAAAACCAGACGTAGTTCAGTTACAACAGTTATATTTATATCCATCAATGCTACAAAATAAACATTTTATAAACTTCCTCTAAGACAATGACTTTCATCAGGATGACTCAACTATTGATTTCAACACTGACACAACTGAGCGGTAAAAATTAAAAATATTTCCTTCCACTCTTCAGACATAACCTGATTTGAAATATACAAACATGGCACATGAGTGTGCGCGTGCGTGCACACACACACACACACACACACACACACACGACTCTGATTGCTACTAAAATTCTGACAGGGCAAGTCCCCAAATTGCCTCTTACAACTAAAGTTCAAACAGTTGTCAGTCACTGCGATCACAGTGAATAATCCTTGCAGCTGTAACTGTTTGAAATGCAGCTGTCTTGTTGGTATTCTCTCCCCAGTCCCACTCATCCAGCATTTCTGTTCTTGCTACAATAATCTTAAAGAGCATTTTACAGGAGGCTTAGCCCTGGCTGAGGGCACTCTATGGCGTGACCGAGAGAACATGGAAACACGATTCATTAGACACGCCTGGAGTGACAACAATGGTGCCGCTTCTTGCTGCCTTTCATTTCATACATCAGTCTGAGACTAATGCATTCTCGTTACACAACAAGCACATTTACAGACAGGAAAAAAAGTGTAATCACCTTTGATTAAGAGACAGCATATTTTTCCTACATGAGCCGCCAGCTATACTGACACAGTAATTATTTTTTTAACTGCAGGTTAAAATAGCAAATGTAGCAAAAATAACATTTTAGAGAGAGAGAGAGAGAGAGAGAGAGAGAAAGACTACTATGAAGACACAAAGGTTTTTCTGGACCAGGCTCAGTGCCATATTCTTGAGACCTAATGGGTACCTTGGCCCATTAAGCTAGACAAATAGACCAGACCCTTATTAAAGAATCTCACTCTATATATCCAGTTCTTTGGAGGTAAAAATTACAGAATGTTTATGTCATTTTAACTGTAATTTTTAAAGACCTATCTTCTTTCTTTTTTTCTTTTTTTGTGCCACAGGACTACAAAATTATAACCCCTTTCTCCTTTTTCATTATCTATACTTTCACTACAAAATAAATTGTGCTCTCCACTTTTTGTTATCTAGCTTTATTACAAAATAATTTGTTTCCCTTTACATAAAATATTAGACCAAAACAGAACACTTGCTGCCTATTTTAAATAAGAGTTAAAAATATAATTCCGATTAAAACAGAAATGTAAAATAATTATTTTATATCAATCACTGCATCTGGCAAAGGTTCAAATTTATAAATATAAAAGCCCTAACTTAAACTTGAAAAAAGGCAAAAGCCGTATTATACTGACAACATGCAGTCAAATTTTTATGGGATTTGAAAAAGTGAACCACTTCTGCACACACCCATACAGCTGCAGTCTTTTGTGGGTTCACACATATGCTACTGGGTGATTGCTTATGGTGAGCTTCATAGTTGACAGAAAATATATGTGAGAGATTATAGTTAAACAAAAATAATGCAAAGTAGTTTAACAAGATTAGCAAACTGTATAATTAAACATGTTTTTAAATGGTCAGTCTCTTTTTTAAGCTTTCTATAGCACTACTGTATCTTACACTAAAAACATGCTACAAAACTAGCAAAACAGCCTGGCCAGGTGGTGGCACAATGGGTAGAACGTCAGACTGGGATGCGGAAGACCCAGGTTCGAGACCCCGAGGTTGCCAGTTTGAGCGCGGGTTCATCTGGCTTGAGGAAAAAGCTCGCCAGCTTGGACCCAAGGTCGCTGGCTCAAGCAAGGGGTTATTCGGTCTGCTGAAGGCCCATGGTCAAGGCACATATGAGAAAGCAATTAATGGACAACTAAGGTGTCGCAATGCGCAACGAAAAACTAATGATTGATGCTTCTCATCTCTCCGTTCCTGTCTGTCCCTGTCTATCCCCCACTCTGACTCTCTCTCTGTCTCTGTAAAAAAATAATAATAATAAAATAAATAAAAACTAGCAAAACAATTAGCACACGCAAAATTCTGTTAAAACAGTCAAGGACCAAATATAAGCAAATAATAAAAAAATAAAGTAAGTCTGGGTCACAAAACTCTTGAGACTTAAAATAGTCCCCCCCCCCCCCAGAGACAGAGTCAGAGAGAGGAACAGACAGGGACAGACAGGAACAAAGAGATGAGAAGCATCAATCGTTAGTTTTTCATTGCGCGTTGCGACACCTTAGTTGTTCATTGATTGCTTTCTCATATATGCCTTGACCGCAGGCCTTCAGCAGATTGAGTAACCCCTTGCTTGAGCCAGCGACCTTGGGTCCAAGGAGCCCCCGCTCAAGCTGGCGACCTCGGGGTCTTGAACCTGGGTCCTCCGCATCCCAGTCCAACGCTCTATCCACTGTGCCACCGCCTGGTCAGGCTAAAATAGTTTTTTAAAAACTAATTATGTAGAACAAATTTTGGTAAACAGGGAAATGCTTGGGCCACTTTTAGCTGTCGAACCTTAGAGCTTTCTGACCTGTGCTATCACACCAAGTTAGAAACTAGGAAACCACAGGCTATCTTTCATGTGCCTATAGGTGACCCAATGAGCTCTAATGTGCACTTAATTAAACACAGTATATTCTTAAGAGAAGTCAGATGTGCACCACAACTGTATGAGAATTACACGTTTAATTTTTTTATCACTTGGAATAAAGTAACAAATCTTTTAACATCTATACAATTCCTACTCTAAAAATGTGCAGGTCTCCCTCTCTCTTCTTTTGGGCTTTGTACTGTATAAAAAACCATGACTCTACCTCAACTAATCAAAAATCATTTCTAGGCCCTGGCAGGTTGGCTCAGTGGTAGAGTGTTGGCCTGGTGTGTGGATGTCCTGAATTTGATTCCTGGTCAGGGCACAAAGGAGAAGTGCCCATCTGTTTCTCCACCCCTCCCCTCTCACTTTATCTCTCTCTCTCTCTCTCTCCTCTCTCCTCCTCCTCTCCTGCAGTCATGGCTTGATCAGAATGAGGAGTTTGCCCAGGCGCTGAGGATGGCTCCATGGCCTCTGCCCCAAGCACTATAAAAAAAAAAAAAATGACTCCAGTCGCAATGGAACAAGAGCCCCAGATGAGCAAAGCATCACCCCCTAGTGGGCTTGCCAGGTGAATCCCAGTCCAAGTGCATACAGGAGTCTGTCTCTGCCACCTCTCCTCTCATTAAATTAAAAAAAAATTACTTCTATAAGCTTTCTCTGCCATCTCTATTTGGAAGATACAAAATCAACATCAAACGTGTCATCACAAAAACACTTTATTAAAAATTTTAATTGAAATGAATTCTTAATCAGAATATTTTACTCTAATAAATGATTACTAGGTTCACATATGAGTTTCTATTATATTCAGTTGGTACTTAGAAGAATCACAAATTTATTATTATTCACTTTTAAGGCCAGAATGTATAATTCTCCCATCAAGTCCTCAAAATTAATTTGCTTTTTTTAAAATTCAAAACAACCTTTTGGAAAGCAATAAATGGTTCTCAAAACTTTAAGTTGAAACATTTCCAGAAAAGAGTTGTCCTATCCAAAACTTTTAACAAGCTAAACAGTTTCCAACTCATAAGCAAAAAGTTAATAAATAACCTATATATTACAACACTGTCAACATTTTTACTTCATATAGGTGTTTAAACACTACTAGATTCCTCCACATTAACACAATTCAATTTCAGAAACTCCAAGTACTGCAGTGGATAGAGCGTCCACCTGGAATGCTGAGATACATATGAGAGGCAACTATGAGTTGATGCTTCCTGCTCCTCCTCCCCCCTTACACCACTGCCTTGCTCTCTCTCTTTCTCTCTCTTTCTCCTCTCTCTAGAATCAATAAATAAATTCTAAAATCTTAAAAAAAAAACAAACTCCAAGTACTTTAGGAATTGATCAATTATTTCCTCAGTGGTGTGAACGAGTGCAATCGTTTCTTTCTAAACTCGGCCAGAATGGCATTTTGATTAGAGAGTGAAGTAACCCAGTAATTTTGGACAGGGCACAATCTGGGGCAGAGAAGGGCCAGTAGGTTCAGTCATACTCAGGGCAGTGATTTTTCCCCATGGTCCTGGGCCCTCTATGTCCTGAGGAAGAGCCCTTCCCGTATCTACATCTCAACTAACATGGCTGTAGTTTTCTCCAGTTATACTTTTATTTATTATAAATAATAGAGTCCTACAGAGTTCATTTGAAAGAATAAATAGTTTACAAAGAGGATAAAACTTGCAAACCACTAGAAAAGGAAAAGGAAGAAACAGGACCAGAAACCTTGGGTTTCTCCACAATACTAACACTTCTCTGGCTCAGCAGCTTCTTCAGCAGTTATTTCTACTTTCTTTGAGACGCTTTCCAGCTTTTAAATTGCATAATTCTAACAAGGTGCACTAGAATGTGCAAAAGTCTTCCAAGATAGATGGTGAGGATTTCCATATTTAAAGATATTTAAAGATAAAAGTCCTAGCCAATTCACTCAATTCTCATCACAAAACCCAGAACCCAAACCAATACTGAAAAGTTTTAAGTATTATGTGTTAAATCAGCTTTTTATTGGGTAGCCTTAGAAATTATCCACCAGTTAGCATATATTTTTCATGAGGAATGGTATTAACAGTG
The DNA here is from genome assembly GCF_036850995.1 of Saccopteryx leptura. Classification (NCBI taxonomy): domain Eukaryota; kingdom Metazoa; phylum Chordata; class Mammalia; order Chiroptera; family Emballonuridae; genus Saccopteryx; species Saccopteryx leptura. Next base: position 240,890,343 of record NC_089504.1, on the reverse strand, counting down.
ACTTGCTTTGTTAACTGGTGTTGGCTCATGTTGATTCTTCTTTCCACAGTTTAATAACTAGCTATTATAAAGTATAACAATTAAAAGTTACTTTAATTAGCATGAACCATTTACGGGGAAAGGAGAGAGTTTTGTTAGTAAAAGAGTACTCAGGAAGCTTGTATAGTGCCTGTTTATTTTGGGGGTCTATACACTAGATGGCTGTTAACCTAACTTATTATTTTGTATATTTCTCAACTATGTTTCAAAAACAAAAAATACATATAGAATAACACAAGGTTAAAAGTTCAATTGTATATATGCTATAAACACAACTTTTAAGATTATCATTTTCAAATATGAATTATAATGAAATAGGATTTATAAATGCTATAAATTTTCACCAAAGTTTTTATAATACATTTTAAATCTAAGTACCTGTATTCAGTCCTTAAAATAACAATGAACACCCTAATTAAAATATGCATATATCAAAGGGAATATTACACCAAAAATGACTTAGCAATTCAAATGTTCATCAGATAAAGAATACAGCCTAAAGAAAAAATGCAGTAAACATGAAACAGATGTTGTTTGGGCAGAAGATATACTAACACCCTGTAAAGTACAGATATGTTGTTAAGTTCTTTTACAGCCCTGCTTCATCAAGAAGCAAAAGCTTTTTAACTGCTCTCACTGCTTTCACTCAAGTCCATTTTCCATGAGAGTGCCAAAGTGATCTTTTCAAAACTTAAATCACTCTACAGCATTCTTCTGCTTAAAACTCTACTCCAACAGCTTTATATGGCATTAGTAATTTAAACTCCTTACCGTGGCAGCCTACAAGGTCCCACTGAACCTCATCTCAAATTGTCTCTTCCATTTCCCACTGCTTTACCTGTTTCAATGGCACTGGTCTTGTTTCTGCTTCTCCAACATAGTGAACGCAAGGCTTTTGCCCTTGTTTTCCTGCGTCTGGCTCGCTTATTCTCAGGGCTCAAGTCAAATGTCATCACCTCCTAGAAGCTTTTCCTAATGAAAGTGACCCTTTCCTAATCACTCACTTTCTTGTCAATTGTAGTGTAGTATGTGACCATATAAAATTATTCGTATGTTTGGCAACCTACCACCCAAGGACAATTTAATGTTAAACTTTATACATGACATGGCAACATAGTAGAGTATGAGTTGAAAAATTCTGACACTACACAAAACAGCAAAACAGACACTTCTATAAAAGACGTAGCTTTTTCCTACTAATAACTTAAAGAAAGTTGTATATATTCTCAGAGCTGTGATTTTATATTGTTTCCATGGAAACCTAACAAGGTAATAATTAAAGCACAGAAACATTTCTATAGAAACAAGTATAAATGAAAGATGTGATGAAAATAAGACCAGTTTACTTGAACCTATGATAATTAGCAAGACTAGAATAACTAATCAGAAAAATTCTTGAGGGGAAAATAAAAAAAATTACATTAAATTAAAATGTTTTATAATGATGACAATGAACTATCACATTTTAAAGCAGTTACTGTCATAATGTAAGTCTCCTATGAGTTTTGTGTGTTAAAATCAAACACTTCTAAATTATAAAACTTTTATCCCAATAAACAGTATTTAAAAACAGAATTAACTCTTTGTCTTACCTAGACATAACTGATTTTAGTTATCAACTGTAGGCTGTTATTATTATTATTGATGAGGCCTTTTCATTGCTTTAAATTCACAATGTCCTCTAATTTCTAATGACTACCAGAAGTGTCCATCAAATTTGGAAAAACAAAATAATGTTACATAATTATGGAGTAACATTAAGTTGTTAAATTCATATTTTATATTGATATGCTGTATATAAACATACAGTAAGATATCATAAATGTGCTATTTGTTCCATTCTATTAGGTACAACTAGCCAAAAGTCTCTTTGTAGTTATCTGAACCACATCTACAAAAGCCCAGGGAAACCTTTTTCTTCCATAATTGAGGGGTACACAGAGGAAAACAGAAAAAAATTTATGGAAAAATATTATAGAATCATTTCTGTATAGGTCTTAGCAATTTTATACAACGATCTTCCTGGAAAATCAGCTTCAATATCATTATTCTCAACTGTCTCTGGCTTATTCATGGACACTCAATTTTTGTGAATTCTTTGTCAAAAAAAATGTTTAAATTTATTTTTAATCAAGTATAACTTAGATCTATGAGAATCAGTGATAAAGTCTTAATCTGAGAGACAATATTTAAAAGATATATTTTATCTATTTGAGGACAACTCAAATATTATATATACTCTGTACTAGATTATTAAAAACACATTTTCATCAGCAATGCTTAAAGATAAATAGAGAAGAAAAGAAAACAATGGCTTTTCAAAACTGACTAAGCGACTATTCATTATTCCAATTCATTTTGTATTGTATCCTGGATAAAAGCAAGGCAAGAACCCTTCTAACTTCTAATTAGTCATACACTGTCCTGTTTAATTTTTTCTCTAGCCATTTCACCTTTTTGAAGGTGAACTTACACTAAGTCAAAGACATGTAACACACAGACAGTTATTTGGAAGTGGATATTTGCCTCCCCAAACCAGGCGTTGTGCCTTGCCAAGGGAGAAACTCTGTATAAATAAGACTATTCACAAGATAGGAAGCATCAGTTCTTGCCCATTCACCTCCAGGGTAGCTGCCAAAACATCAAAGTACCGTTGAGCCCTGCATAGGTGCTTTTGTCTAAAAGATCTGAGACTGTAAGTGGTCGCTGTATCATTAAATATCTGTGACTTTTCAGGAAACAAAAGAGTTTCTTAAACTCACAAGCAAATGCCTAAACACTCCTTATATACTCCTTATAAATCACAGCCTTATTCTTTGAAGGTGATCACACTGTACAAGTTTAAGGGGAAAAAAACACTAAAACTCTTTGCCACATTGGAATAACATAAAAATGTTTTATACTTGCTTTACTATAATTCAAGTTAAGAACAAGTATTTTAAAAATAAAACTCTCCAGATTGTGCAGTTTCAATTTTCCACTGCTCATTTGTATGACAATCTGACCAAGAATTTCCCTGGGGAGAAGGGGAGATGATATTCTGAAACCTCATTCTCAGAAAAACAAGTATCTTTGATAGTTAAATCCAGTTTTTCTGAAAATATTAATGAAAAGGTAATGGTAGCATAAACTGAAAGCCAGTTTTAGAAATGAGCAAGTCAATCTCGTCAAAAGGCCAGAAAGGACTTTATGGAAAAAATGATAAGCATCTTGGAATCTCACTACTTTTCTCACACACTGAGCTCCAATCTGCAGCCATTTCCCTCTGAGCCAATGCACTTGATGGGTGTGATAACAGATGGATCATTGTATCTGCCAACTTCCTGTGATGTACTGTATGGGGACTGATAATTTAGTGACTAGAGAAGTCCTACAACAGACAATGCAAGCAATCCTGGCATTCAGTTAAGTAGCTGCATGCAGTCCTTTGACAGTCTGTAGGTGCTGAATATGTGGATTATGGTACAATGTAAGCTCTCTGCAAGTATCTATGCCACTGTAAAAAAAAAAAAATTAAAAACTGGACAATCTATGAACTGAATAGAAAAACAGGAAAGAACATATATCTATGTTTACAGTGGCATCTTTCACTTAAAATGTATATTGCTGGTCAAAGGTCTTACTGAAAAAAAAAGAAAAAACTCATGGACACAGATAACAGTGTGGTGATTGCAGGGGGGGTGGAAAGCTGAAAGAAGGTATGCAGGCATTGATGGTGATGGACAAGGACTTGACTGGGGATAGGGGTTAACAAAATATGGTGTACAGAAATGTGTTACAGAATTGGGCACCTGAAACCTATATATGTATAACTATGTTAACTAGTGCCATCCCAATAAATTCAATTTAAAAAGAAAAGGTCTTTAATTAGAGTTTCATGACCAGACTAACTAGAAATAACCAGATACACTGAAAAAGTATCAACTGTGGGCTTGGTTTTCAGGTTTTACCACTTGGACAACATTGACATTTTGGGTGAAATAATTCTTTGTTCTAGGGCAGTGGTCCCCAACCCCCGGGCCGCGGACTGGTACTGGTCCGTGGGCCATTTGGTACCGGTCCACAGAGAAAGAATAAATAACTTACATTATTTCTGTTTTATTTATATTTAAGTCTGAACGATGTTTCATTTTTAAAAAATGACCAGATTCCCTCTGTTACATCCGTCTAAGACTCACTCTTGACGCTTGTCTCAGTCATGTGATACATTTATCCGTCCCACCCTAAAAACTGGTCCGTGAAAATATTTTCTGACATTAAACTGGTCCGTGGCCCAAAAAAGGTTGGGGACCACTGTTCTAGGGGACTGACTTGTGCATGAAAGGGTGTTTAGCAGCATCTCTGGCCTACTCATTAGATCCCAGTAGCACCCTACTCTGAGTAGTGACAACCAAAAATATATCCAAATACTGCCAAATGTTCCCACAGGGACAAAATCCCCTCCTTCCACTGCACTCCGCCTCCCCCCCAGCTAAGAACCACTGGAAAAGATAAGCTAGAACTGTATCCCTCCAATCCTGATGTTTATTTTGGAGGGGACTAAGAGAGTGTAAGGGAGTGATTATTTATGGAAATTATACACAAAATAATCAAATATTATATATAGAGTAAGAACCAGCTAAGCACTTATCACTAAAAGAAAGGAAAGGCTATCTAAATATTCAGCATTAGAAAAGCAACTGTCATTAACATAAGAAGTGTGCTTAATTCTCTCGGCAAAACAGAAAAAAAAAACCAAGCATAGTTCTGCTACAATACTGTATACAAATGATACTGATAATACTTCCTTCATACATGCTCATCAAATAAACTACACTATACAGGACACTGATCTATAGAATTGTCAACTTTAATAGATGCTCAGAGATAAAATTCTATAGGCTTCAGCTTTGGGTTTTGAATGTTTTCATTTATACACATATACATACAAGTGTGTGTGCATGTGTATATATTCAGAATCCCAATGCAAACACATTTCAGAAATATCAGCAACAAATTAAGTATGGCCATGTTATTTTACTTGCACATCTCTGGAACCTGCCAAACGTACTCAAGTTTTGGAGAAGAGGATTTGTCATTTTTGCAACAACTCTAATGTAATGAATGCTATTCTTAGTCTCAAGCACAAAAATCTCTTTAAAATAATGTTTGAGAATACTATACAATACTAACAGAGTAAATAAGTACATGGAAATGTGGTACTCTTTCTCCTCATTTCTTTCTGCCTGCTCCTTCTACAATTTCACTACTTGCCAATCCTGAGCTACAAGGTGGATGAGAAAGGGGTGGGGGACTATTTGAGGGAAAAGTATTCAACATTACCTTCTTTTGTTTTCAATTTACTGATTTTAGAGAGAGAGGAAGGAAGAGAAAGAGAAACATTGATTTGTTCCTATATGTGCCCTGACCCAGGATCAAACCCACAAACCTTTGTGTAAGGGGATGACACTCTAACCAACTGAAGCTATCCCAGCCAGGGCCAGTACCAGTACCAGTACCAATTCTTTAATAAGGAAAAATATCAACTAGAAATTCTTAAACATCATGAGTAAATCTGCTTTACTAATGATATGTGTGTAAACAGACGAATCCTTGGTCATTTGATAGAAGGAACATTAGTGAGGGGGAAAATGTTCCAACTAGGAGAGTCCCTACAGCTTTTCTTCTTCCCACACCTCTCTCTCTTCTTTACTAAATGAGCAGCCTTTGTTTTCAAATTCCCAAGGTGCACCCATAAACACAGCACTTTACCCTGAAACACACCCTTCAGTCAACACTCCCTCGACTAGAACCCAAAACTAAGTGTCCCCCTGTCCTCCTCCCTATAGGCCTCCTAATGCAAAGGCTCAATCTTAATAAGTAGAAATAGGAGCGCCTAACAATCTGGGATTGCCTATATGTGGAAGAGTTAGAACCCGCATGGCTGTAGATCAAGCTGATACTACAACTTGTGCTCTGCTCAAACAACCAGACTGAACAGGTTCCGGGACCATGGTGAATAATTTGAGGCCTCTGGATATAAACAGACAGGCTCTCAAGCTTACAGCTCGCCCAGTTTGACACAGTCTAATTTTCACAGATGGCTGCCACAACATATCCCACCTTATATGATCTTTTTACACTGTGATATTGTCACTCTTGCTCTCAAGTGGTAGGGTCTATGTCCCAACCATCACCCACCCCCTGCACCTAGGTGGCTCTCTGGGACTGCCTCAACAAGCAGAATTTGGCCAAAGTGACACTAAGCCAGTCTTCAGTTTCAAATCTTCAGATATTGACTCTCCATATCCTGCCTCTTGGAAGGCTCATTTTTGGAATCCACCTCTGAGCTGGAAAGGCCCCATGTGGCTGTTCTAGCCAACTGTCTCAGTTGAGGTCCCAGCCAACTGCCAGCGTCAACCACCAGCTATGTGAGTAAAAACAGCTCCAGAGGGTATCAGGCTCCAACCATAGAGTTACTACTGCCAGACTGGGAGTCTTTCCAGAGGAGCCCTTAGACATCCTGGAGCACAAACTGGTAGGCCTTCCTTGCTGCCATGTCTGAAGTTCTGACCCACAGAGTCCATGGGCATGATAAAAGAGCTGTTTTTTGCCACCAAGTAACTCATCCAGTATAAGCATTGTCCCAGGCAGAGTAGATTCAGAACCTCATTCACAAAAACAAAACCATCATATTACTTCACACTAGTTTTGCTATAGCATAACCTGTGCTATAGCACAATCACTCGGTGATAAATCATTAAGGTAGAAGGGGTATATTAACAGTAAAAAAGACTGAATTTTAAAGTTATATGATTTCATTACTAAGCACAATATCAACAGAGATATAAAGGTTCAGTGAAATGAAATACTGAATTTATAATTTACATTATATATGATTATAGGAAATATTTATGAGAAATATGATATAATAGAAAAGATACTAGGATGGTCACAGCTCTAAAATGAACTGGATTATGTGGCTTTAGTTCACGTATTCATTCTGCAAGAATTTATTGTCTATGATGAGCTAGGCACTACTCTAGGGCTAAAAATTTAGCAGTGAAGGAAATAGGTCCCTATTTTCATAAAATTTTCATTTTAATTGAGCAGAACAGATTAAAAAATTTATTTTTTTAATTATACCAATCCATGTTAAATACTATAAAGACAAAATAACTATTGCTATGAAGGTCAATGGAGGTAGGACTGCAATGCTTCTTTATACAGCATAATACGACAGTTTTAACACATGACCCTAAATTTTTTGACACTGCTCCCGTTGGGGAGTGGGGTCTGTATCTCTCCCACTTGAAGCAAGGAGGATTTGTGATTGCTTTAATGAGTCAAGAAGCCTCCAGATGACTATACAACTCAGCCATTCAGTTGTTCTGGTTCCCCAGCTGAGGCTTCAGAAATCATGGTACACAGACAAACCATATCCATGAGCATAATAAAACGGTTGTCATCATACTGCCAAGTTTGAGGTGGTCTGTTACACAGCAATAGATACTTGGAGCAAGGAGTAATAACAGGAAGACCACTTCAAAAAGGCAGCATTTGTCCTGAGAGCCAACTCTATCAAACAGCCGGGCTCTGGAGGACGTGAGAGAAAAGCTGTCCAAAAAGGAAGGACAGCAAGTTCAAGTACTTAAAGCAGGAAGGACGCTGGAGGCATAAGGTAAGTCAATCAGATGGCAAAAGATGATGCAGAATTTTGTGCGCTTGATGAGTTACTTAGAAACTATTTTCACTGTGCGAGGAAGCCGCTGTAATGCTTTAAGTATGACAGTTTTTCAAATTTCCCTTTGGCTATTGTTTGTTTCTTAATGTTAAATAAGAAAACAGAACTAAATACTATGGCCCCTTTTGACCTAATCTTGCAAAGACTTGGTGTTTCTCAAATTAGGTCTCTAGAAAATCCTTAAACTCTCCACAACACATTTATCCTGTATTTTACAAAACTAAGTCATTTTTTAAAATTAAAGCTTATTTGGGTTCATCAGAATGACCTCATAACTGAATGCTACCACAAATTTCAGTGTGGATGCATCAATGTTTTTTCCCCCAAAACTTAGTATATGTGTGATGAATTCACACCAAATGAGGGCAACTGAAGGTACAGTGAGCTGTGCAAAGGAAGTTTTTACAGAAGTTCAAACAGGAGAAGATGGTGGAAGAACCGAGTCATCACACCATCCACAGTAGAACAGGCAAGCCAAAATTAAACGGATCTGTTTCAAAGCACACAGGTAAATACCAGGTAGCATAAAATGTTACATTGTAAATCTGTATTTTTATGGCTTATATAGTTTTGTCTTCTTTTTTTTAATTTAGTGAGAGGAGGGAAGGCAGAGACAGACTCCTGCATGCACTCGGACTGGGATCCACCCAGCATGTTCACCGGGGGGCGATGCTCTGCCCATCTGGGGTCCTTGCTCCGTTGCTACTGAAGCCATTTTTCAGTGCCTGAGGCAGAGGCCATGGAGCCATCCTCAGTGTCGGGGTCAACTCGCTCCAATGGAGCCTTGGCTGCAGGAGGAAAAGAGAGGAAGAAAGAGAGAGAGAGGCAAGAAGGGGAGGGATGGAAAAGCAGAGGCACTTCTCCTGTGTGCCCTGACCTGGAATCAACCTGGGACATCTAAACACCAGGCTGAGCCAACTGGCCAGGACCGCTTATATAGTTTTATAGTTATATTTAACCTACAAATTTGGTTCAGTTTTATAATTATTTACACTATAAGCGTAAGACATTTATTAACAACAATGTATATAAATTGGTGACTTTTACAACATCATACAGTATAAACATGTGATATGTATATTTTCAACATTTTATTTTCCTGATTAAACTTAAGATCCCAAATAACCTATGTCAATTATTTTAAATTAGCATAAACAGAAGATAACTGAGGTAAATAATCAGAAGTCATTTTGAAACAATTCTGTATTTTAAGGAATAGCCTTCATCTTCCAACTTTGTCTCTAGTTAACAAAATCATTTTCACTCTTCAAAGCCTAATTCAAGTACCATCTCTGTATATGAACATCCCAAACTATTTGACCCAAATTTCTTTGAGAACCTCTAAATTCCCAGATATTTCTAGATCAGTGGTTTTCAACCACCAGTCCACTGAATGGTACTGGTTAAAGAAAGAGTCTAGAGTATATAATCATTGGGTCTATAATCTTCATATATCAGGGTGGTTAACTCTTTTGCGACTGGCCTGAAATTTCTGGTGGACTAGCGGTTTAAAACCATTGGTCTACACCATTCCTATGCAGGCTACCTAACTGTTAACTATTTTGTGCATTCTTATCACCATGGTGGCTAATGACGAGATGACAATGGTATGGGTGGGGGAGGTGGTGTGATGATGACAATGGCCGCAGCTATCATTTACCTATGATAATTTAAGTTCCAAGCACAAAATTCACTTTCAATAAAAATTTCCATTTTACAGATATGGAAATTGAGGTGACAGCTTTTATGTAATTTTTTCAAGGCCACAAAACTAACAAATGAGCTAGATATTAAAAGTCCTGGTCTGTTTTGTCACACTAGTATTAATCAAAGCATAGGCCTTTAAAAATTCTACTGACTCAGAAGGGGTTTGAAAGTTAGATAGAAATTCTCAGGTATGCCAGATTTTTAAAATCTCAGCGACATGGGCTTGAGAATCCAATGACAAGCATCCCAAGCATCCTCTTATTATGTACATTGAAAACCAAGAAGCACACTGCACCCAATGCTATTCTGCCTCCATCTATATTACATTTTTTGTGAATAGGAACACCTTCTCATTTATATAGATCTTCTTTATCTAAAACATGTAGCATTACACCTTGCAAAATAGTAAGAGCTTAACGTAGGTTGCCACACTTTTATACTCACATAAGTAAAACTAGCCGTTTAAATTTTATAGTTAAGAATCTAAAAAGGATTAATTACTCCACAAAATAAATTTTATAAAATATAGTCCCCACGTTATTGATATTTATACCCTAGACTTAGAAACAATAATAATTTCCATGGTTTTCAAGGACTTTTTTATATAACCATTATCAGTTTGTTGATGTTGTTACGGATACAGACTGGAGGCCAGGATAGAGAAAAGGATCATAATAACATGGAAAGCTGGAAGGAAAAGACTACAAAGAAAGTGAAAGAACCAAAGAACTCTTGGGTGGTCCCCAGAATTCTCTCTCAATGCTCTATTCTGCAAGAGAAGCGGAGGCCAAGCTGGAATGCTCCCAAAGCTACAGCGTCTTTTTACGGGTTCCATCTAGCTCTAGTTTTATGACTTAGTGAGGTGGGTGGTGAGTTAAGTTGCTGTTTGCTGTCTTCCCATACCAGACATCTGTCTGTAGCCATCAGGATAAATCTGGGGAAGCTCAATTAACACATATCTACACCTTGGTCTAATCATAATTCCTTTAAAAATATTTGCCATACTGTGACCCACAGAAAATTGTAAGCAAAGGTTACAAGCTGGAAGTGAAAGGTGTAAAAGCTTTTTATTTGTAGCTTTATTTTTGTTGTGTTTCACCAATGATTCCAAGGCACTACAGTCCAAGGTGTTTTAAGATAACTAAAATCTCTGCCTTAGGATTTTCTTTATAGTATCTAAAAATGGGGGGAGAGTGCCTGTGTTTTCAAATCGAACTATCCTTAAATGCCTATTTTACTAGAAACTACTGAAATTCAGAGCAATTAACACATTTGGTTAACAGAAGACGCCACAAAACCATAACACTGTTGAAGAACTCACAGTGATTACCACCTTAGTTGTAACAAAGGGATCAAGAAAAGAATGGGCTGTAGATGAAACTCTGGATTTTCATATGAAAACAAAACAAAAAAACAACCACCAGAAATGGAATGACACACCAACCCTTCGGAGCATGTTTCTCTATTTTAACTACACCATCATTTCAAACTTTAAAGGGAACTTTATATACTGTCCAGTATCTCAGTGATTATATAAACTAAAAGATAAAGCAGAGGGTGATTGAATGAAGAGTAAAAAATTTGGTAAGTTTTCCAAATTACACTCAGCAGGAAAAATGCATCATAATGCAGATTCTCCTGTTGTTCAGAAAAGAGCACTGCAATCTTCATAGAGAACACACTGCTTTTCCGTGGTCAGTACCATCCCACCCAGGGGATCTCCATGTACAAGTGAAATCGTTTGTCATCGAAGTCAAAGCTAGAATATTTTGTTATGCTTACCTTTTTCCAAGAAAAAAAAAGATAAATAATGTCTTGTCTACAGTTACCATAAAATATTATTTTGTTTAATATCTTCCCAACTTGATTTAAGACTCCTTTAGGGTAAAGAACACGTCTTTTATCTCTTTTATTTCATATAGTACCTAGAACAAGATAATAAACTTGCTTGGTATTTACCAGACAAATAGATGGATGTGAACTATTCCAGTTTCCAAGGCAAAGAGCACCTTTAAAACAATTTTTATAAATCAGCTAGGAACAAAATTATCTTCAAAGAAAAATCTGCATGAAGTGAACAAAAAGCATACCCCGCCCTGGCCGGTTGGCTCTGCAGTACAGTGTTGGCCCGGCGTGTGGAAGTACTGGGTTCAATTCCTGGCTAGGGTACACAGGAGAAGTACCCATCTGCCTCTCCACCCTTCCCCTTTTCCCTTCTCTCTGTCTCTCTCTTCCCTTCCCGCAGCCAAGGCTCCTTTGGAGCAGGGTTGGCCTGGGCGCTTAGGATGGGTCCATGGCCTCCACCTCAGGCGCTAGAATGGCTCCGGCAGAGAAGGAGCAAGGCCCCAGATGGGCAGAGCATCGCCCCCTGGTGGGCATGCCGTGTGGATCCTGGTCGGGCACATGCAGGAGTCTGTTTGCCTTCCAGCTTCTAACTCTGGAAAAATACCAAAAAAAAAAAAAAGCAGCCCTCTCCCCTTTTCCAGCATGCTCTATCCTCCTTATCCTACTCTATTTTCCTCCAAGCATTTACCACCACCTGACATACTATATATACATATATGTGTTTGTCTCACCCCTCCCCCACTAGAATGTAAGCTCAATGAAGGCAAAGATTTGCTTGCTTTGTTTGAAAACTACATCCCAATATCCAGAACATTCCCTGGGATACATTAAACATTCAGTAAGTATCTGTTAAGTCCATTTTCAGAGTTCATGAATGTTCTTATTTCTTCTAGCATCATCTTTAGAGCTCCAGTTTTATATTAACACATGGTAAAGTCTTACAGCTATTTATGCATGTAAACTAAAACCTATTCATCTCTCATGAAATATCGCTACCTTTGAAATGTAGAAGATACCTAGAGAAGGGCATGTTTGAGACAGCAAGCCATCACAGTCACAGCTAACCACCAAAAAAAAAAAAAAAAAAAAAAGAACCCAGAAAGTAGACAATGACTAAAACTGGTCTAAAACCATAATCTTCAATAACACGTGGTCATGGCTGAAGTTAAATGCCATGCAGCAGCTAAGATCCATCTCAGTACTGACTTGAGAATCATAACATTTCTAACTCCTGCAGCATCTTAATTTATTTTGGGTGGTTTCTAATGAGTGTTTATTCATATGCAGCAAAAAAAAGGGGGGGAGCTAAAATGATAGTTACATTTTAACCTAATTACTCTTTAAACATTTATCTTCTTTGTTTGACTCTTAAGTTCCTTACTTACACGGTCTCTGTTTTCCTGTGTGTTTCCTTCAACTGCTAAGTATTCATTATGTGTATATTTTTTAAACCAATCCCCTACCTAATAGAATATAATTATAAGGGCAGAGAACGATGGGGCTGAACAAAACAAATAAATATTTGCTGAATTGAATTCAATACACAGAACAAGATGCCAATAAAATTAATCTTCAATCTACAACCTTATTTCTAGACAATTCAATTATCATATTAAATACCCTTACCAGAAACCTAATATGAAGGCAATTAAATAAGCCTCAATTAATCTGTTAACACTCTGCTTCAAACCAATATTAAAGCTATGCATAACCAGTTTTTGTAATGACATAAATGAATGACTATAAACATTAGGTGGCAGTAGCAGTACACTGCATTATAACCCTGAAATTGATTTCTTATATACTCATATATAGAAATCTGATCCATAAGGAGTTATAGTCTCACATATAAAATGCACAAAAGGAACTGAAACTATAACAAATCATAAAAATAACTATCTCTTTGCATCTAGATTTTTCAAATTATTTCTATAACAAACTAATTGAGCAGTACCAAAAAGCACTGGCAATTTCTAAAAATGTATTCAAATTTTTACTTCATACAATACTTGCTCTCTCACATACCACACCATCCACGTTGCCAGCTACTACTTTCAAAATGGTATCTACAGTATGACCATTTCTTACCTCACTACTCCCACTACCACCAGGGTTCATCTGGATCATTACAACTGTTTCCCTGGTTCTGTGACTTCCCCTCCTCATCCCACCTCAACGGTCTCCTGTCCACACAGTGTAGCCAGAGGGAGCCTTTAAAAAAGTTAAGTCACCTCATTCTTTTGCTCAGAAGCCTTTAATGGCTTTCCAGTTCAGAGAAAGATTCTACTCTGTCTTCAACACCCTTTGTGAACTGACTCCCATATTCCCAATTCCAGTTTGACCCCCACTCTTCCCCACTCTCATGCCACTACACAGGCCATCGTCAGCTCAACAAGCACTTGCCACCTCAAGGGCCTCTGCATCTGCTATTCTCTCTTTCTGATATGCTTTTCTGAGAACTGTCCACCCACATATCTTCTTCAGGTCTCTGCTCAAAGGCCACTTTGATCAGTGAGTCTTTCTATGATCACTGTATTTAAAACAGCAACCACACTCCTTCACTGCTTCATTGTTCTTCATCACACTAAGCAACATCTGGCATACTTAACTTTATGTGTTTACGTCTTTACTATCTCCCCTACTAGAACTTCTAAAGTCCACAACAACCAAGATTTTAATATTTTTCTTCACTGTTTTATTTCCAGGGCCTGGTAAATAGTGGCAGTTAAATATTTGTCAGTAAATGACTCCTATTATCAAACAAGCATAGAGCAGTAGTGTTATAGCTGTTTCTTACTTAAGATAAGACTACATTAAAAGTTCAAGCCTACTGCTGATTTATTTACTACTTTTTAAGTCCAAGTATGTATAATCCATGTGTGTTTATGTGTAAAAATAAAGCAACACCTTTACAATACAAACATTTTAAAGCAATGCGAATTGAAGTCAAATGTGTTACACTGAGCATCATATACATTAGAATATTATTTTAAAAATTAAAATTATTTTTACAGTGTCTTTACATAGTAGAATTGCAAGCAGTCAAGCTCTTCCTTATACTCAGATCAAGCAGGTGAATTTGAAACTGCCTACCATATTTTATCTTAATCTACTGACAAGCTTTGTGGGTTTAGGCTCTGCTCGCTTCAGAGCAAAAAAGAATTACGGGTTCACTCTCTGCCAAATGACTCTACAATTGGTGTTGACTGCTTGCTTAATTCTAACTACCTCAGTAGCTAACCACTGATTATAAAATGCCCAGATTAATTTCATTTTATTTACTATTTATACTCACTATATAATAAACATCTGGACAAGAGATGGAAATACCAAAGAACCTCAGGAAACTTTTAAACTATAGTGCGCCTCTAAAATTGTCATATGTGCCTTGTCAAGATGACCACTATTATGAGTAACCTCCTGGAAAGTGACTTTAGAAAGCATTTAAATTGATCACATATCACATATGTGACGAAGCTATCACTGTCACATCTTCATTGTAAAATGTGGCAAGAGCATATTTTCACATATAATACATGTTCCAAAGAAAAGGTTACAAAACTGCTTGCAAAAAGTTCTTGTTTTTGTTTTGCTTCATACCATTTTATCGTTGTTTTTGCTATGGCGGGCGGGGGGGGGGGGGGTTTACAGAGCACAAATTTTAGCATTGACCCAATGCTAAATATTTTTCTTCCTCCCTTGGTGTCAAACTAAATGAGGTCATGTGCTACTTTACCACATCAATGTACACAGAAAATACAATTATCATGCTACATTTAATGCATATAACAAATGAAATAAACACAAAATTATTTCTTGGTCATAAATTAACTAAAAAGAAAATGATCACCAGAGACATGGAAATTTAGATACACTTTTTTTTCTTTTTTATGACAGAGACAGAGAGAGTCAGAGAAAGGAACAGATAAGGACAGACAGACAAGAAGGGAGATAGATGAGCAGCATCAATTCATTGCAGCATCTTACGGTAGTTACTCACTGCTTGCTTGTTCATTGATTGCTTTCTCATATGTGCCTTGACCGGGGGCTACAGCAGAGTGAGTGACCCCTTGCTCAAGCCAGTGATCGTGGGCTCAAGCCAGCAACCTTGGACTTCAAGCCTTTGACCTTTGGGCTCAAGCCAGCAACCATGGGATCATGTCTATAATCCCATGCTCGAGTCAGAGAATCCACGCTCAAGCCAGCGACCTTGGGATTTCAAACCTGGGTCCTTCGCTTCCCAGTCTGATGGTCTATCTACTGCACCACTGCCTGGTCAGGCGACCCCCTCCCTTGTTTATTTAAAGATGGCTTAGAAAGATCTCAATTACAAATGGGTTGTGTTCCAGGATTTTATTTGTAACTGACCTAACCTGGAATTTAAAACTTTGTATTCCTATAGAAACAGTGTTAAATATCTCAGTTAGGTTCCCAACTTGCCCATAACAGCTGATATTACCTTAGTTTATACTTCCACTTAGAGCTGACTCCCCTCCATTACTCTTCTCTGGGACCCCCTTCTTTTAAAATGTTTCAAATAAAGAAAAGAAGAGAAACAGAGAATATTGTATTTCCCCATGTGTAAGACGTACTTTTTCCCGAAAAATTTGGTGTCTAAAAACTGGGTACATCTTATACAGTGATTGTAGATTTTTTAATTTGTATTTCCTACTTTTTCATGCTTGTTTTTGTGCTCATTGTTGAAGACAGTGATTCATCACCAGACACAGATGAGGACAAGCTAATGGATGGGAGTTTTGACAGTGATGAGGAGTTATATAAATTTTATGATGAATAAAACTTGAGTCCAATAACTTTATGTAATTTTTTTTTTTTCAAATTTCAGTCCCCAAAATTAAGGTGCGTCTTATATATGTGGGCATCTTATACACGGGGAAATATGGTTCTTTCTTTTTTTCATGTCTCTGGAAAGGGCTGGGCCCAGATGCATTCACTGTTCATGTTCATAAATGGGACATACTTTAAAGTGACAAATGCTAAATCATGTAAAATGAGTATACAAAACCTACTTCCAAGCAAAAAGAAAATCATAGCAATTTGTACCTTGACAAAAACAGGTTACGGATTGGCTAAAAGAGACCACACACATACATACACCTTCTTCAAATTCCCAATTATTTAGCCAATGCTAAAGAACTTAATAAAAGCCAGGTGCTACACAGAGCCACAGAAAAGGCACACATGCAGCTTATCTTTGCATGCCTTTTCCTTTGCCCCTGGGTTCCATACGCCACACAAGAAAGGGTCCTGGGTGAGCTTAGAAATTCTTGCTATTCTATTGCCCCAAAGGTTAACTCTCCACTTGGAAGTACTCACACCACAATTCCATTTAAATTAATGTTTGACTTTCCTGATTCCTAAATCAAACAAGGCCACATCCTCATCTAGGGTGAAAAAGCACTTGGTGCTCAATATACCTGAAAATTCTCATATCTCCTGCCCTCTACGGTCCCTAATAACTCAGCTCCCAACATCCAACATAAAGAGTGACTTTAGATACCTTTCCTGAAATTCTGGGTGATTCTATTACTGAGTTTGGTCTGAGGATCTTTACCCCAAATAACACACACGCACGCACACACATACACACAAAATTGTTTAATTAAAGAACGTATGCCAAAATATGGCATTTCTGCTCAAAATAGTCTCAATATATATTCTCCATGTTAATGGTTAATCAATTTAGCTAATATAACTATTAATGCACCTACATATGTTTCACTATGAAGTCACTATGAGTATCCACTATAAATGATCTCTAAAGTCCCAACTACTTCCTGGAGAGACATTTAAGGATTAACTGAGATAATATTTAAAGGTACCTAAAACAATGTCTCCAGCAGAGAGTAAACGGTCCATTCAAGATTGTGATAGTCTGTGCACATAAGTAGTCTGGCTGCTACATGCTAACATATCTCAGGGATTTAATTATTTGCTACTTAATAGTCAACATCTATGTTATACTGCTTCAAGTTGCACTTCACAGCATCACTGCAGGTTTCTGCCCTGTAGCTGCCCCACTTAATTCATCCCATTACACTTCTGAAGGTAATTACATGTATCTGCGTGGCTGCCAACATAGCACTGCAGAGCACATCTCTGTTGTCAGTACACTCACTTCATATTATGATCCCATTATCGTCATATGCTTTAAATTAAACTGGCTTATCACCATCATCTGGAGATCAATGAATGAATCCCTATCTGATACAAGGAATCCTGACACTTAACCTCTACGCACATCACTCTAAGTCCTTTAAGAAAGGGACACCATTGGTATACATACAAAGAATTCCTTATCACAGGTTGGAAAACAACCTTAAGATAGGTTTTCTGAAACTGAGTCCCAGAGCAGCTAGCTGTCTGCTTGGCTTAGTTCACGTTTAAAGTTCCCTTCCAGTCCTGAGATTCTTCTATGTTCTCTCCTGCTGCTATGTGGTTTTCCAAGTAAATGGCATATAGTAGTTTCTGAGTAACTGCTTAAAGTACTTTATCAATTAGTCTAAACCTATTGAGAGAAAAGTTTTAAAATTCCCAACACAATAGTAACAAGTTTTAACAGCAGGTTCCAGATTCTTTGCAACAGCTAAACAATTCAACAAATAAGAAAAAAAAGAATTATTTCCTACTTATGACAAGAAACGTTTTTTAAAATGCTAACAAAAAAATTACTGTAATTTTTTTTTGGAAAGCTCTCTTGTTTAATTTGTGAAGTTAGCATAATGCCAACACAAAAATCTGACAGAGACAAAAACAGCACATTTTGATAAAAATTACTGTAAATTTTCTAAATAGTGCCAACTCAAGAAGAGTGGCAATAGTCTAATTATAGACAAAAAGTATCAAATATCTGTCTATTACAACAAAAACAACTTTCTCTCAAATACCTATGGTACATTCACTATGTCCAAGAAGGTATTATAGAGAAATAAAAAAAATAATTATACTCCTGGACCCACGCCCTCAGAGACAGTAAGATATATACCCATTTAAACTAATATTCAACAACTATTTACTATACAAACTCTGTGCTTATTTAGAAAGCTTGCACAATAGAAAAAAGAGTGGCTAATGCAAGATAATATAGTCGGATTTTGAAAAAAATACAGAAAAGGTAGTCAATCAAAAAGTTATCAAAAACAGCTTTTTTCCCCCTACTACAAATGTAAATAGCATGTTTCTGAAGCCCTAACATAATTTTATAACTTACAAAATAAAAGCAGCACTTCAATTCACTATAGTTGTCAAATTTGGCAACATAAAACTGATTTCTTAATCTAAGAAACTACCCTATTGATATCATTGGTATTGAATAACAAAAGTATTAAATATGCTGCTAAAGAAATAAATTTTCTCCATGCTGCTAGGAATGATTTAGTGTTAAAAGTCGATTGTTTTCATTCATTCATACGTATGAGATGCATGCATGAACACATATATTAACCTATGTTAATTACATAAAAGTTCAGGAGGGAAAGAAAAAAGTATTAAAAGAACTCAAGTTTTTTCTTTAATTTCTCAATGTGCTAGTAACTCTCCCCTCTACAATATTTGTTTTATAAAAGAAAAAATACTAAATACATTTTTATGAAATATGTAATAAAATTATTTACATAATTTGTTGCTACTGAAGCTTTATAAATGTGGATTATATTTCTCTCCAGCAAAATGAAGAGAGCTACTAGAGGCAGCTGAAAACGAGGCAATAAAGTCTGAAAAACTCTTATGTCAATAGCAAAGAAGTGATTTAAATTGTAACCTCATTAAGATAAAATTAGCAAAGAAGTGATGTAACAATCTATACCAAAAATGTGTTTGCTTATTTATTTATGCCTGCCCACTAACCTGCTCTACATTTCTAGCTAAAACCACCCTGGAATTTAAGACAATAATAAAAGTGGTTTATTTTGATTTTATCATCTTGGGGAGAGGAGAGTAACAGGAAGGAGAAGGCTAGAGTTTAGAGTACCTTCTGGAGAAAGTCGAGAACAGGAGACAGTGTCTATCTACCTCATCAATATCACATTTTGAAATATTTTACTCTTCTTCAGTTTCCCACATAAATTTGTTCCCTACTACTGCCTTTAATCATTTTCTCACCATTTCCCACATTATCTTGCTAAAATACAGCTCTGTCACTCCCTTGTTTAAAACTTCTTGCTGCCTAAAAATAAACTTCAGTGATCTTAGAACTGTTCTTTTCTCTGCCCCATCTATTTGTTTAGTTTTCTGTGTTACTTCCACAGTTATGTTCCCACCCACTAACAATTCATTTTAGAGACTTTGAATATGCCCTACACATCCATACCTGTGCTTATACACTGTGCCATGTACCTGGAACAGGACATCCTGCTCCCGTTCTCTGCTCACTAATATGCCATGTTTTCCATAAAACTTCTCTCATATTCCATCAAGTGAAATTAATCTCTTTCCTGACTTCTCAAGGCATTCTTGATTATGCTTATATTATAAAATTTGTCATGTCTTGGCCCTGGCCGGTTGGCTCAGTGGTGGAGCGTCGGCCTGGCGTGCAGGGGTCCCGGGTTCGATTCCCGGCCAGGGCACACAGGAGAAGCGCCCATCTGCTTCTCCACCCCTCCCCCTCTCCTTCCTCTCTGTCTCTCTCTTCCCCTCCCGCAGCCGAGGCTCCATTGGAGCAAAGATGGCCCGGGCGCTGGGATGGCTCCTTGGCCTCTGCCCCAGGCGCTAGAGTGGCTCTGGTCACGACAGAGCGACGCCCCGGAGGGGCAGAGCATCGCCCCCTGGTGGGCAGAGCATCGCCCCTGGTGGTCGTGCTGGGTGGATCCTGGTCGGGCACATGCGGGCGTCTGTCTGACTGTCTCTCCCCGTTTCCGGCTTCGGAAAAAAATTGTCATGTCTTGTCATATATTATACTTAGCTACATACATAAAGTCTCATACCCCAACAGTTCAGAAGGAGCTGCCTAAAGTTCAGCAATCATGCCCTATTGTTAAAAATACTACCCCTAACAACCCTAAAAAAGAATTCCACATTTTAAATAATCAATGAATATGTTTGATTCATCTGTGAATCTACCTGTGATCCATGCTTCCATATTTTTGCTTAATTCTCATTTAACAAAGAGTGCTAACTTTATAAAGAACCCAGGTCATATCTAAAGTCAGATGGTTTGTCGCTAAACAAATAAGCAACTTGAAGATCAATATCTGGTATTTGTGATAGAAGTTTATAAATGTCAAATCCTCCAACAATATTTAATAACCTTAAAAAACAGCTAATAATTTATATTAGAAAATAGAGAGCTTAAGGAGAGACAGGGAACAGAGATGACCCAAGCAGGAGAAACAACAGGAATGAAGAAAGGCACAGAGAACACAGGCAGTGAGAATAGTACGGCTAAGAGAGACGAGTGAGAGAGAAATGTTAGGTTCCTTCCATGTCTCCACAGAGCCTGGAACTAGTTGGCAATAAAAAACATTTGGTAAATGGATGATAAATACCATTCAAAGGAGAAAGGGTAGAGGAAGGGGGAGAAAGGGGGAAAGGAGAAAGAAAGGCAGGAAGTGACAGAGAGAAAGGTAGAACACTTCTTTCATTTTTGGCCTCTGATTATGACATTTACAAACTAACTATAGTAATGACATAAATGGATGCACTCAATTCCTTCAAATTAGATTATACACCCTCACCAAAAAAAAAGAAAAAAACTCTAAATATATATACACTTAATAAATGCACACATGAAGAGAATTAGCTGCCAAAATAATGGTCTAACTGCAAAAATCTTTGCATGGATCTAACTGGAATCAGAGCTGATAAGATCGCCGCTGTACCAGGACGACCCTGAGCCAAACCTATCTTTCTGGCTGACCACACAGTCTGTGTCACTGGACATTAGCTTCACACAATGTGCAACAAGCCATCAAGTTTCTAGTCCTCCTGTGCCTGACTAAGGCCAGTTTCTACCTTCAATTACAGTTGAGCCAGCTTACCAACATACTCAAATTATTACAACGAAGTCTTGGAAAGAAATCCAAGAAGGCAAAATTAAGATGACTTCTAGTCTTCTTATTAGTATCTAGATATTGTCATCATTTAGTAAACCACATTCTATAATGAGCAAGGTGAGAGAGCCTTAATTCGCCAGGCTACCCCTCCAAATCTCACACAACCAACCCAAGCATCCACTGCAGTCCCATCCCCTGCTCTCCCTTTAATGTGCCTCTCCTCTCCAGCGCAGTTTCACTGGCTGGACCCCACATAAGCGGTGCTGCTGCTCAGCATCATCTAATATTTCTCTGACCTCCCACAGAACTAACTCTCACACTTGGCATTTCCTAATTTTATTGTTAACTGTTTGCAGGACTCCAAAGCCAGGAAGATAGTAAAAACTTACTTTTTAAATGGGAGTTAATAATAGAAACATATAAGCTTTGAGATTAGATAGGCTTAGCCTGACCTGTAGTGGCGCAGTGGATAAAGCATCGACCTGGAATGCTGAGGTTGCGGTTTTAAATTCCCAGGCTTGCCTGGTCAAGGCACATATGGGAGTTGATGTTTTCTGCCCCCCGCCCTTTTCTTTCTCTCTCTCTCTATCTCTTTCCCCTCTTTAAAATGAATAAAAATAAAATCTTTTAAAAAATGAAGAAATTGGGTCTAGATTTGAAACCCAGATCTGCTGCTTCCTGCTTGTACAGTCTAAGGCAGGTCTTCGATTCTCTCAATCCAAGTTTCTTCTGTTGTAAATACAATCTATATCACTACTAATTGCTCTGAGAATTTGAGTCAGTGTATGTGAAGCACCTAGAACTATCCTAGGACTATGGTAGGGCCCCAAAATAAGGTAGTCATCATTATCATTCAACTTTGTAACCCCCACACAGGTCCATCATATCACTTTACTGTTAAAATAAGTGGGAAAACTAAAGTTATAGAGAATAAACTAGGCCCATAATTTAAATTTCATCTTAAAAAGGCTTGCTACAACCAGAATCACTTGAGGTGGGGGAAGGGGAAGAATGTTTAGTTATAACATTATTATTCAAAAAAAATGTGTATAAAGAGGTCTTCATGAAGAAGCCAACTGTAGATTTTTCATATATAATTAGTGAAGAGATCAGACATGTCTGAAGTTACTATAGAAATGTCAGAACTGTTACATGCTTTAAGTGAAAATGTTTCTTCACATCCTATCTATAAATTGCTTAATAAAAGAAAATTGTTTTAAAAGGTATCATAAAGAGTTTACATTATAAAGGGGTCATGACAGAGATTTAACAATAAGTATGTAAAACAGAATTCCTCTGTTACACTGATTTTAGAAAACATAGTAAAACTATCTTATATACGGCCTTTAGGAAAATGTAGGTGCCTTATACCCTACTGAGTGGCTGAACCTGAGCAACGAGAATCCACATTATCACAGACCTAACTGAAGGAACAAATCCACAGCAAGTATTAGAAAATCAGAATTAACCACAATGTCAAAAAGCAAAATGATGCCTTCTGCCTACAGGGCTATGGGAGCCGTATAAACCCATGTATGCCAATTGTTAACATTTCCAAGGGTGATAGTAAGTAAGGACGAAAACACAGACACAGGAGAAAGCCAGAGGAAATGCAGGTCTTTTAGGAAGGCATTTCCTAAATCTAAGGACATAATGCATTAACACTCAAATTCTATTCCTTATGCTTTCTCAGCACTATACTGCGCATTGTGGTTTCTTCAGATTGCCCAAAATGCTTGAATGCCGAATTTTCATTTGGACCGTTCAAATACCTCTTCCCACTCCCCTTTACACTCAATGTCTCCTAAGCATTTTCATCTCAATTTGTACTTCCAGCTACATATTACATGGAAACATATTTTGTCTCATGAATGTTCTCTCTTCCTCTACTGAATTATAAACTTGCTATGGGCAGAATGTTCTTATAAAGCCCCAAAAGGGTTGTGAAAACAGTAAATGCTCAGAAAATGTCTGCCGAATGAAAGAGAGATGATAAAAAATTTTTGCAAAGTCTGAAATTATTTTTAGCATAATTATGTTCTAGCATAATTATATTGGTTCTGTATCTAAACTAACGTTAATAGCAACAATGTTTCATATCCTGGTAACACAAGGGAGGTAATAAAAAGATACTCGTGTGTGTGCACGCGTGTACATGCGCATGTGTGCACACAATTTGTTTGGGAGTAGGTGATTAAACTGTCAAATTTTGTCTGCAGGTAAAGTTTCTTCAACTTTCAGCATGTCTACCCCTCAAAGAATGAAAGCTACATTTTCTACAGTACCTCAGGGGCTTCCTACTCTCTTGCCCTCTTCTTGCCACTTCCCCTGCCCTGGTCCCTCAGAAAGCAGAAGGGCACCCTAGGTAGAATTTGGAGTCACAAGACCCAATCTTTACAAAAACCCAATGGCACAGAAAAAAGAAAGAAGGGAAGAAGCGTTGTTCAACATTGGAATATAAATTTAAGATCAATACCAAATAAAATGTGTGAACAAAGCAGTGTGGTTATATAAGAAAGTGCCCTAATTTTTTAAAGATGCATACTGAAATAAAAATGTTACGGTTTATAGGATTTGTTTTAAAACTTTCAAGAAAAAAATTTATAAGGCAGCCCTGGCCGGTTGGCTCAGTAGTAGAGTGTCGGCCTGGCGTGCAAGGGGTCCCGGGTTCGATTCCCGGCCAGGGCACACAGGAGAAGCGCCCATCTGCTTCTCCACCCCTCCCCCTCTCCTTCCTCTCTGTCTCTCTCTTCCCCTCCCACAGCCGAGGCTCCATTGGAGCAAAGATGGCCCGGGCGCTGGGGATGGCTCCTTGGCCTCTGCCACAGGCGCTAGAGAGGCTCTGGTTGCAGCAGAGCGATGCCCCGGAGGGGCAGAGCATCGCCCCCTGGTGGGCAGAGCGTCACCCCCTGGTGGGCGTGCCGGGTGGATCCCGGTAGGGCGCATGCGGGAGTCCAGGAGTCTGTCAGACTGTCTCTCCCCGTTTCCAGCTTCGGAAAAATACAAAAAAAAAAAAAAAATTTATAAGTCAAACAGAAAAACATTATTAACTTTTAAATAAAAGTGAACAGTATGTGGAGTGTTCGGTATAATTTCTATCTAACTTTTCATAAATTTCAATTTTTTCATTATAAAAGATAAAAAGAATTTTAAAATTAAAAAAAAATTCAGTCTGTAAACTTGAATTCCAGTCCCAACCAAGTCATGTACTGCATAGACATTGATGTTACACCATTGTAAGCCTTAGTTCTTCATTTAATAAAAAAAAAAAAGACAATACAAAGATTAAAGGATTGTTCAAAGATTACATTAGTGTGTAACATAATTAGGACAGTGATATCACAGTAACTACACAACATACGTTAGCTATTATTAATATTCCTGCAGGAAGAAGGAATAACCTGGTAAAGAACCTTATTTTCTCACTGCACATAGAACTTACTGCTGTAGGAGGAGAGAGGGTACCTGGAAGAAAAGATCAACCACCTTTCTTCAGTCCCACATTTGCCAAGAGAATAGAGTGGCAACTAAACGCCACAAAATGGAGCCAATGAAAAAGGAAGCTAAAGTGCCACCTCCATTAGCCAGAGAAGGCCTAGTGTACTCTGTGACTGGTGGCTACCACAAGTCCCTCACCTTCCCTACCTCCACCAATAAGTAACAGAAAAGAAAACCAGAAGCAATCAATTTCTGTAACAGCAATAATTTGATATGCCATTAATAACAAAAATCTGTTGTCGCCCATACAAAAATTAAAGGGCCTGACTAGGTGGTGGCACAGTAGGTAGAGCATTGGCCTGGGACACAGAAGACCCAGGTTAGAAACCCCGAGGTCGTCAGCTTGAGCACGGGCTCACCAGCTTGAGTGCGGGGTTGCTGGTTTGAACATGGGGTGACTGCAGCCCCCCAGTCAAGGCACATATGAGAAAGCAATCAATGAACAACTAAGGTGAAGCAACGAAGAACTAACACTTCTCACCTCTCTCCCTTCCTGTCTGTCACTATCTGTCCCTGTCTCTGTCTCTCTCACTTAAAAAAAAAAATTAAAGGTAAGAGCTGTGGACACTTAAAGGCCAAAAGAAATTAAATTCACTCTCCTAGAAGAACTAATGGTCAATATTCCAGTGGCATTTTCTCACAGGAGGCAAATATTTCTCTCTTCTTGAAAAGAAACAGACCAGAGGCAGAAAACATCTGCTTCTATTTTAACCCATTTTCCTTAAAGCAGGAAATTTTGTAACCCAACTGAAGAACGTTCTAACTGAAATATTCAATGAGTATATTTAGCCTAATTCTTCCTTTTGTGCTTAGAATTTAGAATACATTTGCCCGTAAGCACACTGAAGGCTAACTCACAACATGGCCTCACAGGTCCTTCCCCTCCTAAGTTGACAACATTCAGACAAAACTAAACAACCCCTTCATTAAAAATGGAAAATAGGTATATGATTTCACACATAGGTTGGATATTACACATAGGCTAGATAAAAGTGAAGTACTTACCAAAGGGAGGGGGTTGAGGAAGGGGGAGGGGGAGGGGGAGAAAGAGGGACAAATATATGGTGATGGAAAATGATCTGACTTTGGGTGATGGGCACACGACGCAACCAACAGTTCAAATGTGATAGGGATGCTTACCTGAAACCTATGTACTTTCACTGATCAATGTCACCCTATTAAATTAAATTTTCTAAATAAAATTTTAAAAAATAGAAAATATAATACATATACATATATATCAGTCAGTGAGAGGAAGACTAAATATTAGTAGACATAACAAGAAGAAAAGTTATATAGCTGCCCAGAGCTTTGTTTTTATAGCAGTAACAGAAACAGTGATGTTAACGACAGCTTACACTTACAGTTTTCTATGAGCTAAGTGCTGTGCTAAGTGATTTCTATGTGTTAACACACATAATCCTCAAATTCAATGAAGCATTATGGCTCTAATTCCCCAGTTTGCAAACAAAGAAAATGAAATTTAGTGGTGTGCCAAAAGTCATAAACTAGCACCAAGGAGAGACGAAATCTGAACCCAAGTCTCCCTCCGAAGCCCATGCTGTTAATTACTAACCTGCGACCCTCTCTCGCCTGGCTCCCTACACCTGCCATAGCCTGGACCTACAACTTTGTTAACATCAACTAGTGGTGTAACAATGATAAAGCAGTGATCTTCCCACATCCCAATAAAAAACTGTTAAAGCTAATTGTAGTCAGTATACTTTTAGGAGAAACCCTACTTTTTAAATTTGTTTTTCCAATGTTGTCAGTTTAAACTCACCCTTATCCAAAAACCTCTGTTTTGAATGACTCATTCCCTGGAGTTTCAGACAATTAAAGTTACTGTACTGAAGAATGGGAAGTTTGTGCAGTACTTCTAGTTCAAAAAAATAATATGTCAAGTACCAACACTGCATAAAAATACACACCTTTTACTTTTTAAAAACTATTGAAAGATAATTTAATTCCAACCAAAGAAAATAAGTAGTCAACTTTTAAAAGTGATATTTTTTGGAAAAAAATACTTTTTCAGGCTCTGATTCTTTGAAATCCCATATTTATTTTAAATTAATAAAGTTTAAGGAAGGAAGGGCAATAGGCTCTTAGAACAAATATAACACAGAGTTCAGTCACAATATATAGATTTCATACTTGCTCATGAAAATGTTCACAGCCTGAAATAGCAGAAACCTTTTGATTTGAGCCTGTTAGTCGTATGGACAATGCTGAGGTTCATTTAACTGTCAGAATAGTATTTTGCCACACAATGTCAACCAAGTTTCTGGTGCATGCTTATCTATAACCAAGATTCACAAACAACAATCAACCTTGAAGCTGTTGACATATTAATTACTATTTACTGCTTTTAGTCACAGAATATTTTGTCCTTCAAAACACTAAAACATAAGTATATTGATTCTCAGTTTCAAGTACTCATTCTTTCATTTTAATAAAATTAAATATAATTATACACAAAAACTTTTATAATTATATTTTTATGATTAAAATAGTAAGGTAACAAGTAGAAATTAAAATGCCATTTACTTTATTGTACATATAAATTTACATTTCAATTATTTTTTATTCATCTGAATAAAGGGAAAATTTCTGCACATCACTTTTCTATGTTTCTACAGACAATTCACTCTAGAATGATTTTCCTTAAACATTTTACTTATAAGAATTTTTCTTCAATCTGTTATTGCAAACAATTGTCATGATTTCTCAAAAAAAAAAGTTAAATTCTTTAAGTTTCTTTACTATTAGCAGTATGTTAAGGTTCAAGTTCATTTGACTTTATTTTTGCAGTGGTACTAAATCTCTCTCCAACTATATGATAAATGTTCTCCAGCAAACGTAAGCTGTAACTTGTAACTTTATATTCCAGCATATATTATATATAATATATGAGTACATCCATTAAGATACCATTTTTTATTCCAAATTAACTAATGAAAGCACACTGAATTAAAGGAAGCACAGTATAAATGTGAAGATCCTCCAATTCCTGAGAAAAAGCTTCAAACGTCCAAAATCAAGTTCAATACATCTGACAGGTGAGAAGGGATGCTCATTCCAAGTCAAGCATCAGTGGTAATTAAGGAAAGGATGTTGTACACTGCACGTCAGGTTTCCAAGTACCAACCCTTCCCCTTATACATAAGTATCAAAGCATCAAAATTATAAACAACCATATGTACATGTATGCAAAAATAATAGGCAAAGTGAAGTCAGTTTTGGGGTTAAACAAATATATGATATTAACGCTTGAGAATCTGACAGGAAGAAAAAAGAGAATATGTGATGCATTCTTAGAGAATATATTCATAAAAGATTTAACTTTTGCAAATATGAAAGAACATTTAGTCTGACGTGTGATGGCACAGTGGATATGGCGTTGACCTGGAATACCAAGGTCACTGGTTCAAATCCCTGGGCTTGTCTGGTCAAAGCACACATGGGAGTTGATGCTTCCTGTTCCTCCCAGCCATCTTACTCTCTCCCTCTTTCTCTCTCTGTTTCTCTCTCTCCTTTCTAAAATAAATTTAAAAATTAAATTCTGTTTTTTAAAAAACACCACACTAATAAAATGGTAGAGATAAATTAGAGATAAAACAGTGTAATGACAAGAGGAGTTGTCATGTGACTAGTATTTTGACAATATTGATAATGATTAACAAATACTGGACATTTACTATGTCAGTCACTTTAAATACATTATCTCATTTAATAATTTTTATAACCCTATGGAGTAAGTATCATTAATATACCCATTTTACAGATAAGAATACTGAGGCACAGAAAGCTGAAGTAATATTTGCAAGATCACATGGCTAGTGAGTGGTTCATTTGGATTCAAATATTTTTCTATCCTATGACAAAGCCAGAAATTTAAGAAGAAATGTCAGTCATTAATATGTCATTTCCCTAGGGCAGTGGTCGGCAAACTCATTAGTCAACAGAGCCAAATATCAACAGTACAACGACTGAAATTTCTTTTGAGAGCCAAATTTTTTAAACTTAAACTATATAGGTAGGTACATTGTTATTAACTTAATTAGAGTACTCCTAAGCCGGCCTTTGAGCCACACTCAAGGGGCCAAAGAGCCGCATGTAGCTCGCTAACCGCAGTTTGCAGACCAGGGCCCTAGGAGAACCAAAAAACATATTCCTCTCCATGTTCCCATCACCTACAACAAAAAAACCCACCACCACTACTTACTAAGAAAGGTTTTTTCTTTACTGAGTTTTTTCTAAGTTTTAAAAGGCCAACATATAAAAGTTAAAAATCCATAGAATATTTTAGAAGCTTCTTAAAATAAGTGAATTCTTTTCTGTGTCACTGAATACAACAGGGTCAATGTAGAAACTTTGAGATTATTATGTCTAACAAATGAAGGTCCCACTCACCAAGCTTATGTAGATATTACAAAAACCATTTCAATAGTAAGCATTTATTTTAGTATTGGCTCTCTGCCCAGAGAATGCCAAAATACATTTTAACCAAGTGGACAGAAAATGAAGCGGGATGGATATGAACTCCACTTTAAATCTACTAAGGTCTATATAACTCCACAATACAATTTCCTCTCTCATTACTTTATATACAAGTAGACTTAAGAGGTGAACAGGTAATTTTTTTAAAGTCCCATAATTCATTATCATTTTAACTCAGAATTCACATTTCTGTATACTTTAAACATATATTTTAATTGAATTTTAGAGATTAAGAGAAAAAAAAAACAATAAAGTACCAATCTGGTGGTCTGTAAAGTGACATCTGTAAAAAGACTAATATTAAAAGAATATACACAATTATATTTAACTGGAAAGAATCAGAATGATTGTACTCTGTGAGCACATATAAATATAGGAAGTTATTTATAGATCTTATGTGCAGCATCTATATATTAAGTTCTATAATAACCACTTCTCTTGCTTTTTAAAGTAAATATTAAACTTTACACTAACTGATTCTCAAGAGGAAAGAATTATAAATGTGTGACATCCTGTTCTTTATGTAAAAGCATCAGTGTAAAATAATAAAGAGCTAAAATGGTCCCGAATATTACCGTAGGTATGGAATCAGTTATGCAAACTCTGAGATTACTTCTCCCCATAAACATTACTTCACTACTTGCACAGGAACAAAAATAACATAAACTAAAAAATAATTTATACCATTTTTATAGCTGAGTTTTCCAAAGATTCCATTACAATTGAAATCATCAATACCTCATCAGGTCAAATTTCATTACAATAAAATTGATGGGAATTTCACATTTTTCACAAAGGAATATAGAAGTCCAAATAAATGTTCATTAACTTATAGTTTTAAAAAATGACAACTAATTTTTAAGCAGTAGAGTTTTTCAACTCTTGTTTTCAACATACATTTCAGTGCTACTGTATAAAACAAACTAGTCAACATGAAACAGTTTAAATAAACCATGAAGCATCACAACAGTCACAATAGTGACCAGCCCTCATTGTTCAGAAGGTTTACAGGCAGCCGCAGCCAGTCAGCTCAGCTGGTTAAAAGCCTCCTTCCAAAACGAAATGACAAGGCTGCCGGTTGGATCTCTGGTCAGAGCACACATAGGAAGCAGCCAATGAGTGTATGACTGAGTAGGACAACAAATGAATGCTTCTCTTCCCCCTATCCCGCCCCCCTCTCTCCCTACCTCTCTCTAAAAATCAATCAATAAATTAAAAAAGAAAAAATTAAGCCCTGGATGGACAGCTCAGTTGCGTGGAGCATTGTCACAGAGCACCGTCAGAGGCTGCCGGTTCAATTCTCCAGTCAGGGCAAATGCAGGAACAGCTCGATGGTCCTGTTTTTCTCCCTGCCTCTCAAAATAATAAAATAATGAGCACAAGGTTTGAGCAAGGAGTCATTCACTCTCCTGTAGCCCCCTTCCCCCCACCCCATCAAGGCACATATGAAAAGGCAGTCAATTAACAACTAAGGTGCCACAACGAAGAATTGGTGCTTCTCATCTCTCTCCCTTCATGTCTGTCTGTCCCTATCTGTCACATACATATTTATACATACATACATAAGTAAGATAAAAAGGTTTATAAGCACTGCAATAACTACCCCACAGAACAAAAAGTAATGGGTACCTAGATCTTCCTCTCCTGCTACTACTTGGTTGCATGAAATGAATCAAGCCATTTAGCTCCTTGGGGTATCGGCTCTCATCTGTAGAAGCAAACTAAACTTGATCCTTACTTAGTCTGCAAACTTTTAAAGCAGAATCCTAGCTACTCTCAATCCCCCAGAATAAAATAGATGAAAACAGACCAGCTCTGAACCCTCTCCAGCAGTAAATTCCTGAAGCAGCTCTGGGCAGCAACAAGGGCCTCAGTAGAGTGCAACCTGATCCCGTAGGAGACTGAAAATACGGATCACCACTAGAGCAGCCTCCAGTACTAACTCCCAAATTCTTTGTGCTGTAATTAAATTAACATGAGCACACATATTATTGCTCTCAAAAACATCAGTCAGACCAGATAAAGCAATTACAGAAAGTCATCAGGTTACGGCACAGTCCTGTTCCTACGACAATGACGTAACCCAAATTTTGGTGTAAATGGAAACACCCTAGTCTAAGTCACTTACCTATCCTAACACAGTTGTAAAAT
Organism: Saccopteryx leptura; assembly: GCF_036850995.1. NCBI lineage: Eukaryota > Metazoa > Chordata > Mammalia > Chiroptera > Emballonuridae > Saccopteryx > Saccopteryx leptura. The sequence continues at coordinate 240,858,870 of NC_089504.1, read as the reverse complement.
CATAATCTAGAATATAAAAACACAACTAAGCCATAGAAAAAGGAAAAGAACATAAACATACTGTACTGTACATTCTTCCACCACATGCAACCAAACTAGTTCACCCATGTAGTTAGTCCCTAAGTACGATGCTAATGGCATAAGCCAAAACACTCCTATCTCAATTTTTTATGTTTTTATGGGAGTGTCATAAACTCGAAATGTCATTTGTCAAGACTGTCATAACCCAAGGGCTCCCTGTATATTAAATAAATATTTATTAACCACAAATAAAACATAGCCCCTTCCTTAAAAGGAGCCTACAAGCTATAGGAGAAACAGATACAACCAATTACAATACAGTGGTACCTTGAGATACAAGTTTAATTCGTTCTGTAACTGAGCTCGTAAGTCAGTCAACTCGTATATCAAACAAATTTCTCCCATTTAAAATAACTGAAATAGATTTAATCCATTCCAGCCCTGTGAAACATCCCCAAACCATCCTAAATTATGAAAAGACATGTTTTTAATTAAGAAACACACATGTATACTTCGCCAATGCATAAAAAATATATGAAATAAAAGAAAAAAGTGTTATTTACTACTGTATTCTTACCTTGGAGAAAGACGAGTGCGGCTAACAGTGGTGAATGGCAGAGGAGGAGGGAGGAAGGGAGGAATGGATGCAGGTATTGTAGACCCGTAAACTAAAACTGCACTTCCTTAACACTAAATGTAAACTAAAACTGCGTTTTCTTTACTTTAAACAAAACTAAAACTGCATTTTCTCTACTTAAAAAGAAACCACAAAAACTTAATTGTAAAAAAATGCACTTTCTTAACTTTAAACTTAACCTAAGCTTAACAATACGTATTTTTCATTTAATCACCACCTGTTCTTGCCTTTTTGGCTGCACTTTCAGCACTTTCACTTGCAGGACTTTTGAATAAAAATCTATCCAAAGAGGTTTGCTTTTGCCTGCCTTTTAAAATGTTATGGAAATGTGACAAAACAAGTGTCATTAAAAAGTGCTGAAGCACGACCAGTTGAGACTTCTTGTGGATGTTTCTTTTCAATGAAACTTGAAAGCTTCTCCCACATTGCCAGCATGTCTTTAATTTCACTTGTAGAAATCACTTCCTCCAACTCTACCTCCTCCTCAAAATTAATCTCTTGCAGAAGCTCCGTATGTTGCATCATCTGTAGCTCCTTCAATTCCTCAGCTGAGAGTTCCTCCTCATGTTCCTCGATGAGCTCATTTACATCACCCTCATCTACCACCAGACCCATCGACTTTCTGAGGGACACAATCTCCTCCAATGCTTCTACCTCAGTCTCGGTCTCTGGTTTGAATCCTTCCAAGTCCCTGTCTGCAACAACATCAGACCATAACTATTTCCATGCTGAGTTCAAGGTTATTCTTGTAACCTCTTGCCATGCCAAGTCAATAATGCCTAAACATATCACAATGTTTTAGTGATCTTTCCAAAACTCTCAAAGGGTTAGAATTGTATTCTCAGTCACCTCAGAGCAGCAGCAGAACAAGTGCTTTGTGTAAAGCTTTTTAAAGTTGGAAATGACCTGCTGATCCATAGGTTGCAAGATTGAAGTCGTGTTGGGTGGGAGGTAGAGGACTTTCACGAATTTGAACTCATTGAGAATGTCATCTTCAAGACCAGATGGCTGGGCTGGAGCATTATCAAGGATTAGTAATGCTTTCATCGGGAGTTTATTTTCTTGAAGATATTTCACTGCAGGACCAAAGACGAAATTTACCCATTCAATAAAAAACTGCCGTGTAACCTATGCCCTAGCATTGGTACGCCACATAACCTGCAGTTTTTCTTTAAGAATCTTGTGAGTCTTAAAGGCTTGAGGATTTTAGGAATGATACACTAGCAGTGAGTGGCTTTACTTTACAGTCACTGCTAGCATTTGCACACAATGCAAGGGTCAGACGGTCCTGTGGGTTTATGGCCTGGCAGCTTCTTCTCCTCTGCGGTGATAAAAGTCCTCCGGGGCGTTTTTTTCCAAAACAATCCTGTTTTGTCACAGTTGAACACTTGTTGGGGGATGCAGCCTTCCTTTGCAATAAGCACAGCAAAATGTGCAATGTACTCCTCAGCTGCCTTAATGTCAGCACTTGCAGCTTCACCATGCCTCACCACCAAGTGGATGCCAGATCTCTTCTTTAAATTTTCAAACCAGCCGTGACTTGCCTTAAACGTATCTTCTGCTGCCTCTTTTGAGGTTGATGGTTCTTTCTTCTTCAAGTCGCAGTAAATAATACGTGCCTTTTCGCATATTACAGTCTTCATCACTGTATCTCCTGCCAGCTCTTTCTCTTTCACCCACACCAGCAAAAGCTTCTCCATTTCTTCGTGGATATTTGTCCTTAATCGGGACAGAACTGTATCCCTTTTGCTGGATTTGTGCTTTTGATGGCATCCTTTTGTATAGGGATGGTACAAATTGTAGATGTATTACAGTCGTACAGCCTTGCCAGTTCAATCACTCGTACACCACACTCATGTTTTTCTATTATTTCCTGCTTCACTTCTATCGACATCATTCTCTTCTTCTCACCACTGTCCTTTACACTCACTTTCCTCAGTCCCATGATAGCACACAAAAAAAGTTAGTAAAAAAATGCAAAAATGATGCAAGAACGAGTACAGCGCACGAGATTTGACTTGATTCTGCGGTAATACGTGAGAATGAACGAGATGCTGGTGTTGTGCTGCCGATACTGGACCTGTGTGCCAACGCGCCAACTAGTAGCAGCTTCCCGAATCACGACTCATATCTCGAAATTTCACTCGGATCTCAAAAATACGGACCAAATCGTAGCTCGAATCTTTTATTTATTCATTTATTTTAGAGAAGAGAGAGAAAGAGAGAGAGAGAGAGAGAGAGAGAGAGAGAAGGGGAGGAAGAGCAGAAAGCATCAACTCCCATATGTGCCTTGACCAGGCAAGCCCAGGGTTTTGAACCAGTGAACTCAGCATTTCAAGTCGATGCCTGATCCACTGCACCACCATAGGTCAAGTCGCAGCTCATATCTTAAAAAAAAATTTTTTTCGTATATTGGTCTGCTCGTATCTCAAGGTACCACTGTACAGACAAGCTAAAGCTATTGTGGAAGTTGCAGAAAGTGCTACTAAGACACGTACTAGAGCAGCTTACTCAAAGTGGAGGTTTCGCATCATTCACTGATGAGCTGGCCCCACTTGTCTATAAACAGTTCAATTTCCTCACCAAAACCCTATGTCTAAAAAAAAAAAAAGCCAACAAAAAAAGAGACTTAGAAATAGGGCAATAAAATATGAAAGAGAAACACTTTCTGTTTGTTTAAGCAAAAGAGAGGATGCTGCAGCTGCAGGAGCCTCTTCGAACTGATGTGACATGAGTTATTACATTTAAACACAGACACTTGAACCAGATGGCTGGCTATTCAGCTAAAGGCTTCAGGCCTTGTCTCCCACTCTCAGTCACATGTGCCAACAAGGAGGGCACTAGTTTCCTGCTACAGCTTCAGTACAGATACACTGAGAATGACACATAGGACCACAGACTGGTAATAAAAACTGCTAACCAATATCACTTTGTCCATCACAATTGACATTTTTAAGATAGTTGCAAGTTACAAAGAAACACCAAGAATCAGAATTTAAAACCTGGGTAAAGAATTAATTTAAATGCCTTAAACATAAGCTATATAGATAATACACAATTCAAAAGTTGCCCTATATTAACAAATATTTCAAGCTCTGCTTACTTTTAGCCATTTGTTTATATCCTCAGTTTTCAGTGTTGCAGGTAATGACCATACTCCCCGGCATTCTCTCCAGCAGAGCTAAGTTGGTCTTCTTTCATTCCTGTAATCTCCTAACCCTCCTGCCACCAAGAAATGCTATCTTCTTCGTCACAGAGCATTGTCACTCCTCTCTTCAGCTCCTTCAACCCTACCTCTCATCTAGTCTCCTTTCACATCTCAGTTCAAATTACTTCCTAAGATAACTCTAATTTCCTTTTATTAAGTCCCATCCATATTATCTATGTGGCACCATGCAGGTCACAATTGCTGTACTCAGTTGCTATTTTTTCACTTATTTGTGATTTTTTTAAATGTTTACTCCCTTCCCCCATAACCTAAATTCAAAAACTGGAAGTCAGATTTGTTTGTACATACCACTATACTCCCTAGTGCTTAGAGCAGTGACTGGCACAACATGCCGTTAATAAGTATCTGCTGAACAAATGAGTGAAGAGGGGGCATTGTAAAAAATCACTAAGTAAAAAAATAAAATTTTAAAAATCAGTATGTATCATTCAGTAGGAAAATTTATTACATTATCAATGACAATCCCACAACAATTTACTTTCAATGAGTGAAAAATATGTGAAAAGTACTCTTTAGCAAAGTTTTCATGCTTTGACTTCAATCATTAAGATAAAATTTTTCATACATGACCCCGTGTATTTACATCACAAAAATAATAGGGTATTCTTACTACAATGCCATAAAAAGAAAGAAAATCTTAACTTTTGAAACAGCATGACTGGACCTAGGGATCATTTTGCTAAGTGAACTAAGCCAGTCAGAGAAAGACAAGCACCATGTGATTTCACTCAAATGTGGAATCCAATGAACAAAATGAACTAACTAGCAAACAGAGACAGATTCATAGAGAGCAGGCTGACAGCTTTGGGGGAGCCGTGGGGGGGGGGGGGGGTGGAAAGATATAGCAAAAAAGGGTCAAAAAAAAAAAAAAAAGAAGACCTATGGACACAGACAACAATGTGGTAATTGTCAGGAGGGGGAGGTAAGAGGATGGAGGAAGGTATGTGGGGTAAATGGTGATTGATGAAGACTTGACTCAAGGGGAGAGGTAAACACACAATACAGTGTACAGAAATATGTTGTAGAACTGGGCACCTGAAATCTGTATAATTATGTTAACCAGTGTCACCCTAATAAAGTCAATTTAAAAAGAAAAAAATAATAGTGTATTTTAGACTTTAATCTTTAAAAATCAGGCTGTGCTTAAAAGCGACAAAATATTAAAGATGAGTTTGTAAAGATAAAGAACAGATAGAAAAATGGATTAAAAAGAAAACCCAGGCAATAAACTCCCTGAAGAGAATAAATGGTTTATAGAAAATAATATATTTCAATTTATTGTTAGAAAAAAACAGAAGGTATAAAATTGCTGGCAAGATAAGATTATGATTTTTTTTATAGATGAAAAGCGTTCATCAAAGGCATATTAAACAACTGATTTTTTAAATTGGGAAGCAGCAGATTAGATGGCAGCTTATAAAGGATGTAACACTTCATTATACAAATGTCACAATCAACAGCCCAAAATATATTACATATCATTCATTCTTCCTTGTTAGTTATGTTGACTTACAGATTTGGAGGCTTATTTTTTTTCTCACAATATTTATACTTCCAAAAATCCTGTTCTTTAGTAAGGGCCATAGAAGTACTTATTTTATACAGAGATCACTTTGAAGCATCAAGAGATCAATTCATCATATTCTATATAGTCCATTAAGACACAAATTACTGTGGAGAGACGCAAAATTATAATATCAAATGGTAACCATTTAAACGTAGCTACCTTAGGAAAAAAACTGTGTATCACTATGTACATATTCCAGTGTGTTCTTTAGTCACCAAGATTTTTATTTTCCTGACTTTCTTGTTCATTATTGCTTCACTGCTAACATTTTCTTTTGACATGTATTGATCATGCTAATAGCTATAATACTGCATTTCATGCCTGGAATTGATGGACTGCATTTTATAAAAATCCATATAAATTGACAAATGAGTTTATTTAATGATGTTTACTCAAAGAAATGACATTTTCACCACATTTGAAATATTCAAGATAAAATGTTAGTTTTAAAAAAAAACACACAACTTAAAAAGTCATTTTAATACTTTTTAATAATTCACATGTAATTTTCACAAATCATCTAAACTATTGTACCAAGTCTATCACCATCTCCTCTTAAGCCAACCTAATTCTGTGATCTCTACCTGTCCAAAGTATAAAACAAACAGCCACATGTAAATGTAGTTCTCAAAGTTTAAAATTAAGAAATTTTTGTTCCTGGCCCTGGCCGGTTGGCTCAGCAGTAGAGCATCGGTCTGGCGTGTGGGGGACCTGGATTCGATTCCCAGCCAGGGCACATAGGAGAAGCGCCCATTTGCTTCTCCGCCCCTCCCCCCCTTCCTCTCTGTCTCTCTCTTCCCCTCCCGCAGCCAAGGCTCCATTGGAGCAAAGATGGCCCGGGTGCTGGGGATGGCTCCTTGGCCTCTGCCCCAGGCGCTAGAGTGGCTCTGGTCACAACAGAGCATCGCCCCGGAGGGGCAGAGCATCGCCCCCTGGTGGGCAGAGCGTCGTCCCCGGGTGGGCGTGCCGGGTGGATCCCAGTCGGGCGCATGCGGGAGTCTGTCTGACTGTCTCTCCCCGTTTCCAGCTTCAGAAAAATAGAAAAAAAAAAAAAAAAAAAGAAATTTTTATTCCTAAATATAAAATCCTTAATGTTAACAAAGAATTAACTAAAATTAGCCATGAGAATAAAAGTACAGTACTAAACAGAAGTAACAGACCTCTTTATTTAACTCATAGAATAGGAGGATCTGCTGTTTAATAAACATTTGGGGGGGGGTGACAGAGATAGAGAAATACAGAAAGAGGGACTGATAGGGACAGACGGACAGGAAGGAAAAGAGATGAAAAGCAGCAATTATTCATTGCAGTTCCTTAGTTGTTCATTGATTGTTATCTCATATGTGCCTTGAGAGGGGGGCAGGAAGGGGTTGTTCAGCAGAGTGAGTGACCCCTTACTCAAGCCAGCGACTTGGGGTTTCAAGCCAGTGACCATAGGGTCATGTCGATGGTCCCACGCTCAAGCCACCGACGCCACACTCAAGCTGGTGAGCCCGCGCTCAAGCTGGCAACCTCGGGGTTTCAAACCTGGGTCCTCTGCATCCCAGTCCAACACTCTATCCACTACACCACTGCCTGGTCAGGCATAAACATTTTTGGACTGAATGAATAAAATAGTACAAATCTTTGTGATGAGACGCTGTTAGGCTCCTTCCCCACTTACACCCTGGCCTCCAATCAGAAAGAGGATGAGAAAACTACAAGTTTTAAATGAGGGCAACACATAAGCCTGCAGAATCCAATTAACTGTACATGTAAAACTTTAACCCTGCCAGATACTCCTTAAAGTCTTCCTGTTTTATAAAGTCCTATGATATCAGTTGAAACTTAGGGGTGATTCAAGGCAAGATGCAAAAATAAGAATTCTCTTCTTCAACATCACTGAAAAGACAGTCCGCTGTTTAAATAATTCCAATAATTGTTGTATGAAGGAGGAATAAACAGTGCCAGGCATATAATATAGATACTCAAATACTTAACGAAAGAACATGATCCAAAATGGAAACCCACCAGGTATTACAGACCAGGTCAGGGGGGTAGGAAAAACCCACCCTCTGAAATGAAAGCCAATAAGAAGACACGAAGAAGCCTAAAGGAGTCCTCAAAGTATGACAGAATCCAATCAGAGTTTGACCTTAGAAAAACAATTACTAAAATGTAAATACTATAGTATTTATAATACAACTGTCACAGCACTGAATTATGAGTCAATGGGACTTTGGGTGATGTACTGTTTAAAGGAATTAAAAGGAGTTCATCCAAAGTAGAAACAATGCCAAATATGACAGGCACTAAAACAGAAATGTGCTCACTACTGTGTACAACACACTAACAGGCTTTCCATAACTGGAGTGAAACATCCAAGAAACATACCCAACTCCTTTGATCCTGTGTTCACCAAGCAACCTTTTGACACCTACCTTAGTTTCCCATATACTAAGACACCATGAAAAAGAGATGTTGGAAAACAATGAGGTTTCCTAATTGTTTTCCAACATCTAAAATTATATCCACCTCATTCTTTATTAACTACCAAGCATTATGTGTTATAACTCAACTTCTGAATGGCTTGGGTCCCTAGAGCTGCATCAAACTTGGGAAAACTGATGAAACCATAGAGCAGAAAATGCTAGCCTAAAGCAATGTTCTCAATTAGGCAGTAGGCACACCATGCAAAAAGTGCTGGACTGCAGAATCTCAAAGCAGTATCAATGAACTTGCCATATTCTGTCACATTAACACCCAAGTCTAAATGGATATTTTACCTAGGTACAACTTTATAATAGTATGAATTGATCATTTAAAATATACTGGTTCACTGAGTTATACAGATCTTGTATATGCTGATACATTTTACCATATAGTATCAGAAAATAGTATTTATTAATATCAATGATCTCATCAGAAAAATCTTTAAGTGTTGGGAATCTATCAACTCACAGTAGCTGATACAAGTTTATAAAACCGGATTTTCACATGAAATCACAAATTTTATCATTAGCAACAAATACTGTTAGTTTTCCTTGACAAGCTCACTTTGTTCTTTTTGCAGAAAATATCTGCCAAATGCCTAAGCCAGAATAACCATAGCTTGTCACCCGTTCGTTCAAGTAGAAGTGGTGATCCACCAAAAAACTGCCTGCTTCAACACAAAACTGAGCTAACTGCACAAACGTGTTCCCTTGAGAAAACCGCCATGTGCAACACAGTGCTTTATGTATATTCTTACCTCTCTCAGAATATTAAAAAGACAGATACTCAAGGGTCAGGATTTAATGTTAGTAATTTTTACTTCTCCATGAACAAGGACATTCTTAAGTGAAATCTAAGGTTTTGTCCTCTGTGAATGTGTGGCAGTGATGCGTACAATGACCACTAGTACAGTTTAGTGTCTCCGCCTTGATTCATAATGAGATACCTGGCAGGTTTATCCACCACTGTTTTTGCATCATCAGTGCAAACACCAACACAGAAAAAACAAACAAAAAAACGGGAGGGTAATCTCTTAATATTACAAATGTCTTCTCAATCCCTGAAAGACTCTAAAGGGCTCCTTCTCACCTCTGCCACTGCAAAGTATACTTTGAAAATTAATGGCCTAAGGTTTGTCGAATAACCATCCAAAAAATGTCCAGTGGACAGCTTTGCCTGAAATAGCCTAATGGCTTCTCCCCCAGAGATTTCTTTAAGCTGCAAAGATGAAGGCTCCGTGGATTTATAAAGACCTCTAATACTTCTTATACTGAGTTAACCCTGTTATTCTGTAATTTACATCCACTTCTTGTTGAATAACACAAAATAAGTTTTTGCCTACAGTGGAGCCGATTTTATAGGTCTCCAAATACCTAAAATGTTTTTTCCTCTTTAGGCTAAATATATCCAAGTGTCATAACCATTCTCCAAATGACATGGTCCCCAGATTTAGCCCCATCCCAGTCATCCCTACATCATGGAACACAGTTTTGAATCCTTCTTAAAACAAAACTTTCTAAAATAAACATATAACTCGACTTCTCTGATGAAGACAGAGAATGGTGAAACTGCCATGGCAAAGTTTGGCACAAAGTTCTCAATATATCATATATTAGTGTCCAACCTTCCTGCAGTAGTGTCTTCTGGGGGATAAGCATCCCCACGTTACAACATTATGCCTCCTTCCAACCCATTTTAAGGCCAAAACCATGTATTATACTGAGTTCCTTCCCACAGCAGACAACAGCTATCACTCCCAGCCCAAGACCTAATAGCTTTCATAGAAGATATTACAGACTGCCATATAATTGAGGTAAGAAAAAAATGTCTTGCTCATCTTTGGATACAGGTGCATGGTAAACCAGAAGCACTTTAAAAAAAATGGTTTGCCAAACTAGTGATCTTCATCACTAATACTTATGGGAAAAACTAATAGCTCTGGGAAAAAGTATAGATTCCAGAGGAAATTTTTCAATCAAAAACTCCCTTCTCATGTCTTAAAACATAAATGTAAGATCTTAAAATAAAAATGACAATGACTAAACATAACTTGGGCAGGTATGGCACTGTGTGTTCTTTGAATGTAATTATCAAATATATCAATAAAACCACTACAAACAGAGAGACTAAGAAAATTAAGATACTAAGTCACCATGATCCAGAGATATGGGCAAAAACATAGAACTATCTTATTAATACGGGAGGACATAGGGTAGTAAAATTTAAATATTGTATAATAAAAAATATTTATGCTATAATGAAAAGTATACATTCCTGTTTCATAATTCTTTTCCGTCTTTCCCTGCAAGCATGGCAAGATAATTCAACCAGAGATGTTTAACACATCATACACCCTTTCCTCAACAGCCTTACAAGTATGTGTGTGTCAGGAATCAAAATTGTGTATGTGAGATGTAGTGGGTGGGTATTTCCAAATACTAGCCCAATGACTGGCAAACAAAATGTCACCCACAAAACCATTTGTTTTTATTTCCACCTCACCAAATCAATAAAAACAAAAATTGCCTTAATTACAGAAAATCGAAATGAAAAAGGACTACCCATAAAAGGTCAGTTGACTGAATATTTTCACACTGCACTTAAAAAAAAAAGTGCTTCCATCAAAAGACTTAAATATTTCCAACTTACTTATGTGTGTATATCTGTGTATATGTAAACAATTTAAATATATATTTTTTTGGTGTTAGGAAATACTAGAGATTTCTTTTTCTTAACTCATGTTAATTATAAAATTTTAATATAAAACTGACTCTGACTATATTTAAACTCAGAGAAATTATAAACACATTAAAAAGCAATGTTATGTATATTGGTTAAGGAAAACTGGGAAGGATTCTCAAGATCAAAGAGTAGTGCCAGGTAATAGGGTCATTCACACACCTGATCAGTGAACACCTTTTTAAAAAATGTTACAGGAGATAAGACTTTAAGAAAGAAATGGGAGAAAGAGGAGAAACCAAAGTTATCTGGACAAAGTTCTGAAGTACAATCATAGATGGATATAGTCGTTCTCCAAAGAGATAGTCCCCCATTAGAGAATTAGTAGTGGTCTACCAACCACAATTCGGTATACTCTGAGTCTATGGCCATATCTATTAAAAGGAGGTTAAGTAATTACCTAAAAGGGTTGTTGTATAAGATTCCAATGATATACCATCAATCATCAGAAAAATGCTGGTCACATTTCATGACTGTCAATGTTCTTTATTTGAGTATCTTTATAATCCAAGTGACTTACTTTGTGGCTTTTTTTCCCCATTCCAAACTGTTAACTGAGCTAACAGGAGCAACTGAAAGGCTTTAACCTGTCTTTGTGGCTTGGCCACACGGCCTTGGTTATAAAACCCCACCCTACTGCTGTTACAACAGGACTCTTTATTACTGTTCTTGGATATCTGTGCAATGGAGCTCAAGAAAGAGAAGACACAAAGTTTAGAATGTGAGGCTTAATAGAAGCCAAAGACAAAAACATTTTCTGGAAAGAATAAATGATTACATATATCCAAAGTCAAGTCAAAAGGAATGAGAACTTAATTTTTTTTAGTAAGACCACTGGATATAAACAGAAGAATGTGATGTGTTGAATAAGTCTACAAAGATTACAGTTGTGTCAGGCAGAAGTGCTATTGGGCCAAGGACCATCTCTTGACCAATCAACATACATTTCTAACATGCCAGTATTTCAATGTCGACTACCAATGAACAAAGGCAAAGCTAAGGAAATATTCACCTGCCTGTCCCTTTCTCTTTCTCTCATGACCTCACTTCCAATTTCACTAGGGAAAGTAACTGAAAATAATTTTCTCAGACACCCAACTCCACATCTACCTAAATATCAGAACCTGGGGCTCTCTTCTATTACCATAAATCATTGGTACGCAACCTGGGAAGTCATGACCTCTAAGCAACATTTGGGAAATTCTGGAGACACTTTATATTGTCAAGACTTAGGGCAGAGGAGTATACTACTGGTATCTAACTGATTGAGGCCAGGGATGCTGATAAACATCCTACAATGCATAGGGTAGTACCCCAAACAATTACCCAGTCCAAAATGTCAACAGCACCAAGATTGAGAAACCCTGGCATAGATGAATATTCCATGCTCCTATCAAAAGCAAGTCCCTGGAGGATAAACTAGCTCCCATCCCCCTCTCAGCTACTATAGGACACAGGTCCATCAGTCCTCACCTGTCATTATTATATCAATTTGTGTACAATAAAAGGTAGGATCTTAATTAAATGAGTCCAATAAATTTTACTCTAAGTAACATATATTTTAAGATATCTAAAGATTTGATTAGTCAGATCTAAAGGGCCAATGAGGCTGTAGCAGTTCTGCCTTGACATATAATCATATTGTTTATATGTGAAAGAAATTTCTAAACTGAAAACGAGTTCTTTCTTAAACAGAAACATTCATCTTGAAATCTTAACTGTACACATCATTTATGAGCATTCTTTCCTTTTAAAAAAAAGTTACAATCCAACTTCTAAATTATTTTCTCATTCAAGCATTTAGTCTTTCTTCTGTTTGAGAGTACACATGACATCAGCTAAACCTAAACTTCCTTTGCACATCATCCAGTTGGAATCTGGCACTGACAACTTCGACAGCAGTAATACAAAACACTCCTGTCACCACAAACTGTAGTATAAAACAGTCGTTTCTTTTAAAGTAAAGTTTTCATTAAAATAATGTTTGTGAGATGGAACAAAAAGGGATAAAAGATTACATTTCTACAGATCATAGGTTTTTATTTTTTTTAATTGAAACACTAGAAAAATCTCAAAACAAACTTTTTTTGGTGGGGGGAGGTTGGTTATTTAAATATACTCATTACCAATGCTAAACCCTAAAATCATATCTCAAATTGCTATTACCACAATGAATTTTGGGGAACTGAAATCTCATGGAGTTTATAACCCACAGGGCTCAGCACCTTTCACTGCCCCTCATGCCTTCTCACAGTTTAAATTCCATGGCCAGACCCTGGTTCAGTGGTAGAGCATTAACCTGGTATGTGAAAGTCCCAGGTTCGATTCCTGGTCAGGGCACACAAGGAGAAGTGACCATCTGCTTCCCCACCCCTCCCCCTTTTCTCTCTCTCACTCTCTCTCTTCCCTTCCTGCAGCCATGGCTCAATTGGTTCGAGCATGTTGGCCCCAAACACTGAGGATGGCTCCACGGAGCCTCCACCTCAGGCACTAAAAATGGCTCAGTTGCAAGCATGGCCCCAGAGGGGCAGAGCATTGGCCCCAGACAAAGAGACAAAGGCTGCCAGGTGGATTCTAGCCAGGATGCATGTGGAAGTCTGTCTATCTCCCCTCCTCTTCTCAGATAGATAGATAGATAGATAGATAGATAGATCAGTAAATGAATAAATATAAATAATTCATGGACAGTCATTATAATCATTCCCATTCATAAACATCTTCATCTCCCTTGGTCCTCTCTCATTTCTTTGTTAAATCCAACTTCTTAGCTAATCTGTATATGAACCTGTACAATTGAATGTGTCTACAGAAACCCAGAAAAACTGGTCTTACTTTAAGCTCAAAACCACAACATAAGTGGGTCCCTGCCACTGTATAGAAAATTTATCAGGTTTACCTAGGTCCTTGACTTTAGTGCTCTTCTAGAAGACTAACCCTTTTCTTCTGTCATCTTCACACATCTCTGACACCTCTTCCTCTAGCTCTGCTCTCAGTGATGACCTTGCTTCCTTTCACCATGACGAAACTGCTGATGAGAATTCCCCATCCCACTTCTACTACCTATCTGTATCTGTACCCATCAACTGTTTCTCCCATCCTCGCAGATATGTAATTGCCCTTATCCAAAGCCACCCCCCTTCTGTTCTTTCCCCCACTGCCTTCTGCTCAGGGAAGAATACCTAACACTACTCCAGGAGAGTCTACTCATCCTCTCCTACACCTTCTTGTTCTCTCCTCTATCATTCTTAACACATAAAACAAGTTTGAAAAAAGCTGAAGGGAAAAACAGAGAAGCACAGATGCCTTCTCAAATAGAGATCCACAAAATACAACATGGAAACCAATGGACTCCGACAAACATCTTATGCATATCCCCAACCTGAGATTTTGGTCATTATTCAAGAACCGCCTACTTTAGAAAGTCCCCCCCTCCTTCTCCCACCCCGAAGTATCTGCAGGGCACTTTAGCATACTTTGATCACCCTGCTAACATGCTGCTTGCTCTTCAGTGCTACAGAAAGATATGTATGTTTACCGCCCTTCTTGAGATTTTAAGCTCTTTAAGATTAAAGACTGTGTTTTAGGAACTACACCACCTGGCACACAGCAGGCAGGTGGTGAATGTTCATCAAAGAAAGGAAGGAATGACTTTTTACATGAATTTCCTGTACTTTACAAATTTAGAAATAAGTGACCAACAATTTACTGAGAGAAAAGCTTATTTAAATGTATGACAATCACCTCTTAAAAGGATCACATAAGGATTGGCAAATAATAGAAACCCACAATGGACAAAAGTTTATAACAACTACTTGCCTAAGTATAAATATTGGGAAATATATTCAATGGTTAAAGCGGCTCTGAAGATTATAATTGCACTAAGATTTCTGAGAGTTTCACAAACTATACTGTGATTAAACATTTTCATAGTTTTTAATGAAATGTCACCTATAATCAACTTCTTCAGTTTAGTGATACTTAAATATAAGAATTGTAGGCTACATTTTAAAATCTCAATCCATAAAACTGAGTTAATATATAAAGTAGTATTAAAAAGCATACCAAATAAAATGATAAGTATCACCAAAAATATTTTATTTTAAAATACCAAATTTCTAATTTCTAAACACCTTATAAATTCCTGAACTGACAAATTCTAGTTTTTATAAACAAACTTGTCTTTTGGTTCAGAGACCTTTAAGGCAATTCTGTAATACAAGCAGATACTCATTAAGGTAAAATGTCATTTTTCAACTGTACGACAAATATTCCAGTATGTTCACAACTTATGAAAGTTTATTTCTTTAAAAATTCAATGTACTCAATGAAATTAGATAGCACTACTTCTTTAGTGTAAATAAAAGATAGGAAAATCACCATCAGATTATTTCTCTAAGAGGGTTACAAATTTTCCTTGTGTAGAAAAAAAGGGTGTGTGTGTGTGTGTGTGTAAAGATGATCACAACAAAAAAGGTTGCCTTGACAAAATAAATAAGACCTGTCTTTGAGATAACTGGGTTAGGACAAAACTCCAAGGACTGCAACATCACACTGCGGAAAAGCCAGCAAATCTCCAAATACAGTTTCCAAACCACCATGCCAACTACCCTTAAGCCTCATTTAAAGAAGATTACTGCCTACAGTCTAACCTCACTGTGCCACTGCTTCAGTAATGAATCCAAAGAACTGATTACACAAACATGGGTTTCAACATTAGCTACAGAGACACACTAAAGAAGGCCATTCAGCATTCAGAAAGTCAGAACCCCTCTGGTAAAGTGACTACAATCTTTAGTTATACCTTAAACTTTTAGGATAATTATGATCAATCTGCAGCAACCATAATGGATGATATTCTGTTGCAATATTAAATAATGAAAAGCAACAGAAGTAAATTAGCAGTTACAGAACAAGAATGGTATGCAAAACAGTTTTTAAAACTGCATAAATAGAAACTGTATACTTTCAGGAAATGTGAAGTACAGTGTGTCCGTAAAGTCATGGTGCACTTTTGACCGGTCAGAGGAAAGCAACAAAAGACAATAGAAATGTGAAATCTGCACCAAATAAAAGGAAAACCCTCCCAGTTTCTGTAGGATGATGTGGCAGCATGTGCGCATGCGCAGATGATGACGTAACGCCGTGTATACAGCAGAGCAGCCCACGGCCATGCCAGTCGAGATGTGGACGGTACAGAGGAAAGTTCAGTGTGTTCTGTGGCTCGCTAAATTCGAATCCATGACCAAAGTGCAATGTGAACATCTGGTGTGTTTATAACGAAGCGCCACCACATAGGAATAGCATTACTCAGTGCGATAAGTAATTGAAGAAAACCGGCAGTTTGGTGGAGAAACCCCGTTCTGGTAGGACATCAGTCAGTGATGAGTCTGTAGAGGATACGGGGTAGCTACCTAAGGAGCCCTAAAAAATCTGTGCGTGAGCCCACATCGAACTGCACTGAATAGGTATGAAACTGGGAGAGTTTCCCTTTTATTTGGTGCAGATTTCACATTTCTATCGTCTTTTGTTGCTTTCCTGTGACTGGTCAAAAGTGCACCATGACTTTACGGACACACTGTATGTATAACAAAGAAAAGAGGGATGTTTTCAGCTAAGTGGCAACTAGCCAATGTCTCACTTTGAATCAAATCTGTCACTGAAATGAGACTTTCCAGGAAGCAATTAAGAATAACAAAACTCTAGGCTTCAAAGAAACATAATTTAAGAAAAAATTCTGGGGCAAATACTCAAAACATCAGTGAAGTAACAATAAATCATTTATCCAACCTGAAATCTGAACAATTTCCGGAGATGTCAATTACATCAGACCTCTATCTAAAGCTGCAGGTCTGAACTACCTTCCTGATGTCAAATATTCACACATATGCACAAAATCAATAAAAGCCATTATTTTGATTTAAATCATATATCTAAAAACCATTAACTATTTATCACTGGAATTGGCATCCCAGGTTTTACAGGAGAACTAAAAGGCATTCTTATTAAAGTTTCAATACTATGTAAGGCTTATTTGACAATCACTACCAAATATTTATGACCTATGCCTGTTAGAAATAGTATTGTGCATACTGGAGGAATTTTTCACAAGAATACAGTGTTTGAGTTTCAAAGGATGTATTTAGGAGTATTATCATAGGAAGTGTCATCAGTGTTAGTAACAAAAGACCTAAGAAAAGCCAGGACATCCAAAAGACTTGTTTTGTATTATCCACAGACCGCAACTCAAACAAATTTTATCAAAACGTACACCAAGAAACTTTAACATTACACACATTTTCATTCTTGAAATATCTCATTTCATAAAAAATTCATAACTGGTGAAGACTGGAATTCATCTGATCAAACTATGAAAAACTACAAAATTTTTTACTCTCCAAGTGGTCAGTAGAAAGCAATACTACTGAATGACTAAAAAGAACAGATAAAGACAACACATTAATTATTTTTAAAAATACAGGAAACCTATACACTAATTGGAATATGAGAACAAGACTCACTTGATCACTGTAACACAATATCATCCCTGTAGTGCTATTTCCAACACAAATTTTCCAAGGGTGTTTCAAAGATTTTTGTAAAATTGCTCTTAGGCAATACCTTAGGAAAATCAACAGGATTGCTGATCATGACATTTAATAACATGCAGTGTCCAAAATTGCTTAGTACATCAACCAATGCCCTGAGTAATCTAATTCCAACCTACATTTCTGACCTACTTCCTATTACTCCTGGCCCTGCCCAGTTATTACAAAAATACTGGGCAGATTTTTCTGGTCACATGCTTTTCTTTCTCCATGCTTTCATTCATTATATTCCCTTCCTTGGAAATAAAATCTTCTCATTTCAGCATCTCATCACACCCTGCTTTAAAAGCTCATCATTTTCAAATACTACCTCCTCCACAAAGCCTTCCCATTTCTCCCAAGAAGCAATAATCTCTCTTCTGAATACTACAACATAGCTATAATTATTTTACAAAATAGCATTTTGTATATAACATTATACTTAGTTATATATCGTAATGTTTTCTCTCCCATACTTGATGGAGTGCCCTGTGACTGAGTCACACCTGTTGAATCAAAACAGTGAGGCATAAAGTCCAAAACCAGAAGAGATTAGGTATTAGGGTTATAAAAAAAGCAGTCTTCCTACCGACCCCATGGGGGAAAAGGAAATTTTGATTTCAATACCTGCATTCTCATTCCCACTCAGGGACTTTATTGCATAGCATATTGTTTTTCCAGGAATAAGTAATATGAATCCAAAAAAATTAAAAACTTTAGAATATCTCACTTAATTGTCACAGAAATCCTTAGTTAGGCGTGTGATACTAAGCCCATTATATAGCCGAGGAAATTAAATCTCAAATGATTAAGTAACTGATTACAAGGTCATTACAGCAACGTGGAAAACGCTGGTACCAGAGTCCAAGCTTTTGTTTCACTATACTATCCTGCTTCTGGGTAATCATTAGCAAAACAAATATAAAACTCGGGGTACGGCAGGCAGACATACTAAAGAGCAAAGACACGGTGATAATCATTATAGTCTTCTCTAATTCCAAGACTACATGTTTACTGCATCTCTAGTAGATTTGTGTTGTTCCTCTAAATAGCAACCTAGAAAATGTGTTCCCAAGTCTACACTTTGTAATAGAAATTTCTTACCCTAACAACTCTAACCCCTCTTTTCCAATGCTTTCCCAAAATGTCAGCTCCCAACAGCTAGCTGCTTACTGCTAGGCCACATATGGCATGTTTATCAATACCCAACACGTTTTGTGCTCAGACTGCTCTCACTTTGCTACCCACACTTGTCCTAATTTCGTGTGTTCTCCAGGCAAACTGTCTTAATGACCCCAGCGCACAGATTGCGGCCTCTTGTATTACCTAAAAAATCATTTTGCTTTTCATTATATGTGCTTTCATTTCTCTGCAGAAGTCAATGTATTTTACTAGTGGTCAAAACCGAAGACCCTGGAGCCAGATGCCCTTCTCTACTACTTATGTGTCCTTTGGGAGATGACTTAACTTCTCCGTGTCTCAGTTTCCCCATCTATAAATAGAAAATATTAGGATAGTCCCTACCTCATAGTAATGATATCATGATAAAACAAGTTAATACAAAAAAGTGCTTTTGAACAAGGCCTGACACAAATAATGCTTCAATGTTAGCAGCGATCATTGTCATTTATTCCAGTATCATGTTTAGTTTTATCTTCACGGAACTATTAACTATCCTACAAAGCTAGACATATACGGTTTTATTAATATCATATTTTATGATAAACTTTTAAGTCTTTCCAAAAAAGTTCAATTTACCAGGTCTTCTTAAACATCTCTTTTATTTTATAATGCAAAATATATATGCTAAAATTTTATTTCTATAATACAGACAATATAACTATGCTAAATCATAGGGGATGTAGAGAGGTAAATATCTATCTGCCCCATTAAATCTAGAATCTGCACTGATGCAATTGTTACATTTAATCAAACACCATGCAAACTATGAAGAATTCCTTCTGACATTAATAGCCAATTTCCCAAAGAAAGAGCAAGTGCTTGCTAAAAGATCTTAATAATCCACAGGACCTGGAGAGTACTGCCTTTCTTCTTTTTCTTTTTTAAGTTAAAAAGGCTTTTTCTCTCAACAGAAATCAGTGAAAAGCCTCTTGAACACAGCAAGCAGATAAGGTTGATTTTACCTACAATGTAAGTAAGTCCCTGTAGAATTAGAGTGACAACAATAAGGTCACTTTTCTCATTCACTGGGTTTATTCCTGTTTGTTCAGGCCTACAATAATTTGTGCAGTGTTACTGATGCCTCACTAGTATTACATTTAACATAGCATAATTAACAAATTATAAAATCACCATATCATAGCTGCTATTATTATTCCTAAAAAGAAATTTTAAACATAAAGAAAAATTAATTATATTATGGCCAACAAGACCTATTTTACATTTCTAAAACCATTTTTTTAGTAGTTTGAGGATAGTAAGTATTCATGTAAAAAAGTAAAGGGGAAAAAATATCTCTGCCCACATTAAATATGCATTATTCAAATCTACAATTTTCAAACAACTAGAAAAGGATGGGAACAGTCATGGAAATAGATCCTGAGTTGACTTCAAATTTTATATAGCCAGCAAACAATACAGATGCCACAGAAGCTAAGTAAAACAGAAAATAAGTCCTTGTCTAATAAAAAAAATTAATATTAGTTTTTAATTAAGCATCGTATCTTAAGATAACTGTATATTGTATTCACATGCAGTTATAATATTACCAAGACTTCATGAACCCTTTATTTAGTCTCTCCCAATGTTAAGTACTTGCAAAACTATAGTACAATAGCACAACCAGGAAAATGGCATTGATACATCAAAGTAACGAATATGTCTATCATCACAAAGATCCAAACTTTCCTCCCCTCCCATCCCTACCTAAACTTGTCAACCATTAATCTCTTCTCTGTACCTGTAATTCGGTCATTTTAAGGATTTAATAATAAGTGAAATCATGCAGTCTATAACTGTTGGGGTTTGCTTTTTCACTCAGCATAATTCCCTGGAGATTCATTCTAGTGTATCAACATGTTGTTCCTTTTTACTAACCAGTAGTATCCCAATGTATGAACATACCATAGTTTGTTTCATGCATTGAAGGACACCTGGGTTGTTTCCAATTGGAGGCATTTATGAATAAAGTTGCTGTGAACCCTGGTGTACAAGTTTTTCTATGAACATACATCTTCTCTTATCTGAAATAAATGCTCAGGAGTGAAATTGCTGGGTTGTACGGTAGTTGAATGTTTAGTTTTTTAAGAAATTGCCAAACATTTTCTATAGTGGCTGGGTACCATTTTATAATCCTGACATCAACATAAAAATAATCAAGTGCTTCCACATTCTCTCCAGCAGTTCGTGTTGTCACTATTTTTTTTAGCCATTCTTATAGGTGTGTAGTGATAACTGATTACACTTTTACTCTGCATTTTCTTAATGGCTAATTTTTGTATAAGTTATGAGACTTGGGTCAAGGCAGTTTTTTGCCTATGGATGTTCAATGACTCCACTATCAATGGTTAAAAAGGTACACGAACTTTCAGCATATGAGACTTGCACGTTTTGTTAGATTTACAACTAAATATTTTCTGAGCAATTATAAATGATATTGTATTTTCAATTTTGTTGTCCATGTGTTTACCACTAATATATAAAAATACAAATGAATATTTATCTTATATCCTATGACCTTGTTATACTCACCTTTTATTTTTTTTGTAGATTCTTTGGAATTTTCTACAAAAAACAATCGTGTTTTTCCAAATAAGAACAGTTTTATTTAATTCTGATCTTCATACCTTTTCTTTTTCTTTCCTTACTACAGTGGCTAAAACTTCAAGATTATATTGAATAAGAATGATGAAAGCAGACATCCTTGCCTTGTTCCTGATTTTAGAGGAAGAGTATTCAGTCTTTCATTATTAAATGTGTTAACTATGTTTTTGTAGGTGTTCTTTATCAAATTGAGGAAATTCCTCCATCAGCATTTTTCTAAAAATTTTTATCATAAATAGATAATTTTTTAACTTGAATTTGTCGCAGTTTGCAAAGGAAATTCATGAGGAAGTTTAGCTTTGAAATAGTTATCAATATTTTTCATTTTTATTAAGTTGAAGCTTTTGAACACAAAAAAATTGCTCCCTTCATAAATGTTGAATTCCTCTTTATTATACAACATATGCCTTACATCAACAGCTTCAAGCCCTATTTTTATCAGGAAGCAATTCAAAATATAATCACTTGGGCAACATGTCAAACAATCTCCTATTTTTTGTTAAATCAATTTATCAAAACTAAGTGCTCCTTTGTATTCTATGCCTTTACAAGTTCACTTGTTATAATTTCAGTATAAACTGTGATGTAGTACTGTATTGGTTGAAGCAACACAATTTGGCCTTGTCAATAAAAATATGAGACTTCCCTACCATGGGATGCTGCTGCTGCTACCTTGAAAAATCACAGCTTAGTTCATTCAAGAAAGTCATTTCCTGTCAAAAATTTCAAGCAAAATTCTATTCTCTAATCACTATCTAGATTGCATTTTAAAAGTTTTTTTAAAAATGGCCTAGTCTTGGAGAACAAAAATTTGCATAGCCTACATGCTAACACGAACACTGCCCAGGAGTGCTCTGCTTGTTTCCACAAAGGAGAACTGAAATGGGAGGAGGACCAATAAATAAGGTTCAATCAACAAAACAGTCTGGCTGGCCTAGTCTTCAGCTATAACTCAATAGTCCTTGAAATTCAGTTTCTTCACCCAGAGAAATGAGGCAGGAGAGTGCTTTTCTTTTCAAAATCGTGGTAATAAACACTTGTGACTGTAGTTGAAAAGCAATAGTACATTATGGAACTGAATAACTGGATTTCCAGCAAATAATTAAAATTTTTATTAATGAAAATCACATGTAAACAAGTAAAATTGGTGCTGTCAATAAGTTACTCAATGAAAATATCCATTAACTTTTCCCTCTAAATATATAAGAAGTAGAAAAACAATGCTGACAATGGAGGGTCCATTTACACTATGACAGCGGTTCTCAACCTGAACCTGTGGGTCGCGACCCCAGGGGGGGTCGACAGGTTGAGAACCGCTGCACTATGAAGTTTTAACTCTTTCTAGTGGCTAAGCTGTCCATATGGCTAAAGAATATGTTGGTTTTGTCTAAGCAAGTTAAGACAGACAAGTGGTTACAGGTTTGTATGTTTTAGTAGGACTACTGGATTAATAAAAGTGCGTTAATTTTAGTATTACATAGACATGGCTTCCAACAATCATCTACATCAGGGGTCGGGAACCTATGGCTCATGAGCCAGATGTGGCTCTTTTGATGGCTCGCAGATAAATCTTTAATAAAAAAAATAATAACATTAAAAATATAAAACATTCTCATGTATTACAATCCATTCATTTCCTACCGCTCATGTTCATGGTTACGGGTGGCTGGAGCCAATCACTGCTGTCCTCTGGGACAACACCAAATTTTTATTGGATAATGCCTAATGTACACGGGTCGCTGTATGGCTCTCACAAAATTACATTTTAAAATATATGGCGTTCATGGCTCTCTCAGCCAAAAAGGTTCCCAACCCCTGATCTACATAAATCATTCATTTTGAAGAAGATACATATCATTAGGAATCTTTCAAAGATGTATAGTCATTTGAAAAGTAACCACACAAGTCTAAAACACAAATTACAGATAGAACATCAGTTCAGTGTTCCCATCAAGAATAAGGACATTCTTTGCCTGGTGATAAACAGCATATTCACTTGAATCTAAATCTCCACCCAGGTGATGCATAAAAATTACACTGAGTCCCAGTGAAGGAGAGTCCAGCAGCAGGCACACAGCCTAGTGGAAGAAAGAGCATTGTGTATGTAGGGGAGCTGGCCTGTTCACCTGCACAGTGCAGGCAGCACCCATCTGACAGAACAAGGAGCCCAACACAGTGCTTTTCCAGTTCTGTGTCAATGTCAGCAGGCCTCTGGCTTGCTGCTTGCTATAAGGAACTCTTATCTCTGTTCTCTGCTTTATCTCTTTGTCCATTCTTCAGTCATTTAGAACAACCACAACTCTATTTTCATCAATAAGATGTTCTTCTGAGGCAAAAATGGGAGCTCTGGCTGCTTCAAAAGCAGTTACTCACCAGCTGCTAGCTAAAATCTTGAAAATTAGAAAGCAACACTTTATGATTTTTTAATCAAAGGCGCATAACATTTCAAATTGGCATTTACCATCCAGCAACCCATCCTCTTTTATAGAAAGCCAAAGGGGAAAAAAAGTTAACATGTTCACATAAAAGTAATCACTTTGAGAAGAAATTTTTACATAAAAGAACACTTACTTAGAAAATACCTGTGAACTCACAAACTCATTAACCGTAATAAGTACCATACAATGGTGTTTATGTAAGTATGGCAGATAAGTAAACATGAACTATTATTCATGACTTTCCTTCCACACACCAACAACTCAGTATTTTTTTTACTGAACATTAAAATTTTTGTTTGGTGTTAAAGGAGTCCTAAAAACTAACATGTACAAAAGTAAATTTAAGTATTTCATCTCTTCTCCTATCCAGGACTGAACTTACAATCAACCTTACATCACAAACTAGCCTCAATCTGCCCCTTCCTTCCCTGCCAACATAAAATTCTATGTTCAATTGACCCAAGAGTATTCAGTGTATCCTGTAAGGGTCATATACTAAAAAAAAAGGAAACATGCCTTTCTTATGTTGTCTGCCTTGAGCAGCTTTTCCTTCCTTCCCTTCCTAGTAAAATCCTACTCTTCAGCTACTTTTGTAGTTTTTATCAATAACCAAATAGAATAAATTACTTTCTCTCCATACAGAAGTGTAGGCCTGCCTCTTCACATTGAGACTTGTCTGACAACTTCACTCAGAGGATTGCGGGGCAATTTTTCAACTGGAAACCAACCTGAATGTTAGGTATCAATACTGCCCTAAGTTACAGAGGTAGTTACCTCTTAGTGTCTATTATCCTGCCTCCAGCACCTCCTCCAGGCTAAAAGCTCCTTAAAGGCAGGACCTAACAAAATGCCTCTTATAGTCAGAGCTGTTACCACTCACAGCTCTCCACAGAGTGGGGCGTGCAAATACTGTTTGATGAATAATAAAAACTGAATGTATGAACACACTTTAAGAAAATTGGTACAAGAAACAGAAGCCTTTAAAAGTACAATTACACAGTTAACATCTACTACTACCTCCCTTGAAGTCCTATTTCCCACCTCTCTTCCCTAGGAACCACTAACAGTATCTACAGCTTGACACATGATAAGGAACTGTATAGGTTATTACCTGATCCATTCAGAAAAAAAGTGATCATTTTCTTATTTGCTGTTCTTTCTCTGCTATAAGTATCTGATACTGTCTACCTCCGTAAGTCCCTTCCCTCTCCAGTCCCGTCTGTCTCTCTCATCTCTTCTATCTTCTCTCCTGTATCAGCTTTTACATGAGATGGCTAACCCACTTTATACAATACTGGCCAACCAGAGAAACACATTTTATTCTATGCAGTATATAGCAAGCCTTAATTTTAATAGATTTTGTAAAATAATCTCAGCCATTTCTGCCTAAGAAAATCAAGATGACAGTTCACACAAAAGTGATATAGGCAGCTTCATGCATGCTTTACTTTTATGTCAAATTGCTTCCCGTAGCAATACCCTCATCTCCAGGAAACACTAAGTCCTTATTTAGGAATACTAAACTGTGTCACCCTGACAGAAACTTATCTGACTTTTAAACATTCTTTATTAGAAAATACTTTCATCAGATGCCTATATTCCTACTTTCAGTATGCGTGTAAAGGCATTAATTAGTGCAGATTGCCCTAAAGCACTTTCAGGAAACAAGTTCCCATTTGGTTCAACAGTCATCAAATTTTAAGACTGGAACTCCATACTTATTGAACACTATTTTTCTGCATTCACACCTGCATCAGGAGAAATAATATTTTGGTCCACTATCAAATCCCATTCCCTCTCATCCCCCAAAATAAGTAACTATATCTTCCCTAACATGATAGTTCCAACACTGAAGAAGCTAATCAAATAAAAGTAATACCTTTTATACAGTAAAGGGCTTTGATTAGAAGGACAAATTATTTACCCAAAAAAAATATTTTCAAGTTGAAGGTTAAATGAACATTTTCTATCCTAGATTGTGTTTTCTAGGTAATAATAATTTAAATTAGCCAAAACACATTATGGGGAAAAGTAGGTTTACAGTTGTTTGTATGGAAAATAATATAATAAATAATAATATAAGAATGAACTCGCCCTAGCTGGTTTGCTCAGTGGTAGAGCGTCAGAATGGCGTGCAGGAGTCCTGGGTTCAATTCCCGGCCAGGGCACACAGGAGAAGCACCCATCTGCTTCTCCATCCCTCCCCCTCTCCTTCCTCTCTGTCTCTCTCTTCCCCTCCCGCAGCTGAGGCTCCATTGGAGTAGGGTTGGCCCGGGCGCTGAGGATGGCTCTATGGCCTCTGCCTCAGGCGATAGAATGGCTCTGGTTGCAACAGAGCGATGCCCCAGATGGGCAGAGCATCGCCCCCTGGTGGGCATGCCAAGTGGATCCCGGTCGGGCACATGCGGGAGTCTGACTACCTCCCCGTTTCCAACTTCAGAAAAATACAAAAAAAAAAAAAAAATGAACTCTGTTTCATGTACTCACAACTATGAACCTACTTCTGCCCCACCCTGCACTTTGTTATGGTTGAAAAAACAGTGGAAAAAAACAAACATCTTTTAAGTACCCTTTTTTAAAAAGCCTGTGATTAAATTCACTTACCAATGTAAGATTTGTTTGATAGTGACACCGATCCTCTGCCTTTTTTAAGTGTCTCATCTCCTTCTAAGACCACAAAAAAAGCACTGGCCACAGGACACTCATTTAACGTTTTCAAAGCATTTTTGTACTTTTTACAATGTTACAACTTAATATACTTTAGTCACTTTTCTCATCATACACTCTACAAATGATGCTAAACCAAAACATCATTTATAGCCACAAAAAATTTATTACACTTATTAGTAAAACACCATTTGCAGTTCAAAATAATTTGAAACATCAAGAGAAATTGGTGAAGAAAAATAATTTTTCTTATCAGGTCTAAATTGGAAAACTCTTGGGAATACAGTCAACTCACAACTGTTCAACTACCAATGAATTATTCAGCAGGCAGTATGTGAATAGTGCTAAGACTATGTAGAGACCGCTCTCATTGAGCCTTTGGCCCGATGGAAGGGGGAAAAGCACAGTAAAGCAAGCAAACAGTTTCCATGCATGAAGCCAATGATAACACAACGGAGATCTATGAAGTACACTAATAAAGAGAGTACACTCACTGAACCTTAATTTTCTATCAATACACTTGAATTGTTTTAATTGATGAAATTAGAGAATATTTCTCAGCAAGTAAAATATTTAAAATAAGCTGGTGATAGAGTATATCATAAAAGTTCTTGTCACATAGTAGATATGACAGCTACTGCTGCTGTTATAACTTATAAGGGGGGGCAGAGGGGCACAAATGGGCCCATCCTCTGAGTTTAAAACAGAAATATGATACAGAGAGAGAAGGTTACAACAAAAGAACAGCCATTCTCAAGAGTAATTAATAAACACATGTTAGCCTTAAAGACACTAGCAAGATTCAAAACTGTAAAAGAAAACTGACTCTACAAGACTATTGCATCAACTAAATATAATAGGCGTCCACTAGTTTGGTAAACAAGCCCCCATTGATGAGAGTGGCTATCTCACACTTAGTCTTACTTTTCCCTTAAGTACTCTATCCCAAAATCACAGTATCATCTGGAAATATTATCACAGGACACATAGAAAGGGGAGAGAGGGAAGGGGAGAGAAAGAGGAGAGGGAGAGAGAGAGGAGGGGGGAGAGAGGGAGAGTTGGGGGGAGGGGAAGAAGGGAAAGAGAGGGAGAGGAGGGGAGAGAGGAAGTGGAGGGAGTAGAGAGAGAAGGGGGATAAAGAAAGGTGGGGGAGAGGGAGAGGTGGGGGAGAGAGAGGAGGGGAAGAAAGAGAGGTGGGGGAGAGGGAGAGGAAGGGAGAGGGGGAGAGGAGGGAGAGGGAGAGGAAGGGGAGGGGGAGAAGAGGGGGAGGAGAAAGGAGGGGGGAAGAAACAGGAAGCATCAACTCCCATATGTGCCTTGACCAGGCAAGCCCAGGGTTTTGAACTGGCGATCTCAGTGTTCCAGGTGGACGCTTTATCCACTGCGCCACCACAGGTCAGGCCTGTACATTTTTATTTTAATATCACATAAATTTTGGTCATCAAATGTATTCAAAGAAGGGCTGTGATGCCTGAGATGAATATGTTTCTTTCACTAAAAAAATTTAAGGCTGAAGAAAAGGAATAAAAACAGACAATAAGACAGGAAATAAAAATGGTACACATAAATCAAAACCATAAAATAGTTTTTAAATAGTGACTTAAATAGTCTATAAATCTAAAATCTGTAGTAAATAAAAACGGTAACTTTGGTTCATAGTCACATTATCCAAGTACTTAATAACACATGCGAAGCAAAGGACATCAAACAGGAGGCAAGGACTTCGAGATCTCCCTACAATCAACAATACTGGAGTTTCAGGAGCATGTCCATAGATGCCTCTTTCAGGAAACCACCCAAAGCTTTCTGCCAATCTCAAATGGATAAATGGCCTAGAAGAGTCAGACCAACTCGTCTAAGACTGTCAGCTTCCAACATTCCTATTCTTAACTTTCCTTGACAATGAACAACATAGTAAGAAAACAAGTTACAAGAATAATTAGATTAAGAATAAAATTAAAAGAAGCTACCATTAAAATTCCATGGAAATCTTTTTACAGCATGAAATATACTTTATTCTATTTGTAAGCTACAAATTTGAAAATTTAAAGTTTTAGGAAACTAAACTAGCTTTATAAAACAGATGTTGTCGCCTGTGCTATTTAATCAATTCAAGTCACATTCCTAGAAACAATACAGCCATCTGATGAGTTCAGCGTCAATGGAATCAGCCAAATCCACACAACAGCATTTTACAAAAATAATCAGTGGCTTAAAGCAGGGCATGTGCAAGATTCCTGAAATAACCCATACATAATTCACTGCCAAACTCAGATCAATTCAAAATCTGCAAAGGCAAGAAACATTATTATGGCTCTGAAATCCATATTCAGTAAGACTGTGTTCAGAAAGTTTCATTTCAATTTTAAGAAAATAAATGACTAGAGAAGCCTGTTAATGATTTTGGCAGATCTCAGTTCCCTTTACTCAAAGCAGAATCATTTTACACAGCTTAAGGCTTTTTTAAAGATAAAAGAAAAACTCCAATTTATAGGACCTAAGTCTTGAATTTAAGGATGAAATGTCATCTACTGAGAAATATAACACTGAATCATCTCAAATATTATAGCTCTCCAGATAACAGTTAGTGGGAAAATGCACAATGGAACAGCCTGATTAGAGATCAGGTTGCGATTCTGGCTCTGCCACTAACAAACGGTATGACTTTGAGCAAGTTACCTTACCCATCAGTGCCTTGGCTTACTCATTTCTAAATTGTCTGAGACGATGCCACACAAAGAACCCCAATCCCCCCCTAAACAACTAAACCCTAACTACCCCACAGCCTCCTAGGTTTTTCAGAGCCAGCATCTTCCCACGGTCCCACTCAAGTCCTTCTTACTAAAGCAAGTTTAATGCTTTTGGAAAATTAAAGTTCCTTCTCAAAAAACTTGAAAATAAATGAGAAGATTCTCAAAAATGTAAGAACATCTTACAAAATAATGAAAAAAAGAGAAATAACAGCTTTACAAAAAAACTGTTGTTCTTTCCAGGAACCAATACTAAGTTCCTGGAAACCAGAGGATGGGCTTTGCAAAAACCTTTCAGATTTATTTCATGACTGCTTTCCACAGAATTCAACATAGGACCTTTTCGTCTGAGTTTCTGCACCTGCCAGGAGACAGCTGGACTGAAACCCGTGGTCTTCCCACCGCCTTCCTCTGAACTCGCAGGCTCTCTGAAAGTGCCCACCAGACCGCCTTACAGCAGGACAAATAACAGCTGCATTGTTTTATGTATATTTCAGTTTTACAGGTAAAGTGAAACTATGTTAAGACACAGTCTTATAAGTAGGTCGTAATTATAAATGTTTGCAAATGATGCATAAAAACAACAGTCCTTAAAGTTTTGCCATTTTGTAAGTTTATAACTATATTTTGAAATGAAATTCAACAGTAAAATGGTATTTGTTCCATAGAAGTGTGCTTTGCAGTATATTCACTGATAGCCTACATCTATTTAACACTGCAAGAAATACCTACCATTACTTTCCAAATAATAGTATGGTGTGGTGCTACCTGTAAAAGTTAATTAAAAGCCTCAACACAATTCAAAGAATAAGTAAAATAAAGACGCATTTCTTTATTATATGCTAAAACTCTTACTGAAACTCATTGATTTTTTTCAATCAGAACTGAGAAAAATAAAAGTCAAAATGTCAGAAACTCAGAAGCCTGACAATACAACTAAAGGGGGCCCCACTGAACTGTACGTTATTATATTATAGGGGTCCACACACACATACTGCTGAATGGTTGGATAACTAAATAGTAAGTCCCAATAACTACAGCATCGAGATATTTAGCATTATGATACACAACATTTAAAATGAAATTGATAGAAAGTTTATAACTTGAAAATTATAAAGTATTTGATAGCAAAAAGGGGAAATGAGAGATAAAATCTTGGTATTTACTGTATTTTTCACTCCATAAGACGCACTTTTCCCCTCCAAAAGCAAAGGGGGAAATGCCCGTGCGTCTTATGAAGCGAAAAATACGGTATTTTATTAAATATTTTAACACATCATTCAGTTCAGAATATTTTTTTTCTTATTATCCTCCTTAAAACCCTGGGTGTGTCTTACGGTAAGGTGCATTTTTTTTTTTTTTTTTTTTGGATTTTTCTGAAGTTGGAAATGGGGAGGCAATCAGACAGACTCCCACATGTGCCTGACCGGGATACACCTGGCATGCCCACCAGGGGGCGATGCTCTGCCCATCTGGGGCATCGCTCTGCTGCAATCAGAGCCATTCTAGTGCCTGAGGCAGAGGCCACAGAGCCATCCTCAGCGCCCGGACAAACTTTGCTCCAATGGAGCTTTGACTGCGGGAGGGGAAAAGAGAGACAGAGAGGAAGGGGGGGGGGGGTGTGGAGAAGCAAATAGGCGCTTCTCCTGTGTGCCCTGGCTGGGAATCGAATCCGGGACTCCTGCATGCCAGGCCAACGCTCTACCACTAAGCCAACCGGCCAGGGCCCAGGTGCATCTTATGAAGTGAAAAATACAGTAATTACTATATGAACACAATTTAATTTCATTCCGCCAAAAGAATTTCTAAATGACTGAATTCATTCAACAAAATGTATAAAACAATGTAAATTTCAAAATTCTTCTAAATCAAGAACAATTTTCAATCAGTTAAAATATTAAATATATAATCGTGGTTTACAAATGTAGTACTAAATTTGATTTACATATCCTCAAATACAAATAACATTAAGAGATTCACTACACTTTTAAAGGTGTGTTAGAAAACCCAATAAACATTTAGCCTTTCTTTTATAATAGGTCCAAACAATAGTGCTTACTTTCTCACTTCTACAAGTAGGAAATTAAATTCATGTTACTAATTGCTAGTGTTTATGAAAACTGGTGGTGGTGTGATGGAAGTAGGAAACAGAGGTAACAGAAGGTGCACTAACATAGGACTACAGCTATAGTTATTTATAAACTGATGAAATTTCCAAATAAGAAAAAACCCAAAGGAACCAAATATATGTTGCCTTGTAAGCAGGATGTCACAGAATTATACCCCTACGTTTATCCCCAGAACTAAATGCCCACTCTGAAAAAGGTAATATCTAAAATGTCATTTTCATGATGTTCTAATGGGAAATCAAACCAAAACTCTGACACAGAAGTTACAAAAACACATGCCGTTTAATTCCTCTGTGCCTCTTTTAAGAATTTTATTTGCCCTGGCCAGTTGGCTCAGCAGTGGAAGTCCTGGGTTCGATTCCCGGCCAGGGCACACAGGAGAAGCACCCATCTGCTTCTCTACCCCTTCCTCTCTCCTTTCTCTCTGTCTCTCTCTTCCCCTCCTGCAGCCAAGGCTCCACTGAAGCCAAGATGGTCCGGATGCTGAGGATGGCTCCATGGCCTCTGCCTCAGCGCTAGAATGGCTCTGGTTGCAACGGAGCATCGTCCCCTAGTAGGCATGCCAGGTGGATCCCGGTTGGGTGCATGCAAGTGTCTGTTTCTCAGCTTACCCGCTTCTCACTTAAGAAAAACAAAATAAAAATTAAAAAATAAAAAGAATTTTATTTAATGTGGTTATAATCATAAAATCCCTACAAACCAATTATTGTTAAAGTTAGTATTAATTTACAAATAAATTTCTTTATATTTTTAAAAGAAAATGCATATGAAGGGGAGACTATGTAGAAGATTCTTGGCATTGATAAATGTAAAGTTTTCAGTTTCAACTATTCAAGATGCAAAGAAAGGGCCACAGAAATGTAGTAACCTGCAATTCTGCAGAGGCTAGAATGAAATGCGGGCACAGTGAGGCTGGAGAAAAGGAACAGTCATTTCACTTGCAAATGAGCTCCACATGTGTGCTGCTTATAATTTTGTTGTTGTTTGTTTCTTTACTTGTTGCCAGAAACAGTAAATTCCCTGAAGCTATAGTTTTGGGGTTTTTTTTAACCAGAAATGGTCACAAAAATAAAAACCAGCGAATTGCTAGAGCCCGCGGATAAAGTGAAGAGGCTTAAGGAATGACCTGCAGTTAGCCAAAAATAGGAAGAGGAAAGTCACTGGGGATCACTCAGACTTATGAACAAAACCAGGGAACCATATGCTTAGTCAGAAACAAGAGAAAGCCATCTGCAAAAATATTTTTTGGTGAGTGGACCAGCCAGGGCAAAAATTTTATTTTATGAGGGAAAAAAATTACATGTCATAATGGTATCTGCAAAAACGGGACTTTGGGAAAGCTCCAAGAAGCATCTCTTTCGAATGTCAACAATGTGCTACATCACAATAATATGGTGATCTGCTTCCAAAAGTCATTCTAAGTCAAACAGATTTAAGATTTTATGCATACAAACAGATTAACATTTTATGAACCACAATGTAGAAATCTGTCTACTTTGAAAGAGAGAAAACATAACAGAATCTAAGTTACCACAGAACTCTAGTGATTTAGACCAGCTGCTCAAGAGCCATGAGCTGCCAGATGGAAAGTGAACTGCTGCATCCTCTGTTGTCATCTGGGAGCAGCAGCTACCGCCCAGGAAGAACCTGTAAGAACTTTCAAGGCTAGGAAAGACTGCTGTCTCAGTAGCCACGCTGCAGGTGGTTCAGACCAGTTCTCCCAATAGTCCTCTTTTTCAGTGTAGATGGATGTTCTGATTTCCAAATTATAAACCTTTAACCCATTCAGTACCTTACCTCTAGTTTTTGTCTGGTTGGCTTTTAATATAGAAGCCTGCCTCATTCCTTACTATTACCCGCCCTTGTTGCTACCTCTTTGTTCTTTATCTTGCGTTCCATTCTGTGTGTCTTCTTTGGTCTATTCCTACTTTGTTTCAATCCACTGTACTCCCTACCCTGGCTCCTGCTCTTTAATCCTAAACTTTCCTTGTCTTGTATGTGGACTCCAGCTTGCTAACCCAAAGTCCAAGATGACCTGGCAGAGGGTAGGACATGATCCCTTTCAGAATACAGGAAATGGCTAAGATAAACAAATAGGAATAACATGTAGCCAAGAAAGAGCAGCAGTGCATTCTGGTGGTGATCACAGTTAGCACTTACTCACAAATACCACTGCTTTACCATCTCCCCTCACACCTACCGAGGACTTATCAGTAAGTGGAGAGGGAGAGCCATTTCCTCCCACTGCACATGGCCTCCTACAATTATCCAATTACATATGTGGTTTGCCTTCTGGGGCACATGGGTTGATTTTCACAACGATGCCAAAGCCTAACCAGAACTCGGAAAGCAGTGATGGAAACACCAAAGGTATCAGTAAAAGAAGGGAGAAGTCAGATTTTACTTTCATCCGTTTGTTCTACAGTTCTGGCCTCACGATCACTTCAAAATGACATTTAAGTGTGTATTGCAATAATGTGTGAAAAATTAGATGGCACTTCAAAAAGATGTACTGTAACAAAAAACTTTTTCCAAGTCAGTTTTTACCTCTCTTTTTCTTTTCACTCAGAGATACTCAAATAGGACTTAGACTCTTCTCATCAGTTACCTGGGAACAAAGACATGGCTATTACTAGATTCCTTCTTTGCCACCCATGAAGGAAGCGCAAATGGTCACACTTCCTGCTGCTCCTCCCAAAAAATCACCTTCTCAATGGTTCTACAGAAAAAAAGGCAGGGTCTTTTCTAAAGAAGCGCTGGCTCTTTTTCCAAGCCTCTTCCACTCCAAGCACCCCTCCCCTATTTTCTTTGGCCAGCGGGGAAGGAAACCCTTGACTAACAATTTCATTAAGAAGAAATTGGGTTACAAACAGAATTATAAAAACAGATAGGTTTTGATAAATGGCCAGAGATCTAATCCATTTGAGATTATTTTCCTACCCAGACCTTTCATTCAAATCTGTCCTCTGCATCCCTGGAGCCTGAGGAAGCAATCAAATTCCTGATTCGAGGAAATAAAAGCGCCATCACTGGGATCATCAAAACCACACATATATCACTGGGATCATCATAAGCATACATATTAAAATCTCCCATAAAAATATATTTAATATGATTAAATATGTTTTTCTTTGAAGAATTTAAAATATACTACATAACTAAGAACTTGGTTGTTTTCTTTAGTTGTATAAAGAAAACGTGAAACTTAAAATGCCAATGATAAGTTGGACAATATTAAGAAACTTACCTCTAGGGAACTACCTTCAACAAATATGGCAATATTGGGTATTATCGTATTTCAAAAGTTGTCAAAGCAAAGCTACATCTAAAACATTATAAGCTCAAGCTAACAGAGCCAAGCTATACTGTTTCTAATGAGCAGAGAAGGAGTGATGCTTCTTTACATGGGAGACAGGAATAAAGTTATTTATACTAGTACATTCAAGACTCTCTCTGCAAAGAACATCAGTGAAGAGGGAAGACTATAACTTACAGAAAGAAAAAAAATTATAATGAGATGCAAAATTAGTAAGGCAAAGGGAAATCAGGGACAAAACAGCATGGCAAATAACCTGTCCCCCTCCCCCCTTTTTTTAACTTGCTCTCCTTTCTTTACTATTAAGTACTTGAAGATCCTGAGCATCAGTTACCAAAGGCATTGATTCACAAGTGAATATTGGTTCCTATTTAAATATTCCAATATAGGATAAAACCAAAGATAAATCTGCATCCTCCAAACAACCTGCTGTTTACCAAGCTAAAAATAAACTGTTTCTAGCCCTGGCCAGTTGGCTCAGCGGTAGAGCGTCAGCCTAGCGTGCGGAGGACCCGGGTTCGATTCCCGGCCAGGGCACACAGGAGAAGCGCCCATTTGCTTCTCCACCCCTCTGCCGCGCTTTCCTCTCTGTCTCTCTCTTCCCTTCCCGCAGCCAAGGCTCCATTGGAGCAAAGATGGCCCAGGCGCTGGGGATGGCTCTGTGGCCTCTGCCTCAAGCGCTAGAGTGGCTCTGGTCGCAACATGGCGACGCCAGGATGGGCAGAGCATCACCCCCTGGTGGGCAGAGCGTCGCCCCATGGTGGGCGTGCCGGGTGGATCCCGGTCGGGCGCATGCGGGAGTCTGTCTGACTGTCTCTCCCTGTTTCCAGCTTCAGAAAAATGAAAAAAAATAAAATAAAATAAACTGTTTCTACAGTTCTTTGACTATTCCTCTTTTTGTAGATTTGACCTTGGAATCACATTTTACATACTTATAAAGCATTGAACATCAGGAAGGGTAACAACTGCAATCAAATGAAACAATATTGAAGACGGTAGTTATAATATTATTCAAAAATAAAAACTCACAGGCCAGCTTTGAAAAACCAGTTAACTAAAATAAAAAGGTCTTTGGAAAGTTTTTTTCAAATATTAGTCATATCATATCTGCCATTTCAATAATACCTCAAAGATTCAAATGTTCTCATCATAGGGGAAAGTAGCAAAACTAATTCATATATTCTCTATAAAAATTAAAGCATCAGAAAAAAAAAATATTATTACTTGGTCAAGCATATTATAAAAACTGAAAACTCCCAAAAAAAGAGTCATCTATCTATTTTGTGCACTTCAATTTACATGTCTGCATATATATGTCTTAGTAAAGTAAAATGTATCTATGCAAGAATTATCAATGATTATGGGGAGTTCTGAGAGCCTAAATTGAGGCTTTTTAAATTGTCAATACTTTAGGTACCTATTACCAGTAGACTTTAAATACTGCAAATATATTACAGAGATGGTAGGCTTTGAAGTTTCTGGTACTGGAGAAATAATTAAAAACCAAGGAGATATACCTCAGTGTTCAACATCCTTTAATAATTTCTACTTTGGATTAAATGAGAACCTTAAGGCCATACTAAGGAAATACTTATAAATTATCCTCAGAAAAATTGCATAGGCTAGAGGTTATTACTTTAAAAACTCATGACTTTGTTAAAAAAACAACACTATTACAATTGTGCCACTTTATTAGTCTCTGGCCCTTTCTGATGCCTTGTCCAGCTAACCAGTACCACCCCATGTTTTTTAGAAATACAGACTCAAAAATCACTGCTTTCCACCCCTTTACATACTCTAACCCAACTATCC
This sequence comes from Saccopteryx leptura, assembly GCF_036850995.1. Taxonomy (NCBI): domain Eukaryota; kingdom Metazoa; phylum Chordata; class Mammalia; order Chiroptera; family Emballonuridae; genus Saccopteryx; species Saccopteryx leptura. The sequence continues at coordinate 240,822,726 of NC_089504.1, read as the reverse complement.
TTTACTGTTTTCCTTCATAGTATGTACTTTTATGTACTTTCTTTGGAATTACTTTTATTGACTTTACTGGAGTGACATTGGTTCACAAAACCATAAAGGTTTCAAGTGTACAACTAACTCAACAAAACATCATCTGCAAACCACTGCCTGCCCATCATCCGAAGCAAAGTCTCTTCCGTCTGCATTTATCCCCCCTTTGTCCACTTCCACTGACCCCCACCCCCTTGCCCTCTGGCTATCACCACTGTTGTCTGTTTCTATGTATTTTATATGTCTGTGCGTGTTTTGCTTTATCTCCTTACCTTCCTTCATCCAGCCCCCCACACAAGTATGTTTCTTACTGTTCCTCATTGCTTCCTACCAGTGGCTGAGAGATTGGTCAGATAACTTCTACAGCCAACCTCCTACCACACTGAGATTTGTTCCAGACCTACCTACATAGTGCCAAAGCCAAAATAAAAAAGATATTTCCTCAAATGATAATGTCTTCAAACTGTGGTAGGCCCAAAATATTTCCAAGTGGTTCTACTATAATCAACTGCAATGGTCGGCAAACTCGTTAGTCAACAGAACCAAACATCAACAGTACAACGATTGAAATTTCTTTTGAGAGCCAAATTTTTTAAACTTAAACTATATAGGTTGGTACATTCCTTATTGAGGTAGCGCCCACATGTGGTATTTTGTGGAAGAGCCACACTCAAGGGGCCACAGAGCTACATGTGGCTCGCGAGTTGCAGTTTGCCAACCAGGGAAAGGCCCTTAATGCAACCACATTTTAACCATGATCTTAAACCAAAATAGGGTTCCCTCCTGAAATATCACTAAAAACTCTAAGAAAGTTAAGCTTTTTCCCCCTAAAATTTTCTAATGGTAAGAGCCAAATGCCACAAACTACACTAAGCCAATGTAAGTGAAGATAAATTCAACAGCCTTCCCTTCCTGTTGCAAGTTAAACATCACATGAAATACAGCATTATGGGAGGAAAGACAGGCAGATTTAGTCTAAGGAATAAATCTCATAAGTATGGCTAGTTAGCAGAGGCACCCTGAAATGACTTCCAGTTGCCACAATAGCACACAAACGTCCTCTAGACTATATTCAAAGGATCAGAGTCTCCAGTGAAATCATTTCAGGACAGAGTTAAGCTGGATTGCACATCTGGGTCTTTAGCTACAATCAATGAAGTAGACTCCTTTGAAATACTTCCACATTTACATTCCTAAAGAAAATCAGAAAAACTACTAAGCAAATGGTATGAATAATATTCTTACTTCTCCCAAATCTTTGAAAGTATTTAATAAATATTTATTGAGTGAATGGACTTACTTCATAAAATATACATCACATGTGTTTTTAACATCGCACCAAAATAAACAAACAGACTAATATCAATCTTAGAAGATAACCAACATATGAATATATGACGTTTCTATAATAGTATCTATTATAGGGCCCTAGAATTTAACCACAGGTCCTTTAGGGAAAATGCCTATGCTTTGAACAGCCTAACAATCATTGCACAAATACACTAAAAAAAGCCACTGAGGACTCTAAAATCCAAAACTAACACGATTAATCTATTATATTTAAGCAACACTGTACCAAAATAAGCTTCCACAAATCCTGCCTGGGTTTAGGCAAACTGTAAATAGTAAACTGGCAAGATCATGAATAAAGAAACCTCTAAATAAAGCTAATGGAAGATGAGTGGCATTTATAAATGAAAGCTCATCAGGAGATCAAGATAAATCATGCAAAAAGTGGACGCTAAAAACACTCTCAGTTTTACCGCCTGAAGCTATGAACTTGAAAAAAGCCTAGGATGGTTTTCATCAAGAAAACGAGCTGCCTGCCCTAATAAGTAAGTTCATCATGGGGGGGATCTAGGGAAAACTTCATGACACTCTTATGGAATCCAGCCAGATGAAGAAATCTTCTTACCACATACCTGGCTCAATGATCTTCTATTAGAAAACTTATTGCTTTTTTCTTAAGATGGCATCAAAAATGGCCTTTCTGCCATTTCCAACCATTGTTGTTCTGCCACTTAGACGGAATCCAACAGGATGTTCTGTGGTGAAAGAGATGTTTTGTATCTGCTGTCCAACAGGACAGCCCCCCCGCCACATGTAGCTATTAAGTACCTGCAACATGCTGTGTTATTTAGGATTTGAATTTTTCACTTATTTAATTTTAATTTATATTTAAATAGCCATAAATGGTAAGTAACTACTGTACCAAATGGTGCAACTCTATTGTTGAAGGCAGTTTTACTAACAAAATATACCTTAAGACAGAAGGGCAGCTAATTGAGTTAGGTATGAACTCACAGAAAAAGAATTTCTCTAAATGTCAGTCATGCAGGTTCCTAAATACTAAAAGGCATACCCTGAAACTGGTTTATTCGTACTTTAAGACAGATAAATTTGGAGGTTAGAAATTATTTTTATGATGCACAGCAAAGATAAGTGAGAAAAGAATAAAATAGAAAAATAAATAAATCTAGAAATTTCCAAGATTTTGCTTAGTTGTACATTTAAAAAAATAAAAGTAACTACTCATCATAGGTCCCAAACTGCCAATCTCTATATTTCTAGTTTTAAAAGTTCCCTTCTCACTTACTGCCTATATCACATTTTAATCTTCTATTACATCCAGTTTAAAAACTATGTTTCAAATGACTGTTAAGTTGCATTTTCTAACACTATTGTGACATAGACTTAAGGACACTATAAAGCAACATGAGAACAGAACTAATAGTAGCTCTATAAATAACTACTAAAATAAGTTGAAATAATGAAAAACAGCTTTTTTTAAATGTTGATTACATTATGTGTATATATATATCATTTTCTCTGAGGAAGCCTTCAGTAATTAAATTTTGAAATCTTCAACCCTCTTAGAAACCCATGAGATTAAGTTGCTAATTGTATAATAATGATTATTAAGTTAATGCTATTTTTTTCTATTTGAACAAAAACTCAAGAACAGATTCTCTCATGTGAAACTATCAAAACTTCTGAGTATCAGAAAATTCGATCCTAAAGTTTTCTTTGACATTTTCATACAAGAATACAATAATGGTATTTTCTTATAAACTGGCTTTTCTACTTTATAGATTTTTTAAAGGCCAATTACAGATAGTTAAACTTATTCCATAACAGTACATATGGAACATGTTAAATAAAATACACTTCTCCAACCTTACATGGTATTCATATTGGATCTCCTGAGCTCATAACAAAAAATAAAACAAAACCTTTAACCTACAGTCAGGGCAAAACACATGTAAAGAAAAAAAAATCAATTATGTTCTTCCCTAATAATCAAATTATACAAAACAACAGGCTTTAAATAACATCAGGAATCTCAAGTGATTCCTAAAAATACATAGTCCTTACAGACAATGAAAGTACAGCAAAAAGGACACAGAGAGAAGTGTAACATATATTATCACTTTCCTTCAGAAACTAAAATTCCCAGTACAACTTCAGAAAGTCAAGAGTGATGCTCAAGGCAACTCCTTGACATGCTTCCAATCAGATCAAGCAGAATAATGTCTTCTGGGATGTTGCTATGGCAATCAGAGATGTCTATCCTAAAAAGAAGAAAGCAATTACTATTGTCAATTATAGTCTCAATACTAGCATCTAAAACCAAATCTAATGTTGGAAGAAATGCCATTTTATAAATTAAGTATAAAGCCTATCATTTTCATAATTTGGCATTGCCTGATGAAGTTTTAAGAATTTAGACTTAAGTTCTCAAACTTCTTCAATAAACCCAACAAGCTTCCTTCCCACCAGATCCATTTCACAAAGATGGAGGGACCAAAGGACTGAAGGGGGATAGGAAAAAGAATAGGAAGAGAAGGAGGGGAGAAGAACTCATAGCTATATTAAAACAAACCAGGAGTTTTTAACCTTTGAACTGCTTCCAAATCAAAGGCAAAGACAAGTACAAAGGGGCAAATAATCAGGAGTTTAAAAAAAATAATAGTAAAATTATTTGTGCCTGACCAAGCGGTGGCACAGTGGATAGAGCGTTGGACTGGGATGCAGAGGACCCAGGTTCGAAACCCCGAGGTTGCCAGCTTGAGCGCGGGCTCATCTGGTTTGAACAAAACTCACCAGCTTGGACCCAAGGTCACTGGCTTGAGAAAGGGGTTACTCAGTCTGCTAAAGGCCCACGGTCAAGGCACATATGAGAAAGCAATCAATGAACAGCTAAGGTGCTGCAACGAAAAACTGGTGATTGATACTTCTCATCTCTCTCCATTCTTGTCTGTCTGTCCCTATCTATCCCTCTCACTGGCTCTCTCTCTGTCTCTGTTTAAAAAAAAAAAAAGCTGACCAGGCGGTGGCGCAGTGGACTGGGATGCAGAAGGACCCAGGTTCGAGACCCCAAGGTCGCCAGCTTGAGCACAGGCTCATCTGGCTTGAGCAAAAAGCTCACCAGCTTGGACCTAAGGTCATTGGCTCGAACAAGGGGTTACTTGGTCTGCTGAAGGCCCACAGTCAAGGCACATATGAGAAAGCAATCAATGAATAACTAAGGTGTCACAACAAAAAACTTATTGATTGATGATTCTCATCTCTCTCCGTTCCTGTCTGTCTGTCCCTATCTATCCCTCTCTCTGACTCTCTCTCTGTCCCTGTAAAAAAAAAAAAAAAATTATTTGCCAGTTTCTTCTGAGGTACAAAAATTACACTTTTTTAATTTTTTAATTTTTGCTTCCTAATTCCTAAATTTGATGCTTCTTATTTACCTGTTCATAATAATCACTGCCACATAAGAGATCCTTTTATTTCAAGGGGCATATTTCTGGTGGAGAATTTAGTTACAAGTTAAAAAAAAAAAAAAGCCAGAAATGCCTTCTGAAATCTTTGCTCATAAACCCAGAATTTAAAGTTCCTATCTAGCAAACACATCATCATATCTATCTTGTATAGATTGCCTTTATAATCCCCCAAAACTTGCACACCCTGGAGAAAAGAAACCCTAAGTTATCTATAAAAGTACAATTAAATCACACAGTAAAGTGCAGGATTCCTTAGTGATGTTAAAACTACTCCAATGGATACAAAGTTCTGAAACTACTATTATTTTTTTAATCAACAGGTCAGGTTAAATAACAACTACAAAATATAAACTTCTCCTGCCAATATGTTGTAGTCATAGTAATAAAAAAGAAAACTAAACTATTTTTTGGACTGACTCATCTATTATGCAATAACTCAGTTCTGAAAGTCATTTAATAAAATTGGAAATACCAAAAAACCATCTTTCTTCCCTTAGATCATAACTATGACCCCCCCCCAAATTTCTTTATTTTTTCCTTTTTTATTGAATTTACTGGGGCGACAATGGTTAATAAAACTATGTAAGTTTCAGGTGTACAATTCTGTAACACATCATCCATATGTTGTATTGTATGTTCACACCCCAAGTCTCCTTCCATCACCATTTGACCCCTCATACCCTCTTCTATCTCCCCACTCCCTTTAAATATAAGATTAGTCAAGTCCTATCATCCCCCTCCCATACACACACAAAAAAATCATGTCTACCTTTTCTTGCTAGCATCCCAAGGTAATGGCATCTTTAAAAAGACAAAATTCAGACTTAGTTGGCTAAATATTTTAAACTGAAGACACAAATCCGTGATGTCATAGTAGGAACAATAACTTAGAGCGGAAGTACCCCATCCAAGCATTCACCACAGTGTATTGAATACTTATTTAACCGTCCCACTATAACCTCCAAGAGATCCAAGAACTGAGGTGTTCCCTTTTTCAGTGAATGCCAAATACCTAGCACATATCTGGCCCATGTTCAAAGTACAATAATACCTAACGACTGAATAAACAAAAAGACACAGTAGAAGTCAAGAAAGCCCACTTAAAACCTCACAAACATCATAAAAATTGTTCCAAACTAAGGTACACTAAATTCAAATTTTCACTAATTAAATTTCTGGAGAACTGTGAACAACTAATTATATACTTCAACCTCCTAGAAAGCAGTGACCATGTTATTCCCAGCACACAACATAGTGCCTAGCACTCAATAAATGCATGTTGAGCTGAATTCTGTACTTCCCCCCCTTGCTTCAAATAAAAAAGATTTGGTAACAGAACTATCTAATTAGCCTTTTTCTAATTAAACCTTTGCCAGGTCATTTTAGGAAACTACTGAATTATGTTTTAACCCAGAGGCATTCAGTGATCAAATTTACCTCACATAATGTGTTAAGAGGCCGAAACACAGAATAAAAAATGGGTTTTAAATTTTTACAAATTTTCCTTAATAGCATCTTCCATCTTAACCTTAATCTAGCTCTATAAGTGTATAAAAAAACTCTTTAAATCTATTATTTAATACGTTCGGCAATTATTGCCCACTGATCCTAAATTTAACAGTCAGGATCAGTTTTTACCCTGCTCCAAACAATAGCACTGGAAGGCAACTTCTGCAATGCCAACAATTATAGTTATGTCAACTAGCCAACATTTACAACAAAAAAAACATGCTTTTTATATCCAACATGCCTTTATCCTAACTCTGGAATTCACAGTTCAGTACTCCCTGTACTTTTGGCATTTTCCAGAAACTCAGTCTTCAGAAAACAGTTTCATATTTAACACACCATGATTTTTTCTTATGACATTAAGACCATACTTTTGAGAAAAGGATAATGAAGTTGTAAAATATTCTCCAATTTCAAATTCCTTCTCCAAATAACCCAAGACAAATTCTGTAATTTAATAACATCAACATTATGCAAAGCACTTAAGACCAGCAGTAAAATATTCTCGGTGCTGTTTTTTCCAAAGAAATGACTGCGTTTAGAATTCAATGGTAATTTATATTTTCTTCACTATTTTCATAAATCCAAAAGCCCACAAAGGATAGCTTTAAAGACTTTTTCAATTATATAAGGAACACAAATGAACTGTATATATGCATTTAATTTTTCAAGGATCTCAACAAATGTATACTTTAAGATTATACCTTATAAGTTAGAATAAAAAGTGTCAATGGATATTTAAGGTATAAAAGCCACTTCCACAGATCATTTTAGTCAGTTCAAAACATGATGGAAGCAAATGGAATAGCAATAGTAAAGTGATGGGCATTTAAATGTTTCTTTTCCTTGTACATAATTAGACTCATTTTTTATTTATAGAGCACTAAACTTTAAAAATATATAATCAAGGAAAATGAAATAAAGAAGAAGATGCCTATTTATAAATATAAAGAATTAAATTATATTTATTATTAGTGTACATTTCTGTCACATTAAAAAAAAGTGTAGCAAACTGTTCATGGTGAAGGCAAACATCTATTTCTACCAGTGTTCCAGTATTTTAACAAACTATTTGAGATAAACTTAAGATAGATCAGCATTACAAATATAAAAATGAAGAAGTAAATTTATTTCCAAAGAAAAAAAAGATTTCTATACCAACTCATTCATTTTAAGAATCTGTAAGTAATCTTTAGGACTTCCTTACAAAGGGATACATAAATAAATAGATTGATTTATTTATGTTTATAATGTGAACTGAGTTAAAGTCCCTGGATAACCATCAAACCAAACTTTCAGAAGCATTCATCTATTGTATAAATATAATTTAAAATTTTGTGATTTGAAATTTATATCATTTCCAAGGCAAAATTATTTTGAGAGTAAAATGTTAGTGCCAAAATTGCACTATAGCTCTTTTTCATAAGTGTTCAACCTTTTAATGCCTAAAATCTAAATTCCAGAAAGTTCCTCTCAAATTAACTTCAGCTGCCAAATAACTTTTTTTTTTTTTAAGTCAATAGAGAGTCCCAAACACTCCGGCCAACTGATAATTAACATATACCATACGTTTAGTGTACTTTTTAAAGATTAGATCACAATCCCTATTTAAAACAACATGGGACATCATTTTAATTCTTTACACTAAAATCATTCCAGGAGGAATGGCATAGATATTATCAATCATCCTTGCACAACCAAAGCCAGAAATGGTCACTTATAAAGAGACCATTTTAAAAAACTTTTAAAAAAAATATTTATTTGTTCATTTTAGAGAGGAGAGAGAAGGGGGAGAACAGGAAGCATCAACTCTCATATGTGCCTTGACCAGGCAAGCCCAGGGTTTCAAACTGGTGACCTCAATGTTTATAGGTCGACGCTTTATCCACTGTGCCACCACAGGTCAGGCTAAAGAGACCACTTTTAAAAAAATCAATTGCCTATAATTTAATTAAGATGATACTGGTAATCCCAGGTGAAAAAGATCCAAACTGTATCTACTGGTAGAAATTATGACCAAAACTATGAATTGTAAAAAAAAACTGATGAAGATTTAAGTATTTTGACAGTGGAGTTCATTAAAGGAAAAGCATGACTATGAAATGCATTTACACAGCATTAGAATCTATGAGCTTTTCATACTCACTTCACTTTATATCATAAAATAACTGTAATCCCCATTCTAGAGATAAGAACAAAAGATGAGCTAATCTAAATGACTTCTCTATGATGACATATTGCAGGAAGCATAGTATGAACACTCGATCTTATTTTTAGTTTACTTACCATTCTCACAGTACGTATGTATCTACCTCTCCAAAGGTAAAAGGTAACAAAAGAATGGAAAATCTCTTCCTGTCCTCTGTTCCATTTTGTATACATGAGGGTGAACAGGAGAGAGTAATGCACAATCTATGACCTATACTTCTACTGAAAGCCAGCTGAGCTATGATCACCAATGGAGAAATGAATGATAGATGGTTCTTGGGCACAAACGTGTGATTCACTAATGATAGAAGGACTCTTCAAGTATCCTCTGGAAGACATGGCTGCATTCCACATGTTATCAAACAGAAATTACACCCAATACAGGAAATTTCAGCTACTGCAGGTATATATGCAAGCATGTTTGCAAGCATCTTTGGAAGGGACAGGTAGTTTTGCTAACAGTCTTTGAAAATGCCATTTTAAAATAACAAAACTTGCAAAGCACAAACCTGCTATCTTAAATATTTAGAAAGTAGATGAAACCAAAAGGCTATCTTTGTAACAATAGAACAAAAAAGTATACCAGCACTAAAAAAATGTCTATTAAGGATTTCATTGAAAATGTTTGCCTAAATCATATACTAACTCAGTCTATAATGTAGTGTATTTAGTAGCCATGTTATATCAGTAATTAATTTGGAATTTCAGGGTGAGAGAGAGAAAGCTTAATTAAAGGTTTCGGTCATTTGATTCTATGGTGAAACATGCAGTTCCCCAAGAGCCTCAGCTAAGTAATCTTAGCTAATCACTCATATGCAGCAAATACCAACTCTAGTGTTGGGCTGGAGATTTATAATGTAAGTAGGAAAGCCAAGGTCATTCAATACACATTATACTTATAAGTTAACAAAGCTTGTGACATACAAATATCATTACACTCTTTTACCCAAAAAAATGGCTCTCTTCCATAATCCCTGTTCTACAGGACAATTAGAACACAAGCTTTTTGCCAACTACCCAATCTACTTGCTACCTACAACATTAATAAAAATAATTTATGACAAATAATTAATTTTAATAAAGCTTTAGACTATAGAAAAAAGCAACTGCAAAAAAGGAAAAAAAATTATATTACTTCTTTTCAATCTGCAGTTAAAAAGAAATCAATTCAAGAAAATCTTCAAATGTGGTCATGTACTCAACTAAAACAGTCTCTTATAACAACAGCATATTTCCATACTGGGGGATGCAATAGATCTAGCCTGATAACCTTTATACAAACTTCTAGTATACTAATTTACTTACTAATTAATTTATTCAACAAATATGTGTAATACAATGATGGGCAAAGTCAGATGTAGGTCCTGCCCCTCCATGCTATTTATAGTCTGCAGGGGGTTTCCCATTTAGAATCCTATCAAAAACTCTCAAAATTCCCAATTACCTATTAATTCCAAACTTCTTAGCCCTTTTCAAGCTCTATCACCATGAGACAAACATGCATTTTCAACCAACTTCTCATCTTTAACTCTTCTCCAATAAATATTCCAAGCTTTCCTATTCTATATCCTTCCACACACAATTCCACATATGCAAAATGTGCTTGCCCTTACATAGTCATTTATTTAAATACCAAAATTCTACCCATTCTTTAAAGGCTCAGTTCAAGAATGAACTTTACTTCAAAGCTCAGCCTCCTTCCACATAACTTCAATCATATTGTGTGCCTCTCTTAAGACATCTGTAATAATGGTCTATGTACATATGATATCTCCTCTATGAGACTGTCAGCTTCTGAAAAACAGAGTATGGTTCTGATTCTCTCTATTCTACATAGCACCTAATATAATGTAGGCTCAATAACTATCTGCTGAATGAATACACAGGGTTAACTGTAATATAAAAGATTATAAAACAGTGGTAACACTTTATAAAGCTCAAAAAATGCTTTTAAAACATTCTTCATACATTGCTTTATCACAGTTATACAATAATACAAATTTAAATGTGTGGGCACTGGAACTGAATCAGTACTGACCCTAGGCCATCACATGAAAATGCTTTTGCACTCCACCTACCCCCTTCACATCTTCTAGCTCATTGCCCCAACCATACTGGGAGACAAATCGCTATTCGTGCATGTCTGGACTAATTAATCACTGGTAATGGTATATTTCAGTCATTTAACCTTTTTCTGTAAAATGGTATGTGCTTAAGGAGGATGAGTTGAGGAACTGGGAGATGTACATTTAAATCTGTTTGAGGGCTCAAATTTAGTTCTGGTTAATGAAGCCTTCACTAGAGCAATGGGGATAATTGCCCCAGCCACATTTGCCACTCAAATCAAAAGCCCCTCTTTCCTTGTTGCACTCTTCATGAAACCAATAAATGACATGATAAATTTTCCCATAATGTTGTCAACAAATGTTAATTCCTTCCTAAACAATCAGAGGTGTATTTAATTTGCTCAAAAATATCAAGGCAGGCATCCTTTCAATTATTAATATCTGCTAGACTACTTGTAAAATAAATTTAAAATACACTACCTAAAACTGAACTGAGAGTATCTAAATTTTTCTTTCAGAATAAACATATTTCAATGTGAATAACATTCCCTCTAATAACAGCAAACATCAAAATCACTTCCATTCAAACAAATCCATGATTACCTGTGAAAAAATAAAATAACCTTAATGAAGAGATCTTATCTTTATGAGGTTCATACTTTCCTTTTCAGGCACTCATTCCACAAATACTTATTTCCTACTAGTGTCAGAAAGTAAGCCTTCAAGAAGATCAGCAAAAAAGTCTTACCTGCCCCCATTCAAGGCTGCCAAAGTCACAAATAAATGTAATTTGTAAAATGGAAGATATTTTACATATCACATTATGTGAAATAGGGGGAAGAAATTACTAATAACAAACAGATTTGTAAATGCTCTAAGCTTCATCTTACCAATGTACAATCTTTTCCAACACAAAAAAACTTCATCTTTACCTAATTTTTTTTTAAATCAAGCTAGTTCTGCTTCATGATTAACTATAAACTGCAGGGTATTATTCTGCCACAATACCCTGGCAACCAGCTCAGATTCAGTTACACTATTACCGCACACACACAAAAAGAACTAATTGTATGATCATGTGGATACTGTAGAAGCCCTTTAGTTCAGTCCTAGATGGGCCTCAAGAGGATAATGCTTATTCTGTTGAACTCACTGCCAAATCACAATATGAAAGAGCCAGGATCAAAACAAGACCCAATTATACAAAGAGTACGTTTTATCAATGTCAGGTTTATAAAAAATAGGTATGTGGTCCAGTACTTGTGGAAAATAGTTCAAAAATATTTACATAGATGGAACTTTAAAGAAAATTATCAAACACTTACTAGCCATAATAATATTCAATGAGAGATCCTGGCCAGTTGGCTCAGCAGTAGAGCGTCAGCCCAGCGTGTGTAAGTCCAGGGTTCGATTCCCGGCCAGGGCACAGGAGAGGCACCCATCTGCCTCTCCACCTTTCTCCCTCTCCTTCCTCTCTGTCTCTCTCTTCCCCTCCTGCAGCCAAGGCTCCATTGGAGCAAAGTTGGCCCAGGTGCTGAGGATGGCTCCATGGCCTCTGCCTCAGGCACTAGAATGGCTCTGATTGCAGCAGAGCAATGCCCCAGATGGGCAGAGCATCACCCCCTGGTGGGCAAGGGGTGTATCCCAGGGCGGGGATCCTGGTCAGGTGCGTACAGAAGTCTGTCTGCCTTCCTGATTCTAACTTTGGGGGGGGGGGAGAGAATATAAACATATATTTTCAACGAGAATCTCTCGGGTAACATCAGGACAGCTGCTCAGGCATGAAATACTTAAAGTAACAGAATCCAATTTCATAATCCTCTATTGCTAAAAACAAATTCCTAAACTGTTGGGACCTTTTGAGAGAGGAGACGAGTATCATATTTGTGCGTTTCATCCTTTAAAATTTTTTAAAGAATTTTAAAATCTTAGCTCCTAGTGATGCTTGTATATTTGATATACTATCTCTATATCAAATTGTACTTTCTATATGCTCAAGCACCATAGAAACAAAACAAAATGGAAACCATTTGTAAATACTTTTTCAAACAATTATTCATGAATGTTTAAGCACAGACATCCACAAATCAATTAGCCTACTACACTTTAAATAGGTCCAAAACCCACATCACTCAACGAAATGGCAGCCTCAAAGACCACCCCCTGCTTCACCCATAGTTACTCTGTTCTTTCACTATATAGTTCTGATTTTTCAATATCTAGCTAGAACTATGATAACAGATCTATAGAAAGAAAACTAAGGGAAAAGAGAACTCGAATGACAACAGATACGTAAGCCTATCTTTTCAGTGACCTCAATAAGATACTTCATAAAAGTAAATGCTAATCTATCATTTAAATATCAAATGTATGTGTTGTTTTTATAACCCCAAAACTATTATTTAATTTTATTTCCCCGTTATCAATTTGGTGAGCTCAGTTCAGAGGATCTAGACTAAGTGTATGAGCTGACATTGAAATCAACATTTGCCAAGGGTGACAGAAACACTGAAATCAAATAAAGGTAAGTCTTCTGTACAGAATTATGCAAACCAGTGTTCTTTCTGTAAGTACCGAAAACAGATCTGATTTGACATAACTAGAATTGTAACAAGCATGTGGGCTTTATTTTTAAAAGTCCAGTAAAGTTGATTTACCCATTTTATACGGCACAATCACAGTTTCATGTTACGTATAGCTTTGCAGCCAAGTTTCACTTTGAAAGATACAAAATATGGGTTTGGGTTCTACTATTAGCAGCAACATGACTAAGTCATGGACTTCTTCTAAGCTTCCGTTTTTCTTTGGCTATGCTAACTGCAACAGTACAAATGGCAGAGACCCTCACTGAGTCTTCTCAGTGATGACCCACTGAGAGCATCCCAATTGCTTCCTTCCTTTAAAAAGATTACAGTTTTATTTTAGGGAATTTTTATTTCACCTCCTATATAAAATAAACAGTAACACTGATCTGATGCCATCTGAATATGTCAGCAATAAATTTGCTTGTAAATTTTGTAGCAAAAGGTATTTTTCTCTGTGTATGTAATTTTGTATCTCTACAACATTCAATTTTAATATTCAAATATGTCTTTTCTTGAACTAATTAAGTCCTTAAATTGTACTAATACCTAGACATTTTCTCCAATTAACTACATTCAGATTCTTACATCAACCTCCCTGAATGAGATAAAACAAAGAAATAGTCTTACTGGGCAAAGAAATCTTTACACCACCTCCATATACAAGAATCTCTACTAAATCTTAAAGTTATCAATTAAAGAACAAAATTTTGAAATAAAATATATACAAAGAAAGGAAGAATCAAACAGGCTATCTTTAAAATTGCTAAACTAAAATACTTGTATTTATTTACATATCAATGGAAAAAAAAAAAAAAAGAACTGTGTTACACCAAATAACAGATTTTTCATTTTCAACACTAAGTGCTCCACTACTGAGATTTTTACTCAGGTTTACTTTATACAAGTTAGGTGACTTTATATCAATGAAAAAAACACTGGATCATAATGACTATACTTACCAAAACATAAATCTCCTCCACCAATCAACTGATTAAATTTAACTCTTCCCTAAAGCAGCAATCTTCAAATTATAATTTTTTACCAACTGTTTAATTTTCATTTCATTAGAACATAAGCCTTTTTACTTGCTATTTCACTACAATCTCAGTATAAATGTCTCATTTTTCATAGAAAAAGCTAATTACATGGTTCAGTAAGTTGCCTGTGGTAACACATCGATTTTATTTACATTCAAAAGTTAGATTTTAGCTTGTTCTCTCAATGTCAAGCACATTTAGCTTAATAATTCCATCTAATCCATTAGATCTTTTCTTTTTCTAGATATTTTTTATTGAATTTATTGAGGTGACTTTAGTTAATAATAATCCATTAGATCTTTTTCTATTCTTCATATGAAAGAATTCTGAAGTCATTATCTTAGCATAATTGTACATATAAATTTATTGCTTACCAAAATCTTAATAAGTATTTAATTTTCCCCTTTAAGGATATCGTTTATAATTTTCTACTAAACCTAGTATCTCAGTGAACATGCATTACAATCATTTGGAGAATGATCACACTATTCTTCTAGCTTTAGCAAACTAGTTCTTTCAAACTAAACATGAGAAACACAACATAGCATCGTCGTTGCTATAAAAGTCAGAAATTTTATATCAAAACTTGAATGATTTAGATCTCAGTAAAAACAAGGAATATTTACTTTATAAACTATTTTAAACTATCTACCATTTACCAATGGGCACATTTACCCTGTAAGTAAGCGCTTGTTTCTCGTGAAATGCAAATTCTATTATTACCCACAAAGTAACAAATATGAAAGTTAAAGTAAAATTTCAGGTGCATGGTGCTAACAATCTAAAAAATTATTAACACCATGTAAAATAACATCATGTAAATGCTGACATATAAAATACTACAACTCTGGATGCTGTAAAATGCTATAATTCACCTGGTTTTTAAATCAGCAGAATTTTATACTTGAAGAATGAATTAATCTAATGTAAAAAAATTATTTTCCAATTTGGTCAGAGATTAATTTCAACAAATCACAAATTGACCACCAATAATGAAAAAAAAAAACATAAAACCAGGGTGGAAAGTTAGGGATCAGATTTTTCTCTTTAGAAGGCATTTTCAAACTCAATAATATCTTACCTAGAGATAATTTCACTTCTGTTAATTGTATATGTAAAAGGGCCATTACTTTCACAGAACAATTGTTTTCATTTCAATTGAGAATAAATGCTCATCCAATGTTAATTAAAATTATTTCATTTAGTCAAAGATAACTAGAAATACCAGAAATCAACTATAAAAATTCAGACTATACTAAGATATACAGTAGTATATTCCTATAATTTCTACAAAATTCAAATGTCAACATCTCTCTTTCCTGTATGCTAAGCATTAAGAGGTTACTCATTCTGAGAGTTTGACTTTGCTATCAAAATTCATCTTCGCTGCATCTACAATATTTTCTTCCATTCTCTTCTCCTCTGTTCCCCTACTTTCTTGACTTAAGAATGTAGTCTTCATTTGACCTTTTAATTGCTTTTATAAAAGCAGAGGTTCAAGACATTTTCTGTTGTCTTCAAATAAGCTCAAAGTTAGGTTTTTCCTCATGCCAGAGTGAAAACTTGTTGAGGGAGAAAGGGTATTCACATAGTCCCAAAAGTTTCACCCAAAATTTACTTAATCATTATAAAAGGGTATGTATACACTGGAAAAATCTGGCAGATAATACCTTAACCAAGTAATCAAACTTAGTAGGATCAATATTGGGACAAATTAGCATGACATGTGCCTCTCATGTGATGCGACAGAAAGTTCATATCACCTACATAATATTTTTGCCAAAAATGTTTAATTTGAATCTAATCATGAGAAAACAATTAAGACAAATTCAGAATATGGAACATTTGATAGGCCAATCACTCCCTTCAAATAACACCAACATTGCTGAAGGACGTACACAAAAGACAACCTGGAAAATATGCTAAAGTAAGGGGACTGGTGAGACAAGGTAACTAAGTGCAACATGTCACCTTTGACTTCCCAAGTAAGCTAAAACAGGCAGGATAAGGACAACTGAAAAAAATCTGAGCCTGACCGGTGGTGGCACAGAAAAAGCATCAACTTGGAATGTTGAGATCACTGAGGTCAATGGTTCAAACCCCAGGCTTGCCTGGTCAAAGGAGTTGTTGCTTCCTATTCCACCCCCCTTCTCTCCCTTTCTTTCTCTCTCTCTCCCCTCTCTAAAATGAATAAAAATAAAATCTTTAAAAAATATGAATAGAGACTAAATATAACTCTATTATATCAATGTTAAATTTCTTGAGTATGATGATAGCGTAATGGTTATGTAGGAAAATGTCCCACCTTCTCCTAAGGTTACATGCTCACGTATTCAGTGCATGATTTATGAAGTCTGGAAATTATCTTCAAATGGTTTAGACAGAAAAAAAGGCAAATGTATAGATGCATAAAAATATTTTTCAAAATAAGGAGAGGGAGTTCTTCGAGATAATCTAAACAAAGGTTACATCAATCCTATCATTTGAGATTATATATTATAATCTATATATACAGATTGTAACATTAACAAACTGGCTCTGCACTCTCTTCTCTCAGCCCTCTTCCATCCCTACAAAATGCCCACATCTCCTTCCAGAAGCTGGCACACAGTTCAGTGGAATAAGCAATAGTATTAGAGCATCTTAAATTGGTCACAGAAAACCAGATCCATTTTTCCTCTATATTGTCTAATGTGGTTTCTGCAATGGCCCACACCTCCCAGCATAGATGACAGCACTCTGGAAAATGGAAAAATGCAATACTTTACAACTCTCAATATAACAACAAAGAGTAACAACTGCCATTCTGTCCCTACACTGACAGTAAAGCCAATTCCTAAGACTCTTAATACTAATACTAGACAATCGTTTTTTTAGAGGCAGAGTCTTCCCATTATATTTTAATTTGTCTTAATCAAAATGAAAAAGGATAGCACATATAAATTAAATTTTAAATAAAACAGTGAACATTAACAGCTAAATTTCTTTAGAGAACATAACAAAATAAAATATATATCTACACCTCCTTGGGAATTAAAAACAGTGCAATAATGCCAATTTTAACTAGATTTCAACATCTTCACATTATTTAAATTTTTAAGTATATTTGTAAGTCAACCTTCTGAGAGGTATGTTCTGTTAGAACCATATAAGAAAGGTTTCATTCATTCATTCATTCAACATTCATTATTAAGTAGACGCTATATGATACTTCTTCCGTACTGGGGGGGGGGGGGGAGAGAGAGAGAGAGACAGACAGACAGAGAGACAGAGACAGAGAGAGACAGAGAGGGGGACAGATAGGGACAGACAGGAAGGGAGAGAGATGAGAAGCATTGATACTTTGTTGTGGCACCTTGTTAACTGATTGCTTTCTCACATGTGCCTTGACCAGGGGGCTACCCTTGCTCAAGCCAGCGACCTTGGGTTCAAGCTGGTGAGCCTTGCTCAAACCAGATGAGCCCGCGCTCAAGCTGGTAACCTTGGTGTTTCAAACCTGGGTCCTCCACATCCCAGTCCGCGCTCTATCCACTGCCCCACCGCCTGGTCAAGCGGACTGGGGACTCCTAATGATTTAAAGTGGTAAGCCACTGCCAGTCCCAAGAAGTCTGTTCTTGTTTGTGCTTTGTAACATTTTGGGGTTTCAGGACTGCATATCTTTCCTATCACTGATTAATAGGCAATGAAATAGCCAGAAGATTGTGTTTAGAAAATTATTTTGCTTCACTGATTAGAAGAAATCAATTCAGCATACTACATTAATCTCTAAAATTCAAACTGAAAATGTGAGAAAGAATTTAGTCAAGAAAGAAGAGCAAAGTTAAAACAAAATTGGCCAAAACTATTAATATAAAGTTTAGTATATAATCACTGGTATTTTTTCATTTAAATAAATCTATATCCTAAACAGAAAGTTTAAGTTCACAGCTTAATTTAGTATAAAATAATTTATTACAATACTAAGGTCTTCCTGTTCATAGTCATCTTACGTATAATCATCCTAATTCTCTATTTTTCTGATCAGAAACGTACAACAATTCCTCAAAACGTATCAAATTAAACCCAAATTCCTCACACTTGCTTCAGTGTACTCCACACTAGGCTTCCCTTCCCAGGCTTTCAGTCTCCCTGATTATTTCAGTCATGCCCCAAGCTCTGAGCAAACCTGCTCTTCCTGCCCTTCCTTCCCTCACTGCTTCCCAGTCCTCTCCCTGTCCTCTTGCCCTTAGGCTGAATCCCATGGTTACACAGGATCCCATAACTTAATCATGTAGCTTACTGCATTGTATCATAATTAAGGATTCATTTAGCTATCCCAATAAAACTATGAGCTCCTTAAAGCACTGATCTTACATACCCAGGATTTATCACAGCACTTGCCTAACCGGTTAAATAGACAAACCAGAAACCAAGAAGGTTCTCAACCTTGGCACTAAGACTCACACTGTTCTAGTTAGAAGTTTATGGAACTTAATGTCTGCTCATTTAGAAAGTAGTTAATCTACTATATTTCTCTGATAGACTTACGAGTAGTGTTCTCTACATTATAGATATTTGTGTGCTTCTCTTACACCATTTTTAGACTATAAACTTTTCAAGGGTAGAGATTATATCAAACCCCTATAATTGGACCCACGTACGACACAAGAAAGGACACATACATGTATTTAATGTTCAGCAAGTGTCCTGCTTCAACATCACCACTTGGAGAAGTCAGTAAAGTTACAAATCTACCTTACAGAAAATCCAGGAGAGTTAAATCTTAAATTCTGACCTCTTGTAACACAACTTAACATTTGTTATTAAACTTTGTTTACAGTCTAAGTCTAGACAAAGTTCATAAGAGCAGGGTTATCTTCAGTGCTCTAACATTTTATTATTCCCAGTTATTTCACACAAACATTAAAATTCAAACTCAAAAATATGAGTACTTCAGCCTAAAAGTATATTTTAAAAATCAGTATTTGATGAACATTACCAAACACTGTTATACAGACAAAACAGACCAATTGTTTAAAAAATACCAAAATGTTTTAATTTTGATGTATGAGTAGTAGTACTTTCAATAATAGTTACAATTATTGGTTAACTGTTCTCTGTGCCAGTCTAAGTACTTTAACTTTTGTATCCTTATTAACCCAATTTATAGTGAAGAAACTGAGGCACTGCTAAATTAAATAACTTAGCCAAGAATACACAGGTAGCAAGGATTCAAGCCCAACCATGTACCACTATGCATACAATATAAACAGCAGTAAGTGACAGGTACAGGTTATCAATGTGTTTTAACCTTCTCTCAAGCTATTTCAGAGGCATTTCAAGCATTTAAACAAAAAGTCTAATATTAAAACCAATGCAAATGTGTATTCTAGGATTGTTCTCTATAGAGATATTTTATACATTTAAATTTAAGATGATTGCTTTAGTATTATATTTTACTGTCCTATTTTGAGCACACTATAAAGACAAAGTGAAATGCCTAATGATATAGCCAAAACACATTTTAAGAAAAAGTAAAATACCCCTATAAAAAAGAAACTTAAAAATACAATGGTACCATCTTGCTTAATGTTAACAGAGTTCTGCTTAAAGTTATTTTACCCAAAATAAAATGACTCTTACATATATTAGTAGAGACTGAAACAGATACCAAAAACGCCCAATTTTATGAATAGCAATTAAAATATTACCTTTGCAGCCTTCACTTTTCCATGATCGTTCTACCTGTCATATTCTCCCTCACTTGAAACAAAGTTGTCTTTATGCTGTTCATTTTTCTAATTAAGTTTCAAATAATTTCTAATAGTAGGCTGACCATTTAAAATTCCTTTTTTAACCACTTCCATCTATAAAACTGGATGCTCCAGAGGTTTCAATCTAATAACCTTCACAAATTCAACATTAAAAAGAATAAGTGTACTTAACAAAGTTATGACTATTCCGTCACTGGAATACTTTCCTGGTAGCTCACAAAGAAATAAACAGTCTCTACACAGTTTTTGGGACTCAATAGGAAAGAAAAGAAAAATAAATTCTCATGAGAAAACATTCACAATATACTGTTAAAGAAAAGGAGTGAGTTACAAAACAGTATGATACCAATTTCAATTAAATATAAAAACACCAACTATTAAAACTGGTGTAGACATCGGAGTCCGAGTTTTTGTTTCTTTGTTCCCTTCATTTGGCAGTTCTGTTTTCCTAATTTTCTAATTAAAATGTACTACTTCTGTAATTTATAAAAACAATTTTAAAAGAAGGTAATCTTTGCTTAATTCTTTACACCAAAAGTACTTACTACATTAGTGAATCTACATATGCAACCTAAGACAACTATAAATAACTTAAAATAGCCAAAATCTTTTTGTTAATTCAGAAATAAAGTCCATGAGAAATAATACAGTAACTTATTTCTAAGAACCGTGATCATATGCTTTCTTGGTATGAATAAATAACTTTATACATCAACGAAATAAGCCTAATTAACAGATTTGGTTTCATCACCACTATAAAACGGTAATTTGTGCTCCTGACAAAAAAACAAACCAAAAAGTTAAAACACAAAGGATCAATGTGGAGTGGAGAAATGAAAGGAGATTAAGAGTCAGAAAACAATCATGAAAAAGAAAGACAAAAATACTATAGTAAACAAATGCTGTATTACTCTGCTACATGTGTAAAATTTTTCTAAACAACTAAAATATATGTTTTGACACTTCAATGAACAAATACAAATGTTAGAACTATCTTCTAGGGGGTACCTTATTTTAAAAATTGTGATCAATGGAATCCAGACCGTTTTAAAAGGTAATTTTACCTGAGCTCACTGCCAACTACATGAAATAAGCTCTAAGAAGTACGTAAGTTCTGAGATTCTGCTGATTAACCATCTAAGTTAGCAATTTATCCAGAATAGGTTTTTATATTTACAAACCAAATACTCTAAAAATATGGGGAGAAAGGTTTGACATGAATAGACAAATGGACCATAAGTTAAACCATAAGGTCAATTAGTCTCTGTGGTGTACTGCCCTCTGGCTGTTGTGGCAGGAGTTATCACAGATAAAAATGGCTGCACAGAAAGCTAAAAGGGGTCCAGGAAAATTTCGCAGGAAATCCTTTAGGCAAATTTAGAAGCTTCAGGATAGAGTCTCAAAAATCATTAAAGTTAGTTTTACTCCTTCTTTAAAAAAAATTAAACATATTAACTAACAAATCATTACAAACACTATCTGAAAATTTTCAACCACAAATTATAAAATATAGAGTAGTCTGGACATAAAAGGTAGCTCTAGGAGACCAAGTCAAAGACAGTTAATGCCCTGCCCCCAACTAAAGGTCAGAAATAATCAGACCAGATTAGCAATACCAGAGGGAAGCATTTAGGAAAAGAGGCAAAAGTTTTATCAAAAATGCAAAACTGTTGATAAATTTGCCTCTAGTTATATCTGTACATATAAAAGGTAGAGTTTAGTATATGAAACTTTACATTTATTCAAAATTTCTAGGTATCAGATATAATCTGTCTGAAGTTAAAAATCAGGCAACACTGGAACAAACATTTCCTGAAATCACCTAATTAAATAAAACACAGGAACAAAACAGAGGAAAACTTGTGCTATATATACTTAATCCTTCTTCAAAATACTAGCCAATGTCATCTCCTACTTTTATCCAACAGGAGTGCACAAAGTTTCTTTACTAACTGTTTAATTTTAGAGAGAAAAGATGTGGAGAGGGAGGGACAGAAAGAGCGGGAGGAGGAGGGAACAGGCGAGAGAGAGGGAGAAAGAAGAGAAAGGGACAGACGGAGAGACAGAGACTTCGATTTGTTGTTCCACTTACTTAAGCCTTCATTGCTTGATTCTTGTATGTGCCCTGACAAGGGACTGAACGCACAACCTTGGCACATCGGGACAATGCTCTACCCAACTAAGCTACCTGAGCTACCTGGCCAGAGCTTATATTAAGTTTCTATTATCATTTTACAATTTTCCACCAGAGTTCTGCTGGCAATGAACCACAACAGCCATAGCCCAAGAAAACACAACTCTGTCCACTTCAGATTTGCTAATTACAATTCACCATCATTTTAAAACAGTGAATCTTAGCCTCATTCCCAACTCAACACATCCAAAAGGCACAATACTCTCCTTTAATAATAGTGGCTCACAAGGTTCTGATTCCCAACAAGACTGGAAGAGGATGAGAATTTGGGGGAAGGGGGATTTGGAACGAAAGGGTTGAGAATAAGGATGTTTCTTTAAGAGACACACCTGTTAAACACCTGAATTTTTCTTCTTACCAAGTCTTAATAACTTCTTTGGAATTTACCACTGTTTTAAAAAGATATGATGGTATTAATTTTTAAGAAAAAACAAAAACCTTACCCTGCAGTTCATGATGTATTACGCCCACAAGGTTGGGTTCGTCTCCCCACCAGAATATCCATAACTCTTTGCAATCTGGTTTGACATCACGACGCCATACACACAGCAAGTTGGCTTGCAGACAGCGGATGAAACTTAACAGGATTGGGTCATCTTGGGCGGGGGCTGAAATGATGGGTCCGCAGTCCCCATGCCCTCCGAAATTGTACCTACGCCATTTGATTCCTGTGAGTTCAGCCTGCAAAAAGACAATTACAGTAGTTTTGATTTCTAAGAATTTCCTCAATTTTTTCCCATCCAGAAACTATAGTTCAAATACTTTTAAGTCAAGGACACAGTATGAGTACAGTATCACAGTGCTTCATTATGAACAAATAAGCTGCTAACACAACTGATGCAAAGTTATCAACAATTTATTTATGGTATTTAACATGCAACACAGAGAAAAGCTTTGTTTCTATAACAATTCCCTAATGTAGTTTGGTCTTTCATTTTTTAAACATATTTTAAAACATAGGAACCTTAAACCAGCAGGGAGCAGAACCTGTATCTTTCTTCTGTTATATAGATTTGTTTTTAAAAGTTCTTAAATTTTAGGTTTAAGGGAATAAATGTCAAAGATGTTTCAAAACAAATGACAGCTGAATTCCTTATTTAATAGGCTATAAACGACAACTATGTAATCAAATCTGACAGTAAAATTGATTCGTAATATTATTCTGTTCAAACAGTCCATGTGCCCCTTGCAACCAATTCTTACTCATTTTCCCACTCCCGAATCACCACCACCACCAAGTCAATAATTTTCGTCAACAAGCTGTTACTCAGAAGATAAGTACCACAGGGTAGAAAAATAACCATTTCCTTTACTAACATAACCGAAACAAATTTAATCGATCACTGTAATAAACGCATTTAAGAAAAATTTCAATTTCCTTTGATCCTCAAAAAGTATGGTTCCAAAAATAATGACAAACTAAAACAATCTGAAGTTCAGAAACCTATCCTTTTACACTATGAGACATGCAAAGCTAACCTTTAATGAATGTTTAGTAAAAGTTGGTATTGGCATCATTTAGGCATTTATTTATGCCACTTGGTTTCCTCTGATTACAACTACATGGCCAATGCCAAAAAGCTCATAAATAAAATGAATAATATAAATAAAAAACAAACCTCAATCATACCAGAAATAATAATTTTCCATAATCACATTAAAAATAATCGTATTTTATTATGTTCTTCCTGAGTTTTTGTACACATACATTTTTAAATTTGGACTGTATTTCATCATTTTATAACCTGCTCTTTCACTTATAAATATTTCTATAAACCACTAATTATTCTTCAAAAACAATTTTAATGTTTACACAATAGTCTATTCACTGTTTGGGAAAAAACCATAATTTATTCCATAACAACTAGACAATCTTTCATTTTTTTCACTATTATAATTCTTATAATCGGTGAACTTCCTGATTATTTCCTTGAGATGGCTTGATGCAGAATTACTAGTCAATAATCATGAATATTTTAAGTCTCAGACTACCATATTGCATTTCGATTATTACTCCCACCAATACAAATAACCTCTTCCCTACCTGTGTATCTTTTAAAATACCTGCCAATTTAATAAAATGATATAGCCTTGTACTAATTCGTAGTCCTTGTTCTGCTTAGAAGAAATCATTATCAGTTATTTGATCAAAAGCATAACTCTGTGCCAGTCTTCCAAGGTTTGAATCCCAGCTCTGTACTTACAGGGGGTCCTCCGGTTACGACACAGTTCTGTTCCTATAACAGTGATGTAACCCGAACTTTGGTGTAAATTGAAACACACCCTGACCTAACACAAATGGAACACCTGTGCTTTTAACACTCCAAAATGGCATAGATAATGGGGGACACCAACTCCCTCATTCATACACTGTTACTCTGTATTCTTCCACAACACAAAACTAGTTCAACCACATAGTCCGTAAGTGCAACACTAACAGCGTCGTAAACGCGAAACATCGTATGCCGAGATTATAGTAATCCAAGGAATCCTTGTACTAGCATAGCTGTAACTAGCATGTACTCAGCAAATTACTTAACCTTTGTCTCTCAGTTACCTCACTAGTAAAATGAGGGTAACAGTATTTACAGAGTTGATTAAATGAGTTAATATACATATAAAGGACCTGGGGACAGTA
The DNA here is from genome assembly GCF_036850995.1 of Saccopteryx leptura. Lineage (NCBI taxonomy): Eukaryota > Metazoa > Chordata > Mammalia > Chiroptera > Emballonuridae > Saccopteryx > Saccopteryx leptura. The sequence goes on along the minus strand of NC_089504.1, from coordinate 240,797,931 downwards.
CCTGGTACACAGCAAAAAATATAAATGATTCTATTATCATTACTAGTAGTAGTAGTACTAGTAGAACTACTGTCCTTTGACTTGTCTATTCATTTTCTTTGTATGTTTTTCTGCCATACAAGTTCCTTTGTTTCTTCAAATAAAAGCTATGTGTGCTTTAATCAAAAAGCCTAGCATCAACTTTGAAGTAAATGGCAAAAAGGAAACTAAATAAAAAGACTAAAAAGGGGAAGCAGAACCCAGAAAAGTTAAGTAGGCCCTGGCTGGTTAACTCAGTTGGTTAGAGTGTCATCCCAGAGAGTTCGGTCCCCCATCAGGACACACACACAGGAAGCAACTAATGAATGCACAACTAAGTGGGAACAACAAATGAATGCTGTGCTCTCGCCCTAGTTCTCTCTCTCTCACTCCTCCTCCCTCCTTTCCTCTCTGTCTCTCTAAAATCAATTTTTAAAAAAAGTTAAGTAAAAGATGAACTTTTCTTATCGTCCAGGTTAGCATTCTGTGCCTAAGGATTGGGGGGAAAGAGAAATGGAAAGAAGAGGGGAAATAAAACGATACCAATAAATATGAATTGCTAATACTTCTTCCATATTCAAAAGGTCAGAAAATTAAGATATATCAGAGATTTAAACATCAGGTGAGTCAGTTCCCAAGAAAATCTATGAACAGAAATGTATCCACTAGAATACTTTCACCTGTAATATCCGGCACGTTCAACAAAGTATTTGGCTTTGACTCAGGAGAATGTTTTCCTAATCCTAGCACTTCCACTGACTTCCTACCAGTGCTTCTATGGTCTCAGTGGTAAAGGAAAGCCGCTGCCACCTGCTCTATATCCTTTATGGAATTGTTTTAGCAAGTGAGATGACACTCTTATAAGTGACATAACAGCAAGGCTACAAACTTAACCATTTATAACTAATTCAGTCAAAGTAATAGAAAATGTCCAATTATTTTAAAACAGTTTAGTTCCTTTACCTTAAAGCTAAAATTAAGTATCATTATACTAGTGTTCATTGGAAAAGGTAACAATAAACCGTCATTAAAGCCTGACAGAGGTAACTGGATATAAAATGAATGTTTGAAGACTTAGCCTTTAATGTTGCTAGAGGAAAGACAACTCGGTTCTACTAAAACTGTCCAAGAAAAAAATTGTTAGCACGGATGTGTACATTTAATTACACTAAATATGTCCTCATATACTAAGATCACATTTACATGTAAAATCAATTCAAGTTCTGTTGACCCAATTTCTGACAAATGTATATCTCCAAAAAAAATTCTTTAATAATTTCAAAATTATAAAGCAACCCTCTAAAATATTTCTAGATGCAAATTATCCCAAAAGTGCAATATTTCTCATTGTTAAAATTGAACAATCCATAATATATGGATTTAAAATTACATGGTACTTATAGACAAAAAAAGTACGCACATATATATAATGAATATTACCATTATCATTTATTCATCAACAACTTAATACTAGGCACCATATGACAGTCTTCACAATGAGGCACCATAGTAGGGTCTTCACATATAATTTCTAAACTTCATAGACAACTAAAAATATTAGGACTCAGAAAGGTTAAATAATTCTCCCATAACCACACAAGTAGCAAATGGCACATCCCAAATATAACTGAATTTAAAGCATAAATTCTTTCCATCTTGCCATGCTGCTTCATAGGGCTAACGGTAAAAATTAGCTCTAGAGGATTATAAAATAGTACAAAGAAACTGTCATCAACTCAATTTAGCAATGACAAGAGCTCATGTCCATATTTTCTAATTTAAGAAAGTTCATAAATCTTTCTTTAGTCTTCCTGAGGTATTAAGAAAACTAGTATAAGGGTGCCCACACACCATCCCATGAATAGAACAGATATTTTTATTTCACTGAGATAATTATATGCCTTCTTTTACATGTTACCACTTTAAGACTGTATCTACACAACCTAATTCTTAGAGGATATGTATAACAAGCCAAGATTTTATTCTAATAGCGAGACCGGAAGGAAGTTTCCTCAGCAATGTCTGCTATCTGTCATACAGGTTAGGTAGTAAAGGTCTTCAGAAAATTGAACTGAACTGGCAGAGAATCCCCTGGCCTAAAGAGAAGTCACTGCAGTCAGCTCAAAATGGTTCGAATTAAATAAATTAAAACAGAATCAGGATAAGTGCACTTTCTAACAGAATAAGTATATTTAAAGAAATTTTATATTGATTCTTAATGTCCTCTTCTTTAGGTACTACACTTAGGAAATGGGCTGATAAATTCTCCCAACAGAGGTCATTTATTTGCACTGACCACTGCAATCAGATCCCTGATGACCAAGAGCCTATATATACTATACTTGCAATGTGGCTCTCCAGAGTTAAAACTGTATTCAGAGATCAGAGAACAGAGTCAAACTAAAAGGCCTTAATAACAATGAATCCAGGTATAGCAAGCACCATGGGAAGAACACTGGCTGGAGGTCAGGCAATCTAGATTAAAGTCCTGCTTTTTCAACCACTTACCTATATAATATTAGGAAATCTATTCCATCTCAGGGCACCTCAGCTTCCTAACCGGTAAAGTGATATGGTTGACCTAGATACTATAATGAGTTCAAATCTCCTGTCCCAGGCTAATTACATCCCACTCACAAAGGTAACTTGTAAATGAGACTGAATCCTTATTAGATGCCTTAGAATGGTCAGCAGGAATAGGCTGCTTACCAGAAGACATCTGAATTTTCAAGAAAGCTGAAAGATTTCTCAAACTACAGAGCAATTAGCTTAATGTCAATCCTGGGCAGGATTCTAGGATGGTGTATAGAAAAGGCAGATGTGATCATTTGGGTCTAACTTGAGTATACTAAGAAAGTCCACCTCACTTCCTCCTACGGTAGGGTTATAGCTTTAGTAGATCAGAGAAAACATACAATAAACATATTAAGTCACCTCTCAACTTAATTCATAGGAGGGAGGGAAAGTCAGGATAATAGAAAACTTCTGTTAAAACATAACTCAGCAGCTCCAGGTAAAGACAGCAGAGTAAACATACACATCTGCTTCTGCTATCACTTAAATCCCTCTAAAAACCATCAGTAAAGAAGTTTGGTTTCTTGGAATTTTTCTTCCTTAAATTATAAAATAACAATAGTAGATAGGAGAGGATATGAGAGCATCAACATTTCAAGATTTTGAAAACTAAGAAGCAGATGCTCAAGTGGTAAAGACACAGAATACTTAAGAAAGCTGAATCCCAGCTGCAGAGAAAACAGAGACAACCCAATTTATACAAAATCCCCTCAACTTCAGGAAGTAGGGTTAAAAGGCAGAAAGATAAAATAAGGAAAACTGGTTGAAAGCCTGCTTAGATGGCACTCAGAAATCAGATACCCTCTCATTGCCTATCCTTACGCCAGCATATAATTTCATATTCTTAAAGAGATAAAATAGTGCAACCATTAAGAAAGGTTATTCTTGCCCTGGCCGGTTGGCTCAGTGGTAGAGCGTCGGCCTGGCGTTCAGGAGTTCTGGGTTTGATTCCCGGCCAGGCACACAGGAGAAACGCCCATCTGCTTCTCCATCCCTCCCCATCTGCTTCTCCATCCCTCCCCCTCTCCTTCCTCTCTGTCTCTCTCTTCCCCTCCCTCAGCCAAGGCTCCATTGGAGCAAAGTTGACCCGGGCACTGAGAATGGCTCCATGGCCTCCGCCTCAGACACTAGAATGGCTCTGGCTGCAACAGAGCGATGCCCCAGATGGGCAGAGCATCGCCCTCTGGTGGGCATGCTGGGTGGATCCCGGTCGGGCGCATGCGGGAGTCTGTCTGGCTGCCTCTTCGTTTCCAGCTTCAGAAAAATACACACACACAAAAAAAGGTTATTCTCTAGTCCAGTAGGACAGAGTGTCTGGGCTAGGAGACAGGCATAACTGAAGGCAGGGAACCAAAGTAAAACCAGTGCACTAGGGGAGCATCTACAGAACGAAGCTCAAAAACCACCCTCTCCCACTCTCTCCCTCTAAGCACCCAGAAAGCTGGCAGCCAGTCTTTCATTCCCCAGAAAGGAGTCTTCTCTGGGATATCTGACCAGCTCAAGAGAAAAGACCTCAAGATACTGATACGAGAGGTTCCCCAAATAAATAGCCCACCTAGATCAAAGTGCACAGTAAAGAAACGCCACTCACATTCTCAGAACTTCCAAGTAGCATTTAGTCCACCATTCCTAAACATGAATAGGCAAGCAGGAATTACTAAATAGTTACAGGAAACCACTGAGGAACTATAGAGACAAAAACAAATAGAAAAGTAACCTGAAGGAAACAGGCTACGCTGAGAGAAGAAAACTTTTTTAAAAAAACTATCATTAATATTCTTAAAGAGATAAAATAGTGCAAACATTAAAAAAAGAACAGGACACTTTTTCAAAAAAGAACAGAGAGGCCCTGGCCGGTTGGCTCAGCAGTAGAGCGTTGGCCTGGCGCGCAGGGGACCCGGGTTCGATTCCCGGCCAGGGCACATAGGAGAGGCACCCATTTGCTTCTCCACCCCCCCCCTCCTTCCTCTCTGTCTCTCTCTTCCCCTCCCGCAGCCGAGGCTCCATTGGAGCAAAGATGGCCCGGGCGCTGGGGATGGCTCCTTGGCCTCTGCCCCAGGCGCTAGAGTGGCTCTGGTCGCTACAGAGCGATGCCCCGGAGGGGCAGAGTGTCGCCCCTGGTGGGTGTGCCGGGTGGATCCCGGTCGGGTGCATGCGGGAGTCTGTCTGACTGTCTCTCCCCGTTTCCAGCTTCAGAAAAATACAAAAAAAACAAACAAACAAACAAACAAAGAACAGAGAATGAAAAGAGAGCTCTTGGAAATTTTTAAATAATGATGCCAGAAATGATAAAACTCAATCGAAGGGCTGGAAGATGAAGTTTTAGAAATCACCCAGAGAGCAAAGCAAATAAACAAAAATAAAAAATAGAGGAGGAGGGTAGATAAAATTATAGGACTGGCCCAGGAAGTTCAAAACCAAATACAACAGATTTCAGGGCCCTGGCCGGTTAGCTCAGTCAGTTCAAGTGTTGTCCTGAAACACCAAAGTTGCAGTTCAACCCTCAGGGCACATATGGAAAGTCACCACACAACATATGAATACTTCTCTCTCTCTCTCTCTTGGGCTCTCTCTCTTCCTCCTTTCTCTCTCTCTCTCTCTCCAAAACAAAATAAATTTTTTAAAAAATGGTTTCAGAAAGTGAAAATACATTTTAAAAAAGAGGAAATGACTGATAAAATAATTCATGAAAATTTCCCAGGAAAAAAAAAAGTATGTGCATTTCTAGATAGAAAGGGCTCTCTGGGTTTCCAGAACAATAGACTAAAAGAGATCCATAAACAGCCTATTATAAACTTTCAACCCACTGCAGACAAACCCAAGTTTCCGGACAGTAAAAAGAGGTCACAGATAAAGAATCAGAAATTAGGATTTCTGACTTTTCAACTGCAATGCTAGAAACAAGAAGGCAATGGTGCAATAACTCCAAAATTCTAAAGGAAAACTATTCCAAACTATATATCTAGTGAATCCACATTATCAAGTGTAGAAGTAGACAACATTTTTAAATACACAGGGTCTTAAAAAATAGCCTTTTCTCAAGAAGTTACTGGAGGCGTGTGCCCTACCAAAAGAAGAAATTAACCAAGTAAGAAGCCATGAGATGAGACTTAGAAAACAATCAACACAGGAGGGAGAAAATAAATCCCTAAAATTACCAGGAATAATCACTATTCTAGGCTATCTACTGTGCACCTGTGTAGAAGGGAACCAATCCAGATTATGACAGATCAGATGGCTCCAGGGAAGACTCTTGTCAAGATGATGAAACTGATAAAACACCTGAAGTATCTGAAAGTCATAAAAGGAGATTCAGACAATAGGCAAAAAGTCTGGGTATGAGTTAGTTAAAAATACACAGAAAAGTCAACAGTAAAAAAAAAAAAAAAAGATAATTACCATGTTCAAGTAACACAAAAAGAAAAAGTAATCAAAGTTTACTAGATGATTTAGCCATACATAAACATAATCAAAGAATGCTAACAATGAATATTGAAAAATTACTATATAGCCATTTTGGTAAAACGGAAGGATGGAAAAGGTATGTTTGCTTTGTAAGAAGCAGAAAGAGCTAAATCCTCATCTTCAGTAGTGGAAAATTCAGCATTTAAAAACCTAAAGTAATTCTGTAAGTTTTAGTGTTTAGAAACATGTAAGTAAGAATCAAGATAATCAACAAAAGTGGGTTAAAGTGTGTGTCTGGAGGAGGTAAAATAGAGGCTAGAAACAAGGGAATGCTATTAGTTACAGACCTTGTAGAACTATTTGATTCTTTAACTTGGTAAGAGTACAAATTTGATTTTAAAAAAGAAAAGACAAAAATAGAACAGAACTAATCAAAATGTGTTAACAAAATACTATATATTTAATGCATACTAACGTAAGAACCTGCACCATTTTACAGACTGATTCTAGACAAATTCCTAAGCTTAAGAACAACTTAGTATCCCATAAATTGTGTTGCAAAAGTCAAAAGGTTATTTACCATGTGTTAAAATAGTATGTTGCTGTTGTCTGTTTCTTTTCTCCTTTTTTTAGACTATTAAAACTACAGCTGCACAGAGACATACTTCCAGCTACAAGCTCCCTCCCACCTTGTTCTGCTCAAACTCTTCCAAATCTACGGGGTTTGCCAGGCATTCCCTCTTCAAAGGGGCTGAGGACAACAGAACATTGATTTTCTCATGAAACTCTCATCAACATGGTTATTTTCATGTTGTGAGAAATGCAGTGGTAACTCTCCATGCAATAAAGTTGTATATCAAAGATGCTTTCAACATATGTATACCTGCATGTGTATGTATGTATGCACCATGTGTTTACACACATATTTGCTATTTCATAACTTTTCCCCTCAGTTGTAATTTTGTTTTCAGCCCTCGGTTTACTAATATTAATTTAACAATATAAAGATTAAAAAATGGAGAACTGGTGTATAACAGAAGTATGAGTGAAAGGGACTCAAGAAGTTTTATTTGAATTACAAGTAAACAATATGAAGTAACTACAAAAAAAGTTACTGCCATCTTAAGCTACATTAAAAAATGTATAGTATCTAGTTCCTACACAACAGATCTTACTTAGTATTAGTCAATATCACACTTTCAGCTCTTAGCTTCATACTTTGAAAGGAATCTAGGTGAAGTGGAACACATGAACAGATGAAGGACTAGGTAAGTGAGGGAACCTGAACAACGCATTTGGTTAGAGGCTATAATGACTTCATTCAATCCTTTCAAGGAAAGAAACATGGCAGCAAAAATAATAAAGCCACAGTTGAATTCAGTTGAATAAACTTAATATAGCATTAAGTAGATTCTGAAGTAATCTGATGTCTTCAATTATATGAAAGACAGATGTGTAGAAAATGAAACTGATTTGCTCAGCCCAGATCCAAATGGTAGCAGAGAATCAAATGGAGAAACTGATCAGTAAAACAACAGTGAGAGCTCCCTCAAGAAGAAGCCCTGACTGAAATCCCTGAGAATCATAGATATGGGGGTGGGGGAAAATGAGAAGCTGGTTAATACCAGATGTGGATTCAAACATCAAAGAGTTGGTTGGACAATATGATTTTAACAGTATTTTTCAAGCACAGACTGTATACCAGTCCACCAGAAATTTCCTGCCAGTCTGTAAGAGTTGACCTCCTGATATTATATGAAGATTATAGACCCAATGATCTTAGTCAAATTCACTTATGCTCAGGGTAATTTCTGCCTTAGCAGTCCCCTAAATAATACTATTTTCAATAGTTCCCAAGTGTAAAAAGGTTGAAAACCACTGATTTATAAGATTCCTTTCAAATCTGAAATATGAATCTCAAAGATTCTTCCTTCCAATCATAAGATTTCATAACTCTACTATTATTTGTATCTGTCAACTAGCTCAGAGATTGGTAAATTGTGGCCCACAGACAGGCCACTTATTTTGGTGAGTAAAGTTTTACTAGTACACAACTATGCCCATTTATTTACATATTATCTTTGCCTGCTTCCATGCTACAACCAGAATTGAGTAGATGCACCTAAGGCTCAGGACCCCCAGCCTGAAACAATTACTCCTTGGTTCTACAAGAAAGTCTTCTAATTCTGAACTAAGATGATAAACACGGGCAAATACAACACTTAAAATATAAATCAAAAGCACCAGAATGGTCTTCTCACCATAAACTAGGAAAATACACAAAAAATATAAAACTGTTTTCAGACATTAGACAACAGGAAGCACAGAGCTAGGGTCTCTGATGCAGCTGAATTTTGTGAAAACAGATCACTACTAGAGCGGAGAGAGTTTACGCAGAAGAAGACCTCCACAGATCAACGGGTTCTTTTTGAGACTGTACTAAGTTGCATATTCAAGCAAAATTCAACGAAGCCAGGCAAAAATGGCTAGAGAGTTATTGTTCTAACAGCTCACACAATGCTGAGAGACGAGTCTAGTTCTAAAGAATCAGAGTGAAAAACACTGTTAAACACCTTGGGCACTAAACAGAGACCATAGAAGAAGAGTCATGCCTCAAAAGAAGAAAATTAGGCCTAGTATTAAGACCGCTCTAACCCACCCTAATAATTAAACCTCAAAAATAAAAAAAAATAATATTAATATCATCATCTACAAGTAAATTAACTGCCAGCCAAACCAAAATTCAATTCTTTCAAGGAAAGAAATAATATCCAGACTTCCAACAATATAATATTCACAATGTCCAGTATTCAATAAAAGAATACCAGACATTCAAAGAAGTAGTAAAAGAAGGCCCATGGCCAGAAGAAAAATCATTGAGAAAAACCCAGAAATGACTATGAGAATTAAAAATCACTTTAAAACAGCTATTGTAAGTATGGTCAAGTGTGTAACTGAAAACACAAACTTAACAAGAACAGAAATGAATTAAAAAACAAAACAAAATATAAAACTAAAAATATGTAGTTAGGGTCCCAGAATGTAAAAAAAAGGGATGAAGGGAAAACAAAAAAGAGTATAAAACATGTTTTCTTATTTCTTACATTTCTTTAAAAGCTAACTGACTACAGCAAAAGTAGTCAAGTATTGTGAAATGTTTACCAGAATTAGGAGAAAAATATGTAATAATCATACCACAAAGGCCAGAAGGAAAAAACAAAAGGTATACTGCTCTGAGATTTTTACACTGTAAATGGAGAAATGTAATACTATTTGGAGGTAAACTGTGATGAATTAAAGATTCATATTATAAACCCTTGACCAGTCCTTAAAAAGTAATATAAAGACATCTAATAAGCCAATTTGAACATAATGTTCAATCATAAAAAAAAATACTTCAATAATCCAAAAACAAACAGGAAAAAAAAGGGAATAAAATATAGATGAGACAGATAAGGGAAAAGGGTAGACTTAAATCCAATCATATCAATATAATTATACTAAATAGAAATAGTCTATTATAACTAAAAGACATCAATTCTCAGAATGGATATAATTTTAAAAGGCCCAACAATATCTTCCCACAAAAAATGCACTTTAAATATAAAGAAAAGTTAGGTTAAAGACAAAATGATTTGGTATAAATAAAAATGTCAATTCTTCAAGATGACATAAATCCCAAATGTGTAGGCACCTAATAACAAAGCTTCAAAATATATGAAGCAAAAACTGATATATCTAAAAGGAGAAATTGACAAACCCCAAATTATAATTGGAGATTTCAACAGGCCTCCTCTCAGCAACTGATAGAACAAGTAGACAGAAAATCAATAAGGATATAGAAAACATGAACACTATCAACCAACATAACCAAACTGACATTTATAAAACATTACACTCAACAACAGAACACACATTTTTTTTCAAATGCACATGAAACATTCACCAAGAGAAACAATATGCTGGGCCATAAAACAATATCAACATAGTTTTAAAATTTGGAATTTCTGGCCCTGGCCGGTTGACTCAGCAGAAGAGCATCAGCCAGGTGTGTGAATGTCACAGGTTCAATTCCCAGTCAGTTCACACAGGAAAAGCGACCATCTGCTTCTCCAACTCTCCACTTCTCCCTTCTCTTCCTATCTCTCTCTGCCTCCAGCAACCATGGCTCCATTGGAGCAAGTTGGCCCCAGGCACTGAGGATGGCTCCATGGCCTTACCTCAGGTGCTAAAATAGCTCAACTGCAGAGCAGTGGCCCCAAATGGGCAGAGCATCACCCCACCCCATATGGCAGTGGTCCCCAACCCCCAAGCCGCGGACCAGTACTGGTCCGTGGGCCATTTGGTACTGGTCCGCAGAGAAAGAATAAATAACTTACGTTATTTCCGTTTTATTTATATTTAAGTCTGAATGATGTTTTATTTTTAAAAAATGACCAGATTCCCTCTGTTACAGCCGTCTAAGACTCATTCTTGACGCTTGTCTCGGTCACGTGATACATTTATCCAGCCCACCCTAAAGGCTGATCCATGAAAATATTTTGACATTAAACCGGTCCGTGGCCCAAAAACGGTTGGGGACCACTGCCATATGGGGCTTGCCAGGGGGATCCTAGTCAGGGCACATGTGAGAGTCTCTTTCTCTCTGCCTCCCTGCTTCTCACTTAAGAAAAATAAAAAAATAAAATAATAATTTGAAATTTCTGAAGAACATAAAATTTGAAATTAACAAAATATTGAGAACATCCCCACACACAAAAAAAATCTGGAAATTAAATACTTCTAAATAACTTAGAAGTTATTAGGATACATTAGGAATAACTTAGTAGGACACCCCCCCAAAAAAATTATAAGGCAAACTAAAAAAATATTTTGAATTGACTGTTTATGAAATATAAAATATAAGAAAGGTAGGCCCTGGCCAGTTGGCTCAGTGGTAGAGCGTCTGCCTGGCATGCAGAAGTCCCGGGTTCGATTCCCGGCCAGGGCACACAGGAGAAGCGCCCATCTGCTTCTCCACCCCTCCCCCTCTCCTTCCTCTCTGTCTCTCTCTCTTCCCCTCCCGCAGCCGAGGCTCCACTGGAGCAAAGATGGCCCGGGCGCTGGGAATGGCTCCTCGGCCTCTGCCCCAGGCGCTAGAGTGGCTCTGGTCGCAACAGAGCAACGCCCCAGAGGGGCAGAGCATCACCCCCTGGTGGGCAGAGTGTGGCCCCCTGGTGGGCGTGCCAGATGGATCCCGGTCGGGCGCATGCGGGAGTCTGTCTGACTGTCTCTTCCCGTTTCCCGCTTCAGAAAAATACAGAAAAAAAAATTTTAAGAAAGGTAAATGTTGCTCTAAGAATCTTCTTTCAGGAGCTAAAAAAGTGTAAATTAAGCCAAATGTAAAATTAAGTCAAATAAATATTAAGAACATAGAAGTAATAAATGAAATATAAAAGACTAACAAAAGAAAAAACCAACAAAATGAAAGTCTGGTTATTTTTGAAGATCAATAAAATTGACAAAGTTCTCACTAGGTTAATCAAGAGAGAAAGAAAACAAATAGGCAATATAAGGAACAATATGATGAGGGACTACATCACATCCTAAAGACACTGAAAAGATAATGGAATTATTATAAACAATTTTATGTCAATAATTATAACTACTTAGACTAATGGACAAATTCTATGAGTTACCAAACACACACACACACAAAATAGGAAGAAATCTAATAGCTCTGTACCTATTAAAGAAATGGAATTCATAATGTAAAATCTTCCCACAAACAATTCTCCAAGGCAAGATGGCTTCACTGGAAAATTCTATCAAACACCTAAAAAATAAATACTACCAGTTCTACTCGCAAACTTTTTCAGAAAGCAGAAGAGGGACTACATCCCAAATCATTTTAGGAAACCAATAATACTAAGACAAGACAAAGACATTAATAAAAAAGTAATCTACATGCCAGTATTCTTCATGACATAGATATAAAAGTCAGTAACAAAATATTAGCAAATCAAATCTAACATGGAGTTTATCTTGGGAACTGAAACTTAGTTGAATTAGTTCAAAAGTCTATTAATTTGAATCAAAAATCCCATCAATGCAATTACCCATATTAACAAAACAAAACCTATGATCATTTCAATAGATGCAGAAAAGATATTTAACAAAATTCAATACCTCTTCATGGTAAAAAACTAAGCAAACTAGGAATTAAAGGTAAATTCCTAAACCTGATTAAGGGAATGTTCAAAAACCTACAGCTAACACAACTATTAATGAAGGAAGATTGAACACTGCCAAATCTTGAACAAAGTGAGTTTGGTTACACTGTGGCCTTGGTTGCTAAACAGAAGAAAGAAAGAATATCTGTGGGAAATTACTCATGGGTAATTTAGGAATTTTTTAAATGATCACACTGTATCATTTATAAACAAAAAAGGATTAAAAAAATTCAATAGGTAAAGAATTGAAGAACATTAAAAATTTGTTTACATATGTAAAAAGAAATAGGGAACAAAGTGGATGTACACTCTTACCGTTTCTATTAAACTTTGTACTATAGGTCCTAACTCGTGCAGTAAAGCAAGAAAAAGAAATAAAAAGCATACAGATTGGAAAGGAAGCTATAACACCATCTTTATTTGCAGACATCATCATGTATACTTATAAAAATAAAATGACTGTACAGAAAAGCTACCAAAACTAGTAGCTGAGTTTAGAAATGTTGTAGTATATAAGAGAAATATACAAAGCTTAATTGTATTTCTAAATCAACTGCAAAATAATATTTACAAACAATGCCACTTATAACAGCATTGAAAAATATAAACTACTAAGGAAAAATTAAATAATATATGTTCCAAAATTGTATTCCAAAAACTACGGTACATACAATGTTGAGAGAAACTAAACATCTAAAGCAGGGGTCCCCAAACTTTTTACACAGGGGGCCAGTTCACTGTCCCTCAGACCGTTGGAGGGCCGGACTATAAAAAAAAAAACTATTAACAAATCCCTATGCACACTGCACATATCTTATTTTAAAGTAAAAAAACAAAACGGGAACAAATACAATATTTAAAATAAAGAACAAGTAAATTTAAATCAACAAACTGACCAGTATTTCAATGGGAACTATGCTTCTCTCACTGACCACTAATGAAAGAGGTGCCCCTTCTGGAAGTGCGGCGGGGGTCTGATAACGCATGCGACCCGCAGGCCATAGTTTGGGGACCCCTGATCTAAAGAAATAGAAGCTAGACCATATTCATAGACTAGAAGACCTAAAATTGTTATATTGTCAATTCTGCCCAATGGGATCTACTGATTCAACAAAATCACAACAAATTCCGCCAGGATTTAAAAAATTGGCAGGTTAATTCTAAAATGTATATTGAAATGCAAAGTATCTAGAAGAGCCAAAAACAATTCTAAAAAAGAACGGGAACTGGAGAATTTACCCTGATTTTACGAGATACTATAAAATTTCAGTAGTCATAATGGCATGGTATTGGCATAAGTGACATATATCAAATAAACAGAATTACAGACCCCAGAAATAAATCCATGTATACCCAGAGACATCAATACATTCAACTGATTTTTGACCATGATATCAAAATAATTCAATGAGAAAAGCATAGTCTTTTCAACAAATGATCCTGGAACTAGATACCCACATGCAGAAAAAATTTCAACCCTCACTTCACACCATAAAAAATAAAAAAATTAAATTAAATTATATTTTAAAATAAAATAAAATAAAAATGGATCACTTAATCACAGGCCAAAATCCAGTAAGTACCATAATAAAACTTCTGGAAGAAATAAGAGAAAATTGGCTCTGGCTGATTGGTTCAGTGGTAGAGCATCAGCCTGGTATGTGGATGTTCTGGATTCGATTTCCAGTCAGAGCATGGAGGAGAAGCAACCATCTGCTTCTCTACCCCTCCACCTCTCACTTTTCTATCTCTCTCTTTCTCCCCCTCTCCCTCCTGCAGCCATGGCTCAATTGGAGCAAGTTGGCCCTGGGTGCTGAGGATGGCTCCTTGGCCTCTGTACCAGGCACTAAGAGCAGCTCAGTTGCTGAGCCACAGAACAATGCCCCAAATGGGCAGAGCATCACACCCTAGTGGGCTTGCCGGGTAAATTGTTTCAGGAACTTGTGGGACTTCACTACCTTAGAATAGCAATTAGAACTCATATGTAGCTGGTGGGAAGAAAATGGTACAACCATTTTTTTAAAGTTTAGTAGTGTTTTCTAAAGTGAAACCTCAGTTTCCCACATGATTCAGCAAGTGCATTCCTATATTTACAGAAATGAAAACAAATGCCCCACATAAAAACCAGTACATCAAAAGTTCATAATCATAAAAAATGGATAAGCAAATTGAAGTATATCAATACAAAAAACTACTACTTAGCAATAAAAAGGAATGACCCACTTAAACAACAATATGAAGCCAGATAAAGATGACTGTAGACTATATAATTCCAGTTATAAAAAGTTATAGAAAAGGTAAAATGAATCTATTATAACAGCATGGTTATTTGGAGTTGTGGCAGTTTCACAAATACATACATTTGTCAAGACTCATGAAACTGTACTTATTTCCCTAAAATAGGTACATTTTATTGTATGCAAATTGTACCTCAAAGATAATAAAAACTTTATATATTAATGGAAGAATCCATGTTAAAAAAATCTCTCAAAGAAAAAATAAAATCTGTGTGTGTGTGTGTGTGTGTGTGTGTGTGTGTGTGAGAGTTTCTGAAGTGAGAAGCAGGGAGGAAGAGAGAAAAACTCCTGCATGCACCCAACTGGGATCCACCTGGGATGCCCACCAGGGGGCGATGCTCTGCCCATCTGAGCTGTTGCTTCATTGCAACCAGAGCCATTCTAGCACCTGAGGTGAGACCATGGAGCCATCCTCAGCGCCACCAAATTTGCTCCAATGGAGCGTTAGCTGCGGGAGGGGAAGAGAGAGAAAGGAGAAGGGGAAGGGTGGAGAAGCAGATGGGCGCTTCTCCTGTGTGCCCTGGCCCAGAATCAAACCCGGGACTTCCACACACCAGGTCAATACTCTACTGCTGAGCCAACCAGCCAGGGCCAAAAAAATCTATTTTTAATACAGCCAAAGTATCATTTTGCCCATCTCCAAGGTAACTGAATCTCTTACAAAATATATAATATTTTCAAATTTTTATTTTCATACCTAATAACACCGAAATGCTGGTTAATAATTTACATTTCCTAACCTTAACTAAAAGAAAATACTTGTGCTGGACACTGAACTATTTAATGAAGTTCATTGGTGACATCAGCATGACTTCTTATCCAATGCAATTAACAGAGCATAAGAAGAAATTTATATTCTTTTCTCTGCATAGCAGACACTATTAGTTGTTCAGTCAAACATAAATGGCTCCTTCCTACACAGAAACTTATACTCTACACTGCTGGGGATAACAATATGCCCACTTAGCTACATTGCCCAGCCTCCCTGAGGTTAAGCACGGCCATATGTGTTGTAAGCAATTTCCTGGAAATTTCCTTTAAAAAGAGGGGTGTGGCTCCTATAGTTCCTCTTCCTTCCTATGTAGAATGCCACCATGACAACTAGGGTTTGAATGGACAATGTGTTACTTATCATAAACTAAAGATGATGGAGAACAAGAGCCAGCGAACTGGGTCCCTTGATGACTGAGAAGTAACTAAACCAGTTCTGAAATGCCTCCCTCCAAGCTGCTTGTATATAAAATATAAATTTGTTTTGTTTAAGCTATATGTCTATTTTTAATAAGCATATGATGTTATCATAATAAATCATTTTATAAAAGCATTTCAGCAACTGGCTTTTTATTTTTAAAAACAAGAAGACTGAATGAGGTGATGAATTTTTTTTTAACTCTGCAGTTACAGTTACTCAGGTTTTTACCTTGCCCCAGTCACTGTTCAAAAAAAATAAATTACCCTAGCTTTTCATTTCCAAACGATTCTTCAATTTGGAATAAAACAGTCTAAGAAAGAAAAAAGATCGACTTGCCTATCTGTGAGAAGAAATTTTAAGCTGCATTATTGCTCCATTAATTTCTGATGAAACTTTAAAAAAAATGTAAACTGTATTATCACTCTATTAATCTCCAGCAAATCTATATGCTCCAGTGATTTCTACCTTCATGCTTACGCTAAATTATAAGGGTCTACACTGTTAATTTTTAAAAGGCTCATGAAAAAAAGAGACCAAAGTTTGGAATAGCTATGGGGAGCTTCACAGAAGCCCCAAGCTAGACAGATGAAAGAAGAGCATACAATACAATGCACTGGTTAAGTGTTCAGGCTCTGAAGTCAGTGACTCAGTTCCATCACTTGCCGGCTATGTGAACTTGTACAAGGTACTTAAATGTCTTCAGTCTTCTTACCTAAAAAATGGGAACAGAACCTTTATGGAAAAATACACATAGCTGTAAAGCAATGAAGTAATTCCAGGCATTCAGTAAGCACTCTTAGAAAAACCAGAAGGTCTGGCCTTGGCCGGGTAGGTAGAACATCACCCGGCATGTGGAAGTCCTGGGTTCCATTCCCAGTCAGGGCAAACAGGAGAAGTACCCACCTGCTTTTCCACCCTTCCCCTCCTTCCTCTCTGTCTCTCTCTTCCCCTCCTGCAGTCAAGGCTCCATTGGAGCAAAGCTGGCCTGGGCGCTGAGGATGGCTCCTTGGCCTCCGCCTCAGGAGCAAGAGTGGCTCCAGTTGCAATGAAGCAACGGCCCAGATGGGCAGAGCATCGCCCCCTAGTGGGTATGCTGGGTGGATTCTGGTTGGGCACATGTGGGAAGTCTCTGCCTCTCAGCTTTTCACTTCAGAAAAATACAAAAAAATAAAAAAGAAATAGGTCTGAGGTGAAACTGAGCATATGGAACATGCAAAAGTCTGACTTGTAATAAAGATTTCTATCAGTGAGTGGCTGGAAATTTTGAATAGAAAAAGTAAACAAAAGACTTATTAGAGATTAAATATTTTGGGGGAAAAAAGGAAACTCACTGTATATGTATACCCATATGTATGAAAAGGTGCTCATAACCTCATTATAAATTCAAAAAAACTACAAATTAAAATACTGAGGGGCTTTTTTTTTTTTGCTCAGAGTGGAATTAAAATGAATCAATTTCACTACAGTCGAGCCTAGAAGAAATGTCCATTTATGTATTGCCCATAGAAATGTAAGCTGACAACATTTTAAAGAATTTATGGCTAGAACTATCAAAATTTGATGTATAATTATACCATTACAGAAAAAATTAATCTTAATGTTTGTCACAGTTGATAGTTAAATAAACAATAGTCCATTCCACCATATTAAACAGAATTCAACTGTTAAAAAATAATAATAAAGAAAAAGGTATAGCCCTGGCCGGATAGCTTGGTTGGTTAGAGCAGTGGTTTCCAACCCCCAGGCCGCGGACCAGTACCAGTCCGTGGGCCATTTGGTACTGGTCCACAGAGAAAGAATAAATAACTTACATTATTTCTGTTTTATTTATATTTAAGTCTGAACGATGTTTTATTTTTTTAAAATGATCAGATTCCCTCTGTTACATCCATCTAAGACTCACTCTTGATGCTTGTCTCGGTCATGTGATACATTTATCCGTCCCACCCTAAAGGCCAGTCCGTGAAAATATCTTCTGACATTAAACTAGTCTGTGGCCCAAAAAAGGTTGGGGACCACTGGGTTAGAGCATCACCCCGAAGCAGAGAGAGTGCCGGTTCTATCCCTGGTCAGGGCACATACAGGAACAAAGCCATGTTCCTATCTCTTTTTCTTTCTCTTTCTCTTTCTCGTTCTCTCTCTCTCTCTCTCATTCTCTTCTCTAAAATGACTAAATTTAAAATAATTTTTAAATAAAAACTGAATTGCGACTGCACATTGTTGGAACATTAATATGTAACCAAAAAAGCAAGGTGCAAAAGAATATATGTTCCATTTAAAAAGTTCATAAACAAAAAACTATATATATATATATATATATATATATATACACACACACACACACACACACACACAAATATACACAAATACACTAAACACTCATGATTAAAACTTTTTTAACAGGGAATAAAAAACACACAATTCTGAATAACAGTTACCTCTGAAGGGAGAAGAAAGAATGGAAAGGGAAGGGTACCATAGGACTTCATAAAAGAGAAAATATTCTTTTTCTTACTCTGGGCATTAGGTATATGAGCACTCATTATACTGTGATTCTTTCTACCTATGTATGATTTATACATGTTATTTTTATCTACTCCATATCTAATAAAAACAATTTTGAAACTGTGTATGTATATAAGCAAACATATACACAAAAGCAAGGAAAAAAACCCCAAGAATGATAAAGATTAAACTACTGGCAGTTAACTCCCCCTAGGGAAAGGACCTTTCATCCTTCAATATTGATTAAATTTGAAAATAATTACATTTTATTAAATTTATAAAAAATTAGACTTTTCTCTTAAAATTATACTTTTGAAAATTGCAACCACATGGAAAATGTGTGTACGGCTAAATAAAGAACCATGTTTACATTGTGATTACATCTATGTACAATAAACAAGCACGTTAACAAGAATAGAAAAGTTGGGATAAATCTAGTCCAATGGAGTTTGGATTGTGGGTAATTTTTTTATAGTTTTAATTTCTTGGAAGTTTCATTTCTTAGAAATATTTTGTATTTCATTAGCACTACCTCACTTGGAGAGAAATTAAAGAAAAATGACAACTGCAAGAAAGCCAACTCTCTACCTTCAGGGTAGCCAAGTGAAAAATCTACCCACATGGGAAGGCTGAATGAATTACAGCCAATTGACAATAGATAATACATGCTGTGCCAGTAAGTGCACTCAAAACAACTGGAGAGGATCCCCCAACACACCAAGGAGATTATATCAAAAGGTTCTGAAGTGCACATGTACATTTTAGCACTTAACTGAGAATTGGCAATGCCAAGAAAAAGTGCAAGGAAGGCTCCAGCGCACAGGGAGCCCAGGAATGTGCTGGAAAGAGGAGGGGTATGGAAGAGTAGGCAGAAAGGGATGGCAGGGAAACTTCTCCTAATACTGTATGTGAGAGAAAATATGGCATGGCATAGCAATTACACTCTCAATACCTATAAAAATATTGTATAATTGGAAAGCTAAGTGTTGAGGGAACAAAGAATAGAAGGACAGAAATGAAAATTTAAAGGAATCCAAAATCAAAATGAGAAACAGGGACCAAGACATGTTTTGCAGTCTTTACGTCTTTACAAGTGTCCTTTCTATTCTATCCACTATGCCAATTCCTAAAAATGGCAATTTCCACAAAGGTAAGAAGAAAAACAAGAGTAAAAATCTATTTCATCCTCCTATCAAAAATATCACCAATATGAATATAAACCAAACCTTTAAAAACAGAAAAAACTAAATGAAAACATCCCAAAACAGACTTGTAAAGAAAAAAATGTACTCTTTCTGAGTTAACTAGTATTAAAAGCAGAGGCCTAACCTGACCTGTGGGGGCGCAGATAAAGCATTGACCCGGAATGCTGAGGTTCCCGGTTCAAATCCCTGGCCTTGCAGGGTCAAAGCACCTACAGGAAGCAACTATTACAAGTAGATGCTTCCTGCTTCTCTCTCCCTCTTTCTCTCTTTCTCTCCCTCTCTCTCTCCCTCCCCCTCTCTCTCGCTCCCCTTCCTTCCAAAAATCAAAAAATAAAATCTAAAAAAAAAAAAAGCAGATGCTCTATGTAACAAAGGCTGATGGGAAGAGCCAGTTGCTGTTACAGAGCCTCCCCCATTTTCTTTCTTCATATCAGGGTTTCTTCATGTCCATTTCTAATAATTAAAATTTCATGAGCTCCTCCCCTGTCAAAATATTCTGATTCCCATCATGCACACCACCAGTATTGCTGTCTTTCTTCCCCACCTTTTTTCTCCACTCCTCCATTCTCTTACAAATCATTCTCTCAACTTAGGAGACAAATCTTATTCTCACTGCCTCATGTATTTTCTGAAAACAGGCAAGTTCCAAGTGTTAATGTTTGATTGTACTTCCTTTTTACTATGCCCTGTCTTGTCTGCCCCTAGCTCCCATAAATGTTTAATTTTTTTAAATAATTATTTATTTATTTATTCATTTTAGAGAGGAGAGGGAGAGACAGAGAGAGAGAGAGAGAGAGAGGAGAGACAGAGAGAGAGAAGGGGGGGGAGGAGCTGGAAGCATCAACTCCCATATGTGCCTTGACCAGGCAAGCCCAAGGTTTCAAACCAGCGACCTCAGCATTTCCAGGTCGACGCTTTATGCACTGCGCCACCACAGGTCAGGCCAATGTTTAATTTTAAAACTGAGTTCTGTAGGGCTTTACCAGCAAGAACCCAGGCTCAGTGAATACTTTCATATATACACTCCCATGATCAAAGCATAAGTCTTCTGCTAACAACTGTGCTGTCAATTGTTCTCATTTTGCATATGCAACAATGTAAATAACAAAATCAAAAACATCTGTTTGGCATTTGATTCCTCTATGATATATATAATTGGTCACCAAGTCCTGCTAGTTCTACCTCCAAAATATTACTTGAATCCATTTCTTGCTCTTCATTCCTACTGGCCCCGCATAATTTCTAACTACTGTACCCCTTCCAGAGCCTTCTCTCAGCCTTTGGTTTCTCTGCTATTGCAATACACAAATACACACTTTACAAAATCCACATGAGTTTTCTCCTTGAATCATAAATCTGATCATGTCATTATCCTCCTTAAAACCCTTCAGGCATTTTCCTTTTCATACAGAATAAACTTCCAGCTCCTTCATGTTATCCAATCTAACATCAAACATCACCTTTCAGTCTTGTCTCCCATCTATTAAAGAACAGGCATTAAATAAAAGGTAAGTAAATATTTTACAAAGGGATAATTTCCCAGGATGTCTAGAAATGTTGTTGTATGACTTACTAAGGTATTATTTATGAAACTGTTAAATTTAACATACAATATTATCACCAAACTCAGATTTTTACAAAATAGCTAAACAAAGATCTAGCCATATAATGTATTAAACTGGATTGGGCTGTTTAAAATATTTCTATTTTTTTGCCTGGCCAGGGGGTGGCACAATAGATAGAGCATCTGACTGGGACACAAAGGACCCAGGTTTGAAACCCCAAGGTCGCCGGCTTGAGCACAGGCTCATCTGGTTTGAGCACAACTCACCAGCTTGAGCCCAAGGTCGCTGGCTTGAGCAAGGGGTCATTTACGCTGCTGAAGCTCCCCAGTCAAGGCACATATGAGAAAGCAATCAATGAACAACTAAGGTGCCACAACAAAGAACTGATGTTTCTCATCTCTCTCCCTTCCTATCTGTCTGTCCCTACCTGTTCCTCTCTCTGTCTCTGTAACAAAAAATAAATTATTTCTATTTTTAATTCCAATATTAAAATGAAAGGTGGGTCACAAGAAATCTAAATCAATAGTTATTTTCTAAAATGAGTGTTAGTTTACATGTATCACCAAATTTCTCAGTTTTTTTGAAATTGTTAGTTATCTGGGTTCTTAACAGTATACCACACCTATTATAAGAGAAAGTCAGGCAACAAAATCAAAGTTACTTTAGAAGGTAGTGCCCACCTAGCTGAGTCCTATTCAATTTCTGTCTAGAATAGTCTTTGAGTTAATAAACTACCAGAACAAGCTACTTATCTTAACAAACTCATTAGAAAAGTTTTCTAAAAACAATACTTGTTTTTTAAATCAAATTTGTAAATTTTACTAAGAAAGCCAGTTTATTAGCTTACACATATCAAAGTATGAATCCTCACGCGAGAATCATTACACTGTTTAATTAAATGTTATAGGATCTTGCCGACAGACTCAAGAATAGCACCATCTGTCTGGGTTACAAAGCTCAGTTTCACCACGATTATCACCAAACAGCAACAAGTATCACTTTCGTAGATCTCTGAAGTAATTTATAGACAACTAATGAATTTAGTCTACTTGTGCCCCCAACACTTAAATCAATCCATGCAGGTGATTACACTTTATATGTAAACCAATATACTTTTAAAAATGTTTTTAATAACAAACTTTAAGAACTTGTATTTCAGAAGATGTAGATTTATGTTTTGGTAAAAATTCTCAATGTTAAACTACTCAACTGTTATATAAACCTATAAAATAAAAAAGTGTCTGTTGTAATTTGTTTAGAATCATCATATAAGTAAATTTTCCTGAAATATCTACAGATCAAGAATTACATCACCACACTTTTGATAGGATTTCAATTCGTTTTCAATGTGAGTACTGTACCTCTAAAAAAATTATAAAATCTTCTACGTAATCTGAAGAATAGAGAAACAAAGCTAAGAAAAATCTCATTATATTCCTGAATTCAAAAAAAAACAGAAAATAGCCCTGACCAGTGGCTCGATGGATAGCCCAGCGTATGGACGTCCTGGGTTCCAATCCAGTCAGGGCACACAGGAGAAGTGACCACCCGCTTCTCCTCTCCTTCCTCTCCCCCTTCTCTTCCTCTTCTCCTCCCACAGCCAGTGGTTCAATTGGTTCAAGCATAGCCCCAGGCACTGAGGATAGCTTAGTAGTTGGAGCGCATCAGCCTCAGGTGCTAAAATCAGCTTGGTACTCCAGCACTGGCCCCAGATGGGGTTGCTGGGTGGATTCCGGTCAGAGCCCGTATAAGAGTCTGCCTCTCTATCTCCCCTCCTCTAACCTTAAAAAAAATTTAAATTAAAAAGTATGTTTAGGCCCTGGCCGGTTGGCTCAGTGGTAGAACATCAGCCCAGCGTGTGGAAATCCTAGGTTTGATTCCCGGTCAGGGCACACAGGAGAAAACACCTATTTGCTTCTCCACCCTCCCCACTCTGCTTTCTCTCTTTCTCTCTCTTCCTCTCCCACAGCTAAGGCTCCATTGGAGCAAAGTTGGCCCAGGCGCTGAAGATGGCTCCGTGGCCTCTGCCTCAGACACTAGAATGGCTCCAGTTGCAACAGAGCAACACCCCAGATGGGCAAAGCATCACCCCCTGGTGGGTATGCTGGGGTGGATCCTGGTCAGGTGCATGTGGGAGTCTCTCTGCCTCCCCACTTCTCACTTCAGAAAAATACAAATAATAATAATAAAATATTTTTTTAAAAACAAAATATTTGTCACTGCAACTCTTAATCTAAACAAAAAATATATAGGCATGGTTGCTGTAAGTAAAACATCCTCTGCACCTTTCTAACACTATTAAGGCAGACCACAATAGAGTAAAACCCTAAATATATGACTGCATTGTCCTAATCTTCAACTATGGAAGAATTTGCTGAAAGAACATGAATGGGACAGACACTAAATGGCTTACACAGTCTCAAATGAGTAAAGAGCAACACTAAGTGGGCCAAGGTAATAACTTTGGTCTCACAGACCCAACTTTCTGTAACTCCCTAAAATTTTTCTCTCAATAGAATACTGTTTTTTATTCTAAGGCTTTTCTTTCATTTTTATTTTTTTTATATATTTATTTTACTGATTTTAGAGCAAAGGAGAGAGTGAGAGAGAGACAGGAACACTGATCTGGCCCTGTATGTGCCCTGACTGGGGATCAAAGGGACAATCTCTGTGCTTTGGAACAATGTTCTAACCAACCAAGCTATCTGGCCAGGGCCCAGGGCTTTTCTTAATGATTACTTCAGTCTCGCCAAAAATGGACATCAAGACACCTGTTATTTGCTGGATAGACACAGGGTACGACTTACTATTTTACTCCTCCTTTATAATTGCCTCAATCTCCAGAAAGTGAAAATGACACCCCATTTAATTTGTCCCAACAGCTAGTCTTACCAATCAATGGACCACTAAATCTACCTCCAATGAAACTATGAAAACAAAGTACACTGAGGCACTATACCCAGAATCTGTGAGGCAGCCGTACAATCAGCCGTACACACATACATCTACAATGTATGTGTGCCACTATATCCAAAAGTAGAGTTCCTAGGGATTTTGCTCATCATCAGTAAGAACCCCATCAGGAGGTACTAAAATGATGATTTAGGCAACAACCTAGAGCAAAAATAGAACTAAGAAAATAAATTTACAAAGACAGAAGACATGACACTGACCAAAGAAGCATCCTTTAAAATAAGATTTTTCTGCGGCCTGGCCTGTAGTGGCACAGTGCATACAACATCGACTTGGAACACTGAGATCATCGGTTCAAAACTCTGGGCTTATCCGGTGAAGGTGCATATGGAAGATGATGCTCCTTGCTCCTCCCCCCCCCTTTCTTTCTCTCTCTCTCTCTCTCTCTCTCTCTTTCTAAAATAAATAAAGTCTTGAAAAATCACCCTAAAAATAATAAGATTTTTCTGTGGTGGTTGACTAAACTGTCTAAAAGCAATTTTCAAAAGAAAAGGACCAAAAAATATTATGAACAAGGACCCTGGCATTTGATCCATTTCAAGGGGAATTCCTTTGAAAAATACTTCTTGCCTGACCAGGCAGAGGCACAGTGGATAACAGAACATCAGCCTGGGATGCTGAGGACCCAGGTTCAAAACCCCAAGGTCAATGGCTTGAAGCCCAAGGTCACTGGCTTGAGCAAGGGGTCACTAGCTCAGCTGGAGCCTCCTAGTCAAGGCACACATGAGAAAGCCATCAATGAACAACGAAGGTGCTGCAACTAGGAGTTGATGCTTCTCATCTCTCTTCCTTCCTGTCCTTATGTCCCTGTCTGTCTGTCTGTCTGCCTGCCTGTCTGCCTGCCTGCCTCTCTCTCGCGCGCTAAACAAAGGAAAAAAAAAAGAAAAATATTTCTTATTTAGGTAGACATGTATTAATTCTGGTATTACTAGCTCAAAATCAATTTTATAACTGTTAAACGTATAACATTTGACCTACTTAAAACGACCCTTAAAGGAAAATAAAAATGGTTGATTACAACAGCACATCAAGTAAAATGTGAAATTTTTAGCTAAAAAATTGTTTAAATGTTTATTCAGGCTCAAACTCAAATCTTCAATCTTTGAATTTAAAAAGCACTCAAGTTACAACTGACATTGTCCCTACTTCCTTCACATTTATTCATTTCTTACATGCTCACATCTTTTATTTCTAAGAGGTTATCTTACTCTTTCTCACTGCTATAACCCCATTGCTGGTATTCTTGATATTGTCTCCAGCTAAACTTGTTTAATCAACTATCAACTTATATCTTCCATCTTTCTTTCTTTTTCTCCACTATTGTTACTCATAAGCCCACAAACTTAAAAAAGGCTCTCGCCTGCTACAAAATTTCCTTCAATCTACCTTTCAATCTCTTACCCTCCCCACTCCTACTTCCCTGCTTGCTTCACAATCAACCTTCAGCTGAAAAGTATACCAACTCATTCATTCCACAACCCACTATAATCCAGTCTACCTTCAAAAGTCAAATGTAATGATTTCAACTAAGTATCAAGCAGTCTAAATAGCAAATGTCCTCATTTTTCACTCAATACCTCTCCCATTCAATGTCCACCACAACTGCCTTTGAAAACCATAATTATTCCCTATACTTTTATTTCAAAGAAAGCAAAATTATATTGCCTATTTAAAGCACATACAGCATATACATTCATGAGTTAAATGCCTAGGCTTCATGAGAAGTAATCCTGGATCAAAATTTAATTTGTTTTAAATCACAAAATTTAAAGAATGATGGGTTACACAGTTCAACAATTCTAATTTGTCTATGTAAGAGAGCAATCCCAGAAAGGCTTTTAAACACATTATTAAATGTGAAAGCATTTAACACACTTCTTTTTCCTCAATTCATTTCTTGTAATAGTTTCTATATCATCTTGGATTATCTCCCGCTTTGAGTTTCATATCCCATCTGCTCATTTAAGATTCACGTCTGTCCAGTTTCTGAAATATTTGTCACTTTAGTCATTAGCATTTTGGGTAATATAGCACTGTTTTTTTTTAAAGTTCAGAACAGAATTATTTTAGAAAACTGATGATTTTAACATCACCATTTCTTAATCTAAATTGGCTTATCCCCACTTCATATTTTCCACCTAACAAAAATTAGATTTCAATAAGTTTTTGTACTATTTTTTAAAAGGAAATCAAGACCATAAATCAGAAGTGCTCTCCTACATACGACTTTAGTAAATTATTCTCAAGGACAGACTCAGCGTTGTCAACTGAGCTTCCAAATAATGTCCTTTCCAATCCTCTCTAGCAAGCCACATCCATCCATTCCTTCAAGACCCAATTTAAAACTCCCCTTCTGAGTTTTTATGCCTACAAAGTACTACACTATCTGTCCATGCTGCTCTCTCTCCCTCTGCACTTACAACATAGCATCACAGAAATTAAATAGTATATGTAGGTCCTTTTTCCACATGTAAGTCCCTTAGCTCTTTTGTAAGCCTACACCAGAGTTTAACCATTTCTGATGCATGCATATTATTTGAAAATGAATTGTATGTCCTAAGTTTCTCAAACATAACGTACAAAAGATTAACATTTCTAAATATTATTTTATTGGTTATCCCATCCAGTATCAAGCGCCACCAACCGTTTCCTTTCTTATTTCACTGGGCCTCAGAAGCCCTCATTTGCTACACAAAATAGGAGAAAGAAACCTTGTTCTGGTGGTACGTGAAGAAGAAAAGGTAAGGAAAGAGCTAAAAGGCAAAGAAATACAAAATATTTTCCTGATGACATCATAGGGCCTGCCACTATCTCAAGGTTTTAATAAAAGTATCAGCAAAGAGAAAGCAGCAATAGATTCCTGTAGGAAAGAAAGGGAAAATCTGCCTCAATCCTTCCTCCAAAATTGCTGCACTTCCCAAAGGGAGCCATCCTCACCTCTGAACTCTCTTCAAGACTCTCCATCAGAGAGCAATCCTCTCCTGGGCCTAGAAGAGGGCTGAGAGCCTGGGCCGCCCTCGCTCCCACTGTCTGGAGCCAAGAAAGGCTTTAGGAGTGCCTGCTCTGCCTGCCAGCACTGCACAGTCAGAGGAAAGGTGCTCCTGACATGCTAAACAGGAACAATAAATGTAAATTCAATCCCATGAAATGCTGCCATAAATAGCATCTGAGTTTTCTAGCACAAGTATTTAAGTACAATACAGTGTAAATAGGCTAACTATCATTTGTAGCAATAGAAGAGTTAGATTTCAATGTAAAATTTTTATTTTATAAATGCTGGAGACCACCTCCATGTAAAATTCTAAATTTCTGGATAAAAACATACAATACTATATTCACATTCAATATGACTAATACAAAAACTAGATTTGTGGGGTTGGAGGGAGGAGCTTTCCTTCCTTCAACAAGGTCTAAATAATATTTTTAGATATTGTGACATAACTGAATGGAAAACAGAAATTAGCCAGTAGTTGAGGATACATACTTTGTTCAAAACATAGTAAGGGTTGTGACATGTATGTCACACTAAAAAGTGATTTAGTCTTTAAGAAGAAAAAGATATTTATTAAGTACTATTTCTGACATTCCCTGAGACAAATCTCAAAATGTTAATAGAACTGCTATTTAAAGTTCAAAGAGCACTCCAGAGCTGCCAAGGAATTAATAGCTTAAACTACCAAATAAGAGCCACAGTTCAATTTCCAGTCTCAGCCACTTATAGCTCAGAGTTGGTACAGCAAAATCACCCAGCATATTAAAGACACCACACAACTATGAATCACACACAAATGAGAAGTCATAACATCGAAAGATGAATTTCAAGTTTTTCTTCTCAATCACGGCTTATTTATGAGGTCAGACACAAGAAAAACAATTTAATCTCCTGCTTGCCCCCAAAAAGAACAAATACAACCTAACTACCACACTTAACACAAGTAATTTTGCCACTCCAACTTCCTGGTTAACTGCCTAGGGCTACTCGACAGCTTTAGTTGTAATTTGCTAGAAGTCTCTTCCTATTAAAGAACATTACATAGTCATCCAAAGTGCTTTCCTTAAAAGGTACTCAAAGTGATTTTTCACACTTCCTGCGCTCCGTATTTCTATCAAGTTTACAGAAGGAGAAACTGAGGCCAAAAAAAACATTATGTAACTAACCTGATCTGAATAGGCACTAGTAAAAAAATTGAATACCTTTCTATTTTCCTTATTACCAATTCACTGCCCATATCACCTGGCTCATGGAAACTTAATCTTGAAACTTGCAGGTTGAGCAAAAGCCCTTCTATACAGCTTAAAGAATGGAAATGAAGGAATTCTGAATCAAGCCCCAAACAAAATCTCCAACCAAAATCTACAGGTTAGGACCTCGTGGCGCAACAGTAGCGCGTCTGACTCCAAAATCTACAGGTTACCTAACACTATAGAAAATCTAAACACTAACTCCTATTCCTTTGAGGTGTAATAAGCATACATCTCTTGATCAGTTGAAGTTTTTCTAGAAGTCATATAAAATGTTACCAAGTCACTGTACATAAATCTAAGACAGTATATATTCAGAACACAAGCACTAAACATCTAAGTTCTAAGAAATATAATTATGTGTGACTTGTGGTGGCAAAGCAGATAGAGCCTCGACCCCAAACGCTGAGGTCGCCAGTTTAAAACTCCAGGCTCACCCAGACAAGGCATGTATGAGAAGCAATCAAATGAACAACTAAAGTGAAGCAACTACAAGCTGATACTTCTCACTCTCTCTCTTCTCTGTCTCCTCTCTCCTGCTCTCTCTAAAAATCAATAAATAAAAAAATTTTAATAGTAATAATGAGGAGGAGGATCTAATGGGCAATGAGAACTTCCATAGAGAGTAAGATGGAGAATAGTTGTCCAGCAATCATCCATTTAAGAAATAGTTAATGAGCACCTAACTATAAAGAGAATGCAAAGATGACTTAGACAGGGTCCCTGCTCATCTGCTTATCAGAGGCACATAGAAGGAGATACACATAAGGAGCAAGAGTGACTAGTTCTACTTGTGGGAGTCAGGGAAAGCTTCAGAGGAGGTGACATTTGACCTACTTAAAAGATGAGTAGGATCATGCCAGGCATATACACATTAAAAAAACAAATAGGAGGTATTTTTCCTTATTTCTCTTTAGGACATTAAAGTTCAACCATGAGAACTGCCAACACAAAACGTTTTTACACACCAATTATACTTTTTTGAATACTTCACTTATTAGCTCTCAAATTAAGCCCAGATAGATTCAATCATCTTTACTATTTAATTAAATAATGTAGAACTATGTGAGGAAACTTCAGGTGTCTTATGCAAAAAAATACTTCCTCAGAAATTTATGTTCTTGGGTTGGGGGGGGTTAATCACAGTTCTCACAGTTTAACCATTTAACACCCTTTTAGAGGATCAGTCTTTGAAATTTTCACTCAGTATTATAAAATTTCTGTCCACAATTAATTATATTTTATTTGAAACAAATCATTACCTCAAATTTAATTAATACCAAATGTCTTAAATGTATCCAATTCATGCAATGATTTAATACAAATTAAGACTTAATTATTACAGTAAAAAGGTCTAGAAAAGATTGAGAAAAAAGAATATTTACCTGCAAATTTACCTTGTTTTCTTTATCCTCCCCTTTCCATTTTTTAAGTTAACATCACAAATTTAAAGTATGCAAAATAAAGACACAAATGAAATTTTAATATAATCAACTCAGGAGGTACTTTAACAGTAATGGAATTTCACTGTACTAGAAAAATGTGGAGAGCTGTCAACCAGGGCTCTGTGCTGTTTCACAGTAGTAAAAGTACAGTTTTAATAAGATTCTACAACAATTCGTCTAGAATGAGAAAGTAAACATGCAGAAATAATAAACCAGAGTATGGCAACGCCAATGACAAGACATTTTCCCTTAGACACAACTGATTCTCCTAAATCTCACCTAAAAAGAAAGAAAAAAAAGTCACCTTTCTCCTTTGTTCAGACTGAATCTAAATGTACTCTAAGAGATACTTTATCAGCTTAAAAAAGGAAAACAATTCTACTCCAACAAAACTAAATAAAACACACTAATATAAATGAGAGTAAAACAGGAGTTCCTATAAAGAAAGACTGCTATAGCCAATTTATGAGAATAGACTCTATTCTATACTACAGATGATTTCAAAAATTAAGTAACAAAATAATGTAGTAGAGTAGGGGAGCTGTCTCTGAAATAAACACCAATCATAACATTTTTACAGAATTTAAAAGTATTTTTATATCAACTAACACAAATATAGAAAACTATGCTGTTATATATAAGTGACTTTATACTAACCAAAAACTGGGCAAGCATACATATTTCATTCATGCAAATGAGCCTGAATTGACAATTCCTCGTTTATGCTAATATTTACCAAGATTAATGGAAAATCATCTCCCCTATGTAATGAAGTGAATTCTACCAACAGAACAAAGCTAACACCTTCAAATCTTTCAAATAAACAATAAAAGCATATACTATAAAAGGAAATTATCTGAACAGGATCAGAAAGAAGTTAAATGATTCAAAGGAGAAAAAAGTCCTAAATTCCAAGAACATATTACAAATATTGATTCATTAATTAAAAAACTCTAAGCAAGTCCTATGAAACAAATGTGCACGTGTGTAAATTCTTTTTTAAACTATTCCCCACAGCACATTTTGAGACTACCTAAATACCTCACTTCTCATTGCATTAAACGTAATTTCTCAAAATAGGAATGTTTACAAAATGACAAAATCGAAATTCTGGTAACCAACACTATACACCACACGTAGTCTAGAAAGCAGATTGGCACACAATACATTTTAAACAAATGACACTAACAGCAATGTTGAAGAAATTCTTTTTCTCCATTTCTAACAAATGGTTGCAGTGCACAGCTCAGTAAGAACACTTAATATTCAACTATATTGCTTTTTCTCATAAACTTTGTCTAGTCTCCCTATAGAATGTACTTATTTTTGCAAGTGGTTATAATTTATAGCATATTGTACAAACTGGTGACAGAGTGTCTTTTTTATTAATCTCAAGAGTAGAGATCTCTGAAAATGTTTGATGAATACATTTAACTCACAATTAACTAGGCTAAATTAGCCAGTGAACAAAAAAGGTGAATCAATTTTCCCATACATAATTAGTATAATCCACACTATACCTTAATGTTACTCAAAGGAATGCCTTAAGAGACTTTTTTTTCCTAATAAATATCTAATACAATTATGAAAAAGATGACCAAAACATTCCAAAGAAAGTGCTAAATAAGCTACCTAAGCAGCTGGTGTAAACTCAATAAACACTTATCGTCCTAAAGGCACCTCTACCTTTATTCTCACAAAGAACAGACTCACCCTAACTTCCTCTCAAAGAGCACTTCAAGCAATAACACAGCAACATATTTTGTAGCATACAAGTCTTGGGCACATTATTTTCTCTTTAAAATTATGAACTCATCACACTTACAAATGGCTCTTTAAAATGGTCCAGTAAACTGCTACACTATGCCTTGAATTGCTGTCTATTATGTACTTAAAAATATTTACTAGCAATTGGAGGTTAATATGGCAACTATTACTGGGTGGCAATTATTGCTATTAAAAATATATAAATACTGTAACACCATGTGCTACTAATAACAAAAGGCTAAACAGAAAACACACATTAGCAAATTATAAACATTTTCAAGAAAGAAAATGAACTATCGTGGGGGAAAAGAGATGCTTTAAATTTAAGTACTAAAATTGGAAAGTAGTATTAGAAAAATACCCTGTATATGTATTTTGGCACTTGAGAAGATTAGCGAAATCATTCCCTTTTTCTCATTTCCAATTGATAGTCCTCTTCATTCGGTTCTAGCTCAATATAGCAGATCTCAGTCTCTACATTTACAACTACATTCCCTTTCTGCAAAAAAATAAACCTCTTAAGGAAAAAAAAAAAAAAAGGAACCAGGTCAACAACAGCTTAAAATATAGGTCCTTGATAGGAATTAAGTACTAATGTGTTTATGTGTGTTTCAATTCTGTGTTTCAATTCAGGGAGGAAAAATTTGATATCATCACCCAATTACCCTCTAGTCAGGGAGATTCTAAGCAAATAAAACAACCTACCCAAGAATTAGACTGCCTCATGTGAGAGTACATACTAAATCTAGTTAAGGAACACAAAATTGCTTTTCTCCATATCATCTCAATAGAGAAACAAAACTAAAGATACACTTACATCTGGAAATTGTCTTCCCACAAAGATCACTTAACATACCATAGGGTGCACTATTAGACTCTCCAAAAAGGCAGATTTAACATTTAACTGAATTATAATTGAGTGACCATATAACAAGTCTCCCAGAAATGTGATGGACATCATGAGAAAATAGTTTTGAGTCACAAAGGCACAGCTCTGCATGCATTTAATGCAATAGCTACAAATCTCACAACAGTAAGAATAAGAAACACACAGAATGACCCATATCATATATACACAACAGCATTTTCACATTAGAAAGGGGGGAGCAGGGGTTGACACAGAATTTAGGAAATCTGATGCCAGAGAAACCAATGCAGTAGAAAAATCAGAAAGCCAAATAAGTAAAGGTCTAATAAAAACCTTAAGGCACCTGATTGCAAAATCAACTTTTGCTAAACCATAATGGGCACCTCAAGGTAATAGAAAGTGGGTGGGGGATTAATGTCGTAGAAAACTTTAATCTCTAGTTTATATTTCAATCCACATTAATATGAGTACCTAGTTAAAATCTCTATAAACAATACTTTGCTCAAAAAAAATCTGCAGGTCAAAAAGAAAAATATATGCTCTTAATAAGTACATAGAGTTCTTACAATGCATACTTTATTTTGAACAGATGATGATTTTATCTTCTTTAGAATTATATTCTATACAATGTACTTTAGGCAACATATTTTTAATACTCTAGATTGCTGCTGTATGCAATATTCAAGAAAAATTCTCAATTTGAAGGAAAGCTATAATTAGCAGCTTTCTAATGGATGCATAATTTTTTTTAAATTAGCACCTTATTCACTTCACATAGAAAAGAATGTAGACATTTTAGTCCTTTAAAAAAAATTCACACCATGTGTTCCCGCAGTTCGGCACTTCCAAGTTGCTTCCTAAAGAGTAATTTTTTTAAAGTATATTCAAAAATCAACTCCTAGTTTAAAGAGGTTCAGGAAAGGAATACCCAAAAGCACAAACCCTTAGTTGGTCAAAAAGTACAGAACCCTCTCCTACAAAACTGTTGGTTTCTCCAAAAGAATCTCAAACATCTTATCTCTATAACATCATCCTCACTTAGACTTTCAAGAAAAAAACAAAAAAAAACCCAGAAATTAAGAAACGATATATCCTAAAGACTGGCTACACATATACTTTCATTCGTCTACAAAAACTCACATTACCAGTCAGCATGATATATGGTAATTTGGAGGATCTTTCCTCACTAATACTGGTCTAACTTGGTTATTTTAATTACCTGTTAAAGTGTCAATGTGGTCACCAGCCGCCAAACAAAAATCATCTTAAATACCACTTAATCAATACATTTGCTAATCTATGAAAGTCCCTGAACCTGACTGATAGGAAAGGGTAGACTGTGGGGGAGAAAAGAGGAGCCAAAATGAGTTTTCTTCTGATACATCAAAAGATCAAAGAAAAATCATCACAGAACTGAGGAGGAATCACAACTTATAACTGAATTTTAAGATTAAATGTCTGAATAAAAATGTTGGGGAAAAATTGACCTGATTTCACTATAGTAAAAAGCAGGGATACTGTGTCACTCAGTCTTAATAGATAAAAATCACGTTTTGATTTTTTGTTTTGATTTTTTCATCTGCATAATGAAACATATTTAAGAAAATAACACATTTGAAAAGTTGGCAAGAATTTGTATTTCTGCACTAGTCTCAAAGAAAAAAGGCATCTATGCTACCCATAATTAAATGTAACTAATTACAATTTGAACACTAAATTATTTATCCAGCGTAAACAAGGATTAAGAGGAAATAATGTTTTTATCTACAGCAAAGGTTACAAAAACAATTTCCAAAATGCACGCTGTCCAAAAGGCAGTTCCCTCAAAAAGGGCACACAACTTAAAATAAGTTGCGTTTTTATTTAAGGCTAAATTAAACAAACCGTTCAACCAATTTTCCAATTATATTCTACGCTTGAAACATAATTGCCTTACATCTGTTTACAAATCTTTGCTCAATATTTAAACAAATTCGTAGTCTCCCGGGCACATAGCTATACATACAGTAACTCATGCACAAAGCACATATTTAAAGACCACGCACTGCAATTATTAGCCTAAACGCCAGGTTTAACAACGTGAATGTTTTCAGAGGTAGGTAATACGACCCAATAAAAAGCAAAGATGGCATTTACCACCAAATGTCACTGCCACCGCCAGGGAAGAGTTGCTGGAGCCCTATACATTTTTAATTTCGGTGAATCTAGACGCCGTCGTCGGGTACCAGGCTTCCAGGAGAACAATTGACACCCTAACTGCTTCGAGATTAAGGGAGGCGATCCAAATCCAAAGGAAAAGTTGTCAATTATCAGAGAGGGAGCGCGAGAGAGGCTAAGGCAGATAAAAGCGATGTTATCAAACCGCCCAGCTTGTTGCTTTTGTGTGTGTGTGTGGATTCGTTGTTAGGAGAGAGAAAACAGTTTTTAAAAGACACAGGGGGAGAGAAAGAAGAAAAAGCTTTCTCCACCTTCCGTCGGCTCGGTGCAATGGCTTTACGGCTCTCCAGTGTAGTAAGCCCCGAGAGGCGGGCGGCTGTCGATGTTTACAATCGCGGGAGCTTCGGGTGCAAGAGTCCTTTACTGACACAATCGCATTCAATCAACTGTTTTCGGGCGAAATTGCAGGTGTCATTATGGAATTTTTTTTTTAATTCAAAAGGCGGGCGAGCGGGCAGCCGATCCGACAAGGGGGGGAGCAGGCTGCTTATCGCAGGCGCGGGCAGCACAAGGCAGAGCCTTTCACATTTAGGGGGGGTAAGGGGGGGAAAGGGGAGGGGAAGGGGGCTGTGATTTGCAACAGAGGGTGGGCGTTCGAAGTGCGACCCAGAATCAGCAGCTTTGAGACTTCCACATGCAAATTCCACGCCGAGCGCCGCGCTCACAAATGATTTTTAAAGAGCCAAATAAACACTGGATAGAATCCAAGGCGAGGGAGAGACGATCCAAAAGGGGGAGAATCGGCAAGAGGCGAACGGCGGGGAGGGGCGAAGTCCCGGCGGCGGGAGGAGAAAGTTGGTCGGCGGCGGAGGTCGGGGACCCCCCCCCCAACGCAGCCCCCCTCCCCGCCGCCCCGCTACTCACCAGCGAGAAGAGGTTGGAGTGACAATCCTCCAGGCTCGCCCCGTTCGCCACCCAGTTCGCTGCCGCAGTCATGATCCTCCGCGAGCCCGGCCGCCAGAGCGGGGCATGTCGGAGCGAGGCGTCCGAGGCGAGGCCGGGCCGGGCGGCGGCGCCTCGCCGGGGAGCGCGGAGCGGCCGGGCCGCCGCCGCCGCCGGGGGAGGACGCGAGGGCCGGCGGGCGGGCGGGAGGCGCCGCGGCGACGCCGCGCCGGGGGCGGCGGGCCCGGGCCGGCGGGGGGGTCCGCGGCGGCCGCGCGGCTCCTTCCTGCTCGGGCGGCGGTGGCGGCGGCTCCCGCGGCTCCGGCGGCGGCGGGGGGCGCTGTCCGCGCGGCCCGGCGCCCTCCCCGCCTCTCGGGGCCGCCGCTGCCTCCCGGGCTGGCGCTACGGGCCGGCCGCCGCCTCCGCCTTCCCTGTTCCTCAGCCGCCGCCGCCGCCGCCTTGTTTATCTCCAGCCACCGACTCCCCCTTAGCCCCCGCCGGCGCGTGAGGGGAGGCGAGCCCCGGAGCCGCCGCCGCCTCGGTGCCGCTGCCGCCGCGGAGCGCGAACTCGCGAAGGGGGGGGTGCGGACGAAGCCAGCGGGCGACCCCGGCAGCCGAGCGACGTCCCCTCCTTCCTCTTCCTCCCCCACCCCCCCCTCCTCCCCAGTCAGCCTCGCTTCTCCTCCCTCCCCGGGCTCGCTCGCTCTGACAGCAATGGCGGCCGCCGACCGCGGCTCAGCCCGCCATTGGCTGGCGCCGCGTCACGTGATGGACGCCGGCCGCGCGGGGGGGCGAGGGGTGAGCGGGGGAGGGGCCGGAGCGGCGGCGGCGCGGCGGCGGCGGCGGCGGCGGCTCGCGGGCGGCGCTGCTGAGCCGATCCGGGCCAGATTCTCCGACCCGGAGAGGGAGGGAGGCGGAGAGGGAGAGAAAGAAGTGCGGGCGGCGGCGGACCGACCTGAAGCTGCCTAGAGCTGCCCCGCGCAGGCACCTCGCCCCGCCCCCTCGGTGGGCACAGTTCTTTGCGGGGCGCGATCGTGAACACCGAGAACGCCGGTGGCGAGCCACAGAGAAAGGTTCGGGTTCCCTCGCGTGTTCCCCCGACCGACACAGGCCGGCTGGCGTGGCGGGGGGCTCCCTGTGGGCCAGGGAGCCGGTCCAAGTGTTCTGGGGAGTGTCTCGTGGAGGTCGCACTACGTTGTCCGCGCTTTGCGGGTAAGAAAACTAAAGCACAAAGAGATTAAGCCACTTGCCGGGGTCGCACAGCTGGGACGAGAAGGAGGCGGAATTCGAACCCCTGCATCCGTGCACAGTGAAGCCGAGCCCTTGCACTAGGTTTTAGAAGCCTCGCCCAAAGATGTGTATGGTGAGCGCTTACTATGTAGGAGGCACTATGCACAGAATCCAGGCATGCTTTCGAGCCCTTACTCCTAGGCACAGTGTGCATTCATTCATTCATTCGTTGCACAAATCTTTCCTGAGCTCTTACTATGTGCCAGAATGTGTTGTAATTGCCAGGCACTGTACAGGGCTGTGTTGGGAGCAGACCCTACCTCTTGGTTTCATTCCTTCAGTAACAAACATTTCCTGAGAGCATGGGTTTGGGAGTCCAGAGGAGTGCCAGTAGGAAGAGGTTCAACCAGCACTCAGGGCTCTTGCTCCCTGCAAAGGTGGGAGAACAAGACAACTTTACGAACAATACCCTGTCATGGAAGAGGCAGCTGTTTTAGATGGGTTGGACTAAGAGAGTAGAAAATAGGACAAAGACGGAGTGTAACAAAAAGACAGAAGGCTTACCCTGTTAATTGAGCTTTGGAACTACCACAAATAACTGATAAAGCAAAACGCGTGAGCAGCATGTTATAATGTGTGTTACTATCATGACTGACACTGTGTTCTACCTGCTGACACTGATGTAATAAATATCCATACATTATTTCAAATAACCCTCAGAACAACCACATAGAGAGGATACTGTTTTTGTCCTTACACTATAATACCTCAAGTCACAGAAGTGCAGTGATACCTCCCAGCTGTCTAGGTCATAGCTCAAACGGGGTCTATCTAGCTCCAGAACTCAAGCCTGAATCCAGAAGACTCCGTGAGCAGGCTTGGGCAACCATGGTTGGGTTACCTTGACCCATGCAGTAAGTAGTCCCTCCTTTTCTGCAGCTTCACTTTCTGCAGTTTCCATTACCCACTATCAACCACAGTCTGAAAATATTAAATGAAACTTTCTGAAAATAAACAATTCATAAGTTTTAAATTGCACACCAATCTGAAGAGTATAGTGAAATCTCTTGTCCCCCACTCCGTCCTGCCCAGAACATGAATCATATCTGTGCTGTATATGATGTCAACCTGGTTATCAGATCTGTTTTCAAAGAGAGACCACACTGACATGTTAAATTACAGTATATTGGTAGAGTTACTCTATTTTATTATTATTGTTAAAGTCTTGCTGCGCCTGCCTGACCTGTGGTGGCGCAGTGGATAAAGCATCGACCTGGAAATGCTGAGGTCGCTGGTTCGAAACCCTGGGCTTGCCTAGTCAAGGCACATATGGGAGTTGATGCTTCCAGCTCCTCCCCCCTTCTCTCTCTGTGTGTGTGTCTCTCTCTCCTCTCTAAAAATAAATAAATAAATAAATAAATAAATAAATAAATAAATAAATAAAATGGACCTTTAGGTGTTTAAATAAAAAAAATAAAAAAAAGTCTTGCTGCGCCTAATTTATGCATTAAACTTTATCACAGGTATGTACATGTAGGAAAAACATAGTATCTTTAGGGTTCAATACTATCTGTGATTTCAGGCATCCATTTGGGGTCTTGGAATGTATCCTCAGTGGATGAAGGAAGAGACTACTGTTGCTTAAGTCTCTGAGGTTCATATCCTACTCTAAAAAAGGGATCCTAATTGCTGACCCACTGACCTTAGGCCAATGTTGTGCATTTCTGTTAAGAGACGGTATTGGTGATGATGTTTAGGGGAAAGAAAAGAAGAGCCAAAGCGCTTTATCAACATGCATGGTGTTGCTTAGGCCTGAGCAATAAGACAGTGTTATGGTCCATCATATTTGGGTGTATTTACATCCCAGGAGGCCTTCATTCTACACTAAAAGTCTTCCAGAGCAACCTAATTGAAAAATGAGTAAAGGATATAGACAGTTTAGAGCATAAATAAGACATAAGGCTTTCAGATATATTAAAAGATGCTCAATGTCTCTCGTTGCTAAGGACTAAATGTTTGTGTCCCCCTAAAATTTGTGTGTTGAAACCCCTATCTCCAGTGTAATGGTATTTAGAGATGGGGACTTTGGCAGGTAATCAGGTCATGAGGGTGGAACCCTTGTGATGAGTGCTTTTATAAGAAGAGACAAGAGAGAGATTGCTCTCCCTCATCCCCAATGCGAAGACATAACCAGGAAAAGGGCTCTTACCAGGAACCAAGTCAGCCAGCACCTCAATCTTGGACTTCCCAACCTCTAGAACTGTGAGAAATAAATGTCTGTTGTGTAAGCCACCCAGTCTATGGTAATTTGTTACAGCAGCCCAAGAACACTAAGACACTCATCGTAAGAAAAACAGAAACTAAAAGCGTAATAAGTATTGACAATATTTTAAAAGCTTAGGCAAACGTGGAGGGAAGCAGAACTCTTACACACTGTCAGTGGGAATATAAATTAGCACCACAGCTTTGGATGTCAATTTGAAGAATATAAAAATTTATAATGCACATACCCTGTGACCCAACAATTCTATTTCTAGGAGTTAACCCACCAGAAATACTTGCACAGATATATAAAGATCTATAGTGCAAGGACATGAACCATAGTACTGTTTGCAGGGCAGACACTGAAAGCAACCTACATGTTCATCATTTTGGGAGTAGTTAGTATAATTTAATCCCAGGTAGCCATTAAAAATAACAAATTTTCACTATGTGTACCAATTTATATAGGATAATCTCAAAAACAGAAGTTAAGGAGACGCTAGTAGCATCAGTTACATCCACAGACAGGAGTCAGGGTGGGGAGAGGAATTGTTTTTCACTATACTGTTTCCTTCCTTCCTTCCTTCCTTCCTTCCTTCCTTCCTTCCTTCCTTCCTTCCTTCCTTCCCAAATGTGTATATTACCCACTCAATACAATGAGTAATGAACAACACAAATCAATAAAATTGAAAACAAAATAATCAAATGGCACCATTTAAGAAATGGAAGCAAAACTATGGCCAGAGAGGAACCACAGGAAGCAGCCACAGCTGCAGGGTGGGAGTGGGTTGCAGGGGTTAA
Source organism: Saccopteryx leptura (assembly GCF_036850995.1). NCBI lineage: Eukaryota > Metazoa > Chordata > Mammalia > Chiroptera > Emballonuridae > Saccopteryx > Saccopteryx leptura. The sequence goes on along the minus strand of NC_089504.1, from coordinate 240,758,271 downwards.
AGAGTGTGGCTTCGGTGTCAGACACACTTGGGTTACCAGGCTCTAGCTGGGTAACTCAGTTGATTGGAGCATTACTCCAATGTAACAGGGTGCAGGTTCGATCCCCAGTCACGGCACATGCAGGAATCAACCAGCAGATACATGGATGAGTGGAGCAGCAAATCAATCTCTCTCTCTCTCTCTCTTCCCCTCCCAACCTTCCTTTTTCTTTCCCCATCCTCTCTCTCTAAAAATAAAATTAATATTTTTTAAAGTAAATTTAACAGCAAATAACACAAAACAAAATGAAAAAAAAAACAAAACAACCCTCATTTGGGCAGATTTCCTTGGCTGTCATAGGCAAAGCCCCAGAGTGGGAGAGTAAAGGCCAGAAGTCTGGCATGCGATTGCCCTGGCAACGGGAGTACAGCACGAGAGCCCAGGGGCACCAGGTTCTAGTTTCACACGGGCCGCTGAGCAACATCGTTATCTTAGACAAGCCACTCTACCTCTCTGGGCCTCAGTTTCCTCATGTGTGAAAAGGGCAGCCCGGGCCATCCTTCAGTCATTTCTAGCAACGAAACTCTTTGACTCTGCACAGTTGAGATGACTGATAGAGATCTGCAGCTTTCTTACTCAACAGAGAAAGCAAAGGGAGCTGATGAGAGAGGCCTGAGGAGTAAGATGAAACAAAACAAAACCCATCAACTGACTACTAGGACACAGCAAGGTTCTGGGACTGTGGAGTCCAGGTCCTCACGTGGGGGACTCATGAGAGGCCCCCTCATGACTTAGTTTCCCCCTTTGTCAGAATGGGCCTGGTGCCCACGCAGGAAGCAGATGTTCCACCCTGCACACACTTCAGATCTTACTCTGAGAATGACAGGTTAGTTCCCTTTCATGGTCACCAAATGTAATGGCAGAGAGAAATGGAAGCAAAACTATGGCCAGAGAGGAACCACAGGAAGCAGCCATAGCTGCAGGGTGGGAGCGGGTTGCAGGAGTTAAAGAGTGTGGCTTCGGTGTCAGACACACCTGGGTTCCAGTGCCTGTTCTGACGCCCATTAGCTATGCAGGCTTGAGCAGGTCATTTAACCTCAAGCCACCCCCATTGCTTCCTGTGCATTGACCTCCCAGAGTGGTAACTGGTAACACAGGGAGAGTTCTTAGCACAGAGCCTGGCCCTGTTAAAACAATAAGTTAAAACACACACTTTGGCCCTGGCTGGTTGGCTCAGTGGTAGAGCGTTGGCCTGGCGTGCGGGGGACCCGGGTTTGATTCCCGGCCAGGGCACATAGGAGAAGCGCCCATTTGCTTCTCCACCCCCCCCCCTTCCTTCCTCTCTGTCTCTCTCTTCCCCTCCTGCAGCCAAGGCTCCATTGGAGCAAAGATGGCCCGGGCGCTGGGGATGGCTCCTTGGCCTCTGCCCCAGGCGCTAGAGTGGCTCTGGTCGCGGCAGAGTGACGTCCCGGAGGGGCAGAGCATCGCCCCCTGGTGGGCAGAGCGTCGCCCCTGGTGGGCGTGCCGGGTGGATCCCGGTCGGGCGCATGCGGGAGTCTGTCTGACTGTCTCTCCCCGTTTCCAGCTTCAGAAAAATACACACACAAGAAAAAAAAAAAGAAAAGAAAAAACACACACTTTCACTTGTGTGTTTCTTGTACAACAGAAAGCATCATCCAGCCTGATTGGCGGTGATGCAGTGGATAGAGCATCGACCTGGGACACTGAGGTCCCATATTCGAGGCCCTGAGGTCACTGGCTTGAGAGCCGGTTCCTCTGGCTTGAGGACAAGCTCACCAGCTCAGTGAGCATGGATGAGGTCATGAGCATAAGCACGGGATCATCAACATGATCCCAAGATCACTGGCTTGAGCCCAAAAGGTTGCTGGCTTGAAGCCGAAGGTCACTGGCTTGAGCCCAAGGTCACTGGCTTTAGCAAAGGGTAACTGGCCTGGCTTGAGCCCCCTGGTCAAGGCACGTATGAGAAGCAATCAATGAACAACTAAGGTGACGCAACTACAAGTTGATGCTTCTCATGTCTCTCCCATCATATTTCCGTCTCTCTCTCTCTCTCTCAAAGAGAAAGAAAGAAAGAGAAAGGAAAGGAAAGGAAGGGAAGGGAAGGGAAGGGAAGGGAAGGGAAGGGAAGGGAAGGGAAGGGAAGGGAAGGGAAGGGAAGGGAAAGGAAAGGAAAGGAAAGGAAAGGAAAGGAAAGGAAAGGAAAGGAAAGGAAAGGAAAGGAAAAAGAAAGCATCACACAGTCACATCACTTGGAGGTTTTTTCCCCTTTACCCTAAGCTTTATTAGATTTATTTAATTACAAATAACAAAAGTAACACAATACTAGCTAGGGCAAGTCAAACAATACAGGTGGACGCCAAGAAAAACAGAGTCATCTCCTCTCTGCCCTGCAGAGATTGCCGAAGTTAACAAATTGTTGTCAATCCTCACTCTCCTTCTCCATGCTCGTGACAAATAATACAAACACATTTCTAAGGAAATATTTTTTAACTTTTTACAAAAATGGGATTGTGTGGCATATTATTTTGCAACCGGCTTTTCTTTTCACTTAACAATTTATCACAGATATACCTATAGGCCTATATATCTAGATCGAACTCATTCTTTTACTAGCTGTATAACGTTTCCTAGAACACCTGTGCTGTAATTTATCCAATTATTCCCTTATTCCTGAACATTCGAGTGGTTTCTCGTATTTTTTCTCCTCTAAAGAAGAATGCTGTAAATATTTTTATCCATATATCCTTATGTCCTGACACTTTTATTTCTGTAAAATAAAGCCCCCCAAATAGGATTGCTTTTTTTTATGGTTAATAAATGTGTGTTTTTATTGTGAATAAATACAGCCGGAAGACTATCTCTAAAGACTGTAGCAATTTGCACTACTTCAAGCAACACGAAGCACTGTCCACTTCCTCACCACCATGCCAGCATTTGGATGTTGCCAAATCTTTTTCAATTTCTTTGCCAAACTGATGGTGAAAAAGGGTACATTCTTGTCATTCAAATTTGCTTTCCCAGAACTCTGGTGAGGTAGAGCTTTTCTGTCCCTTGTCTTGACATCTGCCTTTCCTGTTGGGTCGTTCACGGCTCAAGTCAGCAGCTTATAATGAAAGAGAGCTAAATGCAGTCCCAGTGAGACCAGTGTGGGGCTTGGCACAATGACAAAACACTGGCTGGTCTTTGGTCACTCTCTCTTGGTGTGGACAAGGCAATTCACTCCATGATTCCATAACAGTGTTTCTGGGTGCTTCTGTGTGGCAGCCCTTTCCTTTTCGTTCCTTCGTTTTCATCATTCAATTTTTAAGTTGATGTTTTAAGTTCCCTCTGAAAGAATGGTCTTAGACCAAACATGCTGCGCTGCCTTGGGCAATAACAGCTTTGTTCATAAGCCCCAAGGATTTCCTAATTGTTCCAACCTCTCCCCTAAGACAGTGCAGAGGATGAAGTAAAAACAAGAGCCGTTGTGGCCGGCTTGGAGCATGGCTTGAAGTCTGGCATAAGGGCCAGAGTTGTTTTTTTTTGTTGTTTTTTTTTGTTTTTAAATTTTATTTATTTATTTTTAGAGAGGAAAGAAGGGGGGGGAGAGAGAGAGAGAGAGAGAGAGAGAGAGAGAGAGGAGAGAGAGACAGAGAGAGAGAAGGGGGGAGGAGCTGGAAGCATCAACTCCCATATGTGCCTTGACCAGGCAAACCCAGGGTCTCGAACCGGCGACCTCAGCATTTCCAGGTCGATGCTTTATCCACTGCGCCACCACAGGTCAGGCCAGAGTTTTAGAGTTGGACAAAACCTGGTTCAAATCCCAACTCTGCCCCTTAACACTCCTGACCTCTTGGGGCTGTGATTTATCCTCTCTGTGCCTCAGTTTCCTAAAACAGGGTCATCCTTGTTTCTGCCTCTCAGAGCTACTGTGAACATTCAGTGAGTTACAGCACACAAAGTAGTCAGCACCCTCCCTGACACTTAGTAGGCATTTAATAAATGCTGGCTACTCTTCTTAATACTCAGAACTCTTTTTATAAAATACAGGAGGAGGTCCTGGGCAGGTGGCTCAGTGGATAAAGTGTCCCAGTACACCAAGGTTGCAGGTTCCATCCCTGGTCAGGGCACAATCCCCAGTCAAGACATGGATGAGAAGCGACCAACGAATACACAACTAATGGAATAACCAAGTGGAACAGCTAGTTGATGCTTCTCTCTCTCTCTCTCTCTCTCTCTCTCTCTCTTCTCCTTCCCCTCCCACTCTCTCAATCAGTGAAAAAAATTTAAAAAATAAAATAAAATATAGGCGGAGACTGAACTATAAGAAATCATTTAAGAGGTCATTTAAGCAATAATTAGAGTTGCTAAAAATGCCAATGAGCTGAAGTTAATGGTATTCAGTGGTATTTTACCTATTCTTTTTGCACACATAAAAAGGACTCCTGCTTTAAAATTTTTTTATTGATTGATTAATTTTTAGAGAGATAGAGAGAGGAAGGGCAGGGGAAGCATTCATTTGTTGCGCATTGGTCGTTTCCCATATGTTCCCTAACCTGGGATCAATCCTCAACCTTGCTATTTTGAGATGACTCTCTAACCAATTGAGCTAACTGGCCAGGACCTCTCTTGCTTCTGGTAATGCTGATTTTAGAATAAGTTTAGTGGCCCACGATGAAATGCTTTCAGATAGCCAATAATAAAGAAATATGTGACCAATGTCCCCTAATATTCCTCTGTGACTACACTGCTGCTTGACCAAAGACAGCTGACTATATTCACAATATTTCAGCCTCTGCTAAGTTTACATATGGCAAGCTGTACCCATGGCAGGTAGCAAAATGTATCACATGAACTTAAATTCTGTTTCCTCTGGATGAACACACACACACACACACACACGCACACAAAACCTGATCAGCCTCAATATATAGCAGCCAACTTGGGTGTGAGGGGAAGCAGAACCATTTTAAAAAGAAGAGAGTGTGGATTCTCTAACTCCTTCTCCCCAGGGGTGTACCAGTGTGAATCCGATGCTCATGAAAGAAACGGCCTGCTCGGGTGGCCCCGAGCCAGCCTGGGCTCTGGGAGGGGAGATGCCAGCTTCTCTGGTAATTCTGCCAACACACCTCGCCCTTTCTGTTTTGAGCTGCAGGCTAGACCTGAGCATCCAGGGGTTTTGTAAAGAAGACAAATGTCTTTTCAGCGGTGGCCTACATCAGTGACTTCTGCTGAGGTCTGGGTAGGTGAGAAGCAACTGATCTACCAACCTACCTCTGGGGTATGGCTCTTTTGAGAACTGACATCCAGGTCCCGGCATGTTAGACAAAGGCCGCCATCCTCCAGGGATCATACCCGGTCCCTCCAAACTGTCTGACACTTTAAGTTTGAAGTCTGAGAGGTCACTGTCCTGCTCCCAAGCGCAGGTGTCCTGTCTTCCTGCTGACTGGTTCTCCACCCTGGGCCCAGACTTGTTTTCTGTAACAGATCATTTTATTTAAAAAGCAACCCTTGAAAAGAGTGTGGCTCCAAGAGTGAGCCACAATTTGGAGGCAATAAAATACACCACACATGAAACTTGAGTCTTTGTCTTCATTTGTCCCCACAACAGATTCGCTTGGCTTCTCCGGTCAGCTGGGTTATGTGTTCTCAGCAAGAACAAGGCAAGCAACACATCTCTACGGCTTAAGTCTTAGTGTTTCCTTTTCAAAATGGGCTGCTGGCCCTGGCCAGGTATCTCAGTGGTTGGAGTGACCACCCATCAGGGCACATACAAGAATCAACAAATGAATGCATGAATGAGTGGAACAACAATCAATGTTTCTCTCTCTCTCTCTCTCTCTCTCTCTCTCTCGTTCCCTCCTTCTTCTCCCTCTAAAATCAATCGATAAATAAAAATTTTATAAAACTAAAAAAATAATAATAACATGGGCTTGCCAACCTCTTTGGCTGCTGGTGAGTTATAATCAATTGGTATTTTCAAATTGCGGACACAATTTCTCAATTTTCAAATATGCTGACTGCAATAGTCTATCGCGGATGGAAATGGAGTCGCTCTCTGGCTGCTGTCGGTACAGATCGCTTCCCCAAGGAAATAAATTACATTTCATTCTCTATATATTGTTTACTTTATAGTCTCTTGATCTTACTTTGCTGACTTCTTGTTGTAGATTTTTCGGTAGCTTGGTTCCCACTTAATCACAACAGCTTCTGTAAATGTTAGCAAGTTGTGTTATGGGGATTTGCCACCAGCATTTTCACAGCGGTTACAGAACACAGAGCTTCTTCTTTAGTCGACCAAAATACCTTGGTAAATATTCCCCTCATTTTAAGGAAATAATAGACCCTTAAAGTGATTTCCAACCAGCCGACTTTATTCCGTGTTAACCTTGCAATAACTCAAAGCACACTTTGCATTGTTCTTTATTTGTGGTTTTTCTGGACAGGTCGCTGGGTACGTAGCATGCGTGTGCCCAACCAGCCTGTTCATTATAATCTAATCACTCACTTCTCGAAACCCCAACAAAAAGGAAAGCTTTCTTCCCCCATCCCCAGCAGAGCTGTGTGGCATAGCCCAAAGGAGGCCAGTAAGACGTGCCACCACCACATACCCCATTACCCCTCCCCTCACTGTACCATCTTTTCAGGAGGGGGCTGTTTTCTGAGTGTGTTTAATAAGTTCATCTTAGGACTGGCTCATCTAGTTGTCACAATGATCTTATGAGATTGGTCCTATCCTAGTCCCCATTTTACAGATGAAACAAGTGAGGCTTAGAGAGGTGAACTGACTTGCCTAAGGTCGCCCATCTTAGAGGAGTAAGGCAGAATTTAAATCTTGGCCATGACTGCCTCTACTAAGATGACATTAGAGCTCAGCCCCTCTCCTTGCTTTAGACATCCTCTGCCCCTTTTTCTGACCTTCCCATCTGTCTTCTTCATTGGCCAAGTGTGTCTCCTCATAAATGTCTTATGGGGTCCTGGGGTAATGTGGCTCTGCCACTGACCGCTTAGATAAGCAGCCTCACCTGCTCTGAGCCTCAGTCTTCTCATCTATAATGTGGGCATAATTATACCAGTTTCACAGGGAGGTTGCTAATAGTAATAATAAGCACAGGCATATTTATTGAGCTCTTCCCATGTGCCAGGCACATGGCCGGGTATTGTATATCATGTTCCTGTTCAATCCTCCCAACAATCCTCTGAGGGAGATACTATTACTATCCCATTTTTCAGATGGGGAAAATGAAGGATGAAATGGAAATACCCAACATGTTCTCCTCCCTAGCCTAAGCCATTGTCTTCTTGTTGCTCTCACCCCTTTGCCCAAGCCCCGCTATATTCTTCTGTCCATAACGCATCAGAGGGATCCTATTCAAACCTAAGTCAGAACACGTCACTCCTTTGCTCTAAAGCCTTCCATGGCTCCCACCTCATTCAAAGTAAAAGCCAAACACTTCTCCTCGGCCAGCAGAACCCCGTGTGGCCTGGCCTCTTTGCTGTCCTGCCAGTGTACCCAGTGCCCACTCTGCTACAGGCTCTTGACCTCTCTGTGGCTCTGCTCACATACCCACCCTCAGGGCCACGGCCCTGGCAAAGCCTTTTGCCCTCATATCAGATGTCCCCAGACTAGAAAGGCTCTCTCGGACCACTGCACCTAAAACACTATGCCCCAACCCTCCCTCTCACACCCCTCACTCTGTTTAAGTTTCTATTGGCATCTCAAATCACCCAACATATATCTGTTTTATCTCTTTTTGCCTGTCTCTCTCTCCCCCATTAGAATATAAGCCCCAGGGTTGTTGGTTATTCTCCCCCTGTTTGTTCACTACAGTGTTTCCAATGCCTAGCACATTGCTGGTGCTTAACAAATATTTGTTAAATGAAGGGATTAGTGACGAGCCAAGAACAAGTGTCGATAAATGTTGGCTGTGATTATCCGAGGCAGTAAAGCACCTTGGGCCACAGGTGGTTCTTATCAGGAGAACAAGGGTCATGTCCACTCAGAGCCTCATGTCACCTCCATCCAGAAAAATCGGCCCTGTGGGAGGGACGTGGACGGATAGTTCCCCCAGTAGCAGCCTAGAGGGGACAGCAATATTTTCTTGCCTAGAGAAAGGAGAAAGTCCCAAGCCAAAGAGGAGGGGATTTTCCTGGCTTCTAGAAGGATCTGCAAAGTCACAGTGCATCGTCAACAACATGAGTGGACAAACATCTCCCAGAGCCGGAGTTGGGAGTTCTGCGCCTCTGCACAGCAGCCTGGCCAGCCCAGAGGATTACATTCTGTATAATTCGATTTCCCCCTTAATTTTAAAAATAACACATGCCCTACAAAATATAGAAACATCAAAGAAATGTGTAACCTAGCAAATGAAACACCCCTTTCCCCCAACCCAGATAATTTACTGCTAATTTGGCATACTAGATATTCATCTAGAAGTGTTTTCTTTTTTCTAAGCATACATACTCTACCATTTATTTTTATTCTTATTTTAAAAACTGGGATCACAGCATAGACGGCTTTTGTATTTTTCTCTTTTCCTTAATTGGGTTATGGAGGTATAATTTACATACAGTAAAATTCAATGGTTTCAGTGCAGAGTTTTGTGAGTTATGACAAAACAGTTACTCAGGGAGGCATCACCACAATAAAGGGTAGTATAGTTCTGTCACCCTCTCAAATTCCCCTGTGCCCCCTTGTAATCCACCCCTTCCTGCATGCCCCCACTTGTGGCAATGACTAATCTGTTCTCTGTCCCTGTATCTTGACTTTCCCAAAATGTCATTTAAAAGAAATACATAGAATTAGAGGGTACGTAGCCCTTTGCTTCTGGTTCCCTTCACTCAGCATCCAGCATTTGAGGATTCTCTAGAGGGTCACATGACTCAGTGGTCCATGCCTTTTAACTGCTGTATAATATTCCATTGTGTGGATGCAGCACGGTTTATTTATCCATTCACTCAATGAAGGACATTAGGGTTATTGAAGGACATTAGGATTATTTCCAGCTTGAGGGCAATTACAAATAAACCCACCATAAACTTTCACACGCAAGTTTTGGTGTGAATGTAAGTTTTCATGTCTCTTGCTGGGTCATACGGTAAAGATATAGCTAACTTGATAAGAAACTGCCAACCTCTTTTCCAAAGGGGCTTTTTCATGCACCTTGCTTTGGTATTTAACTTAATAGATATGTTATTACCTAATAACATGTATTTATATGTAAAAAACTTTTCAATTAGAATGTAAGCTCCATGAGGGCCAGGACACTGTCTCCTTCGTTCACGGCTGCATCCTCTGCCTAGAACAGTGCCTGGCACATAGTAGGTGCTCAACAAATGTGTGTCAGATGATTGAACCCCACAGACCTCCTTCCATGTGAAGGCAGACAGATCCCTGTCACATGTTTTGCTGTCTGGCTGTGCCTCGCTTTTCTCCATCAGTCTCTTACTGGGGGAGTCCTAGGGGCTCTCCAGTTTTTCATTTCAAAACAAAGCTGTACCAATGGGCTTGCACAGCCCTTTGCAAACCTGTGCAAGCTTTTCATTAAAACAAAGCTCCAGAAGTAGAATTGCTGGGTCAATGAATATGAAAAATAGCAAGGTTATAGACACTGCAAAAGGAGGTTACATACCAATTTATACTTCCACCCAAAGTGCAGGAGAGAGCCTGAGTTAGGAGATTACCTGTTTATCTACAGCCTTACCTGCACTGAGTACTACCAATTGGGACCAGCATTAAGTCCACACTGCTGGAGTCTCAGGGTCAGCAAATCCAGTGCCTCCCTGATTTTTGGGTTCCATACAGGGGTACAATCTCCAAGAAGGAATGGTGGAGACGGACATCAGACTACCCCCTTCTTGCTTCACTAAGAACAGACGGATAAATCAAGGCGAAAACAAATCCACTATCTACAAAACCTAGGGCTTCAACGGGTCTTCCACAGAAAAGGATGCTTCATCCGTTAAGAAATTTGAAAGGCAAACTCCGAGAATACAATCAATCTAATTGGAATAGAGTTGGACTTGGTGTTTCCAGTTCGCTGTGAATTGGAGAGAAGCACACCGCCCGAGTCTCGTGGATGGGTTTGGATGGGAGCCTGGTTTCTACCAGCAGACCTGCGTAGGTGACCCTGAGAAGGCTCTAAATGAGAACAACAAAAGGTAGCTGGAAAAAAAGAAAAACACTAAACTGAACAGGGGCCTGAGGTGGTGGGGGTGAGAAATGAAAGTGTTACAATTAGGTAATTGGGCTCAGTTCTTCTGAACGTGGCTGCATCTCCCCCACTGTGCACAGAGTTCTTCTCCACATCAAAGACCACTGCATGCCTGGAGAATTGGAACCAATGTTTATGGAGTGCTTTGAAGATGTAAAGTACTGTTTAAATGCTAAGTATTTTATTTTTTTATTTTTTAAGTTGATTTTAGAGAGAGAGAGAAACAGGAAGGGAGAGAGAGAGAGACATCGATTTGCTGTTCCACTTATTCATGTGTTCATTGGTTGGTTCCTGCATGTACCCTGACCAGGCATCAAACTCACAACCTTGGCGTATCGGGATGACACTTTAACCAACTGAGCTACCCAGCTAGGGCCATATTATTATTATTATTATTATTATTACTTTAAATTTTAAATGCCTTTTTTGGGGGTGGAGAGAGAATTTTTAATATGTTTGCAATTCTTATTTAACACTCAAAGTGAGCCTGTTTGCTTCTAAATCACGCCTTGAGTGAGCAAAAAAACCCAGCATACCTTTGGAATCCGCACCAAATTCAACCACTCTGTCCTTGTAAATTGTGTTTTCTGGGAAGATGAACACTGTCAATCCGATGCTGTCAGTTTATGTAAGAACATGTCTCAAGATCTAATTGAAATACAGGGTCTTTCTAGGCAGAGTTGATGGAGTTATCACATTACAGATTTTATTTGACTCTGCATCTCAATTCATTCCTTTGTATAGTTTCCAGATTTCTTCATAAAACAGAAATTAGACACAGTCTTGACATTAGAATTTCACGAAGAAGCAATCAAATCCAAATTACTTCGAAGAAGGAAAGGACTATAAAAATGACTAAACAAAATAAAAGAAAAAAAAAGAAAAAAGATTCCAGAGGGCCCTAGTTCATGAATTAATTTTCTTATTTGGTCCTTGGGACAAATCCAACCTAATTTAGGAGGTTGCCAGACATAAAACACAAGGAAAAATGTTTGCATCTGCGGCTACTAAGAGCTGAAAGATAAATGTTGTAAAGTTTGAAAGTTTTGTTGACTTTTCATCCTGGTTTTTGTTTCTGTGTATGTGTGATTTTTTGTTTGTTTGTTTGTTTGTTTTGGCATAGAACTTGGACAATGAAATTGACTGGTCAATATCCCTTTCATGTGTTCACTGTGTGCTAATAGATTTTTTTTTTTTTAGCACTGGTGAGGAATTTTTTAAATTAAAAAATCATCAAAGCTTAAATGAATGGCCCAGCATAAAACTTGGATCCAAAATAGAATACAGTCATTGGGCCTTTGCAATTTCCTATGGTAACCAAAGACCAAATGCGTTTTAAAAAAACTATTCTAGTAATGAGATTCACAAGAGGTCTCAAGTTACTAAGTGGCCTTGAGCCTCTTTTGAAACCAAAGTAAAGGAAAATCTCATTAATTTGAACTGTGCTAATAATGGAATTTGTTATAATTCAACCTGGTCTAAGCTACAGTGTACGTCTCGCCTACCTGCAAAGAAAAGTTGGTCAGAGCTGCCGTGTAAAGGCTGTGGAAGGCGTGTTACATGTCTTTAAAAGAATAAACTGTTTCGAGGCTTTTAGCACCTCCTCACTCTTGCCCAAGTAAATTCCTGCCAAATCCAGATGAGTTTTAAATGTTGATTAAAGTAGACAGGAAGTAATGCTACTTGGGAACCCTTTCTTTGTCAAGTTCTCCTCTGTTCTCAAAAGAAATAAAGGTTCATTTTGTTTAAGGATTCTAAACAGCCCCTTTAATACAGACGGATCTTTTAACCTGCCTTTCATACCAATTGTCATGAATGAATGAGGTTTTATTGAAGCAGTGGCAGAGATCTGTAATTACAACCACTAACAAAGGAAGGAACTCAAAATAAAGTTTTCTTTTTTTTCCATGACACATATGCATCAGGCCGTGTGCTAAGCACTTTCTGATTTTGTTACACTGAGCTTGGCAACTAGCGAGTTCTCAGTAGATGGTCACACTTACTTTAAATGCAATCTGTATCTTCTTCTAGTTATAGGAGGATATTAACATCTATTGGCCTTTTTGGTATCAATGGACAGATGAGAGAAAAGGAGGAAAATATACATAAATAGAAAAATAGACAATAGCTGATAGTTGGATGGATAGAAACTATGGATGGATGGATGGATGAAAAAAAGTACACAAAACAAAGAAACAGGGAGAGATAGCACTTTGGGCATGCTAGCCAGGTGTAAATGAATGCTTTTTCTCTCTAGCCAATCAAAAACTATAGCATGACACATTAGAAAGTTAGTGGTGAACCAAGAATACAGAGCCCCTGGCAACCACAGCAAGCTGGCATACAGTTCTGTTTTGGGGGCTCCTCCAACAACATCCCAAGGCTGTAGGGCACCAACAGGAGGAACCAAGCAGCCTGGGTCCCAATCAGTGACGGAGGCTGGAGAAAGGTTCAGTGGGGCAGCTGTGTGTGCTAAGTTCGAGGTCCTGCTAACTTGAAGGACTGGTTTGATTCCATGATGCTTGAGTTTGGTTTTGCTACCACAGCATTCCTTAATGGCTGTCATTTAATGGGTACCAAATTCCTCCTCCTTCCCAGAAGTGCCTCAAATTCCTACCATTCCATTCACATTTTTTTAAAAATTAAAACATTTTTTCTTTATCTGATTATAAAAATAATACCAAAAAATTAAGTATGATAAATGGAAGAGAGAGAAAAGTACACACAGCTCTTTATTTAAAAACAAAAAATAAAAAAAGATATTATTGAGCAAGTGAAAATTATCTATGAGTCCATCAGTCAGTGATATCCACTGCTAACATATTGGTGAATATCTAATTAGGCAATAAAAACAATACATTTAAAGAAGAGTTATTAGGGACCAGGCTATGAAGATACAGGGAACAAAGTACAGTTATAGTTCCTGAGTTTAAGGACTTCATAATCTGCTAGAGGAAACAAATTACAGGAGTGATTGCAAGGGTGATCAGTATTTTGTAACTTGCTGTTTGCACTCAACAATGCGTCACAGGCATCTTCCCATGTCAAAAAAATTATATATATATATAAAAAATTATATATATCAGGGATAAAAATATTCCTTACATATTCATCTTCCTTTTCCCTTACTCTTTTTTTCTAAAGGGGATTCACCTTTGCCTGCCTAATCCCTAGAGCTTTGTGGAGCTCATCAAGGACTGGAAAAAGCTAAGAGGGCATTACTAATCGCATCATTAAGGACCACAAGCTACCTGGGCTAGAACACAGCGGACCAAAGTGGGAGAGGAAAGGGAGTAAGAAGGAAGGAATGCCTGAGGATAAAAAAAACGCGGGCTGAGGTTGGGAGGAAGTAAGGAGAAGCATTTGCAAAAGTAGCTGCTGTGATCAGGGAGACTTAAGAGCTTAAGGATGTCTTAATGAGACTTCAATTAAGATTTCAATTTCCCAATACTTTGGGGATCAGGGACTGGTGATTCTTTAGAATGTGACACCATGTGGAGGCTGGCTGTGATTCTTTGGAATGTGACACCATGTGGAGGCTGGCCGCAAGACAGTTGTAGTTTGATACCATGGAGAATGGCCTCATCCTTTTAACTGGCTGTGTCATGTTCCATGGTGGGGGAGCATGAGACTTTAGGTAATCCTTCCCTGATAGGCAGATGTGGAGGTTGTTATAAGTGCTTTTTGTATTAAAGACAAAGGCTGTGATGAACATCTTTGCAAATAGGTTCACTTTTATAGGAAGTGAATATATAGGTAGATGAATGAATGGATATATAGATAGTAGATAGTTGGACAGATGGAAGGAAGGAAGGAAGGAAGGGAGGGAGGGAGGAAGGGAGGGAGGGAGGGAGGAAGGAAGGAAGGAAGGAAGGAAGGAAGGAAGGAAGGAAGGAAGGAAGGAAGGAAGGAAGGAGGGAGGGAGGGAGGGAGGAAGGAAGGAAAGGAAGGCAGGAAAGAAAGGAGGGAGGGAGGAGGGACAAAGATAGGGAGGGTGGGAGGTAAAACAAATGAACAAATGTGGTATATCTGTACAATAGAATACTATTTAGCAGTGAAAAGCAATGAAGTATTGATGCACACAACAACTTGAGTGACTCTAAAACTAAAATGCTGAATGAAAGAAGCCAGACTTCTGTATGTTTCCATGGATATAAAATCCAAGACAGAAAAGCAGACCAGCAGTTGTCTGAGTATCAGGACACAGGGCAGGAAGGATCACAAAGGAGGGCGAGTAAACTTTTAGAAGTGACAATATATTCATTATCTTGACTGTGGTGATAGTTTCATGGTTGAGCACACATGTCAAAACTTATCACATTGTACATGTTAAATAGGTGCCGATTACTGTATGTCAATTATAACTTAATAAAGCTATAATGTAGATATAATAGACCATTTGGGGGGGTCATTTTACCATGGACAAGAGAAAAGATTTCCTTTTAGTAGAGACTGGTTTAGGTGCCACTGGGCTGGGGACAGGGGAGAAAGGCAGAAAGTCCATTGTAATATAAACTCCAGGGGGACCCCACAGTATGGAGATGTAGCCCTGGTAATAGGGCTTCCAGGGCTGAGGAGATGGGCAGGGCAAACGGCCTCACACTGAGCCCTAAGCCATACGGGCTTCCCATGGACAGGATGGGATGGGCCTGTTCTTGGCTGTCTGCCTCAACAAAGATGGCCCCAGAGCCCAACACTGTGCCTGGCACACAGTAGGCACTCAGTAAATGTCTGTCAACATGAACAGGCTCCACCTAAGCTCCGCCCAGACAGCACTAACATACAGGTACCCAGGGACCCCTGCCCTCCTTCTGGCAAAGACCTGGACCACCTTCCCACTGATGGCCTAATGCCCATCTCCATTCCCATAACCCTCTTGCCTCTGGCTCTGCCTTCTGTCTTCACTCAAGCTTATCTCTTGGACCTACTGAACAAATCTGCATCTCCAGCCCCACCCTGGGAGCTTTTCTTTAAATCTGAGTCTGTTCTCTTTTCTTATACCTGCTGATGCCCACAGCCTCTGTGGAATGCAAGTTATCAGAGGTGGTTAAGAGACTAGGACAGCCCTGGGTTCATGCCTCAACTCTGCCTCCCTTTAACTTCATGACTCTGGGCTGGTGAATTCCCCTTTCTGAGCCTCAGTTTTCTTATCTGTGAAATGGGGAGAGCACATAATAACAACAGTGTCAGGATTCATGAAATAAAGGCAGAGAGTACTTGGCACCCTGTATGGCACACAGCAAGCACCAAATAAAGCTTAATTTTATTTTATTTTGTATATAGTAGTTAAGAGGTTAAGAGCTTGGACTCTAGAGTCAGGCTAACCCAAATTCAAATCCAAGATAATCACCCATGGGCAAGTAACTTAATTTCTCTGAGCTTTGGTTTCCTCCTCTATTAACCGGAGATGATAACAAATGCATCAGTTAGGAGCCTGGCAGGAAACAGAGGGCACATTCACACTGGGTAATTTGAGGAAAGTTTAATAGAGAGATTATTTGCACAGGTGTGGGCAGAGTTTAGGAAGATCAACAGGGTAGCATACAGCACCTAGGTCCAGCGAAGGAGGGCACTGTTCTTGCCCTGGGACTGCAGGACCAAGGGGTAGGCTTAATTCCAGAACCTGGAAAGAGGGTCGTATGAAGACAGTCACCCAACATGAGCTGTGGCTTTGGGAGAAGGCACAGCCAGCCCACACCAACAGGGCAAGGAGGAACCTGGGGGGGGGGGGGGATTAATGGCTCTGTCATTGTCTTCCTTCCTCTGATCTCTCCTCTTCTTGGACAATCCCAAACAGGGGCCAGAGCCACTGATGCATCTACCCAGGGCAGCCTCCTGGGCTCAGAGCATGGGGATAAAGTGGTGAGTGGACCTAGCAAGGCAAAGAGATGCGATCCAACATATAAAGAAAGGCCCCACCTCATAGGCTCAGTAGCATTCACCAAGATCACATCCATAGGCATTTAGGACAGAGTAGGGCTTTGCAAAGTGGCAGTCCATGGTTACCCCAGAACCCACCCTAGCCTGGCGTCTCAAGGTTGGTTCCAGACCAGCCTTGACCCACCCTACGGGGCTGGGAGTGGAACTGAGCTGATCTCCATTCCGTGTTTACTTAGAGAAAACTTGGCTGCTGAGAGCAAGGAGAGGTTGGCTGTGGTTTTCTGCAACAGCTGGGGGTGAAGGGGAGGTGGAGAGAGGGGAGCGGGAACATATACTAGGACTCCCAAAAGCCAAGGGACCCCAGAGCCCAGGCATCTGACAAGAGTCCACGTTGAGGGCAGCATGTGCCTGTGTTCTCTCTGCCAAGGGGCTGTGGGTTCTGGGGCTGTGCAATGTGTCCTGGGAGTCTCTTCCCTAGGAGGCAGGGCCACGGGGCAGCACCCAGCGCAGGCCACGTGGACTGTGTCGCTCTTGGAACCGAGGCTCTTGCTTTTGAAAACTGGCTTGTAAATCTCCGTATAATTTTCAGGGTTTAGGAATTTTATTTTATCTGGATTAAAGTCATGTTCTGCTTTGGCATCGGAAGGCGTTTATGACTGTTAAAACAAGAAATGAAAAATATAGGCCTGGAATCAGGAAAGCTGTCTCCTGCCAGGCTCAGAGGGGTTTTGTCTTGGGGGCCAGGCTGAAGGTCTCTGCCCTCCCTCCCCCGACCACTCCGGCAGTCTTGGTAAAACTGGAGCTAACTGAGTCACAGCTGCTGGCACCATGGCTCTGGAGGGCCCCTTAGGAAGCACACCTTGACCTTTGCCAGGTAAGCTCCATGGCTCCTCCTCATTCCATGTTCCCCTCTTAAGACACACCCTCTGGGGCATTCTTTTAAAGGGCTCTCTCACTGACACTGTCATGTAGCTACTCTTGGTCTAGGGGACCAATGGCTTCAGACTTTTGATTCATCGTTCTGAGCTACTTTGAACTCCCCAAATTGCAATTTTGGGCAGGATTTAAATAACTGAGATTCCAGCTTCCTTGACCTAGTTTGACATTTTCTCTATTCCCTCTTGCTTTTAACACACACACACACACACAGAGAGAGAGAGAGAGAGAGAGAGAGAGAGAGAGAAAGAGAGAGAGACACACACACACATCCCTCTTTCCTAATGGCAAAAGTTATACATGCTTCATGAAAAACTTGGAAAACAACAAAAAAAAGCAACAAGGAATAGGGTGGTTTGGGATGAGGGCAGTGGATAGCAGAAAAATTATGAGAGAAAATCACTCAAGTATTTGGCGACGATTCTTATAGTCTTTTTCCTTCTACCTGCCTACCTATAATTTCTCTGTCTTTATTTAATAGTGTCAATGTGTCATCTTGTCGCCTGTATGTTCCATGCTCACGTTGTAGGCATCTGCCGTTCCTGCAGATGATGCCTCGCACTTTATGACATTAACAATAATGACTTCCGCTCATTCAGCACTGAGGTAAAGAATTCAGCCTTTGTCATCAGAGAGGTCTGGGTTCGAAAATTTGCTCAATTTCGAGCTGCTCCTTTGGGCAAGTTGCTTAATCTTGCTGGGCCTGATTTTTCTCATCTGTAAAATGGGGTCACAGTTTTACCTACCTCAGAGGGAGGGTTGCTGTGAGGACAGAGAAAATCCTGTCAAATAAAGGCAAACCTGGGGAATGTGGAGGTCCATAGTAAGTCTTGCTCAGTAAATTCCAGTTCCCATTCTTCCAGCTGCGTTCAGCAGTGATCCGTGTGGGCATTTGGCTGTGGGTTTCTTTTCACGAGCGTGCTCCATGCAGCCTTCTCTCTATATCAGAACTTTGGGCTCCATAACATTTGTTTCATGGTAAGCAGCGAGATGATTTTAAACTTCTATCTTCCTCCAAGAACACTACAAAATTGGCAGCCGGTGCTATGCAAAACTTCACCCAGAAATGGAAGAGAGGGACATTTGCACAAGCTGGGTTGTGTCTACAGAATTAGAAGGCACAGTTGGACTAATTTTAGCACCTAAAAATTGGAAACATTGAACACATGCTTTATGGGCAAGGCAAGTTCTTGAAAGTGGCAAAAAGAGACCCTCAGGACTGGTTGAAATTGGGGACAATACCCTGTCCCAATCTGTGCACAGACTCTATGTGGCTGGGAGTTAAAAGGCTGGGGACAGGGAAAGGGTTAACTGTCCTTCAAGTCTGCGGCTTCCAAATGACTGCAGATCTCTGAGATCTGTTCACAGTGCCTCTTCATTGTCTTGGCTTCCCCAGCTATCTGCTTTCCTTTGTCCTGCCACAGATAATTTTGATCCTGTGACCGGGCAGTCGGGCAGTCGCTGTGTTGGGACTCTCTGGTATTTTGTCCTTTGGGATTTCTGAGCACCGCGGCTGCTGTGATTGGCCTCACGTGGGCAAACTGCACACAACTCACTTTGTATCTGAGGAGCCAGCGGGGGCCTCGCTCCTTTTGGTCGCAGCCAATCAGGCCGGGGCTGAGAATTTATGAGATGAAGGCGAACCACTTTGAAGAAAGGCGCCCTTGTCTGCTGCCTCGCCATTGCTCGGTGGTGCGCGTGGGGCGGTGGGAGGGGTGGGCACGGCCAGAGGGCCGGCGCCCTGGGGATGGATGGGGAAAGAAAAGAATCTGAGAAACCGGGGTCAAAAGTCTTTCTGTGAACAGGAAAGAAAACTGAGCAGGCTGCCTTCCTGCGTGCAGGTGCGTTCTCACAATGGGGAGCCGCCGTCCTCCCCGAGGGGCGGGAGGGGTGGGCACATCACCGCCCCCACCTCTCCTCTGCCAGCAGAACCCAGGAGGGTGAGACTGACACACTTTTAGAAGCAACCGTGGCAGCCAGGACTCTAGAAGCTATTATGACGCCACTGAGGCAGGGAGATGCAGCTTCCCATCTTCCTGTCTTCACAGGCTTTGCCTTCCTAGCTCTGAACCTCAGTTTCCACATCTGTAAAAAGGAGGCGGGTAATAATAGAACCTTGCTCACAGGCTGTTGAGAGGCATGTGTGTAAAGCACTTAGCAGGCCACCTGGTATGCAGTGAGTGCTGAATAAGAAGTAGCTGTTATTATTAACAGTGATCATATTTGGTTTCGGAAGAGGTATCCTGCTCTCCTTAAAGCCAAAAGTCAAGTCCGTTCAGTGCATCAGTCTCTCAGTCACTTATTCAGACAATCAACAAACATTCAACTGGGCCTACTGTGTGCTGCCTATTTTGCTGCAGAGGATGATAATAGTCACTGTCTTGGCCAAGGTTACACAGCAGGTGAGGTTGGGAGCTGGCATTTGAATTAAGCACTCTGCTATCTCTGAACTAAGAAATGACACGTGATTTCTACCCCCCACCCCCACCCCTGCCTCCTTGGGCAGTTCTGTCCCCTAGAACTTTCTGCAGTGATAAGAAAGAGTCCATATCTGCACTGTCCACTGGTGGCTACTGAGGACATAAAATGTGGAGTTTAAATTTTATTTAATTTGTGTTCATTTCATTGTAGATTGAACCAGCTATACATGCCTAGTGGCTATGGCATTAACTAGCAAAGCTCTAGGAATTCAGAATCAAGGTGAAGAAATTCACCTTAACCAACTGGGGTGGTGAACACACAATGCAATATGCAGATGATGCATTATAGAACTATACACCTGAAACCTATATAGTTTTATTAACCAATGTCACCTCAATACATTCAATAATTTTTTTAAAAATTCACCTTAATCCAGGCTCTGCCCAAGAGCAGTGAACACAGACTGGGTGTTGGGTGCGGCCGGGCACAAGGTCAAAGGAGACTTCCTTCCCAGAGCTAGTCATCTCCAAGCTGAGTCCTGAGGAAAGAAGAGTTGGCAAGAGGGCAGGTAATTTTAAATATACCCAAATATGCTGGATTTCACAATAGAGCCTCTGCTCAGCCAGAACTTGGGTGGAGGCTGAAACCTGTAATCAAGACCCAGGGTCTCCTTTGAGCTTATGAGATAACCAGAGCTCACCCCCGAAAGAAGGATGAAAGAAGACTGGGTTCAGGAATGTGTCCATAGCTTTTTTTCTGCTGCAGGTATCAGCTTGTACTTGGCTTTTAACCATCGCCTCTCTGAGGATGTGCAAACACCTGGAAAACAAATTTTAAAAAGTCAGTGGCTCATCAGAATGCTTTATTAATATTGTGTGAAACCAAATGTCCAGGAATTGTGAGCCAGCTTTAGGTAGACAAAAGCGTAAGAATAATAATGCGGATAATGATAATAATAATGAAAAACAGTTACCACTTATTAAGACACTGTGTGCCAGACCCCATGTTAAGTGCTTTCATGTATTGATCGCCTCACACAATCCTACAATCTATTTTCTACATGGCAGCAAAGTGGCCTTTTTAAGACATAAACTCTAAATCAGATCATGCTAGTCTGTAGCTAAAAACCCTTAAGTGGCTTCTCATTGTACTTAGAATAAAGTCAAAGTTTCTTGCCCTGGCCTGCAAGGCTTGGCTCGTGCTTACCTTTCTGCATCTGCTCTCACCTTCTACCTACTCGCTAAGCTCTGGACACATAGACCCATCTCTGGTATCAAGTGCCAAGCTTTTGCCTGCCCCAGGACCACTTGCCATTCCCCCAACTCAAGCAACTCAAATCCCTGCCCTAACCCTCCACTAGAATAAATGTGCTGGAGGGTAAGGAACCTTGTCTCTCTGATCACTGCTGCATCTCCAGCCTTTAGGACAGTAGGCACTCAGTAAAAATTTGTTGTATGATTGAAAGATTTTTCAACTGTGTGTACTGGGCATTATTGTCCTCATGTAACAGATGAAGAAACTGAAGGTCACAGTGGTTCATTTGCTCAAAGCCATGTAGATTGTGAATTTCCAACTGCATATCTGGAGGATTCTATCCATTTTCTCCTTGTCAGCCAGCTGTGCTGAGCCTGCACAGCCACCTCGGGAGGAGAAGCATTCTTCAAAATGTGGTTTTCATCCCTTCACTCCGCAAACGGCCCTGGTTTGCCTCACTTCGTCCTTTATTGCCAGGATCTGTCTATATAATAGGAAACCCTAGCCGGCAAAACTGCCCAGTCTTCCTCTGGCTTTTACTTTGTTTTTCTTTGATCATAAAAAAAATGAGTATTATAGAAAGACTGGAGAGTGTAGAAAGAATAAAGAAGCTGGGGGGGAAATACCACACATGACCTTACTATCCAGAGGCAAGTCAGTTAATGCTTTGGTTTCTTTACTGCCAATCTTTTCTATCATAAAACAGAGTGGATATCATAACTGTATATAATTGTGTGCCCACTTTTATCCCTTAACACTGTACCTTTAAAGTGTTTTACAGCCATGGCCAGGTTGCTCAGTGGATAGAGTGTCATGTGGTGCACAGAGGTCACGGGTTCAATTCCTGCTCAGGTACGAGAAGCAATTCATGAGTGCACAACTAAATGGAACTAAGTGGAACGAGTTGGTGCTCTCTCTCTCTCTCTTTCCTTCCCCCATTCAAGTGAGAAAAAGTAATATATATATAGAGGGGGGGGAGTATGTTTTCTAGGCATTTAATTTTTTTTCATAAGCTAACGGTGGCATAATATTTCTTCACTTGGGTACACCCTGTTTACTCAACCAAATTTCTTTTGTTTGTGAGGGATTCTCTTTTTTCACCTCATAGGTAAGTGAGCCCAAATTAGGATTTCAGTGTAAAGAGGCACACATATAATTAAGACTTAAATCTAAAGAGATTCATGGGCAATTATGCATTTCAAGATCAGAAAAAGGCATGTCTGTATTCCATCTGAATAATTATTGCTGTTATTTTAATGTTTCCTAAGATTTCATAATATATGACAGTTGTGGATATTCCAGAGAAAATCCTGAATTATACCTAAATGTCTTCACTCAAAGCACAGGTGTTAGGGCTGCATTGACTTTCAGCAAAATTCCCTTCGTTGCATTGTTGTCTGTACCTTCTCACCACCAACTCTTTCTATGATGCAGCAGCTGTTGCTGCAACCAGGAGGTGGGGTGGAAAAGGGCCAGGAATCTAGAGGCCAGAAACCAAGGTTCAAGGTTCAGCTTCAGGTCTTAACTACGTGCTCTTAGACATGTCACTTCTCCTCTTTCCTGATGATAAGGATGATCATCCTTGCCTCAGGGAACTGTGAAGGTCAAAGGAGGGATCAGACTGGGAAAGTGTGTCATAAACTCAAAAGTGCCATAAAGCTGTTTGCAATTCTTACAATCCAATGAGTTTTGACCACAGTAGCTATCTAAAAGGATTTAAAGGTGAGCAGACTCAATATTCCCAGCCCAAATCTCTATAAGGCTGGCTCTTATTATAAGATGATGTATAAAAACTGGATTAATGGGTCCATTACTTGTGAAAAATTCATGGGAATTTGAAAGAGTGGGTGTAGACTTTGCTGGTTGCTTACCCAGTATACATGATCTACTTCCCCTGATCCTAACAGTAGCCCTGTTTGTCGGGTATTCACCAGTTCATCATGTGACTCAGGGCAAACTGATCCCACCCCCAAGCTCCAGGGGTAGGCCTGATTGGTTACAGAATAATCCCTCCCCTTGTCAGTGATTGGCTCAGCTGAGGGCATGTGACCCTATTCTGACCACTGAGACATGTGGGAAAAGAGAACACTCCTTTGTGCCTAACAAAATACCATAGAAAGAGATATTTTTCCTTTTTCCTCACCTTGAAGTTTAACAGTCATCTCACTACCAGACTGGTGGATGAAGCCAACACATGGAGGGGAAGAGCAGACAGAGGATGGTGGTGGATGGTAATAACACGACCACCTCCACCACCCATAAAAGTAGCAAACATATATTGAGCTTCTACAGGTTGCCAGATACCATTCTAAAATGTATTACATGTTTTAGCTCAGGGGGGGGTGGTCCAAACCATTCTGCTTGCCTGTGAACTAAGAGTGGCTTTTACATTTTTTAATGGTTGAATAAAAATCAAAAGAACAATAATATTTTACGACACATGAAAATTATATATGAAACTCAAACTGTATTTATGGAAACTGAAACACAGCCATGCCCATTCATTTACCTACTGTCTATGGCTGTTTTCGAGGTACAACAGCAGAGCTGAGTAGCTAGAGACTGCCAACCATTTTGCGAAGATAAAAGCTTAATATATTCACTATCTGACCCCTTATAGAGAATGCTTGCCAACCACCTTTGCTTAGTGCTCACAACCCTATAAGTTGGTGTAGCATTATCATCCTGTTTTTCACAGAGGAGAAAACGAAGGCTCTGAGAAGTTATGTAATTTGTCCAAGGTCACACAGCTATTACGAGGTGGACCTGAAATTCACTACCAAACAGTCTGGCTCCAGAGCCAGTGCTCTTAACCACCCTGAGAAAGAACCTGGATTTCCGATGATGTTGTGGAGCTGCTCAGTCAACCAGCTCTAAACCTGCCTCACCTTGGGACTTCCAGGTTTAAAGAGGACTATGACATTACCATTTACCAACTGGCTTATTTATCGAAGCCAGTTTGAGAGTGCATTTCTGTACTTCGCAGGTGAGAACATCCCAGCAGATGCCATGAGGGAGCACCTTAGGAAGATCAAACCAGAAAGAAAAAGCAAGCCATCACCTTCTTGGACCAACTGCCTTTGTCCTTGCTCAGGAGAATAAGAGCTTTCTTTCTCCAGACACTTCAAGTCTCTACAAGTTCTCCCTTTTATAAGGGATTATGGAGGAAATCCTATTTTAGAATTGCTGCTGCTTTTGGCAATCTTCAATATTAGCCTGATGAGGAATTACAGTTGCTAATAAAATATCTCAAGTTGGGTTGAGTTTAATTGTTGCAACCACTAGTAGTAAAAGCCTGTCGCGGGGACTTCTGTACCGTCACATCCCTTGCTTGGCTACAGCCCATGTGGAAAATCAATTTCCTCTAAATGTTTGAAGAATGGCACAGAAGGACCTGATTTCTTTTCCCTCTGCTGGAGTCAATCTGG
Organism: Saccopteryx leptura; assembly: GCF_036850995.1. NCBI lineage: Eukaryota > Metazoa > Chordata > Mammalia > Chiroptera > Emballonuridae > Saccopteryx > Saccopteryx leptura. Next base: position 240,734,159 of record NC_089504.1, on the reverse strand, counting down.
AGACAGTGAGCCTATAAAATGAATGAAAATAGCTACAGTTGCAAGATGCAGGGTGGAATGCCAAGCTAAGCAAAGCCCGATAGCAAGCTCTGAGCTCTAGCTTTTCTGTCCTAAGGCCAGAGACAATATATACTCATGTCCCAAATGGAGATGCTCTCAAAAAAGTCACAGAGCAGAAAGGACTCGTTTTCAACCCAGCAATTTCACTTCTAGGAATCTCTCCCATAGAGAAAATAAATAAATAAAACTCCCACGAGTATGCAAGAACATACGAGCAGGGTGTTCCTTGCAACCCGCTTTGTGATGGTGAAAAATTGGAGGCGAGATAAATGTCTGACAAGAGGAGATGGGTTAAATAAATAACAATGCATCCATGCTCTGTAGCTATGAAGAAGAGAGAGGTAAACCTGTATGCATTCATATGGAAAGATGTTTGTGATATGGTCTTGAGTGGAAACAAAAGCAAATTGCAGAGTTTGCAATAGTGCATGCTCATTTTTGTAAAAAAAAATTCTTTGACAGTAATGTGCATATTTATATGTAAATATTTGTACATGAGTAGAGAGGGGCCTGAGAGGATATACACCAAGATGTAGATGGTGGTGGCTAAACACAGGGATGGGGATGGTGCAGGTGAGAGGGGAAACTTCCCTTCTACATTATTTTGATTTTTTGTTTGTTTACAACAAGGGTATATAGCTTTGGCAATGAAAAAAGAAATAAAGAATTGGCTTTCTGGCATGTGTGACTAGCACTGTGCTAGGATTGCCACTATTTCTGAGGATATGGAAGGTCAGAGCTCCATGCCACAGTGCTTATCATCCCATTAAGTCATAGATGTGTCTGTAACGCAATCTGATGGTATAGGGTCATAGCTCTTTTTAGTCTATGTTGCCACAAAGGGACTTCATCCTTAGCCACTTGCTTATCCAATCAGAATCGAACCAAAACATCCTTTGGCGAAGATAGGAATTGTAAAATCTACTTTAAAAAAAAAAGTAGATTTTTTTTTATAAAAAAAATATCTGCAATATAAAATGTATCATTTTAACCATCTTAAAGTGTACAGGTCAGTGGCACTGGGTACATTCACAGTGTTAAGACAGCAGTATGTGGTTTCAAAACTTTTTAATCATTCTGAAAGGAAACCCCATACCCATCAGCATCACATTCCATTCTTCCCTCCACCACCACCCCAATCCCTGGAAACCCTATTTTGATTCCTCTCTCTATGGATTTGCCTCTTCTAGACATTTCAAATAAGTGGGACCATACTATATATGGCTTTTTGTGACTGGCTTCTTTCCCTAACAACATTTTCAAGATTCATTCATGTGGTGTCACGTGTCAGTACATCACTCATTTTAATGGCTGAGTAATATTCCATTGTATGGACATGCCATGATTTGTTTATCCATCCATCAGTTGATGGAGATTTTGGATGTTTTTATTTATTAGATATGATGAATAACACTGCTATAAACATTCCTAGATATGTTTTTGTTTGAACATCTATTTTCAATTCTTTTGGATGTGTGTACATGGGAGTAGAATTGTGGGGTCATATGTTTAACCTTATCAAGGTTTGCTTTTAAAACCCTGATCATGGAGGACACGCCATGAATGGGAAAATCTTCCCCCCCGAGTTTCTCTGTTACATCCCCTGAGTCTAGGCAGTGAAATACATAGATAAGATATAATTGCCTTATCTAGACTTAAAAAACCCTCCGCTAAGATCGTGCTCCTTCTAGACTATTCCAAATATTGCTATTACATGAGCAATTGGGGAACTACTATTATTCAAATGATTCATCTGGGATTTCTCATGTAAGTTTCACTTTCTGTTACACGTGTAGAAATTCTACAATTCTGACTATTTGGAAGCACAATGATACTAACCCTGAATTGTCCAACTGCAGACCAGATCCTTCTAGATGGGCTGTTCGTGAATGGTTGCTGGCAATAGTCAGCCTGCGTTAAGGTGGGATACCTTAGATTCAGTAAAATATATTAGGTGAATTGCTTTGGGTCAGTAAGAAGGACCTGGGTTCAAGTCCCAACCCTGCCATTAACATAACCTTGAGAAAGCCACTTAACTCTCTGACTCTCTCAGTCTCTTTCTCTATCATACAGGATTGCTTATAGGTCATACTTCATGGATTGTTTACTCATTCAACAAACATTTATTATATAACTACTGTGCAACAATATTGTTTACCAGCACTGACTAAAACAGACAAGAATCCCTGCCCTTGTGGGGAGAGACAGACAATAAAAAATCAACAATAAATAATTGTATGGTAGTTAGCCAGTAAGAAGTTTCATGGAAAATGATGGAACAGGAGGGCTGAAGGAAGGGCTGCATTTTAAATGGTATGATCAGCATAAACCCCACCAAGAAGGTGACAGTTGAACAAAGACTTGAAGGAAGAAAGAGGGTAAGATATATCCGGATATCAGGAGGAGGAGGAACAGGTAGTATGTAAAGGCCCAGGGCCAGAATGTCCTGCCACATTCACAGAAGGCAACGAAGACCGCTGTGCCCAGACTAGAGTATCTGCGAGGGAGGACAGAGGAGCTGATTTTGTGGGCCACGGCGAAGACTTCCGATTTTACTCTGAGAGGAATAACGAGCCCTCGTAGGTTTTTTGACCTGAGCTGACTTCTTTTTCAAAAGCATCATTCAATCTGTTGTGTTGAAAATAGACCACAGACAGACAAGGGCACAGCAGCAGGGAGGCCAATTAGGAGCATACGGCAGTAATCCAGGTGAAGGAAGATGGGGGCTTGGACCACGGTGGTTGCATGGAGGTGGTAAGATAGGTTTGGGCTCTGAATATATTCTGAAGGTAGAGCCAACACAGTTTCCTGTTGGGAGGATTAAATAAGATAATGCAGGCAAAGCTCTTATCACAGAGCCTGCATGTACTTAGTGCAAAATAATGGTAGCCACGATTATTATCAAGGTGGGTGTAGTGTGTTCCCCTGCAGGGGCTGATCAGCAGCTAAAGAGCGAGTGAGCGAGGGAGCTATTAAGGTTCCCGTGTGATTTACAGTGAGTTGTGAGGCCACCCAAGGTAACGAGGCTTTAACACAATGGAGACCAGGGTTTCGGCGCCTTCCAGAGAGCTGGGAAGCCCAAAGCAACACCGACTAACTCTATTAAGTCAGACCAAAATAGAGATTTTTAGGGCCAAGTTTTTTAATTAATTGCAAAAGCTTCTCTCTCCTAGCTTAGAAAAAGCACCCTCCCTCCGTCGCGAAAACGTTTGCTTCTAGAATCCCTGGCTTTGGCAATCTTCACTGGCGACACCATCACCGCCCACTTATTTATTTGGGAGTTTTCGATTGAACTGCTCGACTCCGGAAGTCCTGTCGGGAAGAAGAACTGATCGCCAAGAGACAACTGGATTCCTTTCAACTCACCTTCCTTCTCTTTGCTCCACATTCCAGAGAGGAGACAAGAGGTCGTTTCTAAGGCTGATAGAGATGGATTTTTCCAGGGGAATGCCAACGTGGCTCCTCCCGCCTCTGTAAGTCCTCTGCTAAACTCTTCCCATCGGACATCTGGCCCCAGTGGAGAGAGCTAGGGATCAAGGCGCTGATTTAAGCTTTGACGTCAGCGAAGGAAGGCTGATTTAACTCATCATTAGTGCAAATTGAAACCCACCCACCCATCTCTCTCTCCGTTCTATCACCTGAGCATTGAGCTGACAGAAGTCTTGCTTTCCTTTTGCTCTGGATTAAGGTGTGATCTTTTTTTTTTGTTGTTGTTACAGTTAATTAGAAGATAATAATGCCAGCGAGCTTATTGTTAATTGTTTGTATCTGTACTTAATACTTAAAAGTGTGCTCAGGTCTCCAGAGCTAATATTTGGCTTGTCAAATGTGTTAGTCATTGTAATTAATTGAGCCCATCTACATTACGGGTGCTGTGGATAGAGTTACAGGAACAGTGGCAAATGGGAAATGTCTCCACCACCCTGCACAGATCCAGAGAAAGAGATCTTTGGGGTCTCGGATCCTTCTTGTGGCGTTGACTCATTACCTGTCCAGCTTCTTTTCTAAGAGGGTCTTCTCTGTCAGACCCTCCATACCCTCTCACTCTCTAGGCTCCCTGTTAATTACCTTTCTACCATCAGGCCTGGTTGCATTATTGGTGGGGCCCAGGGCAAAATTAAAATGTGTATCCCCTTATTCAAAATTTAAGAATTTCAAAATGGTGACAGTGAGCACTAAGCCGAATGCAGGTCCCGTGTGACAGTATAGGTCGCACGCCCATGCAGCCAGCTCTGCGTGCCTCTCATCGCCTTTTCCCTTTCCCCAAAGGTGTTGTCCCACCAGGATGTGCCCCAGCCCTCTCTCTATGGCTAGAAAAGCGTGCGGCACCCAAGGAGGCAAGACATGAGCAAAAGGATTTTCTAAACGACGTTTGAAAATTGCAAAGTGTAACCATGTCACTCCTCTGCTTAAAATCCTCCTGTGAATGGAACAGAGGGAACTTTCTGGAGAAACAGAAATGTTCTCTATTGTTGCAGGGGTAGTGGTCACGGGGGAGGGGTGGTAAACGTTTTTCAAACCGTATCAGCCTGTAGGCTTTAGGAGGATGCATTATCGCTAAAACATAGCATGCCTAAAGAAAGCTGTGTTAGCCTGATGTGTGGAAGTCCCAGGTTCTATTCCTGGCCAGGGCACACAGGAGAAGCACCCATCTGCTTCTCCACCCTTCCCCCTCTCCTTTCTCTCTCTCTCTCTCTCTCTCTCTCTCTCTCTCTTCCCTTCCTGCACCCAAGTCTCCATTGGAATAAAGTTGGCCCAGGCGCTGAGGATGGCTCCATGGCCTCTGTCTCAGGCACTAGGATGGCACTGATTGCAATGAAGCAACGCCCCAGATGGGCAGAGCATCACCTCCTAGTGGGCATGCTGGGTGGATCCTGGTCAGGCGCATGTGGGAGTCTTTTTCTCTGCCTCCCTGCTTCTCACTTCAGAAAAATACAAAACAAAAACAAAAAAACCCAATTGCTCCACATTAGCCTCAAGATAAAGTCCATCCTTGGTCACATGGCACACAAGGTCCTTTCCCAGGACCCCATTCTTAGTTTTCCAGTCTCACCTCCAGCATTCCCGTGGCTCCCTGTTTTCTAGCCCTGCTGGCTGCCAGCATGCCCCATACCTTCGTGCCTTCTTACTCAAGTGATGCCTGGCCCAGGAGTGAAAAATCGAATACACAACAACTGGTATAGCATCACAGAACCAACTGGAAAGGACCAAAGAGCTGGAATGGAGCCCAGCCCTGGAGCTGCCTGCTGTACCAGGTGTTAACCCTTTAGCTTCTGCATTACAGAGTGATGGACAGAGTCCCAGGTGAGAGAGGGTGGGGAGAGGGGCACTTGGTGGGTCCCAGGCCCTGGCCCTGGCTATTAACCAACAAAGATGGACATAACCAAATATTAACCCAGCACTGCTGCATTAGTATATGCTGCTGAACCCACTGCTGAAAATTCAGGCCAGCCCTTCCTTCTCTGAGTGACACCTCCCTCCTCCATCTTCAAATCTCAAGGGTCTTCTCCTGTAGGAAGTCTTTCCTGCTTCCCTCTTCTCTCTCTCAGATTTTATTTATTGATTTTACAGAGTGCGGGTGGAAATGAGAAGTATCAACTCATAGTTGCTTCACTTTAGTTGTTCATTGATTGCTTGTCGTATGTTCCTTGACCAGGCAAGCTCTGGGCCTCGAACCAGTGACCTCAGTGCTCCAGGTCAACATTCTATCCACTGTGCCACCACAGGCCAGGCCCCTCTTCTCTCCTGATTTCTCTTTCTATACCTCTATAATAACATTTACCATGCTGTCCTAGGTTAATCAATATACCTTCTTGTCTTCTCCATCTCTTTAAGGCTAAGACTATGACTTCCTTTCTGAGTCCAGCAGAGTACCTGGGTGCACACATATAAGGGAAGGGATTTTCTTGTTGGGCTTTCCCGCATGTGGTGCTGACAGACACAGACAAACATGCACAAATGAATGAATGAATGAATGAGGGAACAAGTGAATGAGTAAATTTCCTTTTTCCCTTATCTATTTTTCCTTTCATGAGACAGTGCAGATTTTTGTTACAGTATTATAGCAACTAAGATCTTAGACTCTAGACTCAGGCAACTTGGGGAGGTCCTAGCACTCGCTGGTTGGCATATTCAGACAAGTGACTCGACCTCCCTGAGCATCAGATCAGATCATTATTGATCTGGCTTCGCAGGGTTACTGAGAAGCTCCAATGAGACAAAATACATACTTAACCACCAGCAGCTCTGCTTGAAAAAGAAACTGGAGCATGTTCACCAGGGCGCCCGAATCAGTAGATGTGGTCACAGTCTATAGCAGGGGTCCCCAAACTTTTTACACAGGGGGCCAGTTCACTGTCCCTCAGACCGTTGGAGGGCCAGACTATAAAAAAAAACTATGAACAAATCCCTACGCACACTGCACATATCTTATTTTAAAGTAAAAAAACAAAATGGGAACAAATACAATATTTAAAATAAAGAAGAAGTAAGTTTAAATCAACAAACTGACCAGTATTTCAATGGGAACTATGCTCCTCTTACTGACCACCAATGAAAGAGGTGCCCCTTCCAGAAGTGCGGCGGGGGCCGGATAAATGGCCTCAGGGGGCCGCATGCGGCTCGCGGGCCGTAGTTTGGGGATCCCTGGTCTATAGCAAAAGGAGTCACTTGCCATTTGCTGCCACTCTTGCCTCTCTGCATTTGGTCTCCATGATGTACTTGGTCTTCCGGGTCGGATGACTGCACGACAACAGTGAAAGCTTTCCGGCAATAAGAAAATAACCATTGGCAGATGTTACTAAACTGAAATCCAGAAGACAATAAAAATGGGCATTAAAAAAAAAAATCTGCCTCCCTCTTCCTGTTTCTCTGCGAGAATATCAGTCACGTGAGAGAGAGGACAGAGGTCTTCAATCTCCCAGATCAACTAACTTGTCAATTGCCATCCCTATTGGAATGCCTCATTTTCAGCCTTTCTGGATTTTCTGCCCAGGATTAAGTCTTGGATAACCATGGGATAAGTGGTCCCATTGCCCCATACCTCCATCTCCTTCCAAACCAAGGCCTCCCAACCAAATCCTAAATATCTAAGAAATGTCAGGTTTGCGTTCTGCCTAAGAGTCAGACATAGTGGAGCTCCAATCCTACCCTTACCGGTTCCTGGCTGTGAGATCTTGGACAAGGCTCTTAACCTCTCATATTTTATTTTCCTACCCTGTCCGGCAAGGGAAAACACAGTGTCTATATCAGCAATTTTCAACTGGTGTGCCGTGGCACAATGGTGTGCCACAAGAAATTTTCAAACATGCAATCCCTGACTATTTATTCAGGGGCACTGACCTCTTTTCCTTCAGATTGTCAAATAAAAAAGCGACAGCAATCAACAGAACAAGAGCCATCTGGTGTGAAGGAATCGAAGTTATACCTATTTTTTTCTCTCAGATAGATAGATGAAAAATGTAGTTTTCGGTGAGTCGCAGAATTTCAGCAATTAGTTTATGTGTACCAGGAGATGAAAAAGGTTGAAAATCACTGGTCAATATCACAGAGTATCATTGAGGACTACATGACGTGGCCAAGTGGCAGGACTTGGTGCAAATTCCTTACATGTTGGTTGTCATTATACTCATTGTTATAAGGAGAGGATAGGAGACAGCAGAAACATTTTAAAATTTTATAATAAACCACGTAGACCTGCAAGACCTGCAAGTCCGATAAAGACTTTTATCGGACATGTCGTTGGGCCCCCTGAAAGACCCAGAGTCAGATCCCTGGCACCTGGGAATGTGACCTTATTGGGGGAAAAAATGGTGTTTGCAGGTGTAATTAAGCATCAAGATGAGATCATCCTGGATTAGTGGGGGACCGAACCCCACATAAGTGTCCTTGCAGGAGAAGAGAAGGGGAGAAGACCTGCACATGGGAAGGGCCATGTGAAGACAGGCAGAGACTGGAGTGATGTGGCCACAAGCCAAGGAGGCTGGCAACCACCGGAAGTCAGAGGAGACAAGGAAAGACCCTCTCCTAGAGCCTTCAGAGGGAACATAGCCCTCGATTCCAGACAGCAGGTCTCCAGAACTGTGGGAGACTAAGCATCTGGGGTTTTTTTAAGCCCCAAATCATTTGTTCCAGCCACCCCAGAAAATGAACATATGCCATGGCATCTTCCAAGGGGGATGCGACAGCTTACCTCCACTGGACAGTTGTGTGAGGATGAAGGTGATGATTCTGCAGGTGATCACTAAGAGCCAAAAGACTCGGGTTTAGATTCCAGCTTTCCTTTTAAGCACTGTGCAATCTTGGACAAGTGACTCAACCTCTCTGAACTTCAGTTCCTTCATATGTAAAATAGGAGTGGTAACACCCCTCTCTCAGGAGATAATGGGATGATTCAGAAGATATGTCTGATATGCAGAAAATGCTTGATGAACGGCTGCTAGAGTGACTCTTTGGGGCAAATCCATTTCCCTTTCTGCACGTGTGGCAAGATGCCCATGTGGGTACAGAGCAGCCTGTGGCTGTGGGGGATCCGCAAAGCTGAAGGGGCGGAAGGGATTGAGCCCAGGGTCGCGCCTGGCTTGCACTGCTCTCTCTTCCTTTTGAAGGAAACGCCTGGCTGTCTGGGGGTGCCTTGTGAAATAGCCAGGCATTCCGGCTGCCGCCTTATTGTTCCTTGCTGATGCCAACAGTGATGGAAAGCCTTGTGAATCAGCTCCCTGCTTCCGAGACATCAGTCTGCAACGAAACTTCTCCGGGCAGCAACTTCTAAGCGAGCCGTTGTGACTCCATGGCCAGTCCTGCTCCTATTCCTGAGTGTGTCTGTGTTCGGGAGGCTCCAGCATCCATGACCCTCCTACCTACTGCCTAGAAGGGGCACATCCTCTCCACTCAGTTAAAAGGACATTTTTCTAATGAGACCAGGTCATATTTCAAACTGCATCGCCCAGGTATCGGGGAGCCAGTAAAAGGGGGCATTTAACACCGTATTTATTTTGACTGGCAAAACAGGTCATGGCTGTAAAAGAAACAGCTCTTGAGAGCCAGGCAGCCCTGCAGACTCTGGGCTCACTCGCTTCTACCCACACACACGCTGTTTAAAGCATTCCAGGGCTGCCGCCAACTTTCCTGGCAGAGCACTTATTTCTTTACATGTATGTTGCATTCCATCTGTTTAATGTGCGCTCTGTGCCATTCGTGGATTTTGGCAAGGCCTGGCGAGGTGGCATGGCATGCTCAGGCTTGTTCTAAGCAAAACAGAGCAGGAGGCGGAGGGAGTGGGAGGCCAAGGCAGGAGTCCTATTTCCCTTTGGCTCCTGGGGTGGGGGGTTGCAGGGGTGGGGTGGGGGGCTGTCGTTGCAAAGACCAGAGGGCAATGCATGGAGGTTTTTCTCCAGATGCCGTCGAATCCCATGAGTGTCACTCCCACGTTTCACCCTCTGTGGGGGCTTGTCGGGGTGGCAGTATGACAGTGTCTGATACAAGGCCATAAAAAAAAAGTGATGGAGAAAGGTAACTGTGGGGAAATCCACTCCTACTCATGACATGGGGTTTCCCTAGAACGATTCTGAGACCTTAAAGGCCACAAAAAAAAAAAAAAAAAAAAAAAAAAAAAGCAAACATCTGGATTCGCTCGAGAGCCCCAAGCCTCCAGAACACGGAACTCAAGCCCTAACATTCTTCTCGAGGACCGTTCAATACCAGGCTGGAGAAGCCGGGGCACCGTGCTGTGATTTGAATCTTGTTTCATCCGCTTGGAAGACAGGAGAGCTGGGTCTCTGCACCGCCAAAACATCTGGTGCAATTCAACTTAAAAACGAATATGTACCCATCCGTTGGCGGGGGGGGGGGGGGGGGGGGGGGGGGGGGGGAGGCACACACACAAAAGCCTCTAGAAAGAGTTTGTTGGGTGTTGGGTGACCCAAACCACTCCACTGATGGACTCAAATGTTTGCTTTCCCTTCGGTTCCTGTTGAGGAGAGCGCTTTTCAAAATGGGGAAGCAGGACAGTCCAGACAGAGAAAGGAAGACTCCAGGATTTAAAAAGCATAGAAAGGTTTTCACCTTAAGAAAAAGTTTGGAGTGTCCCGATATGACAAAGTGGTGGGTTCGATCCCTAGTCAGGGCACATACAAGAATCAAACAATGAATGCATAAATGAGTGGAACAATTCAAAGTTCTCTCTCTCTTTTTCCTCTCCCTCCCCCTTCCTTCTTTTCTCTCTAAAATCAATAAAACATAAAAATAAAAAAGTTTGAGTACACATTTTCCCCCCCTTTTTTTTTTGAGTCCAGCCAAGAGTGTGAACAGAATCCCCCTGTTAAGAAATGGAATTACTCACCTGAATTGGGAGAGATGACATGGCACAGGAAAAAATAAGGTACAGGCTCCTAATGAGAAACAGCCACATGTGGAATAAAGTGAGTGTGCATTGTGTAATCCCAGTTGGCCAGTTGTAAGAACAGGGAGGAGAAGGGAGCAGGGGGAACATGTTTCAGATGTGATTCAAGAGGTCCTGGAGCCCGTCCTGACCCTCTGGGTTGGAATTTCTGACTCTCTTCTCTGCCTTGACTCAGAATAGGAAACTGTATCCTGACCGCGCGTTGCTTTTTATAGAATTAAACTTTCTTGCCAACTTCCTCCAGAGCACAAGATCATCCCTCATCGTCTCTAAACAATACGCCAATCATCAGATGGAAGTGGGGGGGAGGCTGACCTGTTTGCACCAAACATAACCCAGGCCCAGAGCACAAGACAAACAGCGGGAACAGCATTTGGCTTTTGTACCCGGCCTGGTAAATACAACATGTTCATACAGGTTGGAAAGCTGTCTGGCTCATCTTTGTACTTTCTCTCTTTCTCCCACTTCTTCTAACTTGGATCTCATCGTTCGGCGCTGACACGGGCCAAGTTCGCATTTGCCAGTTACCGAGTGGATAATGGATGGTTTGTAAGATTAGTAATACGCTAAGGATGAGGAGGAGATGGCCAGCCAAGTGTGTCCCATCTATGCGATAAAATGACTTCTCTTGATCCGGATTCCCTACACAGCCCGAGAGACTAGCCCCGTGCAAACAGAAAGCCAACAAGGATGAGGACAGTGACTTAATGGGCATTCATTCTGTAACCATCTTTTCACTGGCAACAACTCCCTCCCTCCCACCCCTACCTGGGATACCCCTGTCCCTGCAGTCAGTAAGTGGGGGCCATTCCTTGTGTTGTAAGGCATACTGCAGCTTGGAAGCCCAGAGGGGACATTAATAGAACACAAAGTGTTTAGTAGTCCCTCATTAAAAATGGATTTTGTTTTCAATGCTTCGAGGACGGGAACGGTGAAGTTGGAAACTGTTCTTGTAATTGGGAGCAGGTCTTCTGCCAGATTCTAGCAGCTTTAAGGGCTATCCAGTTTTAGGTTTACAGTACTACATTCTGGCTCATTGAAATTGCATCTCAATGTTGCCAGAATGTGTCATAAACCACAAAATCTGTACAAAAATATATCGACATAATGGTTCTGTAGCCCTAAGTGAGAGGGGTCGGGGAGCAGCGTTTCCCAGAAGCATTGTTCTTGCTCTGCATCACGAAGGATGTGGGTCACCTGGGACAATTATCATTCATGGGATTCCAACCCTGGTCTGACCAGTTGGCTCAGCTGCTTAGAACAGCATGTGAAAGGGCTGAGGAGTCAGCCTCACCCTGTCCCATGGCCATGAATGGCATCGCTACTTGTGCCACACCAGACAAGGGCTTGGGGATTAAGCCCGGTGAACCATCACCACTTGCTCCTGGAAAAGAAGTCCCACATGTTCTGCTTACCTCGCCTGTCTCAGCTGCACTTACTTCTTGCTCAAAGCATCTTCTTTCGGATCCTACAGTGGACCTGTTTCCTTCTACCTCTGAGCCTTTGCTCATGCTATTCCCCCTGCCAGGAACCCTCTTTTCCTGGCTGATTCCTGGCTCTCATCCAGCCCTCAGCTTACAGGCTGATTTTGACCTCTGTTATTGTCTTAGTTTACTTAGGCTGCTATAACAAAAATACCATGGGTGGGTGACTTTAAACAAAACATTGATTTCTCAGTTCTGGAGTCTGGGAAGTTCAACATCCAGGCACTGACCAACGACGTGGTATCTGGTGAGAGCCCTGGTTCTTAGATGGTCATCTTTTCCCTTTGTCCCCAGTGGAGCTCTCTGGGTTCCCTTTCATAAGGGCACTGATCTCATTCACGAGGGGTCTACCCTCAGAACCTAATGCCCTCCCGAAGGTCCTATCTCTTAATACCATCACATTGAGGTTAAGATCTCAATATACAAATATGAGGGAGCCACAAAATTCAGGCTATAGAAGTATTACTTATGAAAATTGTCACTTAAAGCTTATGCACGTGAACCATCTGGAGGTTGTGTTAAAACTCAGGTTCTGACTCAGCAGGTCTGGGATGGGGCCTAAGACTATGCATTTCTAACACACTCCCAGGTGACGCTAACACCAGAAGTCCATGGACCACATCCTAGAGCAGGGGTAGTCAACCTTTTTATACCTACTGCCTACTTTTGTATCTCTGTTAGTAGTAAAATTTTCTAACCACCCACTGGTTCCACAGTCATGGTGATTTATAAAGTAGGGAAGTAACTTTACTTTATAAAATTTATAAAGCAGAGTTACAGCAAGTTAAAGTACATAATAATAATTACTTACCAAGTACTTTATGTCGAATTTTCACTAAGTTTGGCAGAATAAATTTTTATAAAACAACTTACTATAGTTAGATCTCTCTTTTTATTTCTACTTTGGTTGCTCTGTTACCGCCCACCATGAAAGCTGGAACGCCCACTAGTGGGCAGTAGGGACCAGGTTGACTACCACTGCCCTAGAGCAATGGTGCCAACCTTTCCCAGTCAGGGTTCCATGAGAGAAAACAGTCCGATAGAGAATGAGTTGGGCTACTATTTCCTCAGTGCTCCTAAGGATGGAGCTGAACTAGAACCATTAACCAGAAGTTAACTCATTACATACCTTGGGTGCCTTAAGTCAGGTTTCTCAGCCTCCAGACTGCTTACATTTGGAGCCAGGTAATTCTTTGTGCTGGGGGCTGTCCTGTGCATTGTAGGGTGCTTAGCAGCATCCCTGGCCTCCACCGACTAAATGACAGTGCTGTAGCTCCCTCCCCTACTTGTGGCAACCAAAAATGTCTCCAGACATTGCTCACTGTCACTTGGGAGGCAACACCCCCATCCCCCAAGGAGACCACTGCCTTAGGACTTTAGGGCACCATTCTCTTTGTTCCCGACTGTAATCCCATTGTCTAGCATACTGCTCCACATATGGCAGACCCTCAATACGTATTTGAGTATGTGAATGAACGAAAATAAATGAATGAAAATGAACTCCCAAATACTGCTTGGTTGGTGAGGTGAATAAAATGGCAGTCACACAGCCTCCAACCTTCTCTGCTCCACTCTTCCCCTCAAAAAACCATCATGCTTGTGGGCCAGTTGTCATCCAAGGCACATTTTTTTTTCTAAAAATGTAGCATTTTTCAAAGTAAATATCCTTCTTTTAAAAAAATGTGAAGAAAGATTATTGCTGGAGATCTTTAAGTGTCTCCAATGACTAAAATCCTCTTACAGTAAGTATCCAGAGGATTGAGTTTGCTTAAAGAAAATAAGAAAACTGCTGTTTTTAGTCTCAAATGTAGAAGGTACTTGAAGATCATATACCTTTTTTTTGCATCTGCCTGGGCATATTACAATATAAAATGGTAGAATTAATTTTGGTTCTAGATTGTGTCTAAAACTCCACCTCAGACTGAGGCCTCATGGATAAAGTAGCATCAGAGGCTTTTTTTTTCCTTTTAATTTCTATAGTAATAAAACCAGGAATTCAAGGAAAAACAGTAGTTGTAGGGTTGGGGGGCAGATAAATCTTATATGGTTTCAAGAGGAAAATGTCAAATAGAAATGAATCTTCACTTTGCTACAAAGCTATGGATGGACTCAAGGTCTATTAAGAAACAAGGTGAGCCCTGGCCGAATAGCTTGGTTGGCTAGAGCATCATCCCAATGCACAGAGGTTGCCGGTTCAATACTTGGTTAGGGCACATACAGGAAAAGATTGATGTTCCTGTCTCTCTCTTTCTCTGTCTCTCTCTCCCCTTTTCTCTTTCTCTAAAATAAATAAATAAATATTTAAAAAAATAAAAACAAGGAAAATTCATTAAATTTGCTTATTTCTGCACCCCCAGAGACTAGAAAAAAACTTTTCAATCCAAATTTCTGTGTAGAAAACGAAGACTTTCCCCTCTTCTCTTCCAAATATTTGGGCAAATAGGTTTTGGAGCACTGAAGAGGCTTCTGGAAAAGAATATGGTGGTGGTGACATTTTAATGCTCTTCTAAGTGTATCCTTCTTTACCTAGTAGAGGCAGAAAATCTTTCCTACCTTGTCTGTCTAGTTTGCAATCACCGATAGTAGCTGTATGCATGGTTTTTGGAAGAGTACTATGATTGATTGCTTAAGTCTGCCAGAGGCAGGGAAGTGGATAGTGGTGGAACAGCTGTGTGTTTTGCATTCTGGATCCTGGTATGGTTTTCTCCTTTAACATAAGTGACCTAGGCAAAAAGAAAAGGTCAAGGAGAAGGCATAACATGTCTCATTCCATTTTACAGACACACCAAGTCAGCACTTCAATTCAAGAAACCTCCCAAGACAGATGTGACACAAAAACACAATGCCGTTCCCTTCCTTCTCTCAATATACCAGAATAGGATACCTTAGGTGTGACTCCCTCTCAGGGTGAGCATGGCCAGAACATACCATTTACACCCATGTAGTGACTTGACATTTGACTCTGTCACAATGACATCATATACTAATCAAAACAACACATCTTCTTTCCTTGGCATAAAAAGATCTTTCCATAAGACTTACTAAGTCTGAATATTAATCATATTCATCATTATTCATTGGCTTGCTGTCCCCAATATTTAAATGAAAGGAAACAAAAAAGAAAAAGAAAAGGACAAGTTGAGGATCTTCAAGACACTGATGAATAAGTAATGATAGTAATGATGGGGAAAGAGCAACTGTGACCATGAAATAAGAAAAACTCACAGTGAAAAAAAAATCCACAAATAGACTCTTAACTTTCAATTTTCCTCTTTATTTCAAAAATAAGGAGAGGGATGAGTAAAGAGATGAATTCACATTTGAATAGAGTCCAAATGACTTAAGAATTGTTTGGATTCTAATATTTCAGAAGGACAAGGAATGATATTAGAGTTATGTGATACATTAAGGGTTGAAATGAAATGGAAATATTTCTTTCATTTAAAAGCAATTTTCTTGCCTTTGTGGACCTCAAGAGTTTCCTAGGTTGTGACAATCATGCTCCTCCTTCTTTGCTTTGGGTTCATGGGCTCCTATTTCAGATCCAGCATGTTTAGTGGGGAAGTGGGGTGTATGTGTGTGAGAGCTCCCGTTTTAGTTTTTTTTTTTAATCATGTGGCTACAAGGGAAGTCTTTCCACGTAGAGTTGAGAGGTCAGTAACTTTGAATCTCATTTTTTTTTTTTTTTGGTAATAGTGGGATAGCAGAAGCGCAACTGAGTTTGATGCTGGTTTCAGAACCTCCCCCTCATGGAAGACACTGCCATGGGACCCAGCGCTGCTGAGCGGGGCAAAACAGGAAGTGCCAGCTTGGAAAGGCAGGAAGCAGGTGGCTGAGCTCTTCTCCACCACATCTCAAAAATAGAGCACATGGGGTGGGCCCCATCGGGCAAAATTAACTTTAGAGCCAGAAAACATTTATTAAGTACCTACTATGCGCCAGGCCCTGTGCTGAGGGCTCTCACATAGGGCATCTCTTAAACCCCCATGACAAGCAGAAACATCCTAGCAGGTTCCACCCATCTCTCCACTCTCAGTGTGGATCTGATAGTTACCAGTGCAGGGTCTCTTAAGCTCAGCACTGTTGGCATTCTTAGCAGGAGAATTCTTTGTTGTTGGGGACTGTCTTGTGCATTGCATAACATTTAAGCAGCACCCCTGGCCTCTACCCACTAGAAGTCCATAGCATCCCTCCCCATAGTTATAACAATGAAAAAATGTCTCTAGATATTGCCAAATGTCCTCTAGAAGGGCAAGATTACTCCCAGTTGTGACCCTATTCCTTAGAGATGGAATGGTTTGAATGCCCAGGCAGCCATAGATAAACATTCTTTTGTTCTCTCGTATGGTATGGTCTGACTTGGTGGTTTTCAAACCTGAATGATCTATGCACTCAGAGTCTATACTATATATACTCTACTTTAGGGGCAGGGAGTTTTTAAGGGGAATTTGATTCCATTCATTTTTTGCCTTACATTGGAACATGAGAACCTAAACTCTCTCTTAAATTTAACACCACTGGCCTCCCCGGAGAGCCCTGCAGTGGTCACAAAGGTATTTACAGCATAGAACCTCTCTCACACCTGGGCTTTTCCCATGAAGCCGATGCTGCTGACCGCCATTTTTGAACGCATCCCATTGCATCGGGCCATCTTGCTGCATTCTCACATTGGCGCTGTGAGGTAGGTGCTATGACTGCTCCCATTTCAAGAGGAGACACTGAGGTTCACACAGGTTAAAAGGTTTGCCACAAATCACACAGAGAGTAAATGGTGGAACCCACTGGATGCCAAGCTGTATTGCTTTTCAATAGAAAATATGCACAGTGTACACTCAATAACTATTAACAGTTAGTTAATAGTTTACTAGTGGGAAACAAATCTGTCTAATTTGATCATGAGCAGTTATTTTAAATCATTTCCCTGAATCAAAAAGAGACTGATTGAATTGTCCAATCCTCCCAACATCACAGCTAGCGAGGATATGGATATTCAGGATGTATATGTATATATATATACCTCAAAGTGTGTTTCTTTTCCTAAACACAAAACAGAAGCTAACCAAACATCATCAACTGTCAAAACAAAACAGATCATTTCATTCAGAGCCACAAAAAGACCGGAGTGTTGGCAGGTACTGGAAAATAATCACCATCATACTTGCTACATCATCGTAGTATTACACATTTGCTACTGCATACGTTTCCCCATGTGGGTGGGTGCTTCCTGGGGTCAAGGACTGACCTACTCATAATTACTAGGTTCTATTACATGTGTTGAGTTAGTGAATAAGACATAAATGCACTTTTTAACCTAATACTTACGCAGAGTTTGTCTCCATTCTCAGGAACTGTGGGTGGTCTATATTTTTGATATCCTCTTTTTCATAGGCAGAGATTGAAGGTGAGAAAGATAAAGTGCCTGGACCAAGGTCACCGTTGGTGAATCATGGATCCAGGCTTTGAACTTGGGTCTCATCCTTTGAACCCCAGATCTCATGCTTTTTACAACAAGGGCTTCCAAGGCAAAGGTGGGTTGGAGACCTCAGGTGCTAGGTTTGGCCTTTATGTCTAACATTTCTGGACTGTCTTATTATTAAGCAGGTTACATATAGGAATATTGCACCCTACAAGCTTTTAATGTACAAGGAATCAGCCACATGTGCTTGGGGAGAGAGAGGAACAATGTAATAAGTACAGGTAGTTCACATAGCAGCCTGTGGGATGTGTGCATGTCTCTGTGAGTTCTGGGTGAGACCTGGGGCTAGCTGATCCTTTGCCAACTCAGCAATCACCAGCCTCTTCTCATCTGTGGACCTTGGCAGGCCTGAGTGGGAGTCTAGTGTTTATAAATGTCTTTAAAGTGTTTAAGAACCATTATTCCTCATACAGTCTGCTCCCTAAATACAAGGAGATTGCTTCCTCTGGTTCTCAACCAAAGAATAATATGGGATTCTGGCTGGGCAGAACTCAATGTATTGAGAGATGGTCTATGGATAAACAATGTACCTGTTTCCTAAAGGATTTTATTTTTATTTATTGATTTTAGAGAGACAGAGAGAGAGGAAGGAAAGGAGAGAGGGAGGGAGAGAGAGAGAGAAAGAGAGAGAGAGAAGCACTCATTGGTTGCTTGCTGTATGTGCCCTGACTGGGATTGAACTTGCAAACTTGGTGTTATGGGACGATGCTCTAACCGAAGGAGTTATTGGCCAGGACTCTAAGGGATTTTTTTTGAGGGGTATATGTGACCATCACCAATTGATCCCAAGATACAACTGAGAATTATTGAAAAAATGTCAAAACCAGTCTTTAATTTATAAAGACATAAATTAAAATACAAAAGAAAGGCCATTTTGACTTTTTCTTGAGTGCTAGACATGGTTCCACAAAGTTCCTATATACTAACTCATTTAATCGTCATAATATGCCTATTTGGTAACTTGCCTGAGGACATAAATAGAAAGTAGCAGAACCAGGATTTGAACTCAAGAAGATGAAGCCCCCCTACACTAAACCACATGCTCATCTCTCAACCAGTGGCAATCCCCAGGAGACTCGGGTTAGTGTCCCTCATTTTCCCACCTCCCTCAGACCCAGCTGTGTCCTGTTAACACTGGGAATTCAATAAAAGATTTGTTTTGACGTGAATCAACCTCTTAGATTGTTGATAGTCCTTTAAAATTTTCTGACAAGGAGGAAAGGGACAGTTCAACATTTTGAGGCAATCTATAGACTGGTAAACCTGCCAAAAAGAGTGGAAATGGGGTGATAAAACAAAATATAAATAGCCTCGCCATTATCTGCAGAGGGTGTTATAATGCATAACAGTGGCTGGTGACTCTCTATAGAAAACACAACCGCTTTGCAATGTTTTGTTTGTGTTCCTGCTTGTTCGTGTGAAAGGATTACAAGACAGAAAGTTAAATACTGGAGCGAGAATTCTATTAATTGGGCCAAGGGTAGCATGCGGACCTGTGTTTGTCTCGACTCTGAAAATACTTTGTGAAACCCAGTTCTTTCAGGCGTGGTAGCAAGGGGGAAGGCTTAGCCTGCTTGAGACCACGGTTTTCAAGCAAGTTGACAGCCACTTTGCCAGGGTTTCTTTAATGAGCTAATTACAAAGGTTTCTTAGGTGTTCTCTACAGCCAGTCCTGGAGGAGCACCACTTACAAAACACTAAAGGAGTCATTAGCACCTAAAATACTATAAACACTGTAAACTCTTAAAACTTATAACAAAATGAGTGTATCTGACACTTCAGACTGATCTCCTGTAGTTGGCAGGTGTTTTTGTTGTTGCAGCAAGACACGGACAACCAACTCCAAGTCATTGCTGAGACAGAAAAGAATGTTTGCTAGTGTTAGGCGTGGCTGAATCCCTGTGTTTAAAGGATGTCAGCAGGAATCTGTCCATTTTCTGGCTTTATTTCCTTTGTGTTCACTCCTTTCTCAAGCAGGCTTTCCCCAAAATGGTGTGAAAGCTGTTCCTGGCAGTTTCTGCCTTACGTGCTACCAGCTTAGCACCCCAGTCAAAAGAGAGCACCTGTATCTTAATGGTTCCAGCAAAAATCCCAGGACTAAGATTCTTGGGCTCTGATTGGCCCTACTGGGGCCACATGCCCATCCTTGAGCCAATCCCAGTGGCCAGAACAATGCAGTACCCTCATTAGTTAGGTCTGGGTCACGCCCACATTTAAAACGCAGATATGAGCAGGCCCACTTGAACCACAAAGATCAAGAGAGAGAAGCATTTTCCCAGAGAACTATCCAGACCCTGATGCCAGACAATGGGGGCAGGGAGTAAGGGGTGGTGGATGCTGAACAGGCAAAACCAATGGAAGTCCTTGGGACCTTCTGTCTAAATTATTTCCAACAGGCAAGGTGTTACTAAGCAGAGGAACTTCGTGTGGTTTACAAGCATAATTTAGATATTTGCTTAGATATCTGAGGTATAAACATGGCCTGTACTGGCTACAACATTTTGGAAATATTTTCTGCAGATTGCACTCACCCACATGGCTTGAAGTTTTGGGATTTTTTTCTGTCTATCTTTTCTTTCTTTCTTTCTTTTTTTTTTCTTTTTAAATTCTTGGAACAAGTCCTTAAGAGAAAGAGGAACAGCAATGCCACAGAATGATTCGAAACAGACGACTCCAAGAGCAGCGGAGATGGCAAATTATCACACAGTTGACATTTCTTCTGTCCTGATGACATTTTTTATGTCGAATAATATTCTCAGGGTTCCTCTCCGCCTCTCTTTGTTTATGTTAAGGACTTTTTTCCTAATTAGAAAACACAATACCTGCCCAATTCAGAAAGATCTGAATGCATTGTGTAAGCACCACACACACACACAGGCATGCACACATGTATACACACACACTGTCACCCATCATTTTAGTTAAGAGACATCTATTCAGTGAGCACCATGCCTGAGGTGTTGTCCAGGTACTATCCTAGGCCCATTTTACAGATGAGAAAGCTGAGGATTAGCGCATTCAAGTTGGCAAGTGGTGAACCTAGGGACTAAATTCCTGTCTGTCGGCCCTCAAAGCCCTTCCCTCATCCTCTCTAGTATTCCTCCACTCTGCCGAGAGATTTCCAAAATTAAACTTACAAAAATGACAGTTTGTTCATGAGGTTTTATGACCTGCTTTTTCCCACATACTACATTTCTCCTTGTCATTTAATATATTTCTATTCACTTTTTGTGATTCAATTGTATCTATCATGTAACCAGTACCCATTTGTTGGACATTTCAGTTACTTCTAATTTTTTAGTATTAATGCTACAGCAAACCACCTTGGGGGAACATTTTCTCATGTACCTCTGATTATGTCCTGAGGAAAATTCCTAGAATTCCTGGATCAAAGGGACTGTGTATTTTTAGTGTTTAATACCTATTACTAAATCGTTCTTCAGAAAAGTAGGCCCAGTGAACAATCCCACAGCAAGGCATGAATTTCTGCTTCTTCATTCTGTCCCATTCTGCCTCTTCCTCGGAGATTATTAGTCATTAGCTAATTATGCCTCCCGTCCTCTGCAATGGGGAATGGGGACCTTTTCAAAGTACACATCACTTAACAGAATTCTAATGGTGTAATGCAAATGCAGTGGTAAAAATCTATCAGTAATAATTTGCATCCCTATCCCTGTCACCATCTGAATTGGGAGAGTTCATAACCTCTTTTCCCTGGCCCATGGGACTGATTCCACAACCTTGGCCCAGGCCTCTAGCCAGTACCATGGGTACAAGTCAGGAGTGGCACGTTGGCTTAAATAAAGGACAGTATAAGGCTGGCCTGCGGTAATGATCCTCACCTGTGACTATAAGCAGTTATGTTGACACGGAGCCTGTCCACCAAATTTCTGGTAGTATGGAAACCACCCTGCTCTGGGGAACCTTGGTCAGCTGATTTGTATCTCATGGTGGGCCCTGATCAGACAGGACTTAAAGCACAGAGAGTCAGATTTCTTTTAGGAATTTGAACTTGAAGAATGGGAACAATCAAAGGCCAGTGGAGAGTAGTTGTGTCCATCAGTGGACTCAACGTCTAACCCTAACTTTAATCCTAACCTGTCAGTGGGAAGGGGAGCATTGAAGGAAAGATTCTGTAGCCCAAGATCGCAGGGCTGTAGGTCAAACACAAGCTTAGCACCTAGTAGGTGCTCAATCCATCGTTGTTGAATGAATGGATGGATTAGATGGCAGCGGCTCTCTCTTTTTCTGCTCTGTTCAGCATTCCGTCCTCCGTCTTCTGGTAGCAGCACCCCATTCCTTGGGGGAATTCCGATGGGAACTGTAATTCTTTTTTTTTTTTTTTTTTCATTTTTTCTGAAGCTGGAAACAGGGAGAGACAGTCAGACAGACTCCCGCATGCGCCCGACCGGGATCCACCCGGCACGCCCACCATGGGGCGACGCTCTGCCCACCAGGGGGCGATGCTCTGCCCATCCTGGGCGTCGCCATGTTGCGACCAGAGCCACTCTAGCGCCTGGGGCAGAGGCCACAGAGCCATCCCCAGCGCCCGGGCCATCTTTGCTCCAATGGAGCCTTGGCTGCAGGAGGGGAAGAGAGAGACAGAGAGGAAAGCGCGGCAGAGGGGTGGAGAAGCAAATGGGCGCTTCTCCTGTGTGCCCTGGCCGGAATCGAACCCGGGTCCTCCGCACGCTAGGCCGACGCTCTACCGCTGAGCCAACCGGCCAGGGCGGGAACTGTAATTCTAAAGTGTAATTCCATGAGAGGGAAGGCAGGCTCCTGAAAGAATGGGAAGGAGAGGTCCACTTTGTGGGAGCTGACACTGTACACTTGCTCTGCCTGAGTTGAGAGGTGACATATAAATTCCTTAGCTCTTGGGGCCTCTGTATGTGTGACACCACCGTTCTCTCCCTGCTTCTACACCCCCACTTCTCCTCGAGTTATCTCCGTTCCCAGGACGCGCCCTGCACCTTCTGGGAGCATCCCTGGAGGGTATACTCTGCTATCTCTCAAGTCCAGGGCATTCCTCCTTCCATCTCTTCCCATGGAAATCCTACAAGGCCCATCCCGCATGCCACCTCTTCCAGGAACTTCTTCTTGACCAAACCTATTCTTCAAAGCACTGGTCAGGACCTAAGAATTCCTTACCTTTTATCTGATTATAGTTCGCCTTCCCCGAACATAAGGCTCCTTGGGTGAGATTTTTGTCTGTCCTGCTCATAGCTGCCTTCCCAGGTCCTAGAACAGAGCCTGGAACACAGTAGAGACTCAAAGAAAGGCCAGTAAATGAATCCACCCAGGAGCTGGACTCGTGAGCAGAGGGTGGGCACCTGCCCAGTCAGCTGGCGTTCATCTGTCATGAGTTGCTGCAGCCAACAGCTGCGGATCTGTCTTGGTCCACCCTCTTTCCGTTTTGGGGTTTTTTTTGGGGGGGGGTGCTCATCTCTTCCTTAATTCCAGAACTACCCTATAACTTTCCAACAAATTCTTCCTTGTCCAAGTGACTCTGTTCTGGCTCCTTGCTATCACAGAATCCCAACCGTAAAGGTGTTCCAGGCACAGGGACCACCAAAGCAAAGGCTCGAAGCGAGGAGCTTCAGCATCCTGCAAATTCGGCTTCCAATCTCTAATTCTCCACTTTCGATCTGTGTAAGCTTGGGAAAGTGAATTCCCCTCTCTGAGCCTCAGTTTCCTCATCTGGGAAATGGGGACAAAAATAAGATGAAGCGGCTGGAACAGTGCTGATACTCACTGACTGTTGTACCGCACAGAGGTTTAGCGGACAGCTGCAGGAAAAGTCCCAGGTCGCAGCAGTCAGTACAGTGTGCCCTATTAAGAGCCTCGGCAGCTCCAGCTGTCATTTAGGAGCCCTGCGACCTTGGGCTCGTTTATGTAACCTCAGTCTCCTCACTTTAAAGTGGGATAATAATAGCAACGGCATCAGAGAGTCATTGTGAGGCATAATGAGAGCATCCCATGACGTGCTCCGGAGGGGGGCTTGGCTCTGAAGAAGCTCTCAGTGAATGGCAGCTATTTTGTTGGCTGAAGCCATGGGGAGAGAGGCTTTCTTCTCTTCATAGGACTTCGAGACTGGTAGAATGTGAGCCGGGAGCTGCTGGGGGCCACCTGTGGGTGGTCCTGCCTGCAAAGGAAGCCAAACCAAAGAAGGCAGAACTGAGACATGGACAGCAAGGGGCTCCTGATGACATTTAAAAAAAAAAGAAAAAAATATATATAACTTGAATAAATAGCGTTAAAAACATATAACCATGAAGTTGCAACACACACGCATGCAAATTCAACTCTACCTGCTTGCCTTGGTAATGTGGCAGTAAGTGCAATCCTCAGGAGGTGGTGCCACCGGGACAGGTGAGGGCTGAATTTGAACTTTGGTGGCTTCCGTAGCAGAGGGAGGCACAAACCAAGGTTCCCAACCATCCCACTGTGAGCACCAGGATGCCCTTTTAAAACCCTCCCCGAATCTCACCAACCCACATATGAACCTGTAAGAGCAAAGGCATAACAACAAAAAGCCACTAAGAAGTGTTCTCGGCTTTTAAAGAAATTTGCATTTTTTTCCCCTGATTGCACTAACGCTGAAAATTCAGTCATCTGTCTCTGTGTAGGAGGTATTGTTTATTCATTCTGTGGACAATTCCAGCTGCAGTTGTGGCATGCAAGCCCTCGCTAGGACTCCGGAGCCCAACCCCTCAGACCTCTGCAGTCTGCAGGTCACAATGGAGCAGTTCTCTGTTTTGGGCCTCCAGCCCATTGAGTGGGCAACTAGCTCCCTCCTAAAGGCACCAAGTGAGCCTAAAGTTCTTCCTCTGATTCTTAGGAACAAGTAACACCACATACATCCGTTGATTTCCAGCGTTATGCATGACTAAGTGCCACTTTCTAGGAAGCTACTGAGTTATTACAACTTACTAGTCATAACTAAAATTAGTAATGTTACAAGAGCTGGCCACGAACTCAGCGGCAGGAAATCTGGCTCCTGCTCCAGGTTTGCCGACACTGTGGAGCTCCTCCTGTGCAACCTCAGAAAGTGGGAACAAGGGTCTTAGGCCTTGTCTAAGTGAGCCAAAGAGCAAATGAATTTGAGAGCCAATGTTCTAGGCTCTGCAAATTCAGAAATCTTCTCTCTGGGGTGCTTTACTCTTCTACCCTCTCCATTTAAGTCGCTCTGACACTATCCTGACTCCATACCTTTAAACCACAATGAGTTTCCCCACACAACAGACTTTAGGCGACTGGTATCCATAAATGACATTCAGATTCCAGGACTGACCTCCAAATGCCCACTTAATGAATATTCATACCAGGCCCATGTCAGACCTAGGGCATAGCCTGATGATCAAGTCTGTCGCATTCCCTGCCTGCATCAAGCTTACAACTGGGTGTCAGAAAAAGACACAACACAAGCAAACAGTCATGGCTGTGATACACTTCTAGGCACATAAGAAACCAAATGAGGCACTGCAGTGGAGAATAGCAGGGGTGGGCCTATTTAAACTCAGTGGTTGAGGAAAGCATGTTAGTCAGGGTTCTCTGGAGGCAAGCAACAGAAAATGATGCTGGGAATTGGCGGGAAAGATGGGGCGTGGCTTACAGAAGCCATGGAGAAAGGAGCAAAGGTACAGGAACTAGAGAAACCCTGGGGGACTGGGGAATAAGAAGGAGTGGAGTGTCTTAAATGTGTCATACTCAGAACATATCAAGGCCAGCCATTCCCCAACCTGGTTCCTTTGGGTCACGAACCCCTCTCTTGCTGGACGAGGGGAGTGGATGGGCAGGGCACCTTGACCAACCCTCCAAGACCACATGGAATGAGGGGAAATAGGGATCACACTGGCTGGCAGAACAAATATACATTTCCACCTCCTTCCCTTCTGCCTACTTCCATTGTCAGGGCTAAGAAAAAGAAAATCCTTGCCTTCCTGGCCTCCCTCACCAAAAGAGGTGGCCACACGACACAGGTCTGGCCAGTAAGACAAGCTGCTGGGGGTGCGGGGGTGGGACGTTGTTCCGGAAAAACCTTTATTTTTGAATAAAAGGGACAAACGTGGCCACCACCACCACTTTCCCACTTCTTATTTTGAAATTGGATATAAAGCCTAGCATGGCGGCCATCAGCCTTCTTATAATGAGGAGAGAAAGCCCAAGAGAATTACAGAGCGACACTCTTCTGGAGATTGCCGTGTGGCTGGATGAACTCTGGAATCACCAGAGACCTCGTTTGTGAGAAAAATAAGTCTTTATTTTTTCAAAGCCTTTATTGGTCAGGTATTCTGCTATTACTTGCCGCCAACCACTTTTTAGGTCATTATGGGCCATTATATCATTGTTGCCAACTATTTGCACCCTTCTCTATAATGGGATTACACACCTTGTCTATTGCCGTATGAGTTACAGCACCCCTCAGGAGTGGTGTGGCCTTTCCCCTCCCTGACAGACTTGGGCTTAGGACTTGTTTTGGCCACTGGAATGTCAGCAGATATGGCTCACATTTGTATGCTAAGGCTGAACCAAAAGTTTGCAAAGAGATTGTGCAATACAGTTCTGTCACCTGCTGTGTTCCATCAGCCACAAGGGCAACTTGTCCTAAGTAGGGGTTGCTTCTTCAACCTGTGTTCCAGAATTTTAAAAAAATGCATGGAGCAGAGGTGTAACGGCTGAAATGTGACCAACAGGAAATAAATGTGTCTTGTTGTCAGCTGCAAAATTGGGGGTTGTTTGTTACTGTGGCAAAGCTGACTGATACACTGAAAATGGTGCTGTTACCAAAAAAAAAAAAAGGTATGGATGTTGGGTAGACAAAATTAATCAGTATTAATTCTTAAAGGCCTTACTGAGAAAATAATAATAAACCCTGAAAAATAAGCCACCATGCCAAGAATCAGGAGAAGAGTACTCTAGGACAGGGAACCACATGCTCGACTCACTTGGCATGTTTAAGAAAGTGCAAGGAGATCAGCGTGGTTGGAACACCCTTGTACTGACTCCTTACAATGTTCCCTCCCATTCTCTCTGCGCCCAATCCTTTGTCTTGTACTCATGTTTCTAGTGCCACTGTCATCTCCTTGGACCTGCTGATTCAACTCAGATTCATTGTCCCTGACCATTCATCTCTCAAAGGACTCAGCTTGCATGCATCCCTTAGCTACCTGGAGTATCCTACTTGCCAATCAATATTCCAGCTCTGACTCCAGGAACCAAATACCAGCCTGGACCCAGCCTAGACCTCTGGGAAACACAAGGCTAGGCATCAGACAAGATGGGATTTCTCCCATTCTCACTACCCAGGTTCATTTTGGGGGGTGCTCCAGTCCAGCACCAGAGAAGCAGGAATCCCTCCACTTCTTGATGGGTGGCCACAGACAGCTTGTTAAGCTTAATTAATGAGGCTGTATCAACTCATTTCTGATGCCTTGGTGAAAAGTTGAAGTCTATATGCTGGTTGGGAAAACAGATGGGTGGGTGTGTCTTTGCGGTTCTCTGTGGTAAGTTGCATTCCTGATGAGCACCCATTGGCTACTTGGTTGAAAACAGTCAAAACCCCAAGCTTATTAAGTTGAATGATGTATCGGCTCCTGAACCCCATGAAACAGACCCATTTTAAGATATTTGCCTGCACAGGGGTCCCAGGACTGAGAAACTGCCTCCGTCACAGCCTTGGAAAGCTTCCCAGAACTTTCCATCATCTGAGAGGCATCTTAGTCCCCGTTTTGGTATCTAAAAAGCTGGTGTCTTTACAATAAACCCTGTCTTGCTTGGGGGAACCCGAGTGGATCTCTGTTTCTTATAGCTGAAGATGTTTGGACCTGCTCTGAATTTTTCCCATGGCTGTGGTATCTAGTAGATACCATAGGGTGGTTATCTGGAGAAGTGCCACCCTTGATCCCAAAGCGATCCTTTGGGAGGTTTGGCTTTCTTTGTAGTGGAGTCAAGGTGGCCTGGGTAGAGAGGTACTGAGGAAGGACAGGGAAGTGTAGACATGGTAACGTGAAATTGGAGGAGGACTGAGAGATGGAAGAAACTGCTGGACCTTTTGGAATTCACAAGTTGGGGTCCCTGGGGGTCAAATTCAGCCTTGTAGGCTAACGTGTTTTGTTGGGCTGGACTCATGAAAAATCAAACATTTGAGTGTAAATGCTTTGAGGCAAGAATGCACATTTTTGTGCACCATAGTCCCCACTACTCCCTATTGCCACACATCAAATAGCTTCCTTCACTTCAGTCACATTACCCAGCAGGCTTCTGCAGCCAATTGAGTTTGTCATCTGTGCTTTATGTGAAACACTTGGTAAGATAGGGTTAGGAAGGATCTATCAGTCAGAGCAATCTTAACCTCACAATGAAAGTCTTTCGACCAGAGTCCCACCTTCATTAGCCTTATTAGCACCTGTTCATCATGTTAATGCTTCTAATGTGCAAACCAGCACTGAAAATAAAAGGAGCATCTCGTGTGGTTTTGGACTCAGAGAGAGATGGAGAACTAATGCCTCGCACCAGTTGCTGAAGCTTGAGTTGGAAAATAACTTGAAGAATTCCCTTTGGAGGGGAAGAAGGTTCTCAGTGGGATCAGTTCTGCCTCTGGGACCATCTTACTCCTCCTGGGAGGAAAAGCCAAAAATGTCTCTTTAAATTAGAAAAGGAGGGAAAAAGAAAATGCACTTTGGGAGCACCAGGATGGGGAAGCCTGGTCCCAGGGCCTTTGCCGCAGGCAAGGGTCAGTGTGTCCAGGCCTGGTGAGAGGCACTCTCTGCCTTCCCCAGCTCGGCCTGAACTTTCGACCCCATTGTCTACTCTAATTACTGGAACCAGCAGGATTAATTCCTCGACCTACTTTCCAGTCCTTTTTCGCTGCCACAGAGTGATAAGGCCTCGCTGGGCTTCTCTCTGTCATTTTAATGTGGCAGAACTCGCTGAGAAGTTACATGCAAACTTGCGTTTGAACCAAAGGAGCATCTATCTCATCTTTGAACTGGAGAAAGGGGCTCAGGGTTGCCCCTTTTCAGCTGATCCTAACAATCCAGTTTCTCTAAAGTTACTCAACAAAGAGCAATCAAACGCATGAGAGAGAAAACCCTACTCCGAGAACAATGGGATATGGAAATGAAAACAGGATATTTTTATATCTGCCAAATTAGCATAAAATGTGATAATACCAAATGCTGGGGAGGTTGTAAGAGGCCTGCCTATATGTTCACAAGTCGTCGGCTGGCACGATTTTATAATACAGCAATGTCCATCAGGGGCCATTAAAAACATTGCTCTCCATTGATCCAGTAATCTCATGCCTGGGAAGTCATCCAAAGGAAATGGCTCAAAAGAAGGAAAAAGCTGTGTACATAGAGACCTTCCCTGCAGCACAGAGACGGGGTGGCAGGGTGACCTGTAGGCTGGCAAACCCACAGGCCAACTTCAGCTGAAGTCCTGTTTTGATATGGCCAACAAGCTAGGAATGATTTTTTTTAAAAGCATTCTTGACAGGTTGTTAAAACCAACA
The DNA here is from genome assembly GCF_036850995.1 of Saccopteryx leptura. NCBI lineage: Eukaryota > Metazoa > Chordata > Mammalia > Chiroptera > Emballonuridae > Saccopteryx > Saccopteryx leptura. The sequence goes on along the minus strand of NC_089504.1, from coordinate 240,705,228 downwards.
AGCAAACAAAGGATATGTGCCATTCGCTGACCCTGGAGTAAGAGAAAAGTGGATGGAAACTGTAAAAGAACATGGGGAAATGTTTATGACACATTAAGCTTTGCAGAATATAAACGGAACATTCAGGATGACATCAACCACGTAAAAATACGTCATGTGCACACAGACAGGAAAAGGAGGCAAAAGGAAAAGAAATCTGGTGTTTGGGAGTAATTTGAAGTGATTTATTTTTCTTTAAAAAAAAAAGTTCTTATAGAAACCAAATAGGTAGCTTATTGTATAAATGCTGCATTCTTATAAAGGAGTACTACACAGCCATTAAAAATAGTGCGGTGACTCTTATTAACAGAAATGGTAAGATGCTCGTGACATGGTGGCGAGTGAAAGGCACCTTGTAAAACAGCAAGCACCATGTGATCTCATTTACATAAGGTGCATCCCTCCTCAGGGACGCTGCTTAGAAGCTTTATTTGTGGCCATTGAAATTGGAATTGTATGTAATTTCTATGCCTCACAAAACATTGTTCTCCGATTTTTCTTCCACCCATGTATAAGGTGTCTAGACCATTCTTCACTCACTAGTGAAATGTAGTAGGTAGCAGTCCTGATTTGGCCCACAGGCTGTCATTTTCTGGCTCCTGAGTTACGACATGGGATGTGCTCACACAGAACCCGACAAGTGAGAGTTTAAGCTGAAAAGGAGTTTACTGGCCTCTCTGAGGCTGCTTCTACTTGGGGTGGTGAAGAGGGGATGCGGGAGACACAGCTGGGACAGAAACCTTCCCTTGGGATGTCAATATTGGGGTTCTCCAGGTCCCAGGCACGTGGCTCTCAAGGTCCGAGGGGCTGTTGGATCAGTCTGAATCACTACCTCCGCTCCATCACTCTTTGGTCTCTTTCTGTCATTGATAGTGCCCATCTCTCACTGTTTTTACTCGGCAGAGTCTGTGATGACTGTCCCAGCCACCCGCACCTAGCAGCTTATCTGCTTCATGACTGCGTGACCAGGCTGTGAAACTGCAGATAATCCTGGCTTTCTGGGTAGGAGGGCCGCTGCCTTATCAGACCCCGGCTGCGATAATTAACCATGCGGGGAAATAAAAACAAATATTGGGCAGCGAATGCCTCAGATGTGACCACAAGCCCCTGACTCAATGAAACCTGTGGCTCCGCTGCTTCCTTATCGCTCTGCCTCTGTGCTCACTGCATTTTCCCCCTGAATTCTGAAATTTCTACCGGCTGCGCTGCTGTTGCACGCATCTGTTCCCTGGGAGGAGCAAACCCCCACGTTGAGCCTTCCAGTTTTCATTCATTCTTACTGATGCAGACCTTTTCCTCCTCTTCCCCTTCCTAATCTTTCAAGTCCCCAAATTTTTCCACTTCAATCTGTCAGGTCAGACCATCACTTAATAGAATGTGGTTTTGTTTGAGGTAGCAATGTGCCCGCCTCCGAGGTTGGGTCATGATGGGTTTAAGCCCATCTGGCAATGTGACCTAGTAGTTCTGGCCAATGAGGCTTAAGCAGAAAACTTTTGCTCTCTTGACAAATGAGGTTACAGCTGGCATTGCCTCTGCCATCATTTTCCTGCCTTGAGTTGGGAAAGTGATGGCTGGAGCTGTGGCAGCCACGGTGCGATCATAAGCAAGTGGTCCAAAGACTCTCAGAGACAGTAGTCATGACATGACTGAGCTGTTCAACGAACAGCACAGTTTTTATTTGATGAAAAGATATACCCTTGTGTGTTTTGCCACTGTTTTGGTTTTGGTTACAGACAGCACCACAGGTAATGCCGACCAGTTGAGCAGGGTTGATCATAGACAGGCGTTGGCTCAGAGCCAAGAGCACCCAACCAAAGCGCCAAGTCATGGGGGTTTGGGGTCTAAAATCAGGTTACCAGGTGGGATCAGCAGTTTAGAACTTAGGTCCTGGGAGTGGGACCAGGACCGGTACAGGAAAGCTGAGCCCTCTTTGCTAAACCACAAACATGGCAGCGGATTCATTGGAGGAGGAGGAAGTGCCTCCATCTAACCTGGCAGGCTGGGGCTTGTTGGGGCGAGAAGAATGGGTCTCCTGCAGGCACAAGAATGGCTCAACCTGGCACCTGACTGGATTTGGGGTTCTCCCTCCACTACATGCCCTATCCCTCCCCAACCCTCCTAGCTTCCTCAACGGGTTCCAGAATCTTGTTTCTCTGATTCTTTCTCATGAGTCTTATTTCTATAACCTTCTTCCTTTGTTCACTTGCTGCTCGGAATAAGATAGAAAGCTGTGAGGGCATCAGGCTTCAAATTCCGTGGGGCTGGGGTCCCATTCCCTCCATGTATGTGATCATTCGCTGAGCGAGAGACTGAATGCACAAACCAGCCACCCCACAGCTTCCACCCTGTTGCTGTCTGTGTTAATCCATAATAATTTCTATTTGACTGAGGAAAGCATTATGTAATTTGAATTCTGCAAATTTACCTTCCTAATTATGTTCTTCTTTGGCTGCCACAGAAATTACGTTGCCTAGAATGAGTGATAGTGGGGCAAGTTTGCTAAGTGTCGGGATCATTAAGCAGATAATCCACATATTGGCAGTCAAGAATTGTCTATATCAGGAAAGTCGACAAGACTGATATTTGAAGCATGGGGAGTGTATGTGCATGTGTACCTGGTTCTCTGCTTCTGCATCAGTCATCCCATGGAAACTAGGTCTACTTAATACCCTACCTACCAGCTCAGCCTTGGCCTAGACTTTCTGACCTATCTTGTCACTGTTCTGAGAGTCACAAGATAGTCCATAGCTTCAAAGATCCAGCAGTGACGTACATTACACTTGGCCCTGCTCAGACTTTAGGACCTCAATGCCGAGGACTAGGTTCCCAAGTTTGTATACCAGTGACTGGATACTGCACTGATTCTCTGCTTGCCTGGTACATAAAAAAATGAGTGGAAACAAGAATAGAAGGAAAGAAAGAAGGAAGGGAGGAAGGAAGGAAGGAAGAAAGGAAGGAAGGAAAGGAGGAAGGAGGGAAGGAAGGAAGGAAAGAAGGAAAGGTAGATGGGTGCATGAACTCTTCATATAATAGGTAACCAATCTCAAATCTCAGTTCTCCAGGAATAACTGCTATGTATTGACTCCTGTACCATCTGTCCACCTGGATCTCCACTGACTGACCCTTCTGTGTAGACTGGGGCTGGGGTTCATTTTGGTATTAATAAGCTCTACCTTCCCCTGGAAAGGATCCCAAGCACCCAACCAGTCTTCAGGTTCCTTGGCCTTCTGTGCCTGGACCTGAGGTGGTTGATTTCTGGGCTTGTTTCAATGTTTAGACATTTGATGGGGCCTGGCTTGGCCATGTGCCTTTAAGCTGGCAGGTCTCACCCCAGCCACAGGGCTAGCATTCAATACAAATGAACCACTGACACTGTCAACTCATTCACAGCCTTTGTCCTGAACCATTGGCCTTGACCTAGATAACTTGGCTTTTGTTCCTAATATTCTTTAGGTATCTTGGCTCCAATCCCTGTGGTAATCCCAGATTGATTTATAATTCCTCAGCATTGGCTGTGATCTCATGGTTCCCTCCTGGACAAAGGGTCACTGAACTCTGCCTTCCCTCCTCAATGAAGGTTGATGCCAGTGCCTTTGATTACATTACTCTTGGCAGCTATGGGTTCACAGTTAACCAAATCCAGGACCCTAAATCCATAGCATCTTGTAGACTTCTGTCTCCTGGGTCCATCTGCCTCAAGATCTAGAGCCAGATGTCTATACCTGTGGAACTGCTTGGATCGCTAACACCAGTCTTTCCCAATCTCTCTTGGAAGCTTTCGTTCACCAAACATACATCAAATACCTACTATGTGTCAGGCATTTGCCAGGGACTGGGGATTTAATGGCAACCTAGACATTCACAGTCATTACACTAAAACCTCTTGGACAGGCAGACATGTCAACAGGCACTGCAGCATGTTAAGAGCCAGAACAGAGGTATGAGAGTTCTGTGAACTTATAACAGCACCCCGCCCCCCAACAAGGAAAAGTCAGAACTACAATGCGGAAGGTAAAAATGGTGCCAGGTACCAAATGAGTTCCAAATGGAAACCCCAGGGACCTGATGACCCCAAGGCCCTACACTGGCAACCAGGCCCACTTCTCCTCGGGGGGCGGGGGGGTGCTGAGGGCCCAAGAGGCCTGCCCTGCCTTTAGCTACTAGGAATGCAACATGCTGCTCCAATAACCAAGCTCTGGAGGGGCAGCCAGGCACTCTCTGCACAGAGGAAGACTTGATTAAATCCCTCTTCTGGAAGGCAGTTTTGCTCCAAAGCAAATGTGGTGCTTCTGCCCCAAAGGCAAGAGCTGGAGGGATTACTGAATACACGATTGCAAATTCTGCCCCAAAACAATGGGGACAGAGCTTTTATTTAGAAGAACTCTGATTCTAAATAAAAATTAAAAGGAAACTGGTTTCTTATCTCCATGAGATGAGAAACCAAGAAACACACACCGTATGGAAGTCCCAGAGTAAGACAGTGTCAGAGTAAAGGGCAAAAGAAATGCATTAAGAGTAAGGTTTGCTCTCTTTCCCCCCCCCCCCCCACATATGTATTTTTAGCTAATACTCACAGCATGACATCTGGAAATCTGAACTCACTAATGGGAACTGTGTGAGCAGAGAAAGTCTAACAAAGTAAGTGGCTCAAGTGATAGAATTTATTTGGGAAGAAATTATGTGATTACCTGGAGAAAAAAGGTAGAGTAGCAAAAGTCATGTCAGACCATGGTGGAGAGTCTACTTAATGAAAATATAAGGCTGATCCGGTAAACATAATTGTTTTTATGTAAATGATGCCCAAAGTCCTCAAAAAAAAGTGGTTTCCCTTCCTCTTCCTGCCTCGATGGGCTTCCCCTGTATCACATGCTCTGCTTTCTTGAGCTGACACTTACTCTACTCTCCCCCTCCCCTGGAACATAAGGTGGTCGTGGTGCAAGAAGAGAAGTGGCTTCTCAATAAAAGGAAGTCCAAAATGCGATCCGTTACACTGCAACGCTATTCACTCTGTGTCAAAACCTTTTCTATTAGTCCTGCTTCTCCCAGAGGAGGTCAATGGGACTTAAAACAGGAGGGTTTTATTACAGGAAGGGTCTGTGCGAGACAGGATAGAGAGGGAGTCAGAGAAGGTTTGGAGGACCTTCAGCGCCTGGATGAGAGGAGAGAAAAGGGAAGTCTAGTGGCAGCATCCCAGGTAATCACGCAGTCTAAGGAAGGCTCTGCAGGCCCCTTGGCATTCTGTTGCTTTGCCCATTAGCTGGGAGCAGCAGCCCTGAGGATATCAGGCCCTTGATCATTGACCCCCCTGTGGTAGGAGGTCCCCCAGGCACATTGTCATGGATCCTCCATTCTCATCATAGTTACAGTGGCTCTAGTTGCAAGGTCAAAATCCATGTGTGTCTGAATTAACGGCTTCTGCACATCTTTTGGGCATAGGAGCCAGTGGAGGAGATAAAGTCTGCATACTAAAATAGTTTAGTTGCCAAGGTAGTCCAGTGGTTTGTGAAGAACACTGGGGTAAATATTTTAAAATCAAGGCAGAATCTCTTGAGGATAGCTCTCTCCTGGCAGATACACTTGAGAAACCTGTTAAAATGTCTTTATTTCTGTCCTGACTTGTTAAATCAAAGCCTTGGGCATTGAGAACCAAAGCTCTAATAGATGCCATATTTATCGATAGCACCAAGGTCTAGGAAAGCCCCTTTGAGGGAGGTACACCAAACCCAAATCAAAGGATACCTGAACAAGTGAAGTCAGGCTATATTTTAATATCACCATCTCCCTACATTTTTCTTGCTGCTAATAGTGACATATACCCTTCTGCTTCAAATTCCTTCCACTTTCCAAGTCCTCCTTTCAGACAGCTAAAAAAAAAAAAAAAAAAAAAAGGAAAAGTTACAACATTCTCAGAAAACCATACTTCAGAGAAAAACAGTAAGTAACCCAATTGTTTCCCCCTTGTTAATTTGAGGGTCTTCAATTATGCATGTGGTTGTGCACATATTTGCATGTTCAACTCACAAGCCTGAGCTGCCAGTCTGCAAGATAAAATCAAGTATAATAATTCAAGTAACCTGTGTCCGACGTCTCTTCACCCAAACTTCAGGGCTGGCTGTTTTTTGAGATTAAAAATAGATAATTAAATCGCTTAGGAAATGCACTGGTAGAGATGTTGGTGGGGTCGAGAAAGAAAAGGTGGGGCCCAGAGCCAACCTCTGCCTCCATCCTTTCTGGATTGCCAACACTTTTTCATTCCAAACCCTGCTGGGTTTCATAACCTCCAGGAGGCCCCATTCCCAGAAGGGACTGGCTGCACCAATGCCAATCCCGATCCTTAAATCTAGCTGGTCAGGAAGGCCAAAAATGGAGTTTGTCCACAGCCTGACGTGGGTAACCTTGAATGTAAAGAAACCACCACAATACAAATAACCCTGAAATTGAACCAATGGACGGCAATATGCAGATTAGGAAGTCAAAGCCACCCATCCATTGGTTCATTGCTGGTATGACGTCACAAAGGCCCCTCCCAAACGTATCTAGATGTGTTGTGGGCAAGTTTGTGGACAAATTGAGAAGCTTTTATTGTTGGGGGTGGTGGTGGTGGTGTGTGTGTGTGTGTGTGTGTGTGTGTGTGTGTGTGTGTGTGTGTGTGTGTGTGTTCCCATCCCCCACCTTTTTAAAAAAATCAGCTGGTGCTGGTTTCCTGCATTTCCTGTGTTAGGGAGGGGAAAAAAAGTGTTCATATACAGCAAGAGCCGAAGGATTCAGGGCCAAAGAGCATTTGGCTCTCTTGTGTTGGTTGGTTCTGAGGATTGACCTATGTTTTGAACAAAAATGACATAAGGGAAAGCTGTGAATCCTAAATGAGCAATGAGGACTTCGTGAACCTCTTCAGCTTAGTGGTTTCCAAGAAGCTCCAAACTGACCCAAACTCTGTGAGTCAGCTGGTGGAAGTCTTTGGCTGTGATTTTGACCCAATACCTAAAGGAATGCAGGCATGGGAGGTTGGGAGCCTCCCTGACATTTCCTACCTCCCTTTGCCAGGTTCAAGTTAAAGACAGAATCAAATTCAGAGCCAGGAAAGAAAGCTAATAGATAACAAAATAGATCATGTCAAGCTTCACACACCCTGAAAGCCTGTCTTTCTCAAACAATTGCCCTAGTAATGTCTGGTGGCAAATATGACACTGCCTGTTTGGCCTCCTAAAGCCACCAAGAATGTTCCCAACATCTCTCACCATAGAGTCCCCTCTCCCCATCATGCAGGCAGAGATGTAGCACAGCTGGGACATTTCGTCGGGGTGGATTGGGGTGGGGTGACACTTGACACTGTATGGTTGGTTGGTTTGCCCATATACCATTTTACCTCCTGAGAATAGCATTCACTTGTCCCTTTTGGGACAACATCCCACCCTCATTGTCAGACTTTGTTTGGACCCAGATCTAGGGGTGGACATGTTTCCCAGGCCTGGTCAACCTGATCCAGTTCTGGCTACACAGTGACTGGATCAGGACTGAGCATGTGACACACATGGTCCAATGATGGTCAATCCTGGGACTTTGGTGAGAACTCTGTGGGAATAGGTACTCTCTTTTCTCACTGAGAGTGCTAAGCTGATGGGAGGTAGCCATAGAGCTGATGGTGACCATCTTTGTCCTTACAAAGAAAAAGGCTATCCAACAACGAAGTCTATTTTAAAAAAGAGAGAGAGAGAGAGAGAGCTAAAAGAGACAGATTCTGACATTGCACCTGGATCCAGCTGTGCCTGAAACTAGATAGTGTATATATTAATTAATGAAGTCAGTACATTTTCATTTTGATATAAGTCAGATTGAGTTGACTTTCTGTTAACTCAGTAAAAGAGCTCTCACTTGTACACCCAACCACAGGGTAAGCCTTACTCTCAATGGGTTTAGGCTACATTAGTGCCCTCCTGTGTGGTTTCTTACTGGTTCCTTCTGCTTGGTTGGTAGGGGAGGAGAAGGGTTGGTGTGATGGCATATAGGTGACAGAAAGGGGAGATTGGTTATTCTGGAGTAGCATAACACAGGGATCAAATGAGGAGTATTGGGATCAGAGAGTGCTGAGCAACTAAATATATATTATCTCTCTGAGCCTCACTTCTCCCACCTGGAACATGGGGGGAATGCCAGTCTTTCTCTCTTGGTGTGCTGTGGAGGTTTTAAGCACAAGTGTCTGGTGCGTAGTAAACGTTTTACAAAATAGAGACCATTCGCTTAATTCTAGACAACCCACCATAGAATAGTTGAGTTCTCTTTTCCTTGCCTTTGGTGCAATATAGGGACAATGGGGAGAGCTCTGAATACCTTCACTGAGGTTGTAACCAATAACTCTGAGCCTCTGTGGACACTGCCAGCCACAAGCACCTGCCAAACAAGCAGCATACACCTGCCACCTGCCACCCCATAAAGAGATTCCAATCCAGCCAGAGGAGGCGGTCTCCATTCTAGGCCAGATTCTGGCTGCATGCAGAGTCTGTGAGCTCGCCCATCTGTTCTGAAACCCCAGCTGGACTCCGTTCTTTGCTGGTCCCACGTCCCGCCCCTAGCTTCCTTCCTTGATCTGCTGCCTTCCTTGTCCTAGATACTGTACTAACAACTACACTACGCCAGCGGTGGGCACTGCCTATGCACATGGTCCAGCCTCACAAAGCCTGAGATTGTGTTAAACACACCCATTACACAGAGCCATGAATGGAGAGCAGTGCGCGCTGCAGGTGGCAAAGTCCAATCCGAACCCTGGCGTGTTTCTTCAAAGCCCGCATTCTTCCCTTGCCTCTAACATGCTGTCTACCACAACGGGGATTACATCATGAAATGATGTTATGTTAAAAGCATAGTGTGAAGCTATCCTAGAGAAAAAGAAAATAGAAAACTATGTTCACACAAAAACCTGTATATGATTGTTTACAGCAGCTTAACTGGAAGATGGATTTTAAAAAAACAACAACAACTGTGGTACATCCATGTTATGAAATATTCTGCAGCCATAGAACAGGATGTTACCACTGATATACAGAATGACCCAAATGAAGCTCAAGGACATAATGCTGATTGAAAAAAATAAAGCCAATCTCAAAAGCTTGCATACTGTCTGATGTCATTTATATAATCATTTCAAAATAACAAAGTGGAAGGTAGGTTCATTGTTGCCATGGACCGGGAAGAGGGGAGCTATGGTTATAAAGGGCAGCAGGAGGGAGCCTGGTGGGGCTGGAACACTTCTGTCTCCTGACTATGATGGTGGTCACACCACGTACCCACAGTGAGTATACCCCAAACAGGTGAGCTTGGAATAATTGGTCAGTTGTATCAATGTTGATTACTGGTTTGGCTATTGTACTATAGTTACATAAGATGTTTCCACTGGGGGAAACTGGTAAAGAGTACATGGGATCTCACCGTTCCTTTTTTTTTTTTCTTTTTTTTTGGAAACTTCCTGAGCATCTATAATTATTTAATAAAATTTTAAGTTAAAAGAAAGGCACAGTGCTTAGCATGTAATAAGTGCTCTGTAAATAGTAGCTATAAATCCTACCAAACATGGAGTAAGGGAGACTGCTATACCAACAATCAACTCGAATGAAGAATGTGGAAAGCAGAGGTGTGCCATTGAAACCAACTGGTAGCCCCAAATGTAGTTTCAATGTCCTAGCGGACATACCAAACACGTGAATGGGAACAGATAAAATTAATTTTGATAAGGTATGTTATTAACCCAATACCCCAAGTATTAGTTCAATACCTAATATAAAAATTAGTGAGATATTTTACAATTTTATTTTATTTTTTTGGACTACATCATTGAAATCAGTGTGTTAACGAATGGTAGCACCTTTCAATTCAGATGCTAAATATCTATTAAAAATACTTGATCTGGATTTTGATTTCATAAAATTTATGGTGGAAAAAATAGATCTGCATGTCCAAATATACTTTTCAGTAAGTGAATGTGGTATTAGTGTTTTTCACTTGGATTTAAATGAATTAAAATTAAACAGCATTAAACATTCGTTTAGTCACCCTACCCATGTTTATGTGCCCAGTGGCCACATTTAGGTATTGTGCTGAGCCACACAAGTAGGAAAAGATGCATGCTACACAGACGGTTCCAGGTTAGGCTTTAGGGAAGTGGAGGCATTTGAACCAAGCCTCAGAGAATCAGTATGATTTTCAAAGGCTGGGAATATGTCAAATACACAAACCTCCACAGACATAAAAAGAGCCAGGTTGCCCACCCAATATTCATATGCCCTTTTCCTTAGCAACTAAACTTTGACTTCTGTTAGGAGTGGAAGTAAATCAACCAAGAACAAACTATATTTCCCAGTTTCCTTTGCGGATACTGTTGCCAAGTCATTTCTGACCAATATTTGGGAAGTTAGTTGGGTGGAGCTTCCAGAAAGCACCTTAAAAAATGGGGTTGACTCAGCTGACTTATGTTTTTGCCTTTCCCTCTTCCTCTTTCTGCATACCTGGAATGAACACATGATGGTTGGAGCTGCAGCAGCAGTTTTGTGACTGTGATCATGGAAACCATGTACCAAGGTTAACAGAGGAAGACAAAAGAGACACGGGACATTGATAATATGGGGGACTTACCACACTAGTCCTGCATTTCTTCTTAAGTGAGAAGAAAATCACCCCCTACCTTGTTTAAACCACTGTCGTCACTTTAGGCCTCTTGTTACTGGAGCAGCCAAACACCATTCCTAACCAATACAAGGCGTAAAAGTGTCAGAAGAAAAGCTAATGGTTCCATGTGATTGGTCTTTAATAAAACCATCCTGGGGAAATGATTGGTTTTTTTCAATACTGCTCATGGAGCTTAAAAAGTTTAATTTATATAATCATTTCATAGATGAGGAAACTGAGACAGAGAGAGGTTAAGCAACTTGGTCAAGGTTTACAAAGCTTAACTAGTAGTGGATCTGAACTTTGAGTCCGGGCAGTTCGACGACCAAAGGGTTGTTGTCTTGAATGGAAGGAGAGGAGTTGTGGCCGAATAACATGAAGGAATTGGGGTTGGGTTCAGCTACATGAACCTTGGCCTAGATGGTCAGACCTCACTTGCTTTAGTTCCCCCAGGCCCACGTGGTTCCCTAAACACCAACCTCAACTTGTCTACCAGGGCTCACCATGCCAATGTGTCCCACACTTCTGGGATTTCCTGTCCCTCAATGGTATGCTAACTAGTCTCATGGAGGTGACCTTTTGGCTGCCTAATGTTCTCTCTACACCCTGGTGCTGGGGCCAGAGGTCCTGTCTGCACCCTCATTTCTACCTCAAGTACAGTAACTTCCCCAGGGGGTGCCCACAGCATAATGGATTGAAGTCAGCCTCTTAGGGGCCGATGTTCAACTGGTAGGTATTTGTATGCTAAGCTGTGGGTTCACAGCTGGTGTCTGTTCTGACTGGCCAGTGGCCATGCTGTGCCCGTTATTAAAGATTTTCAACATTGCCCCTGCTCAGATCATAAACTTTGTGCCTCTGCAGTTATGGGATCTCGGGCAAGTCACTTCACCTCTGAGGTTTAATGTGCTCATCTATAAAGTGGGAATATAATACTGATCTCCAGGGGTTAGTGTGATGGCAAAATCAGATCGTGCTTGTAAGGAATTTAGCAGCATACCTACTTCCCTGATGGTGCTTGGTAACTGATGGTGAGTATTATCCTGCTGGTAGGAATTATTATCTTGGCTTGAATGAGCAGGTCGGCTCTACCACTTCCTGGGTCTTATACTAAAGGGGGGGCATCCTTGACATTGATCAGTCAGAACCTCTTAGCTCTAAACTTTAATCTGGTATGATGGAGGGGACACTGGTCTTGGACCTAGATGATCTAGGGTCTGGTTCCAGCTCAGCTGTCAATGTGGGACAAGCCGCCACTGCCCTCTCTGAGCAGCTGTCAATGAGGGGATTGTAGACAAAGACCCACAGGGCCAGGCCAGCTGTGCACATGGAAGAAACTGGGCAGGTGGGGATTCAGATCCAGGAGAGGGGCAGAGGGAGTAGGCACAGGGCATAGGGATGGACAGCATCCTCTCTTAAATGAGGTCAGTCCTAGCAGCCTGGAGTGTCTCCTGGCAACCTCGTGAAGAGAAGGGAGGTAAAAATCAACATATAGGCCCTGGCCAGTTGGTTCAGTGGTAGAGCACCAGCCTGGCATGCAGGAGTTCCAGGTTCGATTCCCAGCCAGGGCCCACAAGAGAAGCGCCCATCTGCTTCTCCACCCCTCCCCCTCTCCTTCCTCTCTGTCTCTCTCTTTCCCTCCCGCAGCCAAGGCTCCATTGGAGCAAAAGTTGGCCTGGGCGCTGAGGATGGCTCTGTGGCCTCTGCCTCAGGCGCTAGAATGGCTCTGGTTGCAAAAGAGCGATGCCCCAGATGGGCAGAGCATTGCCCCATGGTGGGCGTGCCGGGTGGATCCCAGTTAGGCGCATGCGGAAGTCTGTCTGACTGCCTTCCCGTTTCCAACTTCAGAAAAATACAAAAAATAATAATAAAAATCAACATATATTAAGCTTCTGCTAAAACTCTTTTTTAAAATTTAAGTGAAAGGAGGGGAGATAGAGAGACAGACTCCTGCATGTGCTCTGTCCAGGAACCACCCGGCAAACCCTCGTTTAGGGCTGATGCTCTGCCCATCTGGGGCCATGCTCACAACTGAGCTATTTTTAATGCCTGACTCCATGGAGCCATCCTCAGTGCCAAGGGCCAACTGTTTCAATCAATCGAACCATGGCTGCAAGAGAGGAAGAGAGAGAGCAGGGGGAGGGGAAGGTGAGGAGAAACAGATGGTTGCTCCTCTTGTGTGCCCTGACCGGGAATTGAACCTGGCACATCCACACACCAGGTTGACACTCTACCACTAGGCCAACTGACCAAGAATACTGCTAAACTCTTGATATATTATCTTACATCATTTTTATAATATACTTCAAGAAAGGCACTTTAATCACCATTTTATGGAGGAGAAGATTAAACCCCAGAGAGGGAGGTGACTTGCCCAAGGGTCACACAGCTGGGAAGCAGCAGAGCCGGAATTCAAACCCAGGCAGGCCTGACTGTCCATAGAGGTGTCTTTCCAGTTCTGTAGAAAATGCCCACTGTTTGTCTGTCTTGGGCATGTGCTGCTCCTCTGTCTGAAGCCTTCTCCCCAGCCCCCAACTGCTCCCCAGGTTAGCTCCTCCTTGTCCTGCGGGCTCCAGTTTAAACATTGCCCTTTGAGGAGGCCTTCTGTGATCCCCTCTGCTCCCACAGGCCACACCTGTCAGTGTTATTCTCTCTCACGGAGCTGCTCAATGCCGTCACAAGTTACAATCATTTATTAACTTTTTGTTTGCTCACCTTTATCTAGACAAGGGCTTTACTTTCAAGGAGCTCACATTTACATGGAGAAGAAAGGCACTGAACCTAGAAACAAAAAGTTTTATCCAGGATGGTGATAAGTGCTGAGAAGAAAATAAAGCAAAAGGCTAGAAAGTGACAGAGAAGAGAAAGGAGATTTGGATACAGATGGTCAGAGAAGGCCATGTGAGGATGTGATGTTTTTGATGAAATCTGAGAGTTGAGAAGGAAAGAGTCATATGCAAATCCAGGGAAAAGGTTATCCAGGTAGAGAACACAGCATGTGCCAAGGCCCTGGGGTAGAAATGTGTTTGGTGGTTCAAGAGATAAAAGAAAGCCAAGTGGCTGGAGCTTGGCATCCAAGAAAGGATGGTAGGAGATAAGACAAGGCCAGGGGCCAGATCCTAAAAGGCTTTCGAGACCGAGATAAGGAGTTGGTACATTGCTTACGGTTTTCCTCCCAACTAAACTGTGAACTCCAACTCCATGAGGGCACAGACCTTGTCTGTATCCCTAGACTCTAGTGCTTGGCCCATGGCAGGCACTCAGTCAATACTGGCTGTTACCACACTGCTGCCTACACTCTCAGTATATACTCTATTTCTTTATTGAGCACCTCTTTCCTCCCCAGGCTTTCTGTTTTCTCTTTGGTGTCCCATTCATTCCAAGCCTGAGCTTTGAGAGTGTACCCCAACCATGTGAGGTTGTCTGCTCAAAGGCTTAGGGCGCCCATTCAAGGAGAACTGCATCTGAACAGCACATTTCAGAAAGTGCCCCCCCAAACTTTACAATATCAAATGGTGGGATTTCAGGCCCACGTGTGTCTGCGCTCATATGCACATGTGCATACCTCGAAGTCCTAGTGCCCCCTCGGATCAGTGCAAGAAGGCTGCCCCAACCCACCAGCTGTTAGGAAACTCGGTCACATCAATAATTCCTACGCCTTGCTCTGCACTGGTGCCCGGGGGAGTGGGGAGTTAATTAGCTTTGCTAGAAAGGGCCTGTGAAATGTTTGGAACTCTGTGCCTGAGAACCCTCTAAACTCAAGGTGCAATTCTGCATTCCAGCCCCAGCCTGGGCTCACTCAGGCAGATCTTACACCTGTTCACTGCATAGGGTGGTATTTATAAACAGGGGACACTCGCGGGTCAGCGGGAAGACAGGACAGGGGACACCCCCCCATGCTGTGTCTGAGCTGTCGCAGAGTTAACTTAATGACGAAACAATCACCATATATTCTCCCTTCTCCTGGGAGTGCAAATGGCTTTATAAACACCAGGCCTAGGGCCAGCAAGCAGGGAGGAGGAGAGGGTTTACCTTGGGTAGGGAGTGAGCACACAGTCCATTAAGGGGAGTCTAAGAGCAGAAGTTAATGGTCCCTCCAGGCCTGGAAGTTAATTCGGCCTTGAAAATAGTTCTCAAAATCCATTTGTGGACCACTTTGGCCCGCACTGATCCTCACACCCCACCTGCACATCCCTACCTAGCACATGTCTGCCGGCCATTTGCCTGACCCAGGAAGTCATTGACCTAGGACAGGGTTTCTCAAAGTGGGGAACACACTCCTTTTGTATGCAACACAGGCTGGGACAGGCCTGAGGTCTGGCCTCTGAGCCACCGTTTCAGCGGTTGCCAAATACACTCAGTAATCAAGATAAAATATTGAACACAACATTTTTAACATTTAAGATTAATAAACAACATCCACGTCAAACAAATATCAAAATTGACAATAAAGATCTTATCCTCAGTCATCAGACTCTGACCATCACGTGAATGACCTTGACTCCTCTTTGCTTGACCTTGATCCTCATAAGACCTGATGCTCACTCACATGATCTTTTTTTTTAAAGATTTTATTCATTGATTTTACAGAGAAAGGAGGGGGGAGGAATGATCAACTTACAATTGCTTCACCCTAGTTCATTGTCATATGTGCCCTGACAGGGCAAACCCAGGGTTTCAAACCAGTGACCTTGGCATTCCAGGTTGATGCTCTGTTCACTGCATCACCAGAGGCCACCATTCACTTGATCTTAATTAATGCTCATTCATCTTACTACAGTCCCAGCCTTGATCCTTCATGCAAGATAATTTTAGGTGGTTCACGTGTGAACTTTAAGAAAAAGAATTTTTATTTACTTTTTTAGATTTTATTTATTCATTTTTATTAGAGAGAGAGAGAGAACGGGGGAGGAGCAGCAAGCATCGACTCCCATATGTGCCTTGACCAGGCAAGCTCAGGATTTTGAGCCAGCGACCTCAGCATTCCAGGTCGACGCTTTATCCACTGCGCCACCACAGGTCAGGCCAAGAAAAAGAAATTTTAATGAGAGAGACAGAGACAGAGACTGAGACAGAGAGATGAGAAGCACTGACTTGTAACTGCAGCACCTTACTTGCTGCACGCAGTTCATTGATTGATTCTCATATGTGTCTGGAATGGGGTGGGGGCTCTAGTTGAGCTAGTGACCCCTTGCTCAAGCCAATAACCTTGGGCTCAAGCCAGCAACGCCATTCAAGCTGGTGAGCCAGTACTCAAGCCAGATGAGCCCATGCTTAAGCTGGTGACCTCAGGGTTTTAAACCTGTGACCTCAGTGTCCTAGGTCGATGTTCTATCCACTGTGCCACCACCAGTTAGGCGAACTTTTAAAATTTTCATACTTAAGTTTTTGATTTTTTAAATTATGACAAGTGATCCCAGCTTTCCATTCGTGGTAGGGATATAACATTTTTCTTTAATAATACATAAAGAACCAAGTTCATTTGAAGACATTTATTGAGTAAATAACAACATAGGTCTGTGGATGTGACCAGGACCCTGGTGGAGTGGGGTATTTCGGCAAAGGCAAGATCAGGTTAACTTCTGTTCCTTGCTGTATGAAGGTGACTTCTGATTTAAAACAGGTATCTAACAAGCAAAGTCCAGAGCTTCTCAGAAGTGTCGCCTTGACAGTCATCGACCCTCTCTAAGCCCCAAATTCTTCACCTCCGAAATGGAGCTCACATACCTGCTACAAAGGGCTGCCATTTTCACAAGAGACAATTATCCTGCACTGAGCAGGGAACAGCAGGGCCACAGAGTGACTGTCATGGGCCCCTTTCCCTATTAAAAAAAACAAACCAACCTACTATAAATTATATTTTATGACCACATACTTATAATGAATGCAATCCAGCCCTAATTATATACTTTTCCACCAACACAGTCAAGGTATGCATCTTGCTTTATTATTATTATTTTTTAATTTAGAGAGAGAGAAAGAAACATCTGTTTGTTGTTCCACTTATTTATGCATTCATTGGTTGAACCTTTTAAGTGCCCTGATCAGGGGTTTAACCTACAACCTTGGCGTATTGGAACGACACTCTAACCAAATGAGCTACCCAGCCAGGGGCTGCGTCTTGCTTTTCGCAAGAAGTGAAATATTTCTGTGGGCTCCTAGAAGTACAGCGGCAGAGACTGAACTTATTGTGCCTAACAGAGAGGCCGCCCTGGGCATCCCAGGTGAGTGCTCAACCATCACAATGCCACAAGGCAGGCATTGTTAGCTCCATTTCATAGATGACGAAGGCCCAGAGCCATTCAGCCACTTGCTAAGATCACACAGCCAGTGAGGAGTGAGGCCGAGATTTGAACCCAGATCCACCTGCTGCTGCAGTCTGCCCCCCCCCCCGCCCGTGGAGAAGTAAAATAGTCGAGACCACTGCCAAACCCCGAGCAAGCCTGTCCCTCTACGATGGAAACTGCGATTATGTTCAGGACCATAAGGCACAAGTGATCATCACCAGGACCCCCGTGTCCTGGCCTCTTGGTCACCTGCCAATTTGGGTGGGGGCTGGGAGACAGGTGCAGGCTGGTTGTTTGAGAGTCTCTGGGCGTTTAGGCTGTCACCTCCAGGTAGCAAAGTGTCCTTGGAGCCTCTGGGATGTGGAGCACCAAACTCCAGCAGAGCAGCTTGCTATTTGCTTCGTGTTTCTGTGTTCTTGAAAAGGACAAAGGAAAGAGACAGATAAAGAACTTTGGACGCAGACCAAAGCCACTCAGGTTTTTTAGCTCTGTGTCCCCTTGCAGGCTCCTCAATGAGGAAGGCCTGACAAGTGTCACCTGCACAAGGGGTCAGAGCCACTTCGTTCCACGCATGCGACACTGCAATCTTAAACAATTGTGGCTTGAGACAAAGATCCTCCCGGGGAAGGAAAACCTGTGTTTGCAGTTTCCAGCTCCGGCGCTTCTTGAATTATACATGGGCAGAACCCCCTGGAAGGCTGCTTTCTAAGCCGTGAGGGAAAGGCATATAATTTTGGTCTCTGGCATTCTGCTAGAACACTTGCTGAAAATGGGGCCCCTCCCCAGCCAAGTGGCATTTGCTTCAAAACCAAAGGGGGGATGTTTGACACCTCGAATAGCTTCAAGCTGCCGGCATAAAGAATGCTGAGAGGACCAGATCTTCCTCTCTTTGCCATGGTCTTGCCTCCTTAGGGCTGGAAGGAAAAAGAGCCTGGGCTTCTGTCCTGTAGGTCCCTAGCCTGCGGTGGTAGCTGTGACATGGGCCACAGTTCCATTCTTCCCTTTCCTGGCAGAGAAGAGGGAGAGTGCTGTATCCATCCACAGAGGGAGGCAGGGGACCGGAGAGCGATTGGGCCAGGCCTGCAAGGTGCAGCCAGGCCACACCTCAGCCTCCACGGGGTGATGGCGGCTCCAGATCCAGACGGCCTTGACACTCAGCCAGGTCCAGGAAGACAGTGCCAACTGTAGTTCCTGTGACGGGGCAACCAGAACCCAGTTCCCTGTAGCTGTAAAACACCACCCATCGGAAAGGGCTCCTGGGCACTCTTCTGTCCCAGGGGTTTGCCCAGGGACACTGGGCAAGGGCATTTGAAGGACCAGGGTCAGCTGAGGTTGTTTGGGTCAGTGGTTGTGAAGGGTGTGGCCCCTGATGACTGTCAGATAGAGCTCTACAACTTATCAGCTGTGTGGCCCGGAGTGACTGCAGCTCTTAGACCCTCAGTTTCTCTGTCTGTAGAATGGGCTCAGTAAGTTCTTCACAGGGTTGCTATACAAAGAAAAGGCAGCCTGAGGCCCTTTAGCACAGCAACGGGGCAGATTTTAAGTGCTGGAAATAATGGTAGCTGTCATGATTATTTGCATCTCGAAGACAAGAGATATTAATTCTCGTTCGTAAAGCAGAGTGTGTGTGTGTGTGTGTGTGTGTGTGTGTGTGTGTGTGTGTGTGTGTGTGTGAGCCCACACACTCCAACCAGAGGTTGGGATAAGAGCATTCCCCGCCAGCTCCAGACGCAGAAACCTGAGAAGGGCAAATACTTCATTATTTAGATTCAAAAGCTACTCATTAGGCGAGACTTGAGCACTCAGGAAGAAAAGCTGACCTACAAGTGTAAAATGTTATTATAAGTAATGACAATGATTATAGGATGACGGTTTGAGCTGGAGAGGGAGGCCTGAGAGGTTAATGTCCATTAACTACCCCAAATTAGGAGCCTCGCTTCTGCAAGACACTTCTGGGCAAAACCTAAAGGTCTGTTTATTTACCTCACAGGGAGCCCTTAGCACATCAAAAAGGTATTTAAAACACAACCCCCAACAATTAGCTTTAGGAGGAAGAGTAAATATGGACGCAATTTATCACTGCGAGAGCCTTGCTATCAGAGACAGATGCCGTCAGTTAAATAAAACAGACCCGAAGACCCGCCAGGAAGATCAACCCAGAAGCAATTGGCTCATTTGCTGATGGGCAGTGGACAGCAGGGCTCCAGGGCTCTGTGACACACCAACCATTCCTGTCCTTCTGCTAATTCTTGGAACTTGAGTTACAGGCTTGTTTTTTGCATCCAGTGGGGGAAAGGACGGCTCAGGAACAGGCGGAGGTGATTTCGCTGGCTTTGTTCTTCTTTAATTTGAGGAGGAAGTTGGATAATGACAGCCATGGGACTGGGACCCTATTGTAGGGACACCAACCAACTGTCCTCATTTGCCTGGGGGACACCACGGGATTTCCAGGATGAAGGACTTTCAGTGCTAGTCCCGGGCCAATGGGGGTGGCTGGTCACCCTACTTGGGCCTCTTCCCGGGGACCCCAAGTGTGAGTGTCAGTATCCCAGCGGGAGTAATGGTGGGTAAAAGTTAGCTAGCGGCTTGCCTTTAGGAAATTCTACCTCAGCCCCATATGGCTACACAGACTGTGAACCCATTAGCAGCAGGAATGCGGTGTCACGTGGCGCCTGCGCGGGAGCTACAGGAACCAAGGTAAAGTCCGGAGAGACCTCCCATAGGCGAAGGCGCCTGGACGAAAGCTGATCCTGTGCAGAGAGCATTGAACTTCCCAGAGAGCGCTTGAGGAAGAGGGCCGAGTCCTGGCGGAGCCCTGCGACCCTGCAGGTTCCAGAATCTCTGTCCCCTCCTCAACTCAGACCCGGGCACGTTCTATAAACCAGGCAATAATGCGCACTACACCTCCACAAGCGAAACGCTCAGAATCCCACCCTTTTCTGCTGCTCCCACTGCTTCTGAGATTTCATGTATAAATATCTATGCGTGTGCGCTTGTGTGTACACTTCTTGACATATTTACGAAGTCCCAGTTTGCCAACCTTCGGGGCATAATGCAAGAACTGTTTTTTATCCTAATCTGCTGTAATGACATGTTTTATTATACTATTTCAGCTGTTTCCATTGCTTTTGCTGTTTCATGTTTTATGTATTTTAACTAATGCTTTAATTTTAGTGCGTTGTGCCCTAAGGTGATTTCACAAAGACTGACTTTGGAAAATCGGCAGGGATTCACAGCCATGGTGGTGGAAGGCTCTACCCACCCACACACAGCATGGCACAGAGGAAAGAGGGTTCAAATGGCATTTGAGGGTTCCAGGAGGACTGTGGCTTAGGTCCTGGTATTCAAGAACGCCAAGATGTAAGGGGACCGTGGGTTTGCCTAGGGCTTCTACCCCATTTTAGCCCTGAAAGTCTGGCAGCCCTGAACCCTCTCAGATCTGAACAAAGCAGGATGGTTGGTCACCCTACCAAGATGGCAGGTTTGATACTTGGACAGACTGGTTCGTAGGAGATGAGGGGTCTCGGTGTGGCCTAGAAAGAGCCTGGCCTAGAAAGCTCTCTTTAGTTTCAGACCCCAGCTCTGCCAATACCATGATAGTTGTTCGAATCTGAGGAAGCCACTTAAACCCTCACTACGCCTCAGTTTCCTCATCTGGAAAATGGAGCTGATAGAGCATATCTTGCAAATAACTGATGTGAGGGATAGAAGAAGACCTGTGTGTGCAAGGCCCAGCATGCAGGCTCCCCATTCTCCAACCCAACAATGAGGGGGCTGCTCTGGGTGCCTCTGAAGTGCCCATGCCCTGTGGCAGAGTGAGGGACTGAGGCCACTGCCCAGACCTCTTAGACATGGGCACCAATGTGTCCCCACAGTCCATTGAGACCCTTTGCAGTGGGAGCTGAGGAGCATGGGGGATATAATAATAATGATAATAATAATAATGGTAATTATTACAATGAAAACAGCTTCTCTTTCTTAAGTACTCCACCATCCCATTTAATCCTCCAGCAGAATCGCTGCTGGGTGGGCGAGACTGTAGCCTCCACTTCGCAGATGAGGCAACAGAGACTCAGAGAGGTGAAGACATTTACTGAAGACCCTCCGCCCTGGAAGGAATGGAGCGTCACATAGGGCTACGAGGCTTCAAAAATAAATGGTCAGTGGACAGAGCTAAGAAGCCCTCTGGTTGCTGGGCTTTGAACACCCCCTCCAGTGTGGAACAGTCCTTTCTGTTCCTGACCCGGTGGGGTGTGGGGATAGGCCTGATCTCTGACACCTGCCTTTCTCCTTCCCGTTCTCTCCCACAGCCCCACCACACCCCCACCCCGGGGTCCTCTGGCCTTTATGTCTTGCATGTGCTGTTCCCTTGAGCAGGAATGTCATTTCTTTCCCATTCCCTGCCTCATCCTCTCTCTGAAAACTCCTGTTCACCTTGCAAAGCCCAGCTCCTCAGTGTCCAAGCTTTTGTCCTTAGACTTCCACTGGTACCATACTTATTTGCCTACTTCATCGTGGCGTATGCCCAGCGCCTGCCACTAAATGCTGGAAAGTTAGTGGGAGACCTATTGGTCAGAGAAGTCTCAGCTGTCTTGCCCAGTCCTCTTGGATGACAGTCAGCCACTGTGTTTCAGACCCTGGCCAAGTGGAACCCCAGGAGGTGGGCACCATCGTTCCTGTTCACAAGTCCGTGGGCCAGCAACCTACAGCCCTCTGGCTGGCCGCCCATCTTTGTCAACAAAGTTGCACCGGACACAGCCACACACACGTGATCACAGCTGTTTTCATGGTGCAGCAACGAAGTTGAATTGTTGCCACAGAGATGGTATGGCCCGCAAAGATATTGACATTCAGACCTTCTACAGAGAAAAGTGTGCCCGCCTCTATAAATCAAGACAAAGATTTGAAGTTCAGAGAGGTTTAGCCACATGCCCCAGTCAGCTCAGCCAGCCGAGCACGGCCCAGGAGTTCAAACGAAGAACCCCAGATTTCAAGCTGGGTGCTCTTTCTGTGCCTTGAACGCCAGGGTGCTTTCTTCTAGAATGTTCTCTGCTGTCCTGCATCAGGCCACCCAGGAGGCTCCCTGCCTGGCATAGCTGAGAACAGCACCTGGTCACAGAGCCACCTGAGTTCAGGTATGGACACTTAAGGTGCATAGGGACACAGAAAAAAAGGGAGTGGGCTAGGGAAGAATTTTTTTTTTTTGTAAAGAATGAAAATGCATTTGATAAAGAATCTCCCGTTTTCCAAGCACTTAGCCATAACCCAGCACAGCGAGGCAAATCCGGCAGCCCTTGCTTAACTGGGCCGCTGTTTCAAGTTTCAGAGGGGCCGGAGCCAGCATGGCCTGCGAGGGGCAGGGCCACTCCCGGCCCCCAGACTGCCCCTCATTGCAGGAGACACAACTCCTTCCCACATCCCACGTCCAAGCTCCTCTGATGCCCCCTGCCCCCAGTTGGCACCCACCTTCCAGGTCTCAGCCCCCCCCCCCCGTTTTCCCTTTCCCAAGCACCCCGGGGGTCTGCTTCCCCACACAGTCCAGGGAGCTTTATTTCAAACTGAGATACAATTACAGATCATGTTCCTCCCCCCCTTTCTTTTTAATAAAGCTGTCTTGTGTCTCCACTCCCCCCCCTTTTTGCATTCCTCCCATCTTAGTCTTCTCCTTTCCCCCTCCTGTAGGAAATGTCTTGGATTCTCTCACTGGGGTGTAATGGTTAAATTGCTACCAGCTGATTAAACAGCAGAAGTCCAGGCTGTAATCCTCAGCGCTCAGGAACCCAGGGAGGCAGAGACAGGACCCTGACCTGCTAGTCCCCATGACACCCCTGCGATGTGCCCGCCCCTAGCTGCACTCCTTTCTTGTGTCCCTGGCCGCCTAAAGGCTCCTTGGGAAAGAGGGGAGGAGAGGGGAAGGGGAGGAGACAGGGTGGGAGTGCAGGGAGGACGGACTGGGAGGGCAGGATGCCTCCCCCGGCCCTGGCCCAACCTCCAAGAAACGTCTGCTCCCACCCTGCCCCCCTGTAAAACCACACACACACACACACACACACACACACACACACACACTCAGTCACATACACACTCATGCTTACACAGTCACATGTGCAGAAACACCCAAGTTCTCACACACACAGACATGCAGTCACACCCATTTACACACTCACACACCCAGGCTCTCTCACTCTGCAGAATGCAGACCAGAGGAAGGAGGTAACCCATCTGTCTGGCCTCCTCCTCCTGGGAAACCTTCCTCCCACCCCTGACCCCACCTGCCTGCAGGGAAAGATCAGGAGGACAAAAGTGTAAGATGGGAGAGGGGCGGGGCTGGGGGCTGCCTGGGGATGGCAGCCTTGGGTCGGACCCAGGCTCTGATGGCAGCGGATCACAGTTTCAGGCCTGTCCTTCTTCAAGCCTCTCTGAGCCCACTTTGCAGGCTGAGGCCAACAGCCTGGCAAGGTGGCCACGAGGATGAGGTGAGCTGATGCACTTCACTGTGCCTAGCCTGGCACAAAGCATGTGTCACCCTGAATGATCCGGGCGAGGGCTGGGACGCAGTGCCACCAGCACTGCCTTCAAACATGGGCCACCCCTAAAGCTGCGGGCCCCCTGCTCCTTGCTGTACCCCCCGGACCCTCAGCCCTCGCCATGCAAGCTGCCATTACCGTCACGAGGCTTTCCCAGTGGGTCTGTGGTGACCAGATGTGACGCCACAGGTGCCAGGCTCCCGCATGAGCGGCAACTCCCCTGTTCCCAGGGCACTGCTGTGTACCCAGGTTCTGGACGAAGGATTGCAGGGGGCAGAGAGCCTCCTTGGGAAAGTTTATTTCTATCTACGTAAAGCCAGGTCAGAGGAGAGGAGTATCTGGCCTGGAGTGGCCTTCCCCCATATCTACTCAGACACCAGAGCGCAGCCTGAGGAGGAAGACAGAACTGGTGACAAGCACAGGTTTGTGCTCTGCTCTGGAAGCCGCCTTTCTCTTTCCATGGGGGGGTGAGGTGGGGGGTGGGGAAGCCTCTGTATTAGTCAGGGCTCTTTACAGACACAGAACCATTATCCATAGAGAGAGAGAGTTCTATATATATTACATCTCTATAGATGTTTCTATATAGAGATATGATATAAATCTATATAAAGATATAACTATGATATAGATATCACCTATACTTATACCTATGTATAGAAGGAGAGGTTTATTATAAGAAATTGGCTTGGGCCATCATGGAGGCAGAGGATTCCTGTATTCTGACATCTGCAAGCTGTGGAGACCCAGGAGGGTTGGTGGCGGGAGCGCCAGCCCAGGAGACGACGGAGGTGCCAGTTCAAACACGGGCAAGGAGAGCACATTTTCCTTCCTCCATCTTTTTGTTCTACTCTTCTGGCCCTCAAGGGATTGGACAGTGCCCACCGGCTCAGGGCAGGCCATCAGCTTTACTTTGTCTACCCTCCAAATGCTAATCTCATCCTTAAACACCCTCATGGATGCCTCAGAAATCATGTTTAACCAGATCTCTGGGCACCCTGTGGCCCTGTCATGTTGGCATATTAAATTATACACTACAGCCTCTACGTAGGAGAGGAGCGAGCGGGAGTTGGAGGAGCAGTGCTCAAGAGTCAAGGGCAGGCCCATTTCTGCGGAATGAGGCGAATCATGTCCCTCAAAATTCACATCTACCGGAACCTCGAAATGTGACCTTATTTGGAAAGAGGGACTTTGCAGGTATAACTAAAGAAGAATCGAGATGAGATCTTACTGGAGCAGGATGGGCCCTACATCCCAGGAGAATGTCCTTATGAGAGACAGAAAAGGACACTGATGCACAGGGAGAAGGCAGAGGCCAAGATGGGAGGGATGCCACTACAAGCCAAGGAACCCGCGGGACCGCCAGAAGCTGGGAGAGGCAAGGGAGGGTTCTCCCCTAGAGTACCGGAGGGAGCGAGGCACTCCTGACACCCTTGATGTTGAACTTCTGGCCTCTAGAAGTGTGAGAGAAAAATTTTCTGGTGTTTTCAGCCATCCGGTTTGTGGCCATTCGTTAGTGCAGTCACAAGAAACTAATACCTTCTGCAGAGCATGCATTATCGATCCCATTTTACAGATGGGGAAACCAAGGCACAGAGAGGGCAAAGTCTTGTGTCCAAAACCACACAGGGAGTTGGAAGTGAAGGCAGGGTTGCAAGTCAGGCCTGACTAACTCCAGTGTCCAGAGTCTATACCCCCGCGGGAGCTTACCCAGCAGGGACATTTCTGCAGGAGTGACAGACACATGGTTGAAGACAAGCACTGGCATCCTCGGCTGCCAGAAAACAGGCTGTGAAGAAAGCGGCCGCCAGAGGTTAGGGACACGGGACCCGCTGTCTTCATCAGCCTTTTCTGGGCTAAGAGTCCATGGAGGGCTTCTGAAAATTTGCTGGTGTCATTACCAACTCTCAAAGCTCACTATCCCCCTCCAAGCCAGCTTCTTAGGTCTCCTGCTCTCCAGGGCAAGCAGAGAGCAGAGGAGAGCCATGTGGAAACGGGAGAAACTCTGGTTTGACCAGAGGGTCCTTCCTATCTGGAAGCTGTCCTGACCTTGGTGTGGGCAACAAGTTACCCACTGATTATTCACCTGGAAGCAAGGATGGGGCAGGCAACCTAGGGTGCGAAATTTAAGGAGGCACGTACTCACTCACAGGGTCATGCAAGTGCCCAGCCCGGGACTGCGGAAGCTAAGGGTGAGCACCTCCTTCAATTCTGCACCTATTTGCCCCATGCTGGTCCTGGGCTGCTCCAGGGGTAATTTATCAGAGGAACGATGGGCATCCTGGGCCATTGGTGGCAAGTGAGCTGCAAGGCCACACAGACCTGGGTTCAAATCCTGCCGTTAGCCACTTATTAACTGGGTGACCATGGATGGGTCTAGTCTCTGATTTGAGCTCAGTTTTCTCATCTCTAAAATGGGGACAGTGGAAAGAAATTTACCTCATAGGTGACTGTGGGGACTGAATGGGAGTCTGCACACAGGGAGCCTGGCACTCGGCAAAGTTAACTATTGTTGTCATCTGTGGCAGCTCAGGAGGAGGAAGTGAGGGGATAGAGAGGTGAGTCATGGCAGCATCTGGGAACGGATCAAAGGCAGCTAGCCAAGGGGAGGAGCCAATTGGGTGTATTGTCAGAGTTAACAATAACTGGGAGTTTCTTGTTTAAGAAAACCCCAGGCTCTGGTGTGTGTGTGTGTGAACATACAATACAGTCTACAGATGATGTGTTATAGAATTGTGTACCTGAAACCTGCATAATTTTGTTGACCAGTGTCACCCCAATATAGTCAATAAAAAGAAAAAGAAAAGGGAAACCCCAGGCTTCGACAAAAGGCGAGGCAGGAAGTAGGTGGCGGTGGGTTTTTGGCCATTCAGGAGTCTTGTGCAGCCCTTTGCTGGGAGCCACACTCGCTGGCCTCTTCCCCCTGTTTGCACAGGAACCGTTAAGCTTCTATGGGCACCAGTGGGAAGGTCTCCTGGTAGAGGAGTACTGGAGACAGAGCCTACACTGCCCCCCAGATTCAGATCTGGGGACAGGTGCTGGTCACCTCCCAGTGCCCCATGCTCTGTCTGAGCCCAAGAGGACATTGAGTTTGACCTTTGGCAATAAGGACGGGTTGGGTTGAGCAACTGAATCTGCTCCTTATTCAAGCACCGGATGACTTCTGAAGTTCAGCTGTGGTCTGGTCCCCTGTCATGCAGGTGGTTCTGCTCGCTGCCGCCACCACGGGTTCACAACTCTGCGGGCCCAGGACCCACACCCGCCACCCGCCTGATGAAGAGGGCAGATGGTGCCTCACCTCAGTTTACCTGTTTTTACTTTTTAAGCTCATCCATTTGCTCTCCTGACCCTCATTCCCACCCCAGTGAGAGGCTTACCCCCAGTACAAAGGGCGAGCTCAAAGTTCCTATTTGGGGTTCTTTTTTTGTAAGGCTGGGGCTGCTTAGTCTGCCTGAGGCAGCCCCTCTCGGTTTCCCAGTTCCCCCTGCCACCCCTGCCTGCTTCCTTGTGCCTGGCGTGAACCCAGCGCCTTCTCCAGACCCTGTGCCACGCTCCCCATGTGACATTCACGCTTCTCCATTAGCGCCATTATCACGTTAATATTGAGAGCGTCTACTATTTATTGAGCTGTTACTATGTGCCCAGCGCTGTGCTGAAAGCTTTTCCCACGTGACTCATTAGACCTGGCAATAACTCGAAGAGAAGAGGATTACTTTACGGACAAGCCTAAGACATTTATTTTACACAACAGAATTATTCTACCAAGAGGGTGAGCTACCTGACCAAGCTAATCCATAGGGGGAAGCAGGGTTTGAGCACAAGTCTGTTTGACTTCACATTCTGGGCCCTAAACTTCCCAATAAGCTATGGTGTACTTCAGTTACCTGCAGACTTGTCCCCTTCATCTCAACTTTGGGTCCCCATGTCCCTCAAGGTATAGGATTTGAGAAAGCAGAGAGGTACCACCATTATTTTTTTAAAGAATTATATAAACTTATAATTCAATAAATTAAAAACAAAAAAAATAAGTACTTAAAAGTCCTCACTTCAGTTTTCCACATTTTTCTGTTATCTATGCCCTTGAGATGATGATTTGTCTCTTATGTCAGTGTGGTAAAGATCCTATACAGTGGTATGTACTATTACAAACCTCTTCTCATCTCTGTTTAGTGGCCTCACATTGATAGCTTGAAATTGGCCATGGCAGGAGTATTTATACCATGGTCATCGGCAAATGCTACAAATCAGGGTTTTCTTCCAGAGAGTCAAGTATTAAACATTAACCTGCACGTCACTGATCATAACCTTTGTGGGAGGTATTTATTATCACTCCCTTTGAACAGAGAAAGCAGTTGGAACTCAGGAGTGCTAAGTCGTTTGCCCATGGTCAACTGCTAAAATGTGATGGGGTCAGGATTTAACCCCAATTTACGCCATCTTTGCTGCACTGATATACCTTCGTATCTGCTAAAAACGGGGGTAAAACAATCCAGAAACTCACTCCTCTCCAACCTACCTTCACTTTCAGCAGCTGCCTGATACCTGATGAGTAGAAGCTTCAGGCGTCAGAGACTCCAACCACGTAGAAGGCCTCCGATTCAGACAGGAAGAGTAGTAAATTCTAAGCCTGAGAAAAAGGGAGAGTTAGCAAAAAAAAAAAAAAAAAGAGAGACAAGTTCAAGTTTTAAACAGACGAAAATCTCATTCCACTCACTTGTGTATTCAAGAGCTACTGCTAAGTTGGCCAATTAAAAGTAATTTCATCTCTAGCGCCTCTTTGAGGGTTATTTAAAGAAGACTTAAAAATTAATCTTTCACTGATCCCAAGAATAAAGTGACATTCCCACCTCCCCCTCAAATCGAGCCACTCTTCAAAACGACGAGGAGTGTTGTTAAATTAACCTTATTAATGGAGACCTGAACTGCAGTTCTTGCGAACCCTGCGGGCCTGGCGCTATGCGTTGCTTCTTTCCGTTACTATGCATATTTTTCTATAGATTCAAAGTCCCTCTTGTCAAGGAATTGTGAGCTCAGCAAATATCAGAAAAGCCTGAAACCCATCGGTTGGTAAATATCACTTGTTCAGCCTTCAGGAGGGCAGGGGACTTGGCCAGGTTGCCCTAGAGGGACATGATCCTTGCTTCTGGGAATTTTATAATCTTGTCGGGGCTTTGGAGGCAAGCATATGCTAACTAGTTATAGAACACCAAGAGGAAATGCAGATATTAAACAAACAGAGAGGGCCATTCAACAGCTGATATTACAGAGATGCAAGCTAAACAACACTTAGAAATCATTTTTTAAATAAACTTTCAAGCTAGCAAAGGTGAGAGAGGGGGAAAATCCCAATAACACTCAATGCTGGTGAGAATTTGGTGAGTCAGACATTTTTCATTCAAAGTGAATAGTACCAACATTTAGAAACAAGCCAGGTAGATGATGATGTTTTCTACGAAAGCTCAGTTGCTTTGTTAGACACCATTGCTGTTTGTCCATCTTGGACCCATTCTCCCTTCTTCTGATGAAAGCATCCTGGTATTCCTTGGGGGATTATACCTCCACTCTCCATCCTTGTAGGTAAGGAGGAGGAGCTAACTTCTTTTCTAGCTTGAACAGGTGTGTGGTAGACATTTCCAAGATGGCCCTGGGGACCTCTGTTTCTTGGTGTTCACACCCATTGTAATCACTTCCTTCAGAGCAGGGGCTGAGCCTAATGAGTGGCTTCTAACCAATAGAACACAGCCAAAGTAATGAGGTATCACCTCTGGGACAAAGTTACAAAAGACTGTGGTTTCCATCTTGTTCATAGACTCTATTCCTCTCTCGGGTTGCATACTTGGTTGAAGTAAGGTGCCAGGTGGGAGAGTCATGTGACAAGGAACTAAAGGCCTCCTCTAGCCAATGGCCAGCGAGAACCTGGGGCTCCCGTCCAATGTTCTGCGAGGAGCTGAAATCCTGCCGACAATCACTGGGTAAACCTGGAAGCAGACCCTTTCCCAGTCGAGCCTTCAGATGAGACCATGGGCTCAGGGCTGACACTTTTGTAGGAGCCTTGTGAGAGGATATAAAGCAGAGGGACCAGCCAAGCTGTGCCTGCATCCCTGACACACACAAACTATGAGATGATAAATGTGGGTTGTTTTAAACTGCTCAGTTTGGGGCTCTTGGACTAAGTAACCCATAATTCATAGGTGGTGGACATGGGACCCAGGTCTAAGCAAAGACCTGAGACACTACCATTCTTTGTCTTTTTCTTTTTCCATTTAAACATGACCGATTTGCTGGGCCCAGACAGACTGGTATCCTCAACAACCTCAGGGGACTTGGTCAAGAAGGAAGAAAAAAGGGAACATTGGGTGAGTGACCAAGAGCGTCCATGACCACAATGATGATTCTCTTATGGCCACATCTTATAGACACAAGCCACCAGGCTTTAGACTAAGCACTTCACAAGCACTATCTCATTTAGTCTCTGCACATCCCCCCCATGAGATAGCTTCTACTATGCACCTATATTTTATGGGTTAAATTATGTGCCCCATCTCATATGTTGATGAGTTTGTCCTAACACCCAGCACCTCTGAACATGAGCATGTTTGGAAATCGGGTCATTGCAGATGCAATTAGTTGAGATGAGGTCATTAGGGTGGGCCCTCATCCAATATGACTGGCGTCCTTATGAGAAGGGGAAATTTGGACACAGATACAGACACACACAGAAGGAAGATAATGGGATGAGACACAGGAGGAGATGGCCATCTACAAAGTAAGGAGAAAGGCCTGGAACAGATGCTTCTCTCCACAGCCCTGAGGGGGAAGCAGCCCTGCAGACACTTCGATTTCCGACTTCCCTCCAGAGCTGCAAGGCACCAGTTTCTGGTACCGAAGCCACCCCTTCTGTGGTCCTTTGTTAGGGCAGCCCAAGAAATGGGTACCCTGTTTCTCAGAGTGAGACTGGGAAAGTGAAGTCAGTCTCCAGCCCAGGGCTCTCCCTGAAGACCACGCTCTTCCCCACGGCTGGAGTGGACTGTGTGGCCAGTCCAGAGCTGGGGAAAGTCTGGGCGGGAGAGTAAGCCCACCCGAGCCATGTTTCAGGTGGAACAGTCATCTTTCTGAGATCAAAAAGTTCCTTCCCCACCCACCCCCTGTTGTCAGTCTCTTTTATCCCGGGCTCACTGCCTCTGGCCTGCTTTCTAGGAGACGGGCTGAACCCCTCCTAGAGGCCTCCTCATAAAACCCCCTGCAGACAAGAAGTGGGTAATTAAGTCCCTTCCTCTCTTGGACCTGTGGTCTCAGTCTTTGATCTTCCCCTCCCTGGCCCTGAAGCTTCCCCAGCCGCTGAAGGAGGTGTGAGCAGGGTGTGAGAATCACTGGGCCAGGGTAAGTGTGTTCTGGGAGACCCAGGACTGACAGAGAACCGGTGGGATAAGGAAGAGGCGCTGGCTGCAGGCGAAGTGGCCTGGGGCCCCAGCTGGCCCCTGCCACACACGACGGGACCATGGTGAGCCCTGGAACTCTGTCCCCAGAGTGGGGCTGACCCTAACGTCCTTTCGCTGGTCCCAATTGCCAAAGCCACTTAATAGTTCGGAGCCTCTACCTTCCCACTCCAAAAGGTTAAATGCTACATTTTGGTTAAAGAAAGAGGGAGAGCGAGGGCAAGAGTGAACAGAGAGAAAGAGTAAGAAATTAGTTCTTATATCTTGAGTCATGACAAAGCTCCTCTCCTATCCCTCCCCCTACCCTTCACCACTGCCTGTGGCCTCCTCCCTCTACACTCTATTCAGTTTGCAAGGCTGTTATTCCTGCCAAATGAGTCACTGATGTGGGGAAGTTAATTTATTTTGGCAGACTTCAGCACTGCTCTGAGAAATGGAGACTGTGCACCTACCTACCACCGCAGAAGACACAGCTATCCTGAGGATTCATTCACTCCTCCATTCTTTCCTTAATTCTCAGAGTGCGTGCCTGATTCTTTCACATGTACACGTGGGCAACCTCGCCTGTTGTTTTCTATCTCCCAGAGAAGAGGTGAGGGTTCCCCAAGAAAATGTATGTAAATGTGGTTAAATCATCATCATCATCATCATCATCATCATCATCATCATCATCATCATAAATGGCTAATCCTTTCTGAGCCCTTATTATGTGCCAGGCTGCATGGGAAGCTTTTTACCTGCTTTATTTACTGCCTTTAATACTAATGCTGCTATCTGGGCAGGGATGACTATTATCTTCATTTTAGAGATTCAGAGACTGAAACTCAGAGGGGTCAAGGTGACCTGGCTGCAGTCATTACCCAGTTGATAAGAGGCAGAGGGAAGTCAAGCCCGGCTTCCTCTTAACGTGACCCGTATTTACAAGGTGCTGAGCACATAGCAGGCACTGGACTTAGAACTTGCTTCTCCTTTCCCTTCCTCCTTGTTCTTCCCATGAATTGTGACGTGGGGACTGCGATTAGCATCTCTGTTTTCCGGCTGAGAAAACTGGAGTTTGGAGAAATGAGGCAACTTGCCAGAGGAGGCATGGCCATTGTGCACGGAGTGGAGAGCATGTAGTCTGGGCCAGGAAGACACTCCATCCTCGGTGTGAATGGAGAGCCTTGTGCATAGGATGTGACTGCCCTGTTCTTGTTAGCCGCCCTCACCCCTTGGGTATCCTCACATGGTCCTGTGAACACAGATCCTATGACAATGACACTGTTCTGCACTCAGCAAACCCCATGTCCTCCTTCTCTGAGACACACAAATGTGTCTCAGAGGCAGCAGTTAGGTGGGTTTATGTGACTGAGTTCTGACCAGTGGAACGAGGGCGTAAATGATGAAGGTGGCTTCCAGGCCGGCCATGAGAAAAGCCCATGATCTCTATTTGCTGGCCAGATGCAGAGGCTACATAGAAGACTGAGGCCTTAGAGGTTAGAGGTGCCACTACATGGAAGATGCCTAGGTCCCTGAGTGACTACATGGAGCCAAGTTCTTCCAATCTCCCAACTGAGTTGTGCTGAACTGTAATATGGACCTCAACTTTATTGGGGTGCACAGCAAAATGGGGCTGTTTGTTACAGCAGTTAGCCTACCTTCACTCATGCAGATGTTTTCAGAAGGGTTTTTTCAAATAATGAAATTCTGGTTTAGGGTTTCCTTGGGAAATGGCTCACCTTGACCAGAACTCAAGCTTCCTAAAAGTTAAGTCCCCCGTGTCAAATGCAGGGCCTGGCATGCAGTAGATCTTCAGTAAATATTTGTGAAAGTGATCAAATGAACCTCCCATCTCAGAGGTCCTCGGTTCACAGGGAAGCTTACTGGGTGGTGATGCAGAAAGATGGTCTTTTTTCTTCTTATTATTATTTTCCAAGTGAGAGGAGGGGAGATGGAGAGACAGACTTCTGCATGTGTTCCAACTGGGATCCACCCAGCAACCCCCATCTGGGGCTGATGTTCTGCACATCTAGGCAAATGCTTGCAAACGAGCTATTTTTAGCACCTGAGGCAAAGGCTCTATGGAGCCATCCTCAGCACCTAGGGCCGATGTGCTCAACTGAATGGAGCCATGGCTGCAGAAGGGAGAGAGGAAGAGAAAGAAAGAAAAATAAGGGGGGGTGGGGTGGAGAAGCAGATAGTCACTTCTCCTGTGTGCCCTGACCAGGTATTGAACATGGGACATCCTCTTGCCAAGCTGATGCTCTACCATTGAGCCAACAGGCTGGGGCTGGAAAGAAGGTCTTAATCGTTCCACTTAACCCTCCATCCTGTCCAGATGCTCACGCCAGCTAAACCTCGTCCACCTCCCCGCATGTCCCCAGGACGGCGCCAGGGTGACAACCCCAGCAGTAACATCTAGAACCTGCTTGTCAAACCCAACTTTGCTATACAAATATCAAGCTGACTTCATTCCATCCCGATTGGCTGTCAAATCCAGGAAAAGCCAAGCAGGGTAGGCCCCAAGCTCACTGACTGTGTTCAGATGTTTACAGAAAACCAGTGCATGAGGATTTGCTCGAAAGCTAAATTTCCTCTCAGCCAAAGCCCAGAAATACCTTTTAAACCCTGAGCAAATAAGCCAGAGAAGAAGGCATTTTTCCCTATGACGGATCCTTTGGAGCCTGGAGATCTTCAACTTTTCAAGAAAACAAGCAAAACAAGCTTGCCACAAAAAGCCCTCTGCATGATTGCCACCTGCAACCTAACGGGCTTTGAGAACTTGCCCCGTGGTCTCAGCACGGATGGCACGAACAGCCCCAAGCCCCCAGCCTGACTCAGACCATAAACAAGGGACACCCTCAAATACATGACTAGATTCACTTGGAGAGAGAGTGTTGGCTGGAAATATAACAAAAAGAAGCCATCTTTTTAAAATTAACCAACCAAACAAAACCCTTTCCCCATGGAGTGTTGAACTGAGTGACATGCACCCTGAACAAACATTTGCTAGAACCATCACTGCCACTGAGAATACTGAGACTCAGCAATATTATTTATTTATTTACTTATTTATTTATTTTTGGAAAGAAAGTTATCTTTGAGTTGTTATAAGCCTTTTGTTAATTTCAGAGTCCTGAAAAAGTGGATGTTGACCATTTTTGCTTGGTGTTCTCATTGCCTGTACGGAGGAGCACCACTTGAAAAGTCCTTTCCCGTTCTGGAAATGCTTTTGTGTATGTATTGCAATTTGTTCTGTCCGCTCATAACTACCTTTTTATATGTTGAGGCTTAGTCATGTTAATCACCGAGTAGTATTCTAATGTGTAAATAACCACAGTTTATTAATCTACGGTCTTCACAAGAGACAGCTGTTTCCTAATTTCTGCCATCGATCTCAAACATCTTTGTGCATGTCTCTGTGTACACACATGAGTGTTTCTCCAGGGCACACCTATAGTAATGTATCTGCTGAGGCTCAGGGTAAAAGGTATCTTTACTTTCACTTACTATTCCAAACCTCTAATGGCCAACTCACCAGCAATGAATAGAGTTTTAATTGTGTCAAATTCTTACCAACACTTGGAATCATCAGCTTTTGTCCATTTTTGGTCATCAAATGAGTATGAAATGGTATCTCATTGTTTCTTTTCTTTTAAAAAATATTATTTATTGATTTTAGAGACAGAGGAAGGGAGAGAGAGAGAGAAATATCAGTTTGCTGTTCCACTCATTTATGCATTCATTAGGTGATTCTAGTATGTGCTCTGACCGGGGATCGAACTCACAACTTTGGTGTATCGGGAGGATGCTCTAACCAACTGAGCTAATGGGCTAGGGCCTCTCATTGTTTCTTAATTTGCATTTTGAGGAGGATATTTTGTCAAGTAAGTCGAGGCCAGGAAGGAGAGAGACACCCTTTTCACTTGGTAAGGTGTAGGAAAGCCAGAGGGAGTTAGCATTCTCAGTGAAAAGTATACCTTTTAGCTCTTCCCTCCCAGGTCGGACCCCATGAGCAGTTCGCCCCCTCTCCTTCAGCTGTAATCTTGTCCTGGTTGAGCTCCAGATGGACCCACAGCCCCAGCTAGCCTCCTGAGGGCAGCCACGTGAGAGACCCTAAGCAGAGAGCCGTGATAAGACTTGTGTGAACTTTGGATCCACAGAAACTATGATGCTTGAGGCCTCTAAGCTGGGGAAATTGTTATGTAGCAACAGATAACTCGTACAGGTTCCATGGGTCTCCTGTAGTGGGCCTGGGCTCCACCCTATGAGACAGCAGAGAGCCTGGTCCCAAAGACCATCATCAGCTGCCTCTTCTGTCCCCTCGATGTCATGCCCCCCCCCCCCCCCGGCAGGAACCAGGTCAGTACTCCTACTGCGTGTGTGTGGTACAGCATGGGAGACCCATTACTGTGTCAAATGCTAAACTATTGTGTGAGATCCAAGGCCCCCCAGAGGGTCAGGGGAACCCAGCTGCAAAGCACCCTGAGATGGGCCTTAAGTTCCTCGGAAAAAAGTCTGGGCCTAAAGTAGCCTGTTTTGTCTCTTCTTATAAGAACCATCAAGGGAGCCTCACCCAGACCATGATGCTGCAAGCATAGGGGTGTGCCAGTTCCTGATGGCAGATTTGGCATTAGGGGCAGTGGATGGCAGTGGTTAGTGCAAGGGACTCTGGCATCGTGAGATATGGCCAAAGAGCCTGACTTGGCCTCTTCCTGGTTCCCTTTCATTGCTAAGCCTCAGTTTTCCAGCTGTAAAATGGGGTTAATAATGAGTCTTACCTTGCAGGGTTGTTGTGAGGCTTGATGAACACATGTGAAATATTTAGTACGCAGGCAATGCTCAGTTCATACCGCTCACGAGAAAAACATATTGGGAAAGATCACCTATGTGTAAGCCAGCAAAGCCCAGACAGCTAAGGTCACGTAGGCTGGAATCTGGTTTTCTTTTCCTGGGGCTGCAGGAAACTGACTCCACCCAACATATGCGGGAAAGAGGAGGAAGCTTGGGGTTGGGGGAGCCTGGGAAGTGGGGTGATGCTGTCTAAGAAGTCCCTGGTTCCTCTTTTTCTTTCTTAGGGAATAACTGATGCCCAAACCCAAAGAGTCATCGGAGATGGAACTAGTCTAATGTGTGAACATACTAGGAGTCACACAACTGAGGACACTAGAGTGGCATGATCATTCCTGAGATTGCCACCGTCCAAATGCTCCCCAGGAAATATGGCCTATTAATCCCCTTATCACTCAACCAACATCTGTTTAGTGTGGAATGTGTACAGACCATTGAGGGGAAAAGACCCACACACATCTGTCTCATATTGACAAGATATCTTAAATGCTAATGTGATCATCCCGACCATGCTGTGAGGTAGGGGTTTTTATGATTATCCCCATTATTTTCGGGCAGGGGGGGGGGCACTGAGGCCCAAGAAGGTTAAGGGTTAAGGGGCTTCCTGAAGATCAAGTGTATAGTAAGTGGCAGAGTCAGAAAGCAAACTGAGTCCAGCTCCAAGTTCTTGGTGTTTTTCTGTTCATCTGGCTGCTCTCGAGAAGTTTACAGAGAACAGACAAGTCAGCCAATCGAGAAAATGGTCAAGGGCTTTTCAAACTTGGTTCCCTGGTGGTCTAGGGGTCCCTTCAGTGCTGGGAGGTGGGAGAGGGTAGATAAGGCGGTGACTTTGGGTCTTGGGCTCTCCACACACCTCAACCAGATAGACCTTCTCCCTTTTCTTCTGTCTCTAGAGGTGCAAAGTGTTCAATTTGCCAGGGGAAATACTACAACAGTAAAACCAAACAAGAATTTCTTGAATACCAATTGTGCTTCAAGCCTGGAGTGGGGTGGGGGAGGATCACTTCAAGGAGTGTAAGAGGAGTTTACAAAACAACCCACTTGTGGAAACTTGAAGAACATATACTAAAATTAAATAACGGCTCAATCTAGCCATCGATGAGCTGTCCCACGGTCGCATCTGGTTCCCTAATTAACTGTTTCGGCGATGACTTGGGTGGTCAAGGGAGAGTGGATCTGTTTATCTGGGTAACCCAGCACCACCCAATTTATTGGCAACAGGGAACAGGAGCCCGGAGGGATGAAACCTGGGCTCGGCAAGTTTGGACAGGGAGGAGGCTTGAAGCAAGGGACTCAGTGGGAGGTGGGAAGGACCTGCTAGGCGCAGGATTGCGGCAACAAACTTCTTCAAACAGAGAGCAGTGCCGAAGTCAGGTATGCCCCCACAATCGCTGCAGGTTGCATCCCACTGATGATTCGCACTTTGAAAGTCACTCCCTGACCCCTCCTGCACCCCCTACCACTTGCTAGCCCACTGCCCCCTGCAGGTCAGAGGTTATACATAGATAGTCCCACAGACCTGGTTGAA
This sequence comes from Saccopteryx leptura, assembly GCF_036850995.1. NCBI lineage: Eukaryota > Metazoa > Chordata > Mammalia > Chiroptera > Emballonuridae > Saccopteryx > Saccopteryx leptura. Next base: position 240,667,931 of record NC_089504.1, on the reverse strand, counting down.
ATCCAGCCTTGCTCTCTGAAGCTTAAATGCATGGATATTAACAGTCACCTTGCCGGGCTGTTTGGATAGTGAACTAGATAATGCACATAAAGGGCCTGGCACCATTAGTTCCTGGCACATGGCGAATCCTCAATAAATGTTATTGACCATTATCTGCAGCCACATTCAACACAGGCAGGCTGGGAACAAAGCTCTTCCTAGTTTTTATCCATTCATTTAACAAGCATTTAATGGGCACCTGCTCCGTGCCAGGCACTGCGCAGGGAGCCCAGGCCAGAGACTGCAAAGTTCATTTTCCTTAAGTAGCTCCGGCTCTACCTGGGAGGCAGCCGTGTAAACAATCCCATTTCCGTGTGAGGATTGGAACGTCTGCTCGGTGGCGATGAGGCTGGTTAACGTTTATTAAGTACATTCCCTGTGCCAGTTATGATGCACTGTGCACGTGTTATTATCTCATTCGATCCTTACGAGGCCGACTCGATCGCTCCTTGTACGGATGGGGAAGCTGAGGCTCTGGAAGGCTCTGAGAGCCCATGTCTTCTGCCCAAGGTCACGTGGCCCGAAGGCGGCAAATCAGGGCTTCCAGTCTCGGATAAATGAGAGTTCACCCAACAGTGCAGTGAAAACAAAGTTGTGGAGGTTTGCGAGATGGTGAAGTCAGAATGGGTGAAACAGAAAATGCCGTGAACGGTGGGCCCCCAGCAGACCAAGTATGCTGGAAGCCCAGCCACCAGGGTGAAGCAAGCAGCCAGCTCTCAAGTTCTGGCCTCACATCGGATCAGCCTTAAGCATTTTCCATTTATTAGATGAGTTAATAGACACGAAGCGCTTAGCTTTAGGATTAGGGTTCGCTGTGGGTTTGGGTTGATGCCTGGCACAAAGTCAGGCCTGGGGAGTGTGAACTACTGTTCAGTGTGACAGCAGTCCTGGCCTTTGTGTGGTCCTGATAGGCATGCATTTCAGTTACCATGTTGTTGACAAAGTAACAGCAGCCCCTAACACCACGGTTCGAATTTCCCTTGCCCTCAGCCTGGGAAGCCTGAGTACTTAACATAGAGTGCAAACTCTGCTGTGAGCTCCTCAGCCCACAGATCGCTACATAAATAATGGATGAGTGTCATGATCAGTGACCGATCTTGTCACTTTTTTCAAAGTCTGCTGGGTTGGTCACCGAGCATCTGTCTGCTATTTGGTTCACACGCAGCCAGCTGAGTGTGAGCTGAGCTGTTTCCTTATCTCTCAGTGATAACCCATGTGACATTTTACACAAATAGTGAGTAAAGAGGAGGAACTGGCCGACACAGAGGAAAGTGTGGTGCAGCAAAGGAAAGACAAAGTGATGCTGGAAATGAACTTGGAATGGAAGGTCAATGGGCTTTGTATTAGTCAGGCTTCCCCAGAGAAACAGAACCAATAGATCAATCTATCTATAGTATCTATCTCTCTATCTATCATCCATCTATCTATCCATCCATCCATTGATCCCTCTATCTGCCAGTTATGATGCACATATTTATGATACACATATATAATATGTATACAGGGGGTCCTCAGGTTACGACAGTCTGGACATATGATGTTTCGAGTTTACTACATTCACTCCCATAAAAACTTAAAAGAAAATGAGATGTGATTGTTTCATCTTACGCCATTAGCGTCGTACTTACAGACTATGTGGGTGAGCTAGTTTGATTGCATGTTGCAGAAGAATACACAGTAATATGATGTATGAGTGTGGGAGTTGGCGTCCACTGGTATGCTCCCCTACGTCATTTTGGACTGTTAAAAGTGCAAGTGTTCCATTTGTGTTAGGTTAGGGTGTGTTTTGACTTACACCAAAATTTGGATTACATCGTTGTCATAAGAACAAAACTGTGTTATAACCTGAGGACCCCTGTACACACTCTCCAGACAGACAGACAGACCAACAGATAGTGGAGGCTGGTTAAGTCCAACATCTGCAGGGTAGGATGGAAGGTTAGAGATCCAGCTAATGCTGCAATTAGAGTTCAAACACATCTGTTGGCAGAATTCCCTCTTCCTTGCAGAAGCATATGGGGAGGGGAGATAAGTTTTTTTCTACTGCGGCCTTCAACTGATTGGATGAGGCCCACCCATACTATGGAGGCTAATAGGCTTTGCTCAAAGTCCACCAAGTTAAATGTTCACTGCATCTGAACTATACCTTTACAGAAATAGCCAGAATAAAATTTGGCCGAATACCAAGACATGGAAACAACCAAAAAGCCTTTCAATAGATGATTGGATAAAGAAGATGTGGTACATATATACTATGGAATATTACTCAGCCATAAGAAATGATGACATCAGATCATTTACAACAACATGGATGAACCTTGATAACATTATACTGAGTGAAATAAGTAAATCAGAAAAAACTAGGAACTATATGATTCCATACATAGGTGGGACATAAAAATGAGACTCAGGGACATGGACAAGAGTGTGGTAGTTATGGGGTGGGGAGGAAGAGGGAAGGAAGGGGCATAAATAAAACCATATGGAAGGTGACGGAGGACAATTGGACTTTGGGTGATGGGTATACAACATAATCAAATGTCAAAATAACCTGGAGATGTTTTCTCTGAATCTATGTACCCTAATTAATCAATGTCACCCCATTAAAATTAATAATAAAGGAAAAAATTTTGGCCAAATATCTGGGCACCGTGGCCCAGCCAAGCTGACATAAAACACCATCAGAGGACTGATTATAGCCTTATAGAGGAAATAGATGATCGTGGGAATGTTGACATATTCTCTGTTTAAGTGGTTCTAGATCAGCTGCCAAGGGGAGGCAGATTTATTGACATGCGCGAAAGAAGCAGTTGTGACGACCAGGATGACGATGTCCCAGAGGAAGTAAAGCCAACGGGAACTCTTGAAGATATTTCACAATGTTGAAAGTGCAAAGGATAGAATGTTGGAAAGTGATCGGGTCTTAGAAAGGAGTATGACATTTTGCCAAGGCATATAAAAGATGCTCCCTCTTGTACTATTAGTTAAACAACCAGAAGAAGGCAAGCACTGTTCAAACTAGCCTTGCTCATTTTTATACAAAGAAATACAACACTTCCATCCTCAATGTTACCAATGCGCAAAAATTAAAGTATACTAAAATACATGTTCGTTTTACTATTATTTTGTTTCTTTAAACATTTCTAACCAGCAGTAAGAGAGTTTTCAATGTTTTGACAAAACACCTTAAAGGTCACAGAATAATTTTGTTTTATCCCATTGATTTTTGAGATCATTTCACACAGTTTCAGCTTGCAAAGTCATTCTTACAATCTGCACAACTGTGCAAAGCAAGGACTGTCTTATTTGTAACATAAACAGTAACATCGTTGTCACCACCACCACCATCACCAGCAAACACCCAGGATGCCAGGCCAGGTGTCAAGCTCCTTTTGACACCCCTGTGGAACCCCAGGCCAAGGCTCTGTCCTGCTCTGGCCAACATCGCACACCCTCAGCAGAGGCCGTGGGATTCTCTGCAGCCCCAGGAAGTTCCCAAGGAGGACGGCTCGGTTTACACACCAATAAAAATAACTCAGGGTGAAAACAGCCCCACATCTTCAGGACAAGCTACCCTTATGCAACCTACCTTGATTTCACAAGCCCCACACTGCACCAGGAGGACATGAACTGAGATAGATGCATGCCCTAGGTCAGGGGTCCCCAAACTACGGCCCGCGGGCCACATGCGGCCCCCTGAGGCCATTCATCCGGCCCCTGCTGCACTTCCGTAAGGGGCACCTCTTTCACTGATGGTCAGTGAGAGGAGCATATTGACCATCTCATTAGCCAAAAGCAGGCCCATAGTTCCCATTGAAATACTGGTCAGTTTGTTGATTTAAATTTACTTGTTCTTTATTTTAAATATTGTATTTGTTACCGTTTTTTATTTTATTTTAAAATAAGATATGTGCAGTGTGCATAGGGATTTTTTTATAGTTTTTTTTATAGTCCAGCCCTCCAACGGTCTGAGGGACAGTGAACTGGCCCCCTGTGTAAAAAGTTTGGGGACCCCTGCCCTAGGTGAACCCCTCCGGCCACAGTGCCTGGGGACGAGTGGCTTTGGTGGCAACATAGAATGATTCATTCACAACAGAAGACACACTGAAATAGCACAGTCAATTGATTGATTGATTTAAATTTATGCCATGGCTTTTTGCTTTTTTATTTGGGCTAACAAGTAATGGATGGTCTTGGTAGCAAACTTAGAACACACATAGGCCAAAAGAAAAAAACAATCAAACCACCTATAGTCCAACCATCAGAGAGCACCACGCTTGTCTTTATCCTTTCAGACTTTTCTAGAAGCTGGTAGCAAGAATGCATGGTGCTGGTAGTGACCTAAAAACAAACATGTAAATCAGTGGAATAGACTAGAAGGCCCAGACATAAACCCATGCCTATATGGTCAACTAATCTACGACAAAGGAGGCAAAAATATATAATGGGGTAAAGACAGTCTCTTCAATAAGTAGTGTTGGAAATATTGGACAGATACATGCAAAAAGAAAAATGAAACTAGACCACCTTCTTACACCATACACTCAAAATGGATTCAAGACTTAAATATAAGACCCAAAATCATAAAACTCATAGAAAAAAACCTAGGCAGTAAACTCTGTGACATTGCTCTCAGCAATATTTTTGTTGCTTTATCTCCTCAGGCAAGGGAAACAGAAGAAAAACAAACAAATGGGGCTACATCAAACTACAAAGTTTTTGCACAGCAAAGGAAACCATCAACAAAACGAAAAGATGACCTACCCTTACTGGAATTAAGAGAAGATACTTGCTAATGATACATCTGATAAGGGGTTAATATCCAAAATTTGTAAAGAACTCCTACAACTTAACACCAGAAAAGAAACTATCTGATTAAAAGATGGGCAGAGGACCTGAATAGGCATTTCTCTAAAGAGGATCTACAGGTGGCTAATAAGACACATGAAAAGATGCTCAATGGTCACTAATCATCAGAGAAATGCAAATTAAGACCACATTGAGGTATCACTTCACACCAATCAGAATGGCGGTCATCAGTAAATCAACAAACAACAAGTGTTGGTGAGGATGTGGAGTAAAGGGAAGCCTTGTGCTGTGGTGGTGGGACTGCAAATTGGTGCAGCCACTATGGAGAGCAGTATGAAGCTTCCTCAAAACGTTAAAAATAGCATTACCATATGACCCAACAATTCCACTTCTGGATATTTATCCAAAGAAATCCAAAACACTAATTTGAAAAGATACACACATCCTTATGTTCGTTGCTGCATTATTTACACCAGCCAAGATATAGAATCAACCTAAGTGCGTATTGCTAGATGATTTGGATAAAGAAGTGATACATATACACAATGAAATATTACTCAGCCGTAAAAAAAAAGAATAAAGTCTTACAATTTGTAACAACATGGATGGGACCTAGATGGTATTATGCTAAGTGAAATAAGTCAGACAGAGAAAAACAAACACAGTTGGATTTCACTTAATTGTGGAATCTAAAGAACAATGTAAATGAACAAACAAAACAGAAACAGACATGTAGATACAGAGAACAGACTGATGGTTGCCAGATAGGAGGGGGCTGCAGGGCTGGAGGGGGGCGGAGATGAAGGGAGTAAGAAGTACAGGTTGGTAGTTACAAGATAGTCACAGGAGGTAAAGTACAGCATAGGGAATACAGTCAATACTATTGTAATAACCATGGATGGTGCCAGGTGGGTACCAGATTTACCAGAGGGATTGCTTTGTAAATCATATAAATGTCTAACCACTAGGCTGTACACCTGAAACTAATAGCAAATAATACTTCATTTCAAGCATAAGGGAAGTAAATAAATAAAAGAACATTGGCTGTCAAAGAGATAAAAATAAAAGATCGCATGATGCACCAATTCAGACTCTGGGGCCAACCAACCAGGCTGCTTAACCTCTTTTGCGTGGCTTCCCCATCAGCACGTTGAGGGTAACAATAGCAGCCACTGTGTACGGCTGTCGCATGGACAGAGGTTCTCCATTCTCCTCCCCTGTGAAAGGGGTTGAGAGGGAGACCCTTGTGGTTAAGTCTCTGAGCACATTCTTAATCGTTTCTTAAGGACAAATTCTCCGGACGGCAACACTAGCATGGACAAGGATGCCTGTTTTGATGGCTTTGCTCTCCTCTTTCCAAGTCGGGAAACTGATTGAAACGGGCTAGCTGGGACCTTTGTGGAGGCAGGAATTGGAATTAAAACTGTGGCCATGGGGCCTCTCTCCTTTGGGAAAGGCCCAGAAGGGTTAAGCCTCCTGCCAGGGCACACAATAATTGTCACCATTAGAATGTCAGCTCCATGTGGACAGGTGTGGTGTCTGTGTCCTGTTCACTGCTGTATCCCTCCTGCCTCCCGCATGACTGAATCTGTTTAGAAGAACCAGAATTTTCTGAGACGGATGGAGCCCTAAGGTCTCTGTATAGTTCTGCCAACCACTTTTTTTATAGACACCAACCTGAATTCTCTTGCCATGCAGGCTTTGTTAAATTCCATAATGAATAAAATATTAGCCAGCACACTTCAAAGAGAGAAGGAGGGTGCAAGAAACGCCCCTCCCCCCTAGAAGGAGAAAGCTGGAACAAAGCCAGCCAGCTTGGAGAGGCGAAAATAAATAAATGCATCATTTGGATTGTCGTTTGATTGACACGTCTTGAATCATTTATGGCGAGCTCCACCTCTTCCTAATAATATGGAAATCGGGAACATGTTGCTTTCAGTCATGATTATGAGTGAGTTTCAGAGAACGTTCGCAAGTTACAGAGAGACAGGTTGGTGGTGGCGCAGCTGATGCTGTGCGCGGTGATGTAGGGGTTTCAGCGAGCAGACACCGTGGGCTTCCTGTGGTACGGTGGCCTCTGACATGTGGTCAGAGAGGGAAGTGTCACTTGTCCTTGTAAAAACGATCACCCAGTCATCACACACTTAATGAGCACCCACCATGTGCTAGATGCCAGGGCTGGGCTGGGATAAAATGTTGCCTGGGCGCCTACGGAAGGAAAGCCAACAGAAACGTCTGGAGAGCAACAGAGATAAAGAAACAAGTAGCCACCTGTCCTACCTGGGTAGGGTTTCCTATTTTTAAATAATGTTTCCTGTGTGTCAACCACTTCAATGCTCCCATAGCCTTAGAAGCCACAGGGTTGGACTGACCCCGCTTTGGCTCCTGGCTTCCCTGCTTCCTGGGGAAAGTGACGCGCCCTTCCCAGTCTCTCTTTCCTTGTCTGTAAAAGGAAGTGCTGGCGGATAAAACATAAGCTGCCTCATTCGGATAAGTCTACCCCACTTCTGGCATGGGATGCATTTATACTAATAGACATTGCTCACTGTTCCTCTGGAATCCCAGTTGAACTGGGCACTTGTGGTTTGGGTTTCTCGCTAACTCTGGCAAACCGAGAGTCAGAGACGGAGATGCTTCCTGACCGATGACCCTCAAGGGCGTGGTGTTGAATGGAAAAGGCAACGAAGCAGGATTCATTGCTCCGTAATGTCTACGTAAAGTCAATGCACACAAAACAGTATAGATTTTCACTCACAGGTAAATAAACACATAAGAGGGCTGGACTCTGGCATGCGGTTGGATAGATTGGAAGAACACGTACTAAATAAATGGGTGCTGAGGGTGGGGGTGGCAGCTGAGGAGGAGAGTGGAAGGGGAGACGAGGGACAGAGAAGAGTAATTATAATATAAAGCAGGGGTCGGGAACCTACGGCTCGCGAGCCAGATGTGGCTCTTTTGATGGCTGCATCTGGCTCGCAGACAAATCTTTAATAAAAAAATAATAATGTTAAAAATATAAAACATTCTCATGTATTACAATCCATTCATTTCCTACTGCTCATGTTCATGGTTGCGGGTGGCTGGAGCCAATCACAGATGTCCTCCGGGACAACACCAAATTTTTATTGGATAATGCGTAACGTACATGGGTTGTTGTATGGCTCTCACGGAATTACATTTTAAAATATGTGGTGTTCATGGCTCTCTCAGCCAAAAAGGTTCCCGATCCCTGATATAAAGTAAAGCAGGTCGGGGTCTGGTGCAGAGAGACGGTGGTACGCCAGTGCCGACAATGTGCTTAGCCATGTCTGAACTGCCAGGATTTCAGTTAGAAGGACCTGCCTTTGAAACCTGGCATAGCCATCACTGGCTGTGTGACTTTGGGCAAGTGACTTCTTTGGGATGTTTTTTCAGCACCTCTATCTGATTCCCTGATTCTTCAGCCATTACATGGGTACCCTACAATTCAATTCAATTCAGTTCTTACACTATCTTCCTGCCGTTAGTGCCTGCCCCATAGGTTTAGGGCTCAGCCCCATAAGACTACCCCAATATCAGACACCAGTCCCAAAACCAGGCTGTCATCTGTGCCTCTGACCAATCAGCTGCCAACCAGGGGTTGCCACAAGCCCCTCCTTTCATTTGATGGTTTGATGGACTGGCTCATTCAACTCAAAGAAACATTAACTTATGTCTCATGTTTATTATAAAGGATATAGATGAACAGTGGGTGGAAGAGGTACACAGGACTTGGTCTGAAAGGATCCCAAGCATGAGTGCTTCTGTCTCTGTGAAGCTGGGACGTGCCACCCTGCCAGCCCCTTGGTGTGCGCATCAACCTGGAAGCTCCTTGCATTGCCTTGTTCGACAATTTTTATTGAACTTGAATCTTAATGCCCACTATCCCCTCACTCTTCCTGGGGGTCTGGGGGATAGTACTGAGAGGTCTCAGCCTGGTCCTGAGGGAGCTCTGGAGTGTGAGTTACACTACAAGTTATTCCCGCCATTGAGGTAAGGGGGCGGGCCTTTTACACCCTTGTCAGTCAGTCATTGGCTGCTCTTGGGTGACACAGACCAGGTGAGGCGACCCCCTTTGGCTGAGGACCATTCTCCAAGCAGTGTGCAGCTGTGAACCATGAGCAGCCAACACTTCCAAAAGGGAGAGGCACCGGCCCTGTAAAGGGGTCCTAGGTGAGGCACCAATAACATCCTTGTCCAACTTCCCACAACCTGCCCCCAAACTTTCACATCAGGTAGATTGCTGGGACCAGCAAAGTTACAGTTAGAGAAATCAAGTTTGCAGCTAGGAAACACAGAGGGGTCATAGCCAGGAGAAACAGATGCTAATCTAAGGCAATAAGAAATGGTGGGGACTGTGGCAAACTGGGGAGAAGGGGCCTCTCTGAGGGGACAGCAGAGCCTGTTTCCCACACCCATGGGGGTATGAGGACCCAGACTGGTCAGCGCCTCTGAAATTCTCCAGAGAAACTGGATGTCTGCGCGTGTCACCTGAAATCTCTCCCGTTTTGAGATGTTGGCAACTAATTGGAATATCTTAAGTACACTGTATGGGTGGGCCAAGGAAAACATGTCAGCAGGCCAGGCTCGGCCCACGGGTCACCAGTGTGCAATCTCTCTGGCCGGTGGCCCCACAAGCACATTGGAAGCATGGCCAGGTTTTCCGGGCCAAGGTGCTTTCTGTCATGCCAGTGGGAGGAAGGAGAGAGTCCCAGAGGGAGGAAATGGGACTGGAAACTCAGAGAGAAAGGCCAGGCTTCATATCCTGAACCTCCGGAGGGCCGGTTCAGGAAACCCCGTAGCTCACTATTATTTGGTTTCAATGGAGGTGAAATTCATACAGTATATAATTAACCATTTAAAAATGTACAGCTCGGTGGCATTTAGCACAGGAACAGGGTTGTGCAAGCATCACCCCTCTCTAGTTTCCAAAACATTTTCATTACCACCCAAGGAAACTCGGAAGCCTTTAGCAGTCCCGCCCCCTCCTACCCTCCCCCAGCCCCTGGCAACCACTAGTGGGCCTTCTGTCTCGGCGGATTTGCCTGTTCTGGACGTCTTACATAAATGGAATCCTATAATGTGTGTGTGTGTGTGTGTGTGTGTGTGTGTGTGTGTGTTTGCCTGGTTTCTTTCACTCAGCATAATGTTTTCGGTGCCTATCCATGTTGTACACGAATCGATACTTTCTTCTTTTTATGGTTGAGTGATAGTCCATTGTAGGGAGAGATCACATTTTGATTCCCCGTCCCTTGATGAATATTTGGGTGTTTCCACTTCTTGGGTCTAATGAATGGTCTCAAGGTCTCCTTTTTAAGGGGAGGTAACTGGTGTTTAAGGTAATCGGTGTTTAGGGGCACAGGCATAATACACATTATGGACACACAGAAATGTCTTCATTTCTTTCAAAAGGAAGAGGAATAAAAAGACTTTTAGGGTCCAAGGAAATGTTTTAATTTTTAATTTGACCTGGATTATATTTGTCTTTATATCAACGCAGCCATAAAATATAATTACGGAGGAAGTGGCCCGTGAAGGCAAACATGCCTGGGGCACACACGTGTCCCTGGAGGGACATAGAAAAACCAGGGACTCCGGAGTGAGGAAAAGCGTGGGGGGACTTCAGGCTTCCACTCAGGAGCGCCGGGCCAGCTCCTTTGTCCTGTTCAATGTTGCATCCCTGGCCACCGGAACAGGGCCTGGCACACAACAGAGACTTGATAAATATTGTTTGAAAGACTTGATTCCTCCGAGATGAGCCATTGAACTCTTCTGTGCCTTGATTTCATCATTTGAGACATGGGAAAAGTACTCTCTCTGGGGGTAGCATGGGGGAGATGCCAGAGCTTTGCCCAGTGCCAGCAATGGAGAGAGCCCTGAGAAGCTACCTCCCTTGCTTTGTTTTTCAGCAGGTGGCATGGGTGGGGGCAGGGTGAAGTGCAGAGCCGACTTGGGAGGAGCAAATCTCCAAGACTCAGGGCTCAGGATGCATCAGGTTTGTGACATCTTGGCGGAGGACCCCAGGGTCTGGAGGCAGGGGTTGCGAAGCAGGCAACAAACACCACAAGGAAAACGCGGAGGGAAACGATGCCAGAGGGGAACCAAGTCCGACCAGGTAGGGCCGGAGAGCATCCTGTGTGCACACGTGCCTGGGTCTCGCGGGAGTGTCCATGCGTGGATGTGTGTCAGCGTGGGTGTGGGTCTGTGAGCACCTGTAAATGTTTTGTGTGCACGTGTGAGAACTGTGTGTGGGCACACAGGTGTGAGTGTGTGTGTGTGTGTGTGTGCGCCCGCACTGATGTGTAGTGGTAGAAGGAACAGGAGAGAATGGGGGAGGAGGTAATGGGAAGCAGCCCGGTGCTCGGAGACAGAATTCTGCTTGGACAGGCGTCCAGGCTTCATGTCCCAGCTGGATGGAGGGGCCGAGGTGGGTGGGGTCTGAAAGGGGAGGGGGGGAGATGGCTGGATCTGGATTCTGTCTTGATGAGAGGAAATTCTTTGCCCAAGGCAACCATCCCCCCTGGTGTGTGCCCTCCTCTGTGGGTGACTGGGAACTCCAGAGAGCCCAGCAAGCCTCTTCAAACCCAATTTGCATTAGAAATCAATGTGGGTTTCTTTTTCTTCTTCTTCTTCTTGAGGCCCTGAGATGCCAAGACCCTCGAGCAAGTAATAATGATGCTTTTCAGACAAGGACTTCAAACTGCTTAGCTGTGATTAGTCTCCTTTTAAACACAGGAAAACTGGGGTGACTTGAAGGAATTCCACTGACAGGTCAAAGGGAGGCTGTTGCCTCCCCACCAAGGTGACCCCAGGGGTCACAGAAGCCTCAGCCTCACACTGGTCCCCCTTTCCTGGGGTCAGGGCACAAGGAGGCCCTGCTGGCTCCTGGACAGGAGTAAATTGAGCCTCTTGTTGATATCTGCAGGCCTAGGAGGCAGGCTACTTTTAGAACAGTCCAGAAGACCCTTCTCTGGTCATTTCAGAATGGGGTTTGAGTCCTGCAAGAGTGACCCCCATTTCCTTGCTCATAAAATGGGGGTAGGGCCCTTCTGCACAGGGGCACTGTTTGAGCACTAAATAGGTATGGGAACATTGAGCACAGTACATGGCACAAGCCCACAGAGCGGTCAACATTAGAGTTATGATATTGTTATCACCATCTCTCCATGAAAAAGCTGACTTTATAGCATGGGCATCCTGAGAGCCTCAAAGCTCAAAGATCTAAGAAGACACCCCCACACTCCTGGAGCCTTCCAGTGTTGCTGATGGATGAGATCAACTCAGCAGAAGCCGTGACAAGATTTCTTGGTAGGAGTCACTGTCCCCTGGTTTTCAGGGGAATCTTGGCAAAAGGGACTGAAGAGGTTCTAAGTAACCCGGTGTCAAGAATGTTTGACTTGCCTGACCAGGTGGTGGCACAGTGGATAGAGCGTCAGACTGGGATGCAGAAGGACCCAGGTTCGAGACCCCGAGGTCGCCAGCTTGAGGGCGGGTTCATCTGGTTTGAGCAAAAGCTCACCAGCTTGGGCCCAAGGTCGCTGGCTCAAGCAAGGGGTTACTCGGTCTGCTGAAGGCCTGCGGTCAAGGCACATATGAGAAAGCAATCAATGAACAACTAAAGTGTTGCAACGCGCAACGAAAAACTAATGATTAATGCTTCTCATCTCTCCGTTCCTATCTGTCCCTGTCTGTCTGTCCCTGTCTATCCTCTCTCTGACTCTTTCTGTCTCTGTAAAAAAAAAATTTTTTTTAAAAAGAATGTTTGACTTTAAGATGGAATGCTTTCTAATTTACTCTCTGAAAGTCTGGCTCCGTGTCCACAGCCCACAGATAGATGACAGGCTCGGAGGGAGAAAGTGACCTGGGAAGGGACTGAATTTGGAGGGGACCCTAGAGTTCTATAGCCCTGGGTTCAAATCCCACCTCTGCTCCATCTCAGCTGCATGGACCTTGGTAAAGGATGCCATAGCAACATACTATCTTGGAATGACAAGTATGAGGCATATAGTAGGAGATCCAAAATGGCGGCTCTGTCAGTTGGATCAATTCCATGAATGAATGGACTGGTTTTGAGACAATCAAATGATTCTCTCTTGTGAGTTGGGGGTTCATCCAGGCCACAGACATTTACAAAGAACCAGTTGCATGCCAGCTCCTGGGAACCCAACAGTAAATGCCACAGTGCCACTGTCTAGTGAGGAGAGAAGAATGCCACTGACTGGGGACAACGTAATCTGTCACCTTGCTTCTCCTAGAGGCACTCTCACGAGCAGAGGCTAATATGCTCCTCTCAGGTGCTTCCCTAGCAGATGGGCCTCCTGGGAGGTGGCCCAACCACAGAGTCTTGAGGGAATGGTTATGACAGTCCCTGGAGATGTCACAGAGGGTTTTCCAACCCAAACAAAGAAAAAAAGAAGAAAAATATTGCCAAGCTGTTGGCTGGGAGAGTGTCCCTGGACAGAGAGTTGCATTTGGAATAGTGAAGTTTAGCTCCTCAGGAGCCCAGAGAGCACATGGCATCACCTGGCCTCTCAGAGTTAAAATGACTCCCCTAGCATCACACAAAATGGACTTGAGGGTCACTGGGTTACCAGCTGCCAGTCAAGAGGCCCTCAGTGTTATTTACTGACAGAAACAGGCTGCTTTTTACTTTCCTGAGTCCAACTTGCAGCTACAGAGGTCCCTAGGGTTGGTTGAGGACAGATTCCTGAGGAAAAGAAGGAGAACTGGTCATTGCACCCTTGGGTCTTTGAGCCCAGTGAGCGTTCTCTTTGGTTTCTCTCTATTCAGGGGCCAAAGAAGCTTGGTCTACAGCTTCCTAGGTTTGGTCTTAGCAGAGAGACGAGCAGGATGAAGGTACCACAATGGAGGACACAGTGTGTGTAACAACCTCCCTGCCTCCCCCAGCCACCCCTGGCATGAAAGCCCATCTTACCGAAGTACCTGTACTAGTCTCTTAGGGCTGCTGTGACAAAGTACCACAAACTGGGGGCAGGGAGGGGGTGTGTTAAAACAACAGAAACTTAGCTCATAGTTGTAGAAGATAAAAGGCTGGAATCAAGGTGTTGGCAGGACCAGGCTCTCTCTGAAGTCTCTAGGGAAGGATCCTTAATTGCCTCTCCCAGCTTCTGGTGGTGACGGCAGTCCAGCACTCCTTGGCTTGTAGCTACATCACTCCGCTATCTGCCTCTGTCTTCCCTGTGTGTGTCTGCTCTCTGTGTTCAAATCTCCCTCTTCTTATAAGGATATCAGATGATCTAGGTCCACCACTACCCCAGGATGAGCTCATATTAATTAATTACATTTGCTGAGAAACTAATTCCGAAAAAGGTCACATTCATAGGTTCAGGGTAGATAAGAACTTGGAGGGACATGATTCAAGCCTGTTTAATACCCAAGCATTGGAGCCATAAAAGTCCTAGGTTCAAATCCTGGCTTTGTCATGTACAAGCTTTGGACTTTGGGTACCTTTATTAACCTCTCCAGGCCTCTGTTTCCTCATCAGAAAGATGGGAGCATAAGGCATGCCTAGCAAAGCTATTGCAAGGATTTGAGATGATGTATTTGAACACATAGAAGTTTTCATGAAACAGAAGGGGTCTTTATCTTTATTCCTGTAGGAATCCATCTTGGATCTTGCCCACCCCTTGCACCTGGTCTTTCCACCCAGACACACACCAGTGGTTCCTGTACCCCTCGTGGGCACATGCTTGGCCTCCTGCTGCCATCGCCACCAGCTTCCCTGGTGCACCTGCCTGATGCCTGGGCAGAGGTCAGGAAATGGCATTCCTCAGAAGGAGAGAGCATGTGTCCAGGAAAGCCAAGGGCACAGAGAGGTGTGATTCCAGCCGGGGAACAGCCACAGGACTCCTTCTGTCATCCCCGATGTCCAGGCTCCCGGGCTGACCAGGCAGGAGCGAGGCTGTGTCCTCAGACAGGAAGCCTTGCTCCCAGAATGTGCTATCTGGCTGGGGCTGCGCACAGACATCTGTGCAGGCATTATAAATCTCTCTCCTGGAGACGAGGCGCAGAGGCTCTCGGCATGTCCTGCTAATGGTAAATCTGTCAGTGCCCACAGCACCAGCCCTGGACTCAGAGAGCATCAAGGTGAGGCTGTCTGCCTCCCTCAAGCCTGTTAATTGCACCTGCAATCTATTCGCCTCCAAATGTGGAAGGCTGTCTCTTTCTGTGTTGAGAGCGTCAAGGGAGGTGTAACTGCAGAGTGGGCTGTGCTTTGCATCCAGTCTAAATGCCTCTGAACCTGAGCTCTGGTCTGCCTGCTCTCTGCCAGAGGACCCTTTCTCTGCAAGACACGAGGTGACCTGATCAGTGTAGGCCGAATGAACAGTGTCGCTCGGGTATTGGGGAGGTTTGCACAGTTTTGTTGTTGTTGTTGCTTGTTTGTTTTTTGGTGCAGTCTGTCTTTCAGTCTTCACTTGTAAAATAAAAAAAAGAAAAAGAAGTCATTAGCCTTATTCTGACCTAGCGGGTATGAAAGCAGCAGCTCACGACCCTGAGTTCTCCCTCAGAGATGCGCGACTTGACCTAACTCCTACGCCTCCTTTAGTTTGCTCACGGTAGCAAGATGAATATAAAACCTTTCTCATCAGCTGGATGCAAGGATGAAATGAAATGTTCTGTGGCTATCAGTCAGAATTTCACATGGAAACAGCCTGCGGGATTGCTGATAAATCGACTCTTCAAAAACAAAAAGCTTTGATTTAGAGCACTCGCCGATTTCCATGGTGTAAACACTCCCTTTGTGGCCAACTTGAAGCTACCACCATGACATCACTGCAGGAGGAGCTGGGAAGAGGAGTGAATGACTGGCTCTCCTGAGCTGATGGGAGCTGGCGCCCTCACAGCTGAGAGGACGAGACACCCACTCTGGCTACTTTTATCAGGAAAGAAACGTACCCAATGGATGTGGCATAGCTGGCAGGAGTCCCAGCTGGCAAATTAGATATGGTGTTTGTGCAGCCAGGAGTTACAGCCCAAATCACCCCAGATGTTGTCCAACATTGAAGATGCAGCCGCTGTCCCCTTGGGCACAGATACGGTCATCTGCCCCATCATCACTGACAATTCTGGACACTGGTCAGTGTCACTACAGCTGCAGCCGCTGACATCTCTGAAAACACCACACAGCTGCCATCCTCATCCGCATGGAGAAGGCACAGGAAGGCATGGTCCTGATTCCTCCCAACATGAGCTTCTCATTTTATCTAGGACGATGCATCTGATTGGTAGAGCAGAGGCACATGTCTGCACCCTTGATGCAAGGGAAGCTGGGAAAGGGAGGGCATTAGTTTCTTGTGGCTGCTGTAACAAATTACCACCAATCAGGTGCTTGAAACATAACAGAAATTTATTCTCACAGTTCTGGAGGCCTGAAGTCCAAAATCAGTGTGTTGGCAGGGCTCTACTTCCTCTGGAGGTGCTAGAGGAGGATCCTGGATTGCCTCCTCTGGCTTCTGGTGGCCATCAGCATTCCTTGTGGCTGCATCACTCTAATCTCCTCCTCCATCTTCACATGGCCTCCTCCTCTTCTCTCGCAGTCTCTCTTCTGTGTGTCTCTTACAGGAACACTGGTTACTGGATTTAGGGCCCACTTGGATAATCCAGGGTGATCTCATCTCAAGATTCTTAACTTAACTACATCTACAAAGGACCTTTTACCCAATAAAGTCACATTCAAAGGCTCTGGGGTTTAGGACATGGATGTAACTTTTTGGGGCCGTAATTCAACCCACTGCGTTGATATGTGCATTTTGTAGGAAGCAAGTGCCACCCCTTTGAACAGGGTCCCTCAACTACAAGAAGGGGCTTGGAGGCTGGGCAGTCAGAGAAAAGCATCCCATGTCTTCCAGAACTGGAGCTGCAGATTTTTTATTTTTTCTGTAAACAGTCAGAGGGCAATTCTTTTTTAGCTTTGAAGGTCATATGGTGACAGCCTCTTGACTCTGCCATTGGAGCAGGGAAGCAGCCATGGGCGTTATAACAATGAACGGGGGTGTCTGTATTCCAATAAACCTTCAATTACAAAACAGCGTCGGAACAGGTTTGGCCCCGGGCCTGCAGACTGCTAATTCCCGTTCCAAAACACGAAGGAGCCCCGCACGGCCTGAGGACTCAGGATGTGTTGGTTGAGTCTTCAATATTCCATGTCTTAGAAACAAAGGACCAAGCTAGAGCAGAAAATCATGAACAATTAAAACTCATGCTAATGCTCTGTGACCCATACTTTTGAAAAAAACTATACAGAGGTAAAGAATTGTGGTGTCTAACCAAACAAACAAAAAAATAAAGTTTATGAGATGAGTTTTACCTGTTTTGAGCCTAGGGCTAATGTGGCCTGGATTTTGATCCCTGGTTTCATACCTAGTGACAGCACCCTTGACCAAGTAGAGACACAGGTGCCCATGGTCACAAGGAGGACCAGAAAAGAGCGTGGAGGAATTTCTACAAAGTAATCCCATTACAGGAGGAATGGGGACAGAAACCCAGCATGTCCTGCTGGCAATGACGGGCAGGTCACATGAAATCCAATTTCTACTTCTAGGGTTGCAAAACCACACAGAAAACGGAGTCTGCGAGGCAAGAAGCCGATGCTAGTGCTTGTCGTAAGAAACACATTGGCTTTGAAGGCTGCCAGATCAGGATCCCAGCCGCAGCTCACCAGAGACCCAATAAAGCACCAGCCTCAATGTTCTCATCTATAAAATGGGGTGTTAGCTCCTCCCACTGCACGGTTAGGAGGATTAAATGCAACAGTTTTCACATAACACGGAGCACCTGGTAAATGCTCAGCAACTAATATTTGGTTCCTTGCAGGTCTGACTGTAGAATTAAGAGTCAAGGTTTGAAAAGTAACACACCAGGACATACGTATGGAAGTAAGCATGGTCCTTCCCCGGGGGCCCCTGGGGCTGCCATGGTGCAGCGCATCCTGGGGGGCAGGCGCTGCTTAGCCTTTGGTGCCTCGGCTTTTTCTCCTGACTTTTCTCATCCTTGGAGAGTGGACTTGATTTCTGGACAGAGCCCAAAGTGAAACGGAGCCAGGCCTGGTGAACAGGGCAGGATAAGAAGCTGGCTGGGCTCGCTTTGGGTGAGCAAAGAACTATGATTGCAAAATAATGAGCAAGGGTTACGCGTGTGTTTCGGAACCTGGCTCTGAAGAAAATCCTCAGAGAGAAGCTCCAAAAGGCTTTGCGCGATGGGAGCTTTGCTGGAATAAATGACTTCGGTCTCCGAGGGGTGACCACAGCAGGGGAAACACTTCTTTGGAAGGGCAAGCCCTAGGTTGTTTGCAGTCTCTGTATGCGGTGGTCATATCTAGTAGGATTCACTCATTCATTCATTCAACATTTATTGAGCATTTGGCCCAGTGCTGGGTACGGGGTATGGTGCTGAACACGACATCACGCCTACCCTCAGGTTTGTAGCCATAAACTGACTTTAGCACAATACTAATAAAGAAAGAACTAGTAGAGCACGCCTCTGTGGTCTACGAAAGGACGCCTCTGGTTTCTGCAGCCCACAGCTTGTACGACGGTATGTGGCAACTCTGCTTTATGGGAGAAAAATAAAGACATGAGTTACACGCTTAGGGTTAGGGAGACATTTGATCTGGATCATTAAGAAGGTGGGGGGGGGCATTGAAGCAAAGGCAGTACCAGACTCAGGAACCGTGTGTACCAAAGCTCCGAGGAGTGCAAGGTACGTTCGGTGAATGCTGAGACATCTGGTGGGTTCCGGGAGGAGGCTGGCAGGCTGGGGGCAATGGGGCTGAGGGGACTGATTTTCTGTGCATGAATCAAGGTCCCCCAGGGGCTTCTGGGGGAGTCGGAGAGGCCCACTGAATGTCAGACATTCCATTCCTCTGAGTCGGCCTCACAGTCTGTGCCTGAGGGAAAGACTCCAGAAAGAACACCAGCCTAGGATCCGCAAACTTGAGGTCTGGATCCCTGCTCTGCAGCCTGGAGGCTGTGTGATTTCTAGTCAGTCACTGAACCTCTCTGAGCAGGAGTTTCCTAATCTGCCAAAGGGAGGTCACAGTCATGCTGGGGGGGCTGGCGATTGGGCAAGGTGTGAAGTCAGAGACAATAGGAGCTGAGAAAGTTATTTTCTTTCCTCTCCAAGTTCTGACTTCTGTCAACTTTTGTGTAGAGGAGACAGAGACCGAGAATTAGGGTACTGACAGAAACAGCTCTCTGTAGGTTGAGTACATGGAGGTGATCGTTCTCATTTCTGAGTCCTTCTAGCTAGTTGGCCCAAGTCCCCACAGCTTCCTGGTTAGTGTTAGCATCAGTGAGCATTTTCAGGGTGTTAGCACTGCCCTTGCTCCTCAGTGGTCTTCTAAAATGCAAATCTGCCCCTCTGTGTCCCCTATGCTGGGGATAAGCAACTTTTATCAGCATAACTGGGAGTGGAAGAGTGGGTAGAGAGAAAAGTTGTGCAGAGGCGCATAAATTGTGCATCTTAATCTAGGAAGGAGGGGAGGGGAGAAAAGGGAAGGGAAGGGGCTCTCTGCCTCTGCCCCTGGAGAGAAAGAGAGAAAACTAGAATTAGAATCAGAAGGAAGAGGGTAAAGAGCCCTGAGGGCATACTGAATTTCCCTGTGCACAGTGCTTCGTGGGGTCCCCTACCCATCCTGTAGTCAGTGGGTCTGTGAACCCAGAAGCACACCCTGCCCTGGGGGGACTCACAGTCCCCCTGGGAGACTAAACATAAACAGATAAAGCAGGCGCAGAGGGGCCAGGGCCGCTTGGCAATGATGTTGTCATTGTGATGGCTACCTGTTCCTGTGCTAAAAATGTCCTCTGTCCTTGCTACCCTGGGGGTGACTATTAGTAACCAGTTTTTACAGAGGAGGTAACTGAGGCTCAGAGGGATGGAAAAACGCCTTGCCCAAGGTCAGAAAGTTAACAGGTGGCAGAGACTCCAAATCCAAGTTCTCAACGGCTCCATTGTTTAGATAGAACTGAACCATCGGGCCACATGTCTGAGTTCAAGAGAGGGGCATGTTCCCCCTGTTGCCTTTCAGGGCAGCATCTAGGACAGAAGCAAACCCTTCTGAGCCTCTGTGGTCTCCTTCACCAAGAGCGCCACACCGGAAAACTCTGCGCCTCTCATCTCAGCCACGGGAGTCTCCCCAAGGCTGCCCGACCTCCCACAGTGACTCCCTTCCTATCTGAGAGCGGGTCTCATGTGGGAATGAGACAATATGCAATAAGAGAGAACAGCAAATTGGAAAGAGTGCAGTATGAACCTATGTTTGAAGTAAAAGCCTCCCTCAGGTACAAAACGTGGACTGATGATGTACATCTCCCGAGTTTTAAAGGAGACATCGGTAACTGCAATGTTTCAAACCCGAGCGGCCCGGGCAAAGTTTAAACAGTGGTACATTACGGCCATGTGTTAGCAACATGTTAATGGATAGAGAGACATGCTCACCACCCGTTTCGGGGTGTGCTTAGATTACTTGAGGTTTTAATTATGTAAAGATCTTAGAGAATACATTCCTTTTTAAAACTGTGACCTCCCTTGTGACTGTGGGTGCATGTGTATAAAAATATGTAAGTCATATAAATTATGGGTCCCCACATGGTTTCTTCTATAGACTTAGTTGCAGGCAAAGAACAGCAGTCTTGCTATCAAATAGTAACTCAGTTCTCACTGTGTGTACAGTCATGAGCCACTCAGTACTGGCGCTGTGTCCTGAGAAATGCATCACTAGGTGATTTTGTGCAAACACCATGCAGTGCACTTACACAAACCTCGATGGTCTAGCCTACCGCACACCTAGGTGGTATATGGGATAGCCTATTGCTCCTAGGCTACGCATCTGTACAGCACGTGATTGTATAAAACAACACGAGATTCAATCAAGCACAAGACAAGATGATGCGATTAAGAGACGCGGCACACATGAGACGTTTGAGGCGTTAACACGGCACACTGTCTTACAGCAAACTTTTTCATAAGTAGAAAGGGCATACTCTAAAATAAAGATGAATAGTCTAGTATAATACGCACATAAGCCAGTGACACAGTTGTTTTGATCACTATCAAATATAGGGGGCTGTGCATAAGTGTGTGTGCTATCCTTCTATACGGCTGGAAGCACGGGCCTCTTTACACCAGGGTTGCCACAAACACGTGAGGAATGCTTTGCTCTATGACTTGAGGGTGGCTGTGACATCAGGGGGAATTTTTACACTCTGTCACATGTGGTCTGTCATTGGCAGAACTGTTGCTCTGTGGCTCACGATTGTTGTCCAAACCCTGCAGCAACACAAGCCTGCCCTCCTGTTCCCTGTTTCCCCCACCACCACCCCTTCCCAACACCAAAACTCCCACAGGGCATTGTCCCCCCTCTGTTAGGCCCAGTTCCTGGTCTCACCACCCGTCTGTCCATCTGTCTGTCCGGAGTGCATGGGGAATTGCCTGGAGACTACAAGGCTGAGAAGTGAAGACTCCCAGGGCAGAAAGGGAAGATAGTTAGAAACACCAGCAATAGACGATTGTAGAGCTCTAATCCACGATTACTCCTCTCCTTGGTCTTTTGTCTTTGAACTCTGCCCCTGGGCCCCACCCTGCCTTGCTGGTAGCCATTCCCAGGTGGGGTAATTCCACAGCCAGCACACCAGCCCAGCCTGCTCATGTACAGACTTCTCTGGGAGGCAGTTCCCCAGCACTGTCCTTTCTGTATCCATCCCTAGCGTCTAGATCCCACCCTCTCCATACCTCAGTTCTTGACAATGATCTCCAGTGGTTGGTTTATAGGTCAGTGTTATCTCTAGGCTGTGAATTCCCAGAGGGTAAGGACCCACGCATTTTCACCCCTCTGCCTAGGTGCTCAAGAAATATCAGATGCCTGAGGAAGGCTTTTGGAATGGCTCCGAATTGAAAACAAGAGTGATAAGGAAACATTCTGGGAGCATTCTGGCCAAGGCCGATTCCCCAGTCCCTTATTTGTAGTGGTGTTGTACATTCTGGGGGAGTAAGCAGGCACCCCTGGTGTGCTCTACCTCCGAGAACTGGGGTTGATGGTTTCGAAAGACAGCCGCGCAAATCACTCCCATCTCACATGCTCTGTTGCAATAGACCTTGTCACTTCTCCCATGCTGGGCTGGCCCTGTGCCTTACTTTGAACAATGGAAGGCAGCAGAAGGGAGGCTGCTCACTTCCAGGCTTTGGCTCTAAGAGCTTTTATTTTTACTTTTTTTTAAAAGCCCACTACCACGAAAAGAAGCCCAAGCTATCCTGCTGGAGAGGCCATGTGAAGGAAAAGCAGGCACTGCGGCTGACAGCCACCCCTGACTCCTAGACACGTGGGCGAGGGCATCTCAGGGCTCCTGGCCCCAGAATGCAGCCCCATATGCAAATCCAACAGACGTCATGTGAACCTGACTACCTGGTCCACGAGCAATAGAACAGTTGTTATTTTAAGCCACTGTGTTTAGGGATGCTTTGTTACGCAGCAATAGATAACTCATCCATTGACTATTTTTCTGTATGAGCAAAAATAATTGGTGAAGGGGGTGTCTGTGGCTTCTGAGCTGGAAGTTAGGATATTACTAGAATTCAAGCTTTTCTGTGTTAATGTATTTGTGGGCTTTTAGCTTTATTTATTTATTTATTCATTTATTTATTTATTTTTAATGATGGCCAGAGGAGGGTTGGGTCTTGAACAATCTCTCTTTTCTTGGTAGTAGAGAAAAGCAGTTGGGGCTCCTTCTTCTTCTTTCTTTAAATGTTTATTTTATTGCTTAGAGAGACAGGAAGGGAGAGAGAAACAGGAACATTGACCTGTTCCTGTATGTGCCCTGGCCAGGATCAAACGGGCAACCTATGTGCTTCAGGTAGATGCTCTAACCAACTGAGCCATCCTGCCAGGGTGGCTACTAGCTTTAAAACATCAAATTAGCATCACCAGAAAGGGGCAAGTTGACAGCATGTGCCACCCATTGGGCTGCACTGAGAAGAATACGGCACATTTCTGATAAGATGTAACTATCCAGCCAGGTATAGATCATTGCCAAGTCCAAGTGTACAACCTAAATGTAATCATGAGAAAACATCTGACAAATCCAAATGGAGGGACATTCCATAAAATAGCTGACTTGTTCTCCAAAAAAAATAAAAGTCAATGTCATGAAAGATGGAGAGACTGAGTAATTCTTGTAGCATAAAGGGGGCTGACGAGACATGACAATAGGATACATACATGATCTATAATTTCCTTCTGTTATAAAGGCCATTGTGGGGCAGACGGCGAGGTCAAAATAAAGTTTCTTGATTTGACAATAATGCTGTACCACTGTTAACTCCCCGATTTGGATAATAATATTGTAAGATATATTTTAAAAAAGGTGTCATTTGTTTTTAGGAAATGTACACTGAAGTGTTTAGAGGTAAAGAGGTGTTATGTCTGTAACTTACTGTGAAATGGTTCTGGGAAAAAGAATACATCCTTCTCTAGTTATGCATTTCTATCTACACAGAGAGACAAAAAGAAAAGGAGAAAGCAAATATGGTAAAGTGTGAACAATGTGGGGAATCTGCAACGCAATTCCTATCAAAATAGCAACAGCATTTTTTACAGAACTAGAACAAATCATCTTAAATTTTATAGAGAACCACAAAAAAAAACCCAGATAGCCACAGCAATCTTGAGAAAGGACAAAGTTGGAGATAGCACGCGACAAGTCTATAGTAATCAAAACATCATGGTACTGGCATAAAACAAGACACATAGAGCAATGGGAGAGAAAAAACATCCCGGAAATAAACCCACGCCTATCGAGACAATTAACATATGACAAAGGAGGCAAGAATATACATGGGGTAAAGACAGTCTATTCAGTAAGTGGTGCTGGGAAAACTAGACAGATGAGTGAAAAAAAAGAAATGAAATTAGACCACTTTC
Source organism: Saccopteryx leptura (assembly GCF_036850995.1). Lineage (NCBI taxonomy): Eukaryota > Metazoa > Chordata > Mammalia > Chiroptera > Emballonuridae > Saccopteryx > Saccopteryx leptura. The sequence continues at coordinate 240,644,131 of NC_089504.1, read as the reverse complement.
TTACAGCACATACAAAAAATAAATTCAAAATGGATTAAATATTTAAAGGTAAGACCTGAAACCAAAAAACACCTAGAAGAAAACATAGGCAATAAACTCTTTGACGTCTCTTGTAGCAATATCTTCTGGATATATCTCCTCAGGCAAGGGAAACAAAAGAAAAAATAAACAAATGGGATTACATCAAACTATGAAGTTTTTGCACAGCAAAGGAAACCATCAACAAAACGGAAAGACAACCCACAGGAATGAAAGAAGATAATTCACCCATGTTACATCAGGTAAGGGGTGAATATTTCAAAATATCAAAGGAACTCATACAACTTAACACTAAAAAAACTATCTGGATAAAACATAGGCAGAGAACCTAAAGAGATATTTCTCCAAAATGGACATACCGATGGCCAATAGACATATGAAAAGATGCTTAACATCCTTAATCATCAGGGAAATGCAAATTAAAACAACAATGAGATATCCCCCCACACCTGTCAGAATGTCTGTCATCAATAAATCACCAAGCACAAGGGTTGGCGAGGATGTGAAGAAAAAAGAAACTCTTGTACATTGTTGGTGGAATTATAAATTGGTGTAGCCACTATGGAAAGCAGTATGGAGGTTCCTCAAAAAATTAAAAATAACACTACCATATGACCCAGCAATTCCATTTCCTGGTATTTATAAAAAAAAATCCACTAATTTGAAAAGATATATGCACCCCTATGTACATCGCAGAATTATTTATAGCCAAGATATGGAGGAAACCTAAGTACTCATTGACAGATGACTGGATAAAGAAGAGGTGGTACATATATACTGCTCACAAACATTAGGGGATACTTTATAGCTTCATATGCATTTGGAATATTACTTGGCCATAAAAAGTGAATGAAATCTTACAATTTGTAACAACGTGGATGAACCTAGAGGGTGCTATGCTAAGTGAAATAAGTCAGACAGAGAAAGACAAGTCCCATATGATTTCACTTATATGTGAATCTAAAAAATAAAATAAACAAACAAACAGAACAGAAACAAACCCATAGATACAGAGAACACATTGATGATTGCCAAGTGGGAAAAGGCCAAGGGGATGGGTGAAAAGGTAAACGGGATTAAAAGTGCAAATTTCCAGTTATAAAAATAGTCACGGGGATATAAAGTACAGCCTAGGAAATGTAGCCAATAATGCTGCAATAGCTATGTTCGGTGCCAGGTGGGTACTAGGCTTATTGGGGTGTCACTTTGTAAGTTCTAGAGATGCCCAATCACTCTGTTATATACTTGAAACTAACATGATGTTATATGTCAACTGTGACTGAAAAATAAATTTAAAAAATATTTGGGGAATCTGGGCGAAAAGTATAAAGCATATGGTGATTCTTTGCACTGTTTTTACAAATTTTTTGTAAATCTGAAGTTATATTAAAACAAAAAGTGATTTTTAAAAAGGTTTTATTTATTGATTTCCAGAACGGGGAAATAGAGGCAAGTTGGGGGGAGGAGAGGGAACACCAACTTGTAGTGCTTGCTTCTCGTATGTGCCTTGACCAGGCAAGCCCAGGGTTTTGAACCGGTGACCTCAGTATTCCAGGTTGACACTTTATCCACTGTCCCACCACAGGTCAGGCAAAAAGCAATTTAATTTATTTTATTTATTTATTTTTTTTTAAGAAAGAAGCCAATTGTGGTGTGTGCATGGTTGTCTTCAAAGAGTTTGAACCATCCGCCTTGGGGTAGAACTAGTCAGGCTCTTCTTGGAAATTCCTGACTCAGAGTGACTTTTGCCCCTTTTGTATCTCCCTCCGGTGGCATGCATGTGAGAGAGAGCCACTGGCCAGCTTGGGTTGCCGCTCACTGTCCCACAGGCGGCCTAGCATCTGGGAAGGATCTCTGCCAGGGCCAAGCTCACCGCCTCCACCCCTGCTCACTCTCGGAAGGCGAGGCTGGGTTTTGGATTTTTTTACAATGAGAACCCATAGAGTCTGAGGGGACCGTCAGAAAAAGCCTTTCCTGTGAGATCCCGGGAGTGTTCTGCCAAGGCCTAGGTTACAATTTCGTCTTCCTTCACCATCTGGATTTGGGGGAACCCCACCCCCACCACTGCCCCCAGAATCTCTACTTCTCTTTCTCCCACCCTCCCTGGACTCTGAGCTCCTTAAGATCTAGGATACAGCTACCTTATCTCTACATCCACCGGAGTCCATGCCCAGCAGGTCACAGGAGTTCACATTCTGGCCAGGAGGGACAGAGGTGGCCAGAGGGACAGTTATTGTCCCTGCCCCCTCTTCCCCTCACACCTGGAGAAGCGTCCTGGGAGCCTCGGGAACTTGGGAGAAGGAAGCTGTCCCCAAAGTGTGGAGGGGCTCTGGCCAGGGGCCACCAAAACCGGGTCTTTCCAGACCTGACATAGAGAGGAAGGTGCAGCCAGGCGATGTTACAGCTTCTGCAACTGGGGGAAATCCAGCCAGACCTGAAAGACCCTTATAAACAGCTAATTATGATGTCGGCTCTGTAAACAGTGGCAGCCTAACGTGTAATTACGCTGGTTGGAGTTGGAGCTGGGCGCAGTTTTCTCCAGCCTGCGATGCTGGGGGTAACACAGACCCCCACGAGCAGGCTGTGGTCAGGGCACAAAGGTAAACATGACCCTCCCCAAGGGCAGGCAGGATTCAGTCTAGAGGTTCAAGTGCAGAACATGATGGTTAAGAGAATTTTTCCCCCTTGACAGAGAGCAGGCAGTGTGTGTTGGTGGTGGGAGGAACAAACATTTTTTCAGCATATTCTATGCGTTAGAGCCTGCATTTGACTAATATGATGTGAATGGGGTTCAGGGCCAGGGGAACAGGGGCTGGATGTCTCTCCTCTCCCCTGCCTGCCTGCTCTTCTTTCCTCTTCTGCTCCGTATACACATCTAATTAGTGATGTTTTAAAAATTGAGGTAAAGTTCACATAACAAAATTAACCAAGTTCGAGTGTACAACTCAGTGGCATTTAGTACATTCAGAGTCTTGTGCAACCACCACCTATATCAAGTCCCAAAACATGTTCATCGGCCCAAAAGGACACCCTGAACCTGTCACTCCTGTACCCTTACCCCCTCCCATGGCCTCCTCCCCTCCAGCCTCCTACAGCCATTGATCTGTTTCCTGTCTCTATGGGTTCACCTCTTCCAGGGAATTTCCTATAAATGGAACCATATCGTAGGTGACCTTTCAGGCCTGGTTTCTCTCACTTAGCCTGGTGTTTTTGAGGTTCATTCACACGGTAGCATGTATCAATGCCTTGTTACTTTTCATCGCCAAATAATATTCCATTGTGTGGGTTTCCCCTGTTTTGTTTATCCATTTATCCATTGATGGTCACCGTTTGTTTCCACTTTTTGGCTTTTATGAATACATTATGGACATCTGTGCACAAGGTTTTGTGTGGACATACCTTTTCAGTTCTCTATGAGTGGGATTGCTGGGTATGATGGAATTCTATATTGAATTTTTCTGTTATTCATAGTAGTTGTGCCATTTTATGATGTACAAGGGTTCTGAGCCCTCTAGACCCTCACCAGTACTTACTTTGTTTTTTTAAAAAGCAATCACTGATTTTTCACAGGGGCCGAAGTAAGCCCCACCTGCCATTGCAGCTCAGATGCAGAGCCAGCCATGTCTTCCAGACTCACAGGAAAGGCCTGGGAAAGCCAACATACAGGACAGGCCATTTGGGATCATCTAGAAGGAACAGATCTCATCGGAAGAGCCGGGTACTGCTGGGCTGTACTGACCCTGGGTAGCATGTGGGTGCCCTGGGGTAAAATAGCTGTGTGTGAGTTAAGAGAGGACCTGGTCCTTTGGAGTCTGGGCAGCACTGCCCTGGACACCTCTAGGTGTCATGGGAGGGGAGGCAGCATCTTGCTCACACTGCCAGAGCACCAACGACAGAGGGCAATGCTGACAGAATGAGAGGCCACGCAGGTACCAGGAGGTGGTGGGAGCAGCCTGCATGAATAGTCACGTGGCTTCTCCCCCCAACCAAGGGTCCAAGAAATACAACTGCATTATGCTTGGAAGAGGAGAGAGAGAGAGACCCAGAACTATTTGACAGACAGCACTAAGGACTACCACGTATGACTGACAGAAAATAAGGTATTGACTATAATGTATTGATATGTAAAACAGAATTACAATAATCCCTATTGGGTGCGTCCTAAAGGCCGGTCACTGAACGCAACGCATCATTTCACGAATTCTCAAGGCAATCCGGGGTACAGGCCTTAGGATCTGCAATGATGCTCAGGGAAGTTCTAGGCGCGTCTGTTATTCAGGCTGCTTTAGGCTGTAAGCGATAGGCCACACAACCTAGATGGGCTCTTATGGTTATTAAACAATAAGAAAAACCATTATTTCACATAGTAAGAAATCCAGGTGGGCGGCTTGCAGTTACAGTATACCGTCAGCCACGTGAGCTCTCCGCTTCTGGGACCTGTTGTCCTTGGGGTTGGCTGTGTCTCAGGTGGCAAGATGCCCAGTGTAACATTCAGACACAGCGAGATCATCAGCATCTCCTTCTTACAAGTGAGGAGACGCTTTTCCAGAAGCCCTGACAGACCTATCGATGAGTCGCCTTGGCTGCAGTGGGTCATGTGACTACCAGTGACCCAATCACTGGCGAGGGAAATAGGGGTGCCCTGCCTGCAGTCATCATTTGGGTAGAATAGGCACTGGGGACACGACAATGAACAGGGCCAGGGTTTGGACCCGAGCTGCCTTCCCCTTGACCTTGGGTAGTCAGGAAAGCAGCCCCCGCAAGGCTTGTCCTGAAAATCTCTAGCCCAGTTCCCCCCACTCCCGACTTCCTTATTAACATGACTGTCAGCACCTGCGCCTCACCTGCCTTCCATGTGCTCTCATCCCCCGGCCCCACCCTGCGTCCAGCTAACCAGTGACCTGCACGTCCATTCCAATCAGCCTGCCCAGAGCCCGCTCAGAGCCGGGCCAGAGAACGTCTCGTTCTGCTCCGCATCATGTGTCCACCCGCATCAGCCTTTCCTGGCTGCCCGCAGGGCTGAGGCCTCTCAGAGCTGCTCCCGTTCGGTCAGACATAACCGGCTGATCAGCAGTTCTGGGCCGGGGGCGCAGGGGCGAGGGCCTTTCAGATCCTCTGTCTGTCCACATGCATCAGCTGTTCCGGGCTCGCGGCTCCGGCGCCGCCTGGCAACGTGGCCAGGCTTGGCCCTGGCGGTGGAGGACGCCAGAGGGGGCCAGGCAATTAGCACACTGCCTTTCCTGTTCGGGAGGCTGGGGTCTGAGGATGGGCAGAGGCGGACGGAATGGACAATGGCCATGAGGGTTAGGGAGAGAGAGGGAGGGATGACACAGGAAGGAGAAGAGAGAGACCGAGAGCTCCGGAGACTCTGACGTGGCCAAGGGACCTGTCTGCATCCACAGCCCAGTGGGAGGAGCTGGGTGACCCAGCCTGAAAAATATGGAGAAAGAAGATTCCAAGAGGGAGGAGGAAGATGAAGGGAGGAGGGGAGGAAGAGGTAGGAGAAGAGAGTAAAAAGGTGGGGCAGGAAGAGGTGAGGGTAGCTCCGCCTCTTTTTTCTCCATATCCCTCCATTAGTCTAGACCCGGCACTCAGTGTGGCTCCGCAGACGTGTACCTTGCTGAACCGAAAGGCGAGGCGAGGGGAGACGGTCAGAGGGGAAAGAAGACAGAAGGAAGAGAGGCCTCGGTGGGGGGCGGTGGGGGGCGCTGGGGTGGGGGAGAGAGACTAGGGATGATGAGAAGAGACAGAGAAAGGAAAGGGAGGGCAGAGGAGGGGAGGGATGGGGAGAGGATAAACAGTAATATAAAGAAAGGGAGGGGCTAACTGGGATGGGGGTGCGGGGAGGGAACAGGCAGGACCTACCAAGCAAAGGAAGCAGAAGCAGAAAGGTTAGGCCAGTGATGGGCGCCCGAGCAGACTCATCCCTTTGATGAAAATGCACATTAGCAAACGTGCTGGGATCTGACAAGTGCCAACAGGCCCATCGCAGAGTTAAAAAGTGCTACATCTGTCAGGGTTTCAATTTTTAAGTCAGCACTTTCCTTCTCCTCCTCATGCTGGGATTCTGCAACTGTGGTTTTCCCTGCACTGCTTCTGTGGCCTTGTCACAGGCCGTCAGGCTTTCAAGGAGCCTGGGAGGGTCTATGGGGCTGGAGGGAGGGGGCACAGGCATGTGGCTGCCTCCCTGACAGCAGCTGGTGCAGGGCTGTCCTGCAGAGGGAGGGCCGGTGAAAGCAGGGAAGGTCGTCAGCCGGCACAGGGGAGACCCAAGCCCAGGAACCATTGGGTTGATGAGTGTCCTTCCAAATTCGTGTCCACGTGGAACTTCAGACTGTGACCTTATTTGGAAATAGGGTCTTTGCAGATGTAAACAATTATGTATCTCAAGATGAGGTCATGCTGGAATTAGGGTGGGCCCTGAATCCGAGGACTGGTATCTTATAAGAAGGGAAGACAGAGATGAGGAGAGAAAAAGGCCATCTGACAATCAGAGTGAGGGCTACAGGCTCCGGGACACCAAGAACTGCTGGAGCCACCAGAAGCTTGGAAAGAGGCAAGGAGCAGACCTTTCTCTGCCACCTCCCTCCAGAAGGAACTGACCTTACCAACTGACACCTTGAATTTGGACTTCCAGCCTCTAGAGCTATAGGAGAAGAATTTCACTGTTTTAAACCCCCCAGCTTGTGGGGATTTGTTACGGCAGCCCCAGGACAAGACTACAGCCTCCTGGCCTTGGGGACCTGTGCTGCCTGCTATTGGGTCTGACAGGATGATACCAGGACTGCTAGAACTGAGGGAGGGTCCCGGGCCCACAAACCCGGTCCTGTTACATTTCCAGAGGTGGAGAGTGGCTTGTCCCTTCCCTACTTGAGAGCCATGTTTAGTTTCTTCTCTCCAGAGCTCGGGTCCTAGGGTGGGTGGCAGGAGGAGAAGCCTTTAGGGGCTTTCAACCCACCACACATTTAGAGGCAAAAGTGCCTCAGGAAACTGCCAGGCCCTACAGGACCTGGGCCTGGGTGCTGCAAAGGGGCTACCCTCGGTGCTCCTAAAGCATAGGCCATGGCCTCTGACAGTCCTGGGTTCAAATGTTGCAACATTCTAGGTGTGAGAGCTTTAATTCTAGGCTTTGGCAGCCTCGTGTGCAAAATGAGATAAAAAATACCTAGCTCGTGCAGTCCTTGGGAAAGTTAAGGGAGAAAACACACACGTGGAGTTTAGACAAGGTCTCAGTAAATGATGCCAATGAAGACCTTCCCAAGCCTGTTTCTGTCTAACTTTGAAAGGTGACTATGGGCCACAAAGAAAGATGGTTTATGTCCTCTGTCAATGTTGGAAGACTAGATGCAAATACCATATTTCCCCATGTATAAGACACACCTTTTTCCAAAAAACTTGGGGTCTAAAAACTGGGTGTATCTTGTACAGTGGTTGTAGCATTTCAAATGCAATAGATGGAACTGAGGACGAGGCAATATATGAAGACAGTGATTCTTCATCAGACACAGATGAGAACAAAATGGATGGGAGTTTTGACAGTGATGAGGAATTGTATGAATTTTATGATGAATAAAACTTGAGTTCAGTAACTTTATGCAATACATTTTTTTTTTTTTTTTTTCAAATTTCAGGCTCCAAAATTAAGGTGCGTCTGCCTTATACATGGGAGCATCTTATACATGGGAAACTACGGTATATGGAATCTTTAGGAAGCCACAAAATACCTAATGATAGCAAGTGACTAGGATTAGTGCAGCCTAACCAGGATCAAGTGTTACAGGGTGTCATGACTACAGGGACCAATTCCTCCTGGACTTGTCCAGGGGAAGCACTGGAAGTCCTGTATCCCGAGCAAACTGGGACAGTAGGAGGAGGCAACTGCTTCTAGAAATCATTTATTCATCCATCCATTCCTAAACATTTACTTAGAGCTTACTATAGGCCAGATGCTTTTGGGCACTGGTGACACTGGACACAGCTCTTGTCCCCATAGCACTCACATGTATACTTGCATGCATTCATCCCCTCATTCAAGAAAGCATCTATTGAGCACCTACAGTGTGCCAGGCACTCTTAGGTGCAGTAAAGGCAAAGACAGATAATATTTTTTTCTTCCCTCAATATGCTCAAATCTAGTGGGGAAGAAGAGAAAGTGGGGGCAGCAATTTCCACAGTGTAGGAAGGGCTGTTGCTGCCCTTGGTAGGTGGAGAGGCCCTGGGGAGAGAGAGAGCGAGGGGTGGGGGGAGACTCCCAAACCCGCCCTGGGGAGGGGCAGGAAATGTTCTGGAAGGAGGTGGTGTTGAGCTGACTCTGAAGCCAGTCAGAGAAATAGGGAAGGGTGCTAAGACAAAAGGATCAGCCTGAACCAGGGAGCCAGGCAGGGCGACCAGAGGAAATGCAGGTATGGCGCTGTGGTGTGGAGAGGCATGGGCCCACGGCCAGCCACAGGGAGGTGGCCCAGACCAGGATGGGCAGGGAGAGGGGAGGGAGGGAGGAAGTCTGGTTTGCAAAGGCACAGAGGGAGTTGGCAGGATTTGTGGAGGAATAATGGGGTCTTGACTAAAGGGAGGTGTTAAGCCCCCGTGCCTACCAGGCTGGGGGCAAGGCAGCTGTTGTTCTGGCTGGCAGTCAAGGGCAGGACTGAGGGCCTGCTGGGACAGAGCAATGCAGGAGACACATGCTCAGCCTCAACATGAAGAAGAGGAAAAGCTAGGCTGAACTGTAACTGGCCAGATGGACACTGTCTAAGCTCGGGCCCGGCTTTGGGATGGTACAGCTATGCTGAGTCTTCCTTGGCATTTGGGTCAAAGACGGACACGGGGCCTACTTACTATCCTACTTCTCTTTCCATCCAATGAACAAATACATATTTGAGCATCTTGGAGCTGGGTCCCTTTGTCATAAAGCAAAGCTGGATATGTGAAGGAGAGAGACCTGGGGGACCAAGAGGGGTCCAGGTAGTGAGTTAAGGTCTCCCTGCGCTGCCCCCCCCCATGGTTCAGAAGTGCTAGTCTTGGGAAGATGCAGGGAGAGAAGGAGAGTTCCAAGCAGAGGGAACAGCATGTGCAAACACCCAGAGGTGACAACAAGCAGCTTTTATGCAGGGAACAGAAGAACTGGGTGGATAGGGTGGGAGATCAGGGCAGGTGGGAGGCAACACAGGTATAGACATGGGCCAGGGTCAGATCAAGCCTGGCAGAGGTGAAAGGTGAACGAAAACAGCTTCCTTCTCATTTGATACCAAGGCCCAGAGAAACAGGCTGCCCACGGTGACACAGCTTGTCAGCATCAGAGCTGAAGTTAGGACCAGGACCCCAACATTCTGATTTCCTCTTGATCTGACCCTGCTTCCCCTTCTGGGCAGGTGGAGACAGCACTCTGCAGGCATCGGAAGAGGCTGCCCAGATAAAGGTCTGGCTCGTCTCCGCAGTGGGGCAATACCCCCTGAGCTCAAGGGCCAGCCTGGGCTCTGCTACAGTCTTCACGTCTGCCCCTTAATTTCCAGGCCTTTCAATTTCCTGATCTAACAGCGTTTTACAGATGCGGTGTGCATGGCTGGCGGTAATAACCGTCTGTTGAATAAATGACCCCTTCTGTCTTGACTTGCAGGTAGTTAAACCTCATGCTGAGAGCAAAGGTGAAATAGTTGAGGGCTGTGTGTGTGTGTGTGGGGGGGGGTGCGCAGGGTTTGCTTTGCCAGTGACCTATAGGCTGTCTTCACTCTTGGGGCCTTCAATTTGTCACTGATGGAACATGCTAACCATGTTTATTTAACTCTCTTGGTGTTTGGAACTGCCTAAGCCCTAAGCAAAAATATGGGCATAGGAAATGCTTCCTGAATTCTTTTATTGGCTCCCCCTGGTCTAGCACCCTGATTTTTGTCTAGGGAGCCACCTCTCTCCCATCATCCCCATGCACAGTCCTTGAGCTCTGGGCAACAGTAAATGCATCCTTCGGTTCTAAGTACCATGTGACACTAAAGTGACCAGTCAGAACATTGTATTCTCCTGGCTACAAGGATTGGACAGAGATGAGCACGCAGTCCAAACAAAACCAATGGGACACAATGATTTTTTTTTTTTGCTACAACCTTTAAAAAAGACTACTCTCAGCCCTGGCTGGTTGGCTCAGTGGTAGAGCGTCGGCCTGGCGTGCAGAAGTCCCGGGTTCGATTCCCGGCCAGGGCACACAGGAGAAGCACCCATCTGCTTCTCCACCCCTCCCCCTCTCTTTCCTCTCTGTCTCTCTCTTCCCCTCCTGCAGCGAGGCTCCATTGGAGCAAAGATGGCCCGGGCGCTGGGGATGGCTCCTTGGCCTCTGCCCCAGGCGCTGGAGTGGCTCTGGTTGCAACAGAGTGACACCCTGGAGGGGCAGAACATCGCCCCCTGGTGGGCAGAGCGTCGCCCCCTGGTGGGCGTGCTGGGTGGATCCCGGTAGGGCGCATGCGGGAGTCTGTCTGACTGTCTCTCCCTGTTTCCAGCTTCAGAAAAATACAAAAAAAAAAAAAAAAAAAAGACTACTCTCTTTTCTGCTGGATTTGAACCTGGAACAATGTGACAGGAGCTGTTGGCCACCATTTTCTAGAGATTTGAGAACAAAAGCAATGTGGATTTTCAGTAATATTTGCACTCCTAGATCCAACAGTACCTGAAACCCACCTATTCTCTAGACTTCTCAGTTGTGTACATCAACAAACTCCTCATTTTGCCAAAACTACCTTGACTCGTGTCACTGCCTACTTGCAAATCCAAAGAGTCCCGATATGCCCATCATTTAGACCAGGTGTGTTAGCAAGCCTTGGCTTGTGGGCCAGATCTGCTGCCTCTTTTCCCGCTGCTTATAGAACTTTATCAAGATATAATTTATATAAACAAATTCATGCATCGTAAGTCTGTAATTTGAAACTATTAGAAAATATATACAGTCATGCAACCCACACCAAAATCAACTTTTAGAACACTTCTATCCACCCCAGCCTCTCTTCGCCTTAGTTTCCTAATCTATAAAATGGGGACAGCCTCTTAGTAATAAATGAGCTACCTGTAGGAGAAGTCCACAGCACTGTGCCTGGCAGGGTTTAAAAAAATGTGTTCTTGGAAAAGTAGATTCACTAGGAATGGGAGCTCAGAGACGTAAAGTGAGCTCCCCCAGGTCACATAGTAAGCAAAGGGCAGAGGTCTGCACTTAACTTCTTGTGCTACCTCAGTCCAGGCCTTTGCCCTGTCTGGACCGTTGTGTCCCCCTCATTGGACTGATGATCTGAAATATCTCATCCTGTGCTATGTCCAGAGTCACAGCTCCCATGGGGGTCCATCTCCTGGATGGGGTGGGGGTGAATTATCCACCTGTCTGTCATCCAGCCTCTTGAATAGCTGGTAGTGCCCACAATTGTCCCACAGGCTTTCTCCCTCCCTCAGCCTCTCTCCCCTTCCTTCAGCTTAAGGCATCCCCTGCTTCCTGCACAACTAACTTGGGGTTCCACGGGTGTTTCTGCTCCCGACTAATTTGTTGTCTCCCAGGACGATCTGAGATGGGGATTTGCTGGCATTGCTGCATCAGAGTCCACAAACTCAACTCAGTGAGACTCACGGTGACTAGTCCTCTCTACAGGCCTTGTCAAATACTGCAGAACATGTGGGAAGGGACCGCTGGTGGGAGCTTAAGTCTCCCACGGTCATTCTGCATAGCATGGCTGTCCCTGCTCAGTTCCTGCCACCCGCTCCCACTCTTCACAGCTGACTCCTTCTCTTCCTTCATCTTCCTTCTAGTACAAAATGTCACCTCCTTAGAGAGGCCCTCCCAGATTGCTCATCTGCTCTCTAGTCTTCTCATCTTTGTATTCTGTTGGCTTTCTTCCTTGAATACACTTAACCCAGATTACAATTTTACATGTTTCTGCTGACTGATTTGAGTACTCACTGAGTATATAGTAGGTTCTGAATGGGGGTGGGGTGAAACAAGGCCTACATCTCTGCTTCACATCAATCCATAGCCCAGCTCTGGCAGTGCCTAGCACATAGTAGGTGCTTGATGCATTCTTGCTGAATGAATGACAACCTTGTTCGGAGCAGCAAGGGAAGCCCAGGGAAGCTGTTCTTCAGCAGTGAGAACATGCCAATCCAGAGGGTCCTCCTGCAGGGAGCTGACTTCATCCCCTTATTCCTGTCCCCAGCCTTGTCCAGAGGCTACAGGGCCACACGGAGGGGACTGTGTGTACAATTATTTTCACAGCTTTTCAGACTTCCAAACAAGCTGCCTTCCCAAGAAAACACATTACACCAAGCCCTTTCCCCCCGCCCCTCCTGTTCAGACAGCCAGTGTCCCAAGGAACAGCCCTTTGTTTATGATAATACAAGCAGGGGCCATGGTAACACACTGTGATGTCATGGGAGTGTGAGGTCATAAATCCTTCCAGAGGAAGAATGGGACATCGTGGACACAATGGATGCTAAGCCTCCCCTGGCCTGGCTAGGGCTGTTGCTAGATATGTTTTACTTATACCAGGTGGTTTGTTTCTTTATCTTTCCCCCCTTTTTTTCCTCCCCCCCCCCCCACCCAGTCCCTGAAAAGAGGAAAATTAAAATAAATAAATAAAAGTTTTAAAAGACTCTGAGTGGAAAGATTTGTCCCAGGAATTTCCTGTTGGCTAATGTCCAGTGAGTGGGGAATGGCAGCAATAATGTGAACAATGCCTGCTCGTCCCGGACCTGCAGCAGGAAAACTTCCCCCACGGCTCGGGTTCTTGGCGGAAATATGGCAAAGCCTTGGCGCGTTACTGACCATGGGGTTGGCGAGGACATGTTTCTCTTGCTCACACCCTCCGTCTTCCCTTGTCCTCAATCTCTCTCTCTGCTCTCTCTCTCTCTCTCTCTCTCTCTCTCTCTCTCTCTGTTTTCCTTTCATCTCAATCTGTCTGGCTCTCAGTCTGGCTTCCCCGGGTTTCTCCACTACTCTCAATCTGTCCCCTCCCATTTCCCTCTCAATCTCTCTCTCTCAGCCTCAGTCTCTCTGTTTTTCTTTCTTGATGATTCTTTCTCCTGCTGAGTCTGTCTGTCTCTCCCAGTCTCTGTCTCGGGCAGTTTCACTGTTTTTGACTCTCTCCCTTTCCTCTTTTCTTTCCCCTGTTCTCATGTTACTGAAACAAATCAACATTTCTGACTCAAAGGATGGAAAGGAAGTCCCGCTGCCCGGGCTCTGTGATTGCAAACTGAGTGGCGAAGGGGTCCATGTTTCCAGGCTGGGGGCTCCAAGGAACTAGAGCTATCCCCAACGCAGGACATCTGCACCCAGTCACAGGACATGTTGGGAGCTGTGCACTCAGCAGGAGAGAGGGTCACTATGGCCTGGCATCCACCAGGGCCTGCAGACCTTTCAGTGGCATACATCTCTCTGATGAGCCATGGCACCCCAGCACATGACAGATCAGGACAGGCGATGCTCACTTGGCAGAGAGTGGAGCACAAAAGCGGTGTTCTTCTGGTCTTTAGCTACCCCAGGGCCTTTGCCCTGCCCAGAGCCTCCTTCTGATGACCCATACTGTGTTCTGCATCAGTTAGCACTTTTAACTTAAACCCAGATTTTCCACCTTGGATCTACTGACGTTTGGGTTGGATAAATCTTTGTGGTGGGGCTGTCCTGTGTACTATAGGGTGTTTATAACAGCACCCCTGGCCTCCACCCCTAGATGCCAATAGCATCACTCTCCCCAAAATGTCTCCAAACATGGTCAAAGTCCCCTGGGTGGGTGGGTTGGAGGGGGGGCTCCGCTGGTTGATATCCACTGCTCTAATCCATCTCTGCTCCGTTTCCTTCTACCTAGGTCCTGCACACTCACGATCTCCCTTGCTAAAATCACCCATAGCTCCCTATTATTATAATGATGATTATGACTATCATTAATATCAGAGCAAACATCTACACAGGGCCTTTTATGTGCCAGGGACAGGGTTAAATGCTGTGTACACATAGGAACTAATTTCCCAGCACCTACCTCAAAGGACTGTCCTAAGTTGATCGTGATAAAGCAGTATCCCACTTAGCCCCATGCTAAGTCGGTTGTCATCGTTTTTATTACCGGACGCGTGTCTTGGTTTCCCTAAACCACACCCTTTCATGCCTCTGTGCGTTTGTACCTGCCCTTCCCTCTGCACGCACTGACCTGCTGTTGCCCCCTTTCTCCACCCTGCCACCTCCTCCTCCTCATGCCCCAGGACCTGGCTCTGATCTGATTGGCTCTTCAAAACTCTCCTCAGGGCCCAGGTGCCCTCCAGCTCCTGCACCCAGCCTTCTATCTCTACTTGAGCAGTTCCCGCTGTTACCCAACTCTGGGGGTGGGTGGGGCAGAGGTCATGGCTGACTCATCTCTGTGTCCTAGTGGCTGACAGGGTTGGGACTTGGTGACCGCTGAAGCTTTGGATAAGAGGAGGTGGGGTGAGGCCTACAATGGGGACAGTTCTGAGTTCTGTCTGCCCAGCTCCAATTCCCCTCACCCCATTTTGCTCCAAATGGTCCAGCTGCCCTCTCTTTGGGTGCCAGGTGGCTACATGACCTAGGCATAGCCAATCAGAGGAAGCCACGCCCCCGCCATAGTCATTGGTTCATGGATGGGCACCTGGCTCCACTTGATAGAGGAACAAAATGAACTTAAAGGTCAACCCAATGGTGTTTCCTTATTGAATCAAAAATGAGAGAGGACAGACTGAAAGACAGCAAGAGACCGGATGTCACCATTTGAGGCCCTAGGGCAGGCGGTGCTGGAAGTTTCTTCCTTGAACCCACAAGAGTGGATTCCGTAGCCAATAATTTGCCTATTTCATTGAAGCTGTCGAGAAGGAGCTTTTTGTCCAGTTACGTCCTGTTCCCTGATTCCCAAACCAGTGCCCTCTGCCCAACAGTGCCTGCTACCCTGCTCCTCCAAGCCAGCCCGTGAGGGAGTTCTTTATCCTTCCGACCTCAGACACAGGAGCTCCAGAATTGATGAGGAACACCCGGGGTCCCCTTAGCTCTGCACTGTTTGTCAGGCTCCCTCGGCACACTCAGGGTGATGCTTAGTGAAGGAACTGAAAAGCCATCCACAGGTCCCCAGGGAGAAAAAGGGGGTGGCTAGATGGCTCTTACCTTGGGGTATGTCTGCTTGGTGTCAGATCAAGACACATGGGCCTCTCACAGAACAACGGAAGGCCTGGGTGGGGGCTTAGCTCACAGGGCCCACTCCTACACATGCTCCCACCAGGCGGTGCACAGGGCGCTCGACTTCCACGGCAACCCCATTGTCTCTGTACAGTCCTGCCTTTACCGGCCCCTGGAGCTCGGTCAAGGACAACTCACCAAAGAGTGAGCCGTGGAGAATGCAATGGGGCATGGCACAAAAACCACTAAGGTGGATGCAACTGCACCTTCTAGAATGAAGTACAGATGGGCAAGTGTGTGTGAGCTCCGTGTGCGAACCAGCGTGTGCTGCGTGCTGCCAATCTCATTTTCATACTGACAGCATGGTTTGGGTGCATTAAGCACATGCGCGCGCACACACACACACACACACACACACACACATACACAAACCCCTTGGTGTTAAGCGCTTTTAAGCGCCACTCTACGCAGGATTCTGAAATCCTAATTTGAGGACAAACGTGGGGCATGGTGCTATTAGGCGGTGAGTGACAGCTCTTCACGGTACCCAAAGTGTCCTCCACGATGTCCAAGTGTCACGGTCCCCAGGTGTCTGGGGTTCTGGGAAGCACCCCACGACTCAGCTGCTTTCTGACCACTTCCCACCCTCAAGCCCAGATGGTGCCCGTGATCTAGTCGCCGTATCGCCCCCCTTGAGGCTTCGCGCCATGGAATAAATTTCAAGCCATGCTATAAACTGTGCTTTTGGATGTCATTGAGTGCTCCCGTGCCAATGACATCACTGTTTCCATGGCAACTAATGTAATTAACATGAGAGAAAGTGCAAGGAGAAAGCGGAGGGGAAAGAGGGAAACACGGAGTCCAACCCCAAACAGAGCGAGTTACACGGTGGGGGAGAGAAAGGGGGGCAGAGGGGCCTATAAAATGTTTCACTGCCACTTGTTAGACAGGCCCGACGTAGCTCTGTTCATGGCTGCAGGGGTAATGAGATCATTTGCAAACTGTATCTCTCACGAAATACAGAAAGGGCTTTGTCGCCTGCCCGGTTTATGGAGTTGAAGCCGGGGAGCCTGCTCCAGGTGAGGCAGAAAACCTCCGCCTCCCTCCCGCCCCAGGTTCTAGTAAGATGCAGTCTCGGTGGCCCCGGACCCAGAGGGACTTAAAAAGACCCCCTGGGCACTCACAGCCACTAATAGGTGAAACATACCCAAGCGTGAAGCTGAGACATACTCAAGCATGCTTGGTGGCTGTGTAGGGTCCGGGTTGGGCGTGACAGCACCCAGGAATCCCATGGGCATGATCTTGATGGAGCTTAGTCCTACCTACCTCAAGCTTCCTCGCCCATTCAACAGATGAGCATGTGGAGGCTTGGAGAGGAAAGAGCTCTTGCCTGAGGTGGCCACACTGAAGCTGGATCCCAGGTCTGTCCTTCTCCTAACACAGCGCTCTCCCCACTGTCTCAGGTCATCTCAGTCGGTCCACAGCGGTCAGCCAACTTGGGTTGCACTGGAAGAGACCCATAATCCAACCCTAGCTTTCATGCTGTGTGTGGAGGAAGTTAAATCATTCTTCCTCACTGTGCCTCAGTTTCTCCAGCTTTCCACTCCTTGATGACATTGAGCTAGAATGGCCCAGAAGAGCTGAGCCAGCCGGGTCTGTGGCCAGCCTCAGGTCAGAGCCAGCTGGGCCCAAGAGGGCGCCCACCCTGGGCTTTCCCCTTCCATCCCACAGAGATGCAGGGTTCTCTGGAGAGACCCAGGGCGTGTGTGGGGTGGGGACACTAGGAGCAGTGAGGGCACATCTGGCTTATATGATTTGTTGTCCCCAGTGCAAAATGAAAATGTGGGGTCCTGCTCAAAAGGGAGGAGTGTTGCTGTTAAACATAATAAAATGTGAAAAACATTTTCCTTTCTTCTACGATCTCTCTTTCTCTCTCTCCCTGTCAGTGCTTTTATCTGCTATTTAATATCATGCTCTTTCAGGCACGGGGATATTTGGGGGGCAAGTGCAGACCCTCACAGATGCCCAGGGTCCTGCTCAAGTCTTGGCATGCCCACGGTGCCCACTGGCTGCTCGACTACCCCTCCTGCCAGTCACCAGATCAATGTTCCATGCTCTGGCGGGGAAATTGAGCCAGACATCTTCCCTTCCCACAAGCCTGCCATCCCCATCCAGCCATGGTGGAGGGGTGACTCTCAAGAGTATTGTACCCTCTGTTCAGGGACCTGGATTGGGTGTGGGCACAAGGCTTGAATACCCTGAGTTGCCTGCTGAGTGCACCATGGCATTGCCGGTATGGGGCATGGATGGTCACCATCGCGCCCTGCAATGCTGCAGAACATGCATGCACCCCCCAGCTCTTAGGCAGGTGTCTGCCAGGGACAGAGGGCAGCAGCAACAGGGGTCATGGAGGCCGGGCGAGTTGGGGCTGGGCAGCAGGCAGTGGGAACCCATCCTGGGGAGCCGTACCCTGAGGCTGAGGCGACAAGCCCGTGTGCCTTTGTGTTTTCTCACCCACTTTCACTTACAAAACAAACCCAAAGAGAAAATTACGAAGGATTTCAACAGAGTGACAGCAGAGCGTGAATCCCCAAGTGTGGGCCCTAGTGTGACTGCACCTGTCACGTGTCCATGCAGCCGGCCCCTGCTGTGGGTCTCGTCAGCTGTGATCCTACATGAGAGTTCATATAGTGGAAACAAAGAAAGATTTCCTAGCTAACAAGAATGCTAACTTGTAAATGATTAAAAACTTAATCCTTAGGGAGGGGAAAACTTCACAGTGGGGACACCTGACAAACACTACTTCAGCCAGGTGATCAAGGTCAACATCGGCAGGATAAATCAAGGTGATAGTATGTACCCTTGATGTGATGTGATGTGATATGATGTGATAAGAATGCACTTTACCTTTATGGTATTCTTCCCCAAAACCTATGACCCCGGGCTAATCATAAGAAAAACAACACAGATCCCAATAGAGGGACAGCCTACAAAATAAGTGAATAGGACTGCTCAGAATTAGCCAGGCCATCTAAAACAAAGGAAGTCTGAGGAGCGCATGTGGTCCAGAGCAGGCTAGGGAGACCTGACAACCGTATGTAACATGATGTCCTAGATGGGGTCCTGGGACAGAGAAAGGATACCTGGGAAGAACTAAGGGAATCTGAATAATGAAGAATGGGTTTTAGTTAATAATAATGTCTCAATATTCAGCCATTTGTTGAGACAAACGTGCCAGAGTAATGTAAGGTGTGAATTATAAGGAAATGGGTGTGGGGCATATGGGAACTCTCTCTGTCATCACAATTTCTGTGTGTCTAAAACTGTTCTAAAAAAATGAAGGCTATTAAAAGCACAAAGACACTCCCTCAAACCCACCAAATCTCCCCTGACCTAGTCCAAAGTCACAATCATGGCTCTGGAGGCAGGACATCTGGGTTCCAATCCCAGCTCTGCCACTCTGCTGTGTGATCTTAGGCAACTGACTTCACCTCTCTGAGCCTTAGTTTCCTCATATGTCAAAAGGTGGTAAGAGGGATAGAGTCACAGGGTTGTTGTTGGGGTCAAAGGGGAAATTTCAAGTGAAGGCTCAAGGCATGACATCTGGTCAGGCTCATGCTGCTGCATCCAGAGGCGGGGACCCATCAGTGGACACCAGCTAGCTGAGTCTTTGCCACCCATGTCCAGCCAACCCCAGGACAGAACGTGTCTTCTGAACATAGCCTCAGACAGAAACAGCTTGATGTACATGATGATCCTCTTAAGTATAGCGGACTCTTACTGGAAATGCCAGAGTTCACGCCTCCCTGCCCACCTGTGAACTATTGCTAATAATATTGCTCCCCACCCAAGGCTGTTGTGAAGATGAACGAGACAGTGCCTACAGAGAGCGGAGGCCAGTGGCCAGGAACAAGGCAGCGCTCGGCAGATGGGGATTATTACCTACTGGGATCCACCTAGGAGCTATGCCAGGACTTGGCATTTATTAAATTTCAATCCGTGCAATCATCCTGTAAACCAGATCTTATCCCTCTTTCACAGGTGAGGAAACTGAGGTCCAGAGAGCTTGCCCGAGGTCATGCAGGGAGTGCTAAGGAAATGCACACAGTCTATGGACTGGGACTTGGTATGGCTAAGGGATAGTACAGAACGGATTTGTGTTTGTAAGATCCACAGTCTTCGACTCAATTCAGCAACTCTTTGGAACAACCACTACATGCTAAGCAAAACAGACCTAGTCCCTGTTCTGGGAGAGGCCCCCAACAGGAACAGGGAGGAGTGTTAATACACAACCAAGACCTCTCCATGGGCACCTTGGCCCGGCCTGCACCCACTTCTGGGGCCAAGTGCCAGATGCAGAAAGTGGAGCCCTCACACAAAAACTGAGCCCTTGGGTACCAGCATGCGAGACCTCAGTATAGGCCCGAGCCAGGACAGCCTTCCTGACTCTCCTGTGCATCACGTCAGCAGTAGGACCACCGACTCCCCCCATTTGCTTGGGACTTCCAGTCTTAGCACCAAATGTTGTGAGTCCCAGGAAATTCCTGAGTCTCGGACAAATTAGGATGCTTGGTCACTCTCCAGGCAGGCAGGATATAATAATAATATAATTTTTTTTTTTGTATTTTTCTGAAGCTGGAAACGGGGAGAGACAGTCAGACAGACTCCTGCATGCGCCCGACCAGGATCCACCCGGCACGCCCACCAGGGGTGATGCTCTGCCCACCAGGGGACGATGCTCTGCCCCTCCGGGGCGTCGCTCTGCCGCGACCAGAGCCATTCTAGCGCCTGGGGCAGAGGCCAAGGAGCCATCCCCAGCGCCCGGGCCATCTTTGCTCCAATGGAGCCTTGGCTGTGGGAGGGGAAGAGAGAGACAGAGAGGAACGGGGGGGGGGGGGGGTGGAGAAGCAAATGGGCGCTTCTCCTATGTGCCCTGCCGGGAATCGAACCCGGGTCCCCCGCACGCCAGGCCAACGCTCTACTGCTGAGCCAACCGGCCAGGGCCAATAATATAATTTTTACTAGCATTTATTAATATCCACCTTGTGCTTGGCATATATTAGGCCATTTAGTCCTTACAACCAGCCAATAACGTAGGGTCTGGGATTATACCCATTTCAGAGATGAAGAGACTGAGGCTCAGAGAGGCTAAGTGACTTAGTCAAGGTCAAATAGGAGGGTGAGGGAGGGCTGACCTCAGCAGTGTCCTTTGGAGAATGGGCATTCTTTCCCAATTCCCACAGTGGCACTGTACGGGCTAGTGGCAGCTCTGTGAACAGAGCGGGCCTTCAAACTCAGGTTTGTGTTTCTCAGGTAACTGAGCCCTTCACCACAACCCTCTCACGAACTGGATTATTCTGCAATAAAGGAGCAACCCTACCTTCAGCGCTTCCTATATCCTTAGAACAGTAGGTTGAAACATTTACTAAATCAGATCCTTAGAGCTGCCCAGGGAAGGGGAGCTATTCACGTGGAAGGCGATAATTTTCCTTTGCATGCACAGTAAAAGGTCTGCTGCTGGGAGCGTTTTGTGCGAGGTGTGCAAACACTGCCAGCCGTAAATATTAACGCCGTGAATCGTAGCTGGGCCAGTTATCAGCAGGCCTGGGCTCAGGCTGACTCAAGGGTGGCCATCTGAATGATGCGTCTGAAGGACGCAAAAGGCTTCGCGTGTCCCCAGCTGTCCCTCCCGCTGGCCTAGGGTGGCCTGAGCTTCCCATATTTGACCTTAATGTGCTCAAACGGCAGCGTGTGGCCATCTCCTGCAGGCTGATGTGAAAATGCATGTTTCCCAGGAAGGACTCTGGCACCGACCTGGCGGGCAGCTGGGATTGTTTTAAAAAGCAGTCCCGCCCACATTCCAAATTCGGATCCCACAGGCTGGCGAGCTCCTCGCTCAGGCCAGCGCGGCAGACTTCCCTGGCCCTCCACCGGAAAGCACTTTGTGCAATTACAGAGCCCCAGAGGAATGGAAGAAATTGTGACTCCATTTATGTTTGTTGGTGCTGCATTCCTTGATCATGTGTCTTAGCTTCCCTGCCCCCCTCCTGAGACTACCGGTGAGGTTGGGGCGGAGGAGTTCTTACACAGTGCGTCTGATTCAGAAACCTGCGAGCAGACAGTGGGAACAGCACCGTCCATTCTAGAAGCTCTTTCTGCACTTCCCTTCCCCCTCCGCTTCCCCCAACGCCCTGGGTCAGATCTTTGGCACCTGGGAGACGGGGGTGACAAGGTCCAAGCCCACTCCTCTAGGGTGCACTGGGGATGGGGGAAGGGAAGGATCTTTGGCAGTGGTGGTGGGCAGATTACTTTACAGGGTGGAAGCGGGCTTTAGACAGGGGAGGCGGGAGACCCCCATTCAATCCTGACGAGGACGATTTTTCCCAGGTCTGTCTCAATGGACCACCATCACATAGCAGGACCTCTACTGGGTGTGGCATGTGACATACCTTCCTTGGTCAAACAGGATGATTAAATAATGCAAGGGAAGCATTAGCACCATGCCTGACCCATAGTAACTAGTCGCGGTTGTTATTTAGGCTAAAAATGTATGCCTTAACTCAGGGGCCCCCAAACTTTTTACACAGGGTGCCAATTCACTGTCCCTCAGACTGTTGGAGGGCTGGACTATAAAAAAAACTATGAACAAATCCCTACGCACACTGCATATATCTTATTTTAAAGTAAAAAAAAAAACCAAACAACAAAACGGGAACAAATACAATATTTAAAATAAAGAACAAGTAAATTTAAATCAACAAACTGACCAATATTTCAGTGGGAACCATGCTCCTCTCACTGACCACCAATGAAAGAGGTGCCCCTTCTGGAAGTGCGGTGGGGGGCGGATAAATGGCCTCAGGGGGCCGCATGCGGCCCGCTGGCCATAGTTTGGGGACCTCTGCCTTAACTCATGCCGGAATGCGTCCCTTCCCCTCTGGTGCTCACCGTCACCCACAAACATTTACAAAGCCCCACCCCACCCCACCCACCCATTATGTACCAGTTGCAATGGGCAACTTACTGACAGTTTACCTGGTATTCCAGGTACTTACCTGTGTTGCTTTACTTAACACCCCCCCCCCAAGAACCCTAACAAGGAGAGTGACCCTTACTTTCTAGATTCAGAAACTGAGGTTCAGAGATGGTCAGTTTCTTGTCAAAGGGGCAGAGCTGTGAGACCAGAGCCCCTAGCCTTTCCTCTGGGGCCCCTGGTACAGAAACACTGCCCTGCCCACAGGAAGCCAAGGGCTCCGGTGAAGCGGATAAATACACACATGGGGAAAATTGAACCACAAATCAGGGTCGATGGCCCCAAAGGAGCACCTGTATGAGTGACATGAGCCCATTGGAGGTGGGCATCACTGTAGGGAAGGCTTCCAGGAGGCACGGCTAAGCAGATGTGGAGGAATATTGGCAGGAGCAAGTAGACAGGACACGTGAAGAAAAAGCTGGGAGAATTCAGGTGCCAGTTAGGCTTCAGGGCAAGCAGTGAGAGATAGAGAGAAAGAGAGGGGAAATTTTGATGAAGGACTGATTGCAAAGCCCTTAATAAACAACAGAACAAGCTCAGGCTTTGTTCTGCAGGCAGTGGGAAACCTTGGTTGGTTCTGAAGAACGAAAGTGATAAGAAAGTAGTGTCTTGGGAAAATCCAGCCTTTTGTACCTCACCACCATAATTATAAATGCTACTAGTATGCCCTGGCCGGTTGGCTCAGAGGTAGAGCATCGTCCTGGCGTGCAGGAGTCCCGGGTTTGATTCCCGGCCAGGGCACACAGGAGAAGCGCCCATCTGCTTCTCCACCCCTCCCCCTCTCCTTCCTCTCTGTTTTTCTCTTCCCCTCCCGCAGCCAAGGCTCCATTGGAGCAAAGTTGGCCCGGGCACTGGGGATGGCTCTGTGGCCTCTGCCTCAGGTGCTAGAATGGCTCTGGTTGCAACAGAGCGATGCCCCAGGATGGGCAGAGCATCGCCCCCTGGTGGGCATGCCGGGTGGATTCCGGTCAGGCACATACGGGTGTCTGTCTGACTGCCTCCCCATTTCCAACTTCAGAAAAATACAAAAAAAAAAATGCTACTACTACCCTTCATTCACCCATTTCTTTCTTTATCCACCTGGCACTGTGGTAAGCTTGTTGATGCCTTAGTTTGTTGTCCAAATGATACCTTGTGGGAGGTTTACATTTATCTCCATTTTCCACTCTCCAGCCCTTCATTTCCAGATGTTAGGATAGGGTGAATGTATTTCACATATGGGATGGAGCTGAATTGGGAGGGGAGAAGGGTGGACTGTAGCGGGTTTAGTAGTGTCCCTCAAAATTCATGACCACTTGGAAGCCCAAAATGTGATCTTATTTGGAAATGGGAACTTTGCAGATGGAACTAGTTGAGAATTTCAAGATGGAAGCATTGTGGGTTAGGAATGGGCCCTAACTCCAATGACTGGTGTCCTTAAAAGATGAGGAGAGGACATAGAAAAAAAGAGGAGGCGGTGTGACTACGGAGGCAGAGATAGAAGTGGTGTCCTTACAGCCAGGGAACACCAAGGATTGCTGGGAGCCACCCAAAGCTAGGAAAGAGGCAGAGGACAAACTCTCCCTCCAGCTGTGGCTCAGAGCTCGTATCAGGGCTTCCTGAACAGCGACTGAGTCCTTGGAGCTGTGCAGGGGCCCAGCACACAGTAGTAGCTCTGGCTGTGCCTACAGGGATGTGAACTGTCCGTGCTACTAAGCGCTGATCTATGAACGGGAGTGTGAATACCTTGGGGCCAGACTGAGTGAAAGGAGGGACATGAGAGAAGGTAAAGCGGTCTGGGTCAAGATTTAGGGGCCAGGAAAGAAAAGCAGAGACTGCCCTCTCGGCTCTCTCCCTCACCATCACATAGATATCAGCTAATTTGCAGGCTATAACCTCCATCACACGTTTCAGAACTTGAACCTGCCTCTTTCTCCAGCCCAACGAATGAAGATACTTCTAAATGACACTCTATTAAAATCAAATCCCCACACCCTCATCACTCACCAAAAAAAAAAAAAAAAGAAAAGAAAAGAAAGAAAGAAATCCACACAATTCTTACAGCAAAAAGACCTAAATGGTCCCTGTGACTCTGAAGGCCAGAAGGCATATTTGTCTTTTTTTTTTTTTTTTAATTCTCATTTCTCTCACCATAGAGATAGCCGATATTTTACAGATAGGCTGATTTTTTTTTTTAATCAAAAGGAAATTAAAGAACAGGAAAGGATCTACATTTCTTATGGGATGAGCGGGAGTCCTACGCCTTGCCGGTCCTAAAATAGCCAGCAGGAACACAGTATTTGCATTATGCTCGGGGTCACCCGCTCTGTGGACTATCGCCCAGCCCTGCCTGGAGGAGGGAGTGAGGGACTGAGTTGCGGGATTTACTGCATTAATGCTCCTGCTGCTTCTGTGGAGCAGCCACGGGAGAGAAGCTTGGCTGGAGATTGCAGTGAAAGCAACACCCGCAGGAACGCGGTATCAATAACTAAATATAACTCACATCTGAAACGCCTTGCGCGGCACCCGGAGTGCTTTCCAAATATATTATCTCATTAAATCCATATGAAAGCCAGGGAAAGTAGGGTCCTCTCTCCCTCCGCTGATGAGGAGTACAGAGATTCAAGGCCTAGATTCTTGTGACCGTACGTGGCAACCGCTTTGATCTGTACTTGCGGTCTTCCACGCGGGCTTCACAGAGGACTGAGAGGCCATGGAGGGGCCCTGAGAGCAGTCAGCAGGAATGGGCTAAGGCCATGTCAGCTGCTGTAAGAAATGGACCCCCAAATACCTCTGACTTAACACAACAGAGATTTATGTCTCGCTATGTGAAATTCCAAATGGGTGTTGCTTGTTGGCAGGCAGCCGTCCACACCATCATTTGAAACCCCCAGTTTCTTCCAGCTTCTGATTCGGTTCACTTCTCAGGCTCAGCATCCTCTGCCGTTAGACTACAGATGGGACAGTGTTTTATGGGCCAGGCCGTGAAATGCCCCTCATCACTTCCACCCACATTCATTGGATAGAGCCCCGGTCACATGGCTACACCTGCTTGCAAAGAAGGCTGGGAAATGTAGTCCAGCTCTGTTGCAGGAGGAAGAAGAAGGGGTAGTGAAGAGCCAGCCCATTCTGGGGAGCTCTCCACTCGGACTTCCTGCTCCAAGCAGGGCGGCTCCAATTTTATCTAATTTATATATTTCCTGTTGCATAAGATTTAGTTTAAAAAAAGAACCCTAGGACTTAAAAAATTGTGTCAAGGCTTTTGATCAGTTGTCCTCAGACAGGGCTGATTATCTGGACCACCAGGGGAGAGTGTGAAAAACACAAGATTCTGGGCTGCTGCCTTGGTGATTCCAATTCAGTAAATACGGGGTCCACTGCGTATACAGCCATTGCACATGCTGAGCTTTTCCAGTGGCCTTTGCAAATTCATGAACAGATTGGTGAAAGACAGAGATGACAGATGATCATGGTGAATAAAAGAGAAGAGACAGCAAAGAATGCTGGTGAGGATGTGGAGGAACAGGGGCCCTTGTACAACTGCTTATCTGGTCAAGTTGAAGATAGACACAGTCTATGATCGCGCAATTCCACTCTAAGTTTATGTTCTAAAGAAACTCTTATCCACATGCACTCACAGGTGTGTAACGATGCATCACTGTCATGATCGCCAAAATCTGGAAATGACCTAGATGTCCATCAACAGTGGAAATGACGGTCTGCTGCATGTTCATACAATGGAATGCCATATAGCAACAGAAGCAAATGAATGATGCTATATCCAAAAGTACATTTGAATCTTCCAAACGTTTTGCTGAGCACAAAGAAGTAAGGGGGGGAAAGAATTTTACAAGCATGTATCTATTTATATAAAATTGTAAGTCAGGCAAGACAAAGCGAAATAGTTTAGGGATGTAAACTTATGTGGCCAAACAGTTACACATAAACATTTAAAGAGGCAGGATGGTGGATACTTCTGGAGGAGAAGTATACAGCAAGGGGCCCCTGAGATGCTGGCTGTGTTCTCTTTGTTTCCCAAGGTGGTTGACACGTGAGTGCTCAATTTACAATTATTTTTATATTGATGTGCATGTTTCTATATGACCTTTTCTATATAAAGGTCACTTATCTCAGTAAAATAATACAGAGGGAGGGAAGGGGTCATCTGTCTGTGCACGTGGCTCAGGCAGAACAGCACAGAATGCCTTTGGCATTACAAAGTCCCCAGTTCAAACCCCAGCTCTGTCCCTACTTGCTGTGCATGCTTGGACCAATTGCTTAGCCTTTGGGTCTCTTGGTTTCTTCAACTCTGTATTGAAAATGAAAAGCCTTCCTCATAGGGGAAAATATACAATGTGGTTAGTCTCCTTATTGGAAAAAAAATGGGTGGTTAGCCCAGGAACCGACACATAGGAGGTACTCCATGAATGGCTAGTCACAGGCAAACAAATACCTAATACGTGAGAATCAATAGGTGGCTGGATCCAAAACAGCGAATGCTGAGGACGCTGTGGCCATCGTCCTTGTACCAGCCTTGTTCTGCTCTCCATTCTGTCTCATCTCTATTTATCCTGACTTCTCCCTTCACTTCCTTCCCATTACCGTCACGTGGCTATATTTCTCAGAGCCCAGTGAGCTGCCTTAGATGATTGCGGAAGGAGGTGTGGTGGACACACAGACTCACAGACATCCGTGCTGCCATACTGCCTCAATGCAGGTGACACTTGGCTCCTTCCATAGCAGCAGCGCCAGTCTGGCATGAACCCAAGATGTGTCTCAGAAGCTCCTCAGAGCCTTTGTCTTACTCCGCCTGGCACTCCTGGGGGCAAGATCACTCCTTGTTTTCCTGGCTCCAACTTTGTTTCCTCCTTAGGACCCTTCTCAGTTCAACCCAACGCTGTCCCCAAGGTCACACGGGCATCAACATCAGGGCCAGGCAATAATTCTGCCCCAGTTGGAAAATGGTTGGAAAACACTGACATATGCCATTGCTGAAGCTGTGTCTGGCCTGATGTGGGCTAGGGCATCTTTAAGGTCTAGGGCTTCAAGTTCACAGGCATGGGAAGTCTGTTAAAGAGGTGGGGGTGGGGGCAAGATTCCCCAGCAGCTGCCTTGTTACCCTGTCCACCAAGCCTGCTCTCCTGGGCTGGTCTCTGTTTCCTTATACCCGATTAAAGGGCCTCTCTGCAAAGCTTCTGAACCAGCAGAGGTCATTTAGATAAAGAATCAAACACAGAATTTCCAGAGGGGCAGCCAGGGGATGTTATGGGCTCTTACATGAAAGCAGGATTCTCTCTGGTCAGGTAAAATTTGGATATATCTGGGTAATCACAATGAAAAAGATGCCTGCACTGCAGGACTTCTCAGAGGCTTTGATATGCTAACGACTCTTAAGAATACCATAGAAAACTACAAATGAAGCATTTTCTAAGCTTATCACAGAGTTAACTTGTGAGACTAGTGTTCCCCACCAAACACATTTTGGGGAAATTCTGCTGTAGCCCGTATTTCAGACAGACAGCGTGGGAAACAAGACCCTTGCTTTCCATGGGCCCAGTGGACTAGTCTCCCTGCTGAGGTAAGGTGAGGCAGGCCCCTGGCCATGCTTTGCCTCACTCTACCCAGCAGCAAAATGAGTGCAGCACCATTAACTCCTAGATTGTCAAGGGAATTTATGTTACTTTGCTATGTGACTTAGAAGAAGACATTGTCCCCATCAAGGTACATAATAGGGGCAGCTTCAAGCATCATATAATGTCTGAATGACAGAAAAAGGTTCTCAGCGTTAGATCATCCAACTGGTCCTGTTGGTCATAACAGGAAGGTCTTGACTAATCTAATCACACCATTGGCTTTGTAGGCACACCTTCCCGCAAGAAGTGCAAAGGGCCTCACCCTTATTAGAGTCAAGACTGCTTCTGAAGGTGAGGGACGAGAACAAGGGGCAGTTTCCTCGGTCGCAGAAAAAGATTTATTCTCACAACTTACAAAATGTCAACACAATCTTACATTGGAAATCACTCCAACAGCACACGGCATCTTGTGCTCAGATGGCACTTTAAGAGCTCATGGGCTCAGTGACCCGCCTCAGGGCATGGCTGGTTCCACGCCAGCAAAGCCGGATGCCTTCACACTGCCCACAGCCTGTGCACGCCAATCTCTGCCCCCTCGCAGACACACACACAGCAAGGAGTCACGGAGGCTGCACCTTCTACCTTTCACCTACTTGCCTGGGGATCAGGAAGGCAGGCGTGCTCACCAATTAACGAGAGCTGATTATGGACATTTCCTCTAACAGCTGGTGCACACTTTTTGTTGAAAGGTACTACAACCTGGGGTCAAACAGGTTCCACCTTTGATGAGGGATGTTATATGGGGCAAGTCATTTAACCTGTGTGAGCCTCAGTGTCTCCCCTGTGAAATGGAACAGCAATAGTCCCTAACTTGCTGTGTCGGCATGAGGACGCAGCGAGATTCCCGGCGCTGCGGGAGGCGGTCGGCATCAATGGCAATAGATTCCGTGCCAGAAAGACCTTTGTGACTGCTGCAGAGCTTTCTGGGGGACCTGTGAGGTTAAATTTAAGGGTGGGGTTAGGTTCTCATGTTAGCACATCAGGCAAAAATGGATGGAATCAAATTACCCTTGAACATTCCCTGCCCATAATGTAGAATCTATATGGTATTGTGTATAGACCACTCAGGTATGAGAACCACTGAGTCATAGGAGGGAATATATAAGATTGTTTATCCACAGCTGCCTGGGCATTCAAACCATTCCTTCTCTAAAGAAGTGAGTCTTAACGGGGGTGATTTCGCCCTCCCAGGGGACATTTGGCAACATCTGGTTATGGACACTCTCAGAAGCTGCTGATAGAACATAAACCTGCTGGTGGCACTTGGGCAAAAGTATCAACGGCCCAAAAATATGTGTCTCCCTTGGCTAGCCCTTCCGCTCCTAGGAGTCCACACCAAGAAAATCAAAAATTGTTCCACGTGTCCCTCAGCTATAAGGATAATCACTGCAGTTTGGGCAAAAACAGCAAAAGATGGGGACCAACTCAAGAGCCCAACAATAAGGAACTGATTGAAAAGTGTGGCAGTGACATGTGACAGAGGCATTAAGAATGATACGGAAGGGCATGCTGACATCGAGAGACATCCCCGATGCACCGTGGAGGAAAAAAAGGCAGATTATGACAAAGCAGTCTAATGCATTTTAAAAATGCCTATGTTTGCACATGTATATAGAAAGAAGGCTGGTGGCCAATAAATATATGCAAAGAGGCCTCGCTTCACAGTCCTCAGGAAAATGCATCTTGAGATAACATATCATGTTGAGCCGTGGAATCGACTTCCCCCCGCCCCAAATATTAGTGATTGATAATTTCCCGTGTTGGCACAGGGTCCAGAGAGCAGACTTTTCTCATGCACTAGAAAGAGAAGTATAATTTGTTGCAGCCTTTTTGGAGAGGAATTTGACCGTTTCGATCAAACCTTGAATCACGTAACTCTACAAGTTCGTTTCTATGACTCTTTCCCACAAAAATACTTGCACATGTGGACAGAGATGTACACTTTGTGTTCGTGATAAATTGGAAACAACCTAAGTGCCCGTTAGTGGGGGAGTGGGTCTATCTATTACAGTTTGTTGATGTAATGGAATGTTACTCTGTTGTCAGAGAGAATAAGGAAGATCTAAATGGGTTGGTACAGAAAACTCTCCAAAGGCATGTTGTTAGGTGGGGAAAAGAAGCAAATCAAAGGAACATACACGTTGCATGTTCCTGTCTATGTTGTTGGGTTTTTGTTTTAAATACGACACATATATCTCTCTATATACATGCATGTCTACAAAGGCATGAACAGATGCTGGACAGGTTCAGACTGAACAATTAACAGGAGTTATGTCTGGAGAGGGGTTGGGAGAGAAAGAAAGAACACTTCTTCTTTCATAGTCTACCCCCTTTGGCATAGTTTGCACGTATTCACGTAATACTCGGCTGGATTTAAGAAATAAACAAAGATAAACCGCAGAAAAGATGTGAACATTGGGTCTTTTTGGGTAGAGACGTTGTGTGGTGGGAGGGGGGCTGTTTTAGTTTCTTGTGGCTTGTTGGAATTTTTCTGCAATGAACATGGACTGCCTGTGCAATTTGAAAACTTCTTTTTACTGTGAGAGGGATGGTATTGATGGAATACTTGACAAGGGCATTTTAATAGCATAGGACACAGATTCCTACCCTCAGGGATTCTGCGATCTAGTTGGGGTCTCTCTCTCTCTCTCTCTCTCTCTCTCTCTCTCTCTCACACACACACACACACACACACACACAAAAGGCACGGCAGTCAGTACTTCTAGAGGTCAAAAGATGATAAGAACTGCATGCAATGAGGTGTCTTGGGGGCTGTGGTAGTTAAACACTGCCTTGTAGAAACAGGAGGGCTTTAATAGACAAGAAACCCTCCAGTAATTGAAATTCTATTATCTGTGCTGGTGACATCCTGCTCTGGGGATTAATGACCCTTGTTATCAATTAATTCTTCCTGGATTCCAAGCTAGATATCGGCTACCAGAATGTAAGTGGCTTTCTTTGGCTTGGATCCTTTGTGGACACAGAGACTCTGCTGCACATCTCAACAGGAAAAACACATGGCACGTCCCCTCAATCTCCTGGATTAAGACCACAAACAAAGGAGGAAGAAATTCTCCCTGATGAGAAAACACAAACCACCCAACACCACCACCATGGCCTGGTCTTCAGTGGCTAGTGGGGAGAAAAAGCTCTTTAAGTCCTTTTCCTCTGCCAGGCCAGCATGCTTCCTGTCTGGCGCATGTCTCTGTCACAGGTGAACTGCTCTCACCACATCACCCCCATCCTCAGAGTGAACCACCGGGAGGTAGCCGTGATCACCCCCATTCTATGGATGGAAAAACTGAGACTCTTTAACAGTCAACTGGCTCTGTCTGCTGCAGAGATCAAGCCTGAGGTACAGGGACAGGGCACCTTATCTGCATCACCACTGCCTGGAACTGATGAGGTCAAGCATTTCGGTGACGTTCTGGGAGCTGATGAACTTGTGACCCTCTGTGTGGTGACTGTGGCTCATTGCTCCTAACCTGGGACAGACACATGGGTTTTCAGTCTCCACAGAGCAGATCGCATCACATCAGAAGGTGTCCCCACCGGCACACTGGCATATAGTTTTCTATCCAAAACAGAAGCTAAGCACGCATACAGGAGCTGGGGTGAGACACCCCGGCCCCCGAGGGCTCACAGCTGGGTGCAGGAGACAGGCTACTAAACACACAACTTCGGTCCAATAAGAAAAGCACCATGGGAGAGGAGAAAAGGCCCGGGTTTGGGAGAGGTTCAGGCAGGCTCCTTGGAGGAACGGATGTGAGGGCCGAGTCCTTACAAACAAACTGAAGTTTGCTGGCTGAGAGGAAGAGAGATGATGCCAAGAACATGGAACGAAACAGGACATCCGAACACCAGGCAGCGTCCCTTATGTGCTGGCCGTGCAGCGATTCTTTATGGGTCGCCTCGTTTGACGATGGCCTGATTCCATAAGACAAGTACTGTCTCACCTTCATTTAAAGTGACTTGCCCAGTGCTGTGCAGCTCAGGGGCCAAGGAATGGGTCCAGGTCTATCTGGCTTGAGAGCAGGTGGCCCTGACCCTTTCATCCACTCCCACAGAGCAGTGGCTTTCAAAGGTGGGTGGAGGGGTGATTTAGTCCCCAGGGGACATTTGAAAATATCTAGAGACATCTTTGATTGTCACAACAGGAGGCGGGGGTGGGGGGTGGGGCGGGGAGAGGGATGTTATGGCATCTAGTGGGTAGGAGCCATGGGTGCTGCTCGACACCCTACAATGCACAGCACAGCCCCCACCACAAAGCATTATCCAGTCCCAAATGTCAACAGTGCCAAGGCCGGGAAACTGCACAGAACAGGCTGTCTGGCTCGGCTGGGCACCTGCTGGAGAGCTGGGGAGAACAGAGCAGGAGCTGAAGCCAGGGGAGCGGGCTGGCCAAGGTCCAAGTGGGCATTGGCTTGGAGCGTGGGGCGTGGAGCGTGGAGCTGGCCTGGAGGCAGAAGAGTTTGAGGAAGGGGCAGATTTATGCTGTAGGATGCCAACCCTAGAACTTCAGGGAAGGGCATCTCAGAAAAGAGAGGGAGAGCCCTGTGGCAGGTTGGGCAAAGGCCAGGGTTCAGGTGGGACTCCCGGGCAGAGGCAGAGGGAAGGGAACGGAGGGAACAGGAAAGCAGCTCCTCTGAGCAGCTGATGGGCTGACACCGCGTGTCCCTCTACAAAGGACGGTACATTAAACCCTCTAAATGAGAGTAGCGACCTGATTAGAGACAGAGCCTAGGGGCTGCCCCTCGGGATGTGCACAGATTAGCACAGTTATTCAATCAGCCTGGGCCTCACCGGGCGGCAGGAGCGCTCAGTACTCAGCCCAGCGTTCACACCTGGCCCATGGGTGCTGTGCCCTCCTGTCTGCCTGGAGCCTCCGGGGTGAGCCTTGCTCACTCCCCGCCACCACTTGGGCCCAGTCCCCTGTCTTCCTCTTCCCCAAGCCGTCCACTGGGCAGGGTGGGAGTAGGGCTTTTCCTCCACCTCCCCACGCTGCACCAAGGGCTCTCTGGGGGCGGCAGCTCTGAGGGGGAGGGGTGGAATTTATTTGTGCAGGGGGTCCAGATGGAGTCATTTGGGCTGAACTTAATCTTTTTGTCTATTTCTGAAGACAGGAGGGCCTGGAAATGGACCTCCAAGGACTGCTCACTCTGATGAGGCCATTGGTCTCTTCCTTGGCCTGGGTATTTAAGCCCAGGGGCTCGCTGCTGCTGCTGGTGTGCATGTGCGTGTGTGTGTGCGTGTGTGTGTGCGTGTGTGTGTGTGTGTGTGTGTGTGCATGTAGCCTTGCTGACATAAGGACAACCTCACTGAATCTTAAATCAAGAAATTAGGTCAGTCCCCTGCTCAGAAGCTTCTGAAAGCCCCCAGAACTACAAGATGAAATCTCACATGGCACCTGTAGGCCCCCAAGATCCCACCGCATCCAGCACTCTGCCCTTATCTGCCAGTTTCCTCCTAAAATGAACTGCCGCTCCGACCAGACCGGTCCCTTCAACATCCCGCCAACCTCGGTCTGTGGTTCTCAGACCCAAACCTCTCCTGGGGTGAGCTCCTCCTCCAGGGCTCCTCCTCCCTGGCTCCTCCCCGAGGGCTGTACCTGCCTCTGCCCTCCCAGGGGAGCAGCCTCCGTTCTCTGCCATCCCCACCACCTCCTCCCCACGGCCTCCCCTTAGCCCGCAAGCTTCTCCAGCACCTCCGGCAACCCTCACATGTTTGGGACAGGCATTCCTGCTCAGTGGTGGTCCCTGGGCGCAGGGGTCTCAGGGAATGGATGATGGGGGGAGGGGTGGACACGCATTGTCAACAAATTTTTATTATTATTTTTTTTAATTCTCCAATCACCAACATGCCCCATCCCTAAGCAATCACCGATGTACTTTCTGTCTCTGTAGATTTGCCTATTCTGGACTTTGGTGTGAATGGAATTGTGCAACCCACGATCTTTTGGGACAGGGCTCCCTGCATGTAGTATAATGTTTTCAAGGTTCATCCACAGTGGCAGCAGGTGTTAGAACTTCATTCCTTTTTCATGGCTGAACAGTATTCCCTTGTATGCCCACGCCACATTTTGTTTATCTGTTCGTCCGCTGACGGACACCTGGGTCCTTTCCACCCTTTGGCTACTGTGAATCATGCTGTGATGAACATTTGGGTATGATTTTTTTACATGGACGTATATTTTCATTTCTCTCAAAGTATTCACTGCTCTACCTGCTTCCTTTTTTCTTTTTCTTCCCGGCCAGGTTTCATTTATTCAGAAATAAAGAATGTGAAAGAGTTGAGTACACACAGAGAAGGCCGGGGTCCGGGGTTTATACCAAAGCCTTCAGAAACACTGGTCTATGTAACAGAGTGTGTTCCCGACTGGACAGAACCCTCTGGGAGGGCGGGATCACGTCTGGGGGTTCTTCTGCATCCAAGGAACTGCTCAAAGCGCCCTCATGCAGTGACGTGCATGACTAAATCGGTTCCGATTCTACAGAAGCGGACGGCTCTGAGGACTTTCCGCTGCCTGGGTCCACTTATCCTGGGGTGGGACACCAGAGAAGAATATTCATGCCCATTTAACAGATGAAGCAACTGAGTGAGGGGCGAGCACCGGAGCCCCGGGTCTGTGAGGAGGTCTGGAAGACAGCTGGAGGTGCGGCCCCTGGCTTTTCCGTTCTGCCGGGCCTCCCTGGTGGGAATTAGATGCTGGGGGCTCTGCTTTACACAGGAAAATCTGGATTGTCCTCGACAGATACGGGGATCTGGTGTTACTCATTTACAAAAGGATGCTTTCTTGTACAAAAGAACTGAAGAGCCCGTTCCTGGCCAGGTCCCCGGGGGCCGGCGCTCCGCCGTGCTCTGGGCTGCAGAGAGCATCGTTTTACACACCAGCTGGACTTCTAAAGAAGTCATAAGTCAGAGTTTCGTAAATTGGATCGTATTTTAGAGACCAGATAAAAGAATAAGACTCTGAGTCCTTGGGAGGAATCTGTGCATGAGGTGATAATCGGAACCAGATTTATGATTTCTGTAAAGATCAAAATCGGAGATAAATGTCAACAATGCCTGGAATCCCGTGCTGATGAATTAGGTGTCTCCCAGCATTATAGGCACTGTCCTCGCTTTAAGGATGTGTTCTCATTGAAATCGCACACATATACACACACCCCTTTTGAGTTAGGTGTTATTTAACTCCAGTTTAAGAGTGTGGGGGGTGGGGCTGAGGCTTGGGATATTTGGTCACCTGCCCAACACAGAGATCAGAGGTAGAGCAGAGATGCCAACTGCCCACCCTTTTCTGGAAGCCCCGGATCACGATGGGACACAGGGCAGAGGCTGCCCGTCAATGCTGAGGTCAGACTGCCTGGCCAGGCTCCCCACTTCACCCCTTACTCCCCGTGCATCTGTTTCCTGGGTGGTACAATGGGCTGCAAAAACCCTCTCTCGACACACTGCGGTGACGTTTCCATGGGACGGTTTTACTTAGAGCACCTGGCACACAGCTAGCGCTCAATAAATGTTAGCACTCATCATATTGAACTGCATCTGTGACGGAACTCGCAATACCAACGGTGGCATCTGTCAAGTACCTACCATGTGCAGGGTAGCCCGGTGCCACCCTGAGCATCACCCGCGGGCATTAGAATCGATCGTCCCTGCCCCGTCGCCATCCTGCCACATATTCATGTGGGTCTTTGACAAACTGCTTAACCTCTTTGATCTTCAGTAACGACAGCTTTGACTGAGGTCTCGAAGGGAAAAAAATAAAAATAAACAGAGCTACATAATGTGAAGTGCCTTAAACTAGTAATCACTCAAATGGCCGTTACTGTTATTATTATATGCTCGGAGCTTTATCCACGTTATTTCAAGAGGTCCACGGTCCTGGAACGTGGTTTTTGCAGAAGAGGAGGTAGAACCCACGGAGGTTAGTAACTGTCCAGGTTCCACGAGCAGTCCAAGAGGAGCTGGGGTTGGCTCTCAGGCCCCACTGAGGTGGTGCACGCCTTCCAGACCCCTCTCTCCTGATTGTATCTGGGAAGTACACTGTCCCATGTGTGGGGAGTGAGGTCTATTTCTAGTCCCACTGGGATATGTGGAAATTTGGGTCCTCTGGGAAGCAGAGGCCATGCCGATATAACTTGAGGTTTATTAGAGAGACACCTGAAGGGCAAAGTGGGTGGGGGAGGGGGACAGGAGGAGGCAAGGAGAGCCTTCAGATTGCAATGCGGGCTGACACCAGGGAAGGGAGAGAGGGAAGGGAGGAAGACTGGGGAGGAGGAGCCTCAGACAGTAGTGCAACTCTGAGAAAGCCTCAGCCTGGCTCACATGGTGTTAGAGTCCTACACTGGACAGGAATTGCCCAGCTCTAGGGCCCCGACCATATTCAGTGACCATCTTGGAGCCACCCCAGGGAGAGCAGGGTGTCTAGAAGAATACAGCAGTGGATCTGAAGCTGTAGCAGCTGCAAGCTGTCAGACAACTACCCTTATTGCAGCAAGTTCTCTGGAAGGGAGACCAGAGTGGCATACCACCGTGGCCGCCATAGGTGCATGATACTAGATCAGGTCAGTCACAGTGATTCCACTCCCCCTGGCAGTGGGCAGGAGTATGTGATGTGCCCGTACCAATGACATATGGGGAAGTCTACTGGGGCACTTGCAGGGAAGGTGTCTTTGCCTCTTCCACTCAGTGCAGCGGTACAGGGATGTGATGTCTGGAGCTATGGCAGCCACTTTGAGATCATGAAGGGACAAACATAAAGATTAAAAAAATGCACTCAAGAGTAAGAAGATGAAAAGAGTGTGTGGTTCTCAAGGATATCAATGAGTCACTGAATTATCCACCCTGGAACATTCTCCCTCAAGAAACTTGTCATGTGACATAATAAATCCCTTATTATTTAAGTTATCTGTTGCTATGTCACTAATTACCCTAAAATGTAGCAACTTAAAACAACAAACATTTATTATCTCACACAGTCAGGAGAATCAGGAACCAAGGCGCACTTAGCTGGGAGGTTCTGGTTCACACTCTTTCACGAGGCTGCAGTCAAGGTGCCGACCAAGGCTGCAGCCATCTGAAGGTTTGCCCAGGGCTGAAGGATTCCTTCCTAAGATGCTTCACACATGGCAACTTGCCAGAGGCCCCATTCCTCTCACCACGTGGGTCCCTCTGTAGGGCAGCTTGAGTGCCCTTACAACATGGTGGCTGGCCCTTCTCCAGGATAGCTAAGCCAAGAGCAGAAGGAAAAAGACACATGCTTTCAACAGCCTAGTCTCTAAAGTCGCATGCCATCACTTCTGCCTTATTCTAGTCACTTACAGCCAGTCATGTAGGCTACCCCACCCTCAAAGGGAGAGAAATTGAGCATCGCCTCTAAAAAGATATGTTAAAGAATTTTTGTATTTAAAACTTCTACAGCTATTTGCAGTTGGGTCCTCTTTACATAAAAAAATAAAAGGTCCCAGTGCCACTATTCTTGACACCACACGACACTGCCAGCTTGTGCAGGGGACATTGTGCAGGGGAAGTGAGGCTAACTGAAAATCTCAGAAGGCTTTCCAACTTGGCAACTGTCCAGTTCCATAAGACCCTCAGAGTGGGCTGCTTAAAGATAGGTCTACCTGTGCCTGACCAGGCGGTGGTGCAGTGGATAGAGCGTTGGACTGGGATGCGGAGCACCCAGGTTCGAGACCCCAAGGTCGCCAGCTTGAGCAAAGCTCACCAGCTTGGACCCAAGGTCGCTGGCTCGAGCAAGGGGTTACTCAGTCTGCTGAAGGCCCGCGGTCAAAGCACATATGAGAAAGCAATCAATGAACAACTAAGGTGTTGCAACGAAAAACTGATGATTGATGCTCTCATCTCTCTTCGTTCCTGTCTGTCCCTATCTATCCCTCTTTCTGACTCTCTCTGTCTCTGTAAAAAAAAGAAAAGAAAAAAAAAGATAGGTCTTCCTGTAAACACATGTCCTACCTAAAAATAAATTTAAACATAAGCATTAGGAAATATTTAAAATATAGATAAAAAAAGGACAAAGAATAATTCAATAACTTCCATGAACTGCCACCTAGCTTAAGAAGTGAAAAAGTAGGTCCTGGCTAGTTGGCTCAGTGGTAGAGCGTCAGCACGGCGTGTGGAAATCCCAGGTTCAATTCCCACCCAGGGCACAAAGGAGAAGTGCCCATCTGCTTCTCCACCCCACTCTCCCCCCATTCTCCTTCTCCCACTCTCTCACTTTCTCTACCCCTCCTACAACCATGTCTTGGTTGGAGCAAGTTGGCCCTGGGCTCTGAGGATGGCACCATGGTCTTGCCTCAGGTACTAAAATAGCACGATTGCTGAGCAACAGAGTAAAAGCCCCAGATGGGCAGAGTATCACCCCATTGGGAGCGTGCTGGGTGGATCCTGGCCGGGGCACATGCCAGAGTCTGTCTCTCTGCCTCCCTGCCTCTCATTAAAAAAAAAAAAAAGAAATGAAAAGTGCCTGTGTAATGGAAGCCCCACATGTCCACCTGAGCACACTGTTCTCACCCCATAATGGGAACACTATCCATAGTTCAGTGTTTTTTCTTCCCATGACTTTATATGTTAACTGTACACCATGTCAATCTACATAACATAGGGTATTGTTTTGCATGTTCTGAACTTTGTAGAGATGGAGTCACACTGAATAGATTCTTCTGCAACTTGCTTCCTCTCTCCAGTATGTCTGTAAGAGTCAACCTCATGAGGATATGAAGGAATTGGAACCCTCAGATGCTGCTGGTAGGAACGTAAAATGGAGTGGCTACTCTTGAAAACAGTTTGGCAAGTTCTGAAAAAGTTAAACATAGGATTGCCATATATGACCCAGAATATAGATTCGGGATGCCAGGGGCTGGAGATGGGGAGGAATGGGCAGTGACCCCTCATGGACATGGTGTTTCTTTCTGGGGTGATAAAAATATTCTGGAATTATTAGATAGTAGTATGACCTCACAGCTTTGTGAAGACAGGGGTGGGCAAAAGTAGGTTTATAGTTGCGAGTACATGAAATACTGAGTTTATTCTTTTTATATTTATCAATTATTGTGTTATTTAGTATATAACTACTGTAAACCTACTTTTGCCCACCCCGGATAGAAAAACCTATTGCATTGTATACTTCAAAGAGTGAATTTTCTACATGTGAATTATTGAACTATGTCTTTAAAAAAAATTATTCAGGCCCTGGCCAGTTGGCTCAGTGGTAGAACGTCAACCTAGTGTATGCAAGTCCCCCGTTCAAATCCTGATCAGGGCACACAGGAGAAGCCACCATCTGCTTTTCCACCTCCCCCTCCCCCTTCTCTCTTCCTCTCTCTCTCTCTCTGTTCCCTTCCTGCAGCCATGGCTTGATTGGAGCAAGTTCACCCAGGGTGCTGAGGATGGCTCCTTGGCCTCCACCTGAGGCACTAAAACTAGCTCAGTTGCAAGCATTGGCCCCAGATGGGGGTTGCTGGGTGGATCCTGGTTGGGGCACATGTGAGAGTCTGTCTCTATCTCCTTTCCCCTCGCTAAAAAAAAAAAAAAAAGAAAAAGATTCACTCCTGGTCACTCATTTTCACTACTGCATAGTAATCCATTAGAATGAATGTTTTACGTCTCTCCATTCTTCCGGTAACGGATGTTGGTATAGTTTCTCCCTATTACAAGCGGAACTGCCACAAACATTCCTTGCATATTTCTTTATGCATGCATGAGGGTTTCTTGAAGGTACACCCTGAGGAATGTGGTTGCCAGGGTGTAGGGTGCACACATTTCAACACTACTGCTCTCTAACACGCCTGCGTGAGTCTGAGGTAAGAAGATGAGGAAGCTGTCTCTGACCCTGCAAACCACCCGAGGTCTTGGAAAATAGGGCAATTGAAACGGAAAACAAATAATAGCATGGATCCAGTGGTGGGCTGCTTCCCCTGCCACTGTTCAGAGACCCACCGGATGGGCAGCGGGACCTCCCCCCCAGAAAATATTAACAGCATTTAATGAATATTCACAAGGACTCATTAAGCATTTCCCCATGTGGCTGAACAAAACAGTGTTCAAACCCCCAAGCCATTAACAAGAAAGGAAGGAGAAATATTACAGGGACGATATACACAAGCTAAAAATGCCACAGGCAAGAAATAGCAGCTTCTTTCTTTTTTCTTTTTTTTTTTTTTAACTCAATTCCATCTCCTTCATCTCGCTGGTGTTTAAAATGGGCCCAGTGTCTTACGTCTCTGTGGCTTCCTGGAGTTGGACAGTCCTGATGAAGAGGAAGAATCTTAGCTCTTCCGCGTCACATCCACAGAGAGTCGCCTTTGTCGCAGCAATAATATTGAAATGAGACATTTCAGTTAGAAAAGGGCTTTCCTGTGAGCCACCTCATTGGGTCCTGGAAGCGAGGAATAGGGGTGATCCAAGTACAATAGTACAATTATCATCTGTCATCTGACAGACGAAGAAACAGACCCACGTTCATTGGTGGACGTACCCAGGGTTCACGACTGAGACAAGACTGTTATATACTCCGTGCTTTAGCTATCGTCTGAGGAAAGCTGACCGCGTGACCTCAGGACCTCCCACCCTGACCTCAGCTGACGGGACTAGACATGGGCTGGACCCAAACACCAAGATTCAGAGGTGAGCTTGTGTGCAATCACTGCCCAAAAGAGGTGTCCTCCGCTCACTACACAGGGACCGGTGAGCTGTTAGAACTCCTCTCGGAGGGGGGACTAAGGCTAAGACAGAGAACAGGTGGGCGCTTGGGCAGAGGCTGACAGACCCACAATGCACTGTATCACCTACTCTCGGAAGCCACACATTGTCACTTAGCCACATTCCATTCCTTAGAAGTGAGTCATTAAGCCTGATCCACACTCAAGGGGAGCAAAATCAGGTTCCACCTCTTGAAGGAGGAGTATTAAAGAATTTGCGGGTATTTAAAAACCACCCAAGGCCCACGTCATGCTTACTGGCAAATGGTAAAATCGGGGTTTATCAATCTATTCATTCTGCAAGCACGGGCATCCTCCACGTCTTTGCTGTGCAGTGTGGCAGCCATTCGCCACATGGGCTACCGAGCACTTGAAACAGGCATAGTGTGCCTCAGGAACTGTAGCTTTCATTTAATTTCGTTTAAAGCCAAAGTTAAAAGCTACTCATTCAACTACTGGGAAACTTTACGTAGGTTTGAAACAACTTGGGTAAATAAATCTATTCTCCCCATACATTTTATGAAATCTAAATAAGACCAAGTATTACCAAAGAAAATTTTGCATCCTAATTAAGGTATGCTGAAATATAAAATACACACTTGATTTTGAAGGCTTAGTATGAGAAAAAAAATGTAAAGAATCTTAATTAACATTTCTGTATTGATGATATCTTAGAAGGATAATATTTTGGATCTACCGAGTCAAATAAAATATAGGAATAAAATTCATTTTACCTGTTTCTTTTTACTTTCTGAACGTGGCTGTTAAGAAAACTTAAATTGCATACATGCTCATGTAATATTTCTATTATTAGCGCTGTGTGAGTTTTTAAACGGTATGGACTCTACCTCCCTGGAACTTACAGTCAAAATGGAAAGACAGATATTAAATAATTAATCCAAAGAATAATAAGTGTTACAAAGCAGAAATCAGGAAGCTGTGTAAGTTTCACAGGGGACCTGACCCAGATGGGTCTGTCCAAATCAAGCTGGTGGGCTGGGGGTGTGAGGGGGGACAGAGTTACAAAGCCCATGCTGGGAGCAGCGAGTGGGAGGTGAGGAGAGGCTCCGTGCTGGGGGCATGGTGCCAGCTCCTCAGGTTTAGGGCCAGAGGAAGCGGATGTGCCAGGAGCATTGCCACTTTGATGTGCAGGTGGTGAGGCGGCAGGGAGGGCTGGGCTGCCATCAGCTGTCAGGTTGGCACTTGCTGGCTCTGCCCACACAGTAGCCAGGCTCTGGAGGCCTGCAGGGCTCTCTGGGTGTGGCTACCCAGGGCTGTGCTGGAAAGTACCCGGGCTCCTGGGAAAGCTAGAGCACCAAGCAGAGGGCTGGCTCTGGCTCAGACCCAGGGCCTACCCTGAGCTCCTTTCAAAGCACCAGCTGGAAAGGTAGCTTTGACAACTACCCTCGGACCGAACTTGAACAACTAGGACTTGGTCTTCCCTGCTCCTAGCTAATGTGTTGGTCAGATGATTCAAATTCCATTGCCTATAACCTGGCCCCTTTGCCACATCTTTCCTCCCCGAATCTGCCCTTTGCATTGTCCCCCAAATTCTTACTGTTCTGAAAACATGCCAAGCACATTGCTGCCTCAGGGCCTTTGCACACGTTGTACCCTCTTCTTAGAACACCCCTCAGATATTTACATGGTTGGTGTCTTCTCTCATTTAGGCCTCAGCTCTAAGGTCACCTCTGTCCCTGACGATTGCTCTAAAGTTACATTCCACACTTTGCTTCTTTACAGTCTGTGTCTTACTTCCCAGCAGGATTTCTGTTTAACACTCCTCCTTCTCAGAAACTATCTTGCTCATTTATTATTTTCCTTGTCTGTCTCCCCAACCAAGAAATAAGCCCCATTAAAACAATACACAGCACCTAGAACAGCTCCTGGCACACGAGAGGTGCTCGAAAAGTAGCTGTTGAATGAGTTCATTCATCTTCTTACATCTCGGATTCGCAAACAACCCTGGTGACCTCACTGGAATGTGGACAAATGTTTGTGATGGAATGCTAAGTTAGAGAAGGAAGAGAAAATGATACTCTCTGATGTGGCACATAGAAAATATGGACATGCAGGGACAGAGAAGGCAACGCGCAAACTGAAAACAGCTCTCTGCTGGGGGCTGTGATTTCTATTTTTACAACTTTTATGTAATGCCATCATATTGCTTTTTACAATGAAAATGTGAGTCCTACACTATAAAGTTCACTATTTTAAAGCAGACGACTCCATGGGTTTTGGTATATTCTCAAAATCGTGCATAGATCTAATTTCATAACATGCTTAGAACCCCCAAAAGAGACCCTACACCCATTAGCAGTTAGTCTCATTCCCTCCCCGTACCCAGCCCCACGCGACTTGTCATCTATTTTCTGTCTCTCTGGATTTGCCTATTCTTGGTATTTCTCATAAGTAAAATGACATAATATGTGGTCTTGTGCATCTGCCTTGTTCACTTAGCCTCGTGTTTCCATGGTTCATTCATGTTGTAGTGTAAGTCAGCACCTCATTCCTTTTTATGGCTGAGTAATATTCCATTGTGGAATATCCAACGTGGATAGCCTGCATTTTGTTTATCTATTCATCAGTTGGTAGACATTTGGGCTGTTTCCCTTATATTGTTTTTATCATGAGCCCCCCCCCCCCGCTGCCCCCTGCCAAATGGTGAAGTGAGACCTTCTCCCAGTAGCTTTACAACTCAGATCTTGTCATTCCTCTGCTCCAAAATCGCTGAGGCTCCCCAGTGCTTACAACATACCATCTGGCCTCCTCTGCTTATACCGTCAGCCCCTGGCATACTCTTAAATTCCGTCCTCTGAGCCCCTCTGTACTTGGTTCCACATACTAGCCATGCACCCTCAGCCACAATGCCTTAGCCAATGCTATCCCCTCTTCTACTTCCTAGAAAATGTCATCACGCTCAGCAAAATTCAGCTCAGATGTTACTTCTTTTGCAAAGACACCCATGCCCATGGTCCTGTCTACAACTCACTGTGCTCTTACAGGGCTTGTTATTTTAATTATTCCTCTATCTGGTTCCTGCTTTAGCCTGTGATTGGAGTGCCCTTGGGGTCTCATCCATCTTTGCCTCCCTGGTTTCTAACATAACTGCTGGCACCCATTGGGTACTCTTCCAAGTCCAACTACTGAATGGATGAATGGCATCGTGATCCACTGTGATATACTGAATAGGCATCAGACAGTGCCACCCTTTGCCAGACAACCATCAAAATGTCAAGGTTAAGAGAACAGACTTTGGGCTCTGGTTGGTTTGCTCAGTGGATAGAGTGTCGTCCCAGCATGCCGAGGTCGCAGGTTCAATTCCCTGTCAGGGCACGTGCAAGAGGCAACCAATGAGTGCACAACTAAATGGGACATCTGAGTGGAACAAGTTGATACTTTTCACTCTAACCTCCCCTCCCCTCAAATCAATGCAAAAATTAATTAAAAAAATTAGAACAGGCTTTGGGGTCAGATGGACTTAGTTCAAATCCTGACTCTGCTATTTGCTGGCTGGGTGGCGGCTCAGAGATCATTTCTTCCTCTTTAACCTGGGGAGCGCTGGAGGAGTTGTTGGGCGGGTTAACTGCCGGAAAGACACTTCAGTGCTGTTTTAAATTGTAGAATAACATACAAGACATACAATGGAGCATTTTCACCGTGTTTAAGCATTCAGTTTGATGGCATTAAGTACATTCACATTATGGTATAAGTGTTTGTATTACTACCACTATTATTACTGTGCCAGAATTTTCCTAGAGACAGGACATGCTATTCTGAACCAATCACGGTTTGGTCTAAGACTCTGCTTTACCCAAAACATTTCACTATCTCAAGACTGCTGGGAGGTTTATCATGCCATTTATACTAGAGGCTCCCTGTGTTCTAATGACACACCAAAGGGCACAGCTGGGACAACCCCCAGATCCGGATGCCTCCCCCACTACCTATTTACAGCCGCCTGCTGGGTTATGATGACCCCATCTCACAAGCCACTCAAATCGCCTCTGTAAGGTTTTGACTTTGAACGGGAAAAGAAGTGACACTATTCCGGGGGTGGTGGGTCAGTGAGGCCAGGGGTGCCTGGCATCCTTAGCGTGAGACAACGCATCCCATGTGTGGCGGTGGCAGGGCAGGGGCCAGGCCCTGTCGAGCCGTTGATGTCTTTATGCAGCGGCGGGGGTTGACTGGGCTGTGGCAGGCCCAGCGTGCATCACCCCTGTGACAAGTGATAAAGATCTCATTCCGCCTATGAGATCCACTTGAGGAGCTGAATGGAGACAATTGAAAAGCGCTGCGCACCAGACACTGAAGCCGAAAGCCTGCAGATTCTGCTGATTTAAGGTCTTCTGTGAGGATT
Source organism: Saccopteryx leptura (assembly GCF_036850995.1). NCBI lineage: Eukaryota > Metazoa > Chordata > Mammalia > Chiroptera > Emballonuridae > Saccopteryx > Saccopteryx leptura. The sequence continues at coordinate 240,599,238 of NC_089504.1, read as the reverse complement.
TGCTGATCCCGGAGAATGTCAGCTACGGGGGCTTTTTAATAGAGTCTCCAGGTCTCCTTGCTGGGAACCGTGGTGCCGGAATGCAGGCAGAACCTGTCTGCTCGAGTCCCCAGCATGGAGACAAGGTGACTGGCTGACACTCGGTCCGTCGCGTTTCATGCTGATGACTAACTATGAGTGCTTCCTAATTCCTCACTGCCTCCCAGAGAAATTGAGAAATTCTTAAAGGGACACCCCCACCCCTTCTTCCCTAGTCCCATTTTTGGGTTTTTTTTTTGTTTTTTTGCCCTTGCTATTGGAACCCCTCCTATGGCCACTGTTACTGTATTTTAGCAATGCCTAAGAGCCCAACAAATGCTAGTTTACCAGCTAACTGTGGCTACAACTGACCCCTTGTGTGTGTGAATGAATAGGACAAGTGGCTGGTGACATGCTCAAGTCACTCATTTGTGCCCCGAGTGTGGGTACGTCTAAATAAAAGAATCTCGCACCTGGTGATTCAGCAAGCCTTTGGAAACATCATGATATTTGTTAATGGATTTAATGTCACTGAATACATGGGGTGGAGATGCTGAATAAAAACCCAATAGAGGCCCTGGCCAGTTGGCTCAGTGGTAGAGCATCGGCCCAGCGTGTGGAAGTCCCAGGTTCGATTCCCGGCCAGAGCACACAGGAGAAGCGCCCATCTGCTTCTCCACCCTTTCCCCCCTCCTTTTTCTCTGTCTCTCTCTTCCCCTCCCGCAGCCGAGGCTCCACTGGAGCAAAATTGGCCCGGGCACTGAGGACAACTCCATGGCCTCTGCCTCAGACACTAGAATAGCTCTGGTTGCAATGGAGCAATGCCCCAGTGGGGCCAAGCATCGCCCCCTGGTGGGCATGCCGGGTGGATCCAAGTTGGGCGCATGCGGGAGTCTTGTCTATCTGACCGACCCCGGCCCCCCCCCCCACTTCTTGCTTCAGAAAAAATACAGAAAAAGAAAACCCTGTAGAGACCTGACCCTATATAGAGGCCTCCTAAGTGCTTGTGCTATGGCCACACCAGACCAGCAATGTTCCCACCTCCTACATTAAAAGCATTTCAGAATGAACAGGATGGTGCAAACGAATTGTGGTGCATGTACGAATGGGGATGGATTGCCTACAGGCATTGAAAAGAGAGAGGTACATCTCCCTCACCTGACATTGCTCACCTGCCTTCCCCACCTGCACATTTTTGCATACGCTGTTCCCTGGATCTAAATGCTTTTCCATCTTTCCCAATCCTCCAGCATACATGTGTTTGGGATACTGTAGATGTCCAAGAGGATGAGCTGGCTCTTAACTGCTTTTCCCTCCCAGGGGTTTATAAAGTGAGCAAGTTATCCTGCACCCAAGGGGTGGGTCTACAGAGGCAGCTAGAGTGGAGGGAAGTGGATCTTTGTGTGTGAGAAAGAAGAGGTCTACAGTGAATAGTTACATGAAAGAAAGTAGGTTACAAGCGGTGTGTCTCACGACCCAATTTTTTTGAAAAAAATAAATAAAAAGAAAATTCCATATTTACATGTTTGTGTATGCGCAGCAGTCTGGAAGAGTACATAAAAACCCTGTAGAGACCTGACTCTCTAAAGGCCTCCTAGGTGCTTGTGCTATGGCCACACCAGACTAGCAACATTCCCGTCTGAAGTGGTTACTTCTAGAGAGTCAAAGTGTTGGAGATCAGAGGGTATGAACAGGAACATTCTGCTTTTTATTTCCTAATTTCTAAAGTGTTTATCATTTACTTCAATGGGCACTCTATTAATTTTATAATTAAAAGTCTAATCATTTAAAAATGTGCTTGGGGAATAGAATAGCTGTGCTTCCAAAATATTTGCAGTTGGCCTTTGTCATGGATGCACCAAGCTGTTAGTTACATTGGAGGAGTGTATTTTATTTCTCAAACCAGACTGGGAACTCCAAGGGGCAGGAACTGGTAAGACAAATCCCAACACTAACTAACTCCACCTGGTTTGCTGAGTGCTAAGCATGTTATATACATCCTCTAGTTAATTTCATTTACTTGTCAGTCCTCAGATCCCCTAGAATGCTCTGGACAAGCCCAGGGGCTCAGTAAATACCTTTGATTGAAGGGTATGGTCGGAGATGCTTTGGGGAAATGTACAATTGGAGCTCCCTTGTCAACTATGAACACTTTTCTATGTGAGCAGGACTTTAAAACATTGTTTCTTACAAAAAGAGACCATAGAGCCTGACCAGGCGGTGGCTCAGTGGATAGAGTGTCAGACTGGGATGCAGAGGATCCAGGTTCGAGACCCCGAGGTCGTTAGCTTGAGCGCGGGCTCATCTGGTTTGAGCAAGGCTCACCAGCTTGGACCCAAGGTCGCTGGCTCGAGCAAGGGGTCACTCGGTCTGCTGTAGACCCCCGGTCAAGGCACATATGAGAAATCAATCAATGAACAACTAAGGAACTGCAATGAAGAATTGATGTTTCTCATCTCTCTCCCTTCCTGTCTGCCTGTCCCTATCTATCCCTCTCTCTGACTCTCTCTGTCTCTGCCACAAAAAGAGAGAGAGAGAGAGAGAGAGAGAGAGAGACCACAGATAGCAATGTAGAGGACAAGCTTCACCCCCAATTCAGGCCGGAATTCTAAAGGCTTGAGTTCCCGAACACACCGGGTCCTGCACAGTGCTCTGTGAGGGGAAAAAAAAAAGAGTTCCCTGCTTTGGAAAATTCTTCTCACTACGGATCCTCTCGGAGATTCACCTGCCTGTGAGCGCATTAAAGGCTCTGAAAAGTCCTGCCACGCAGAAGCAGGTTTGTTCAACCCCAAATCTCTGCATATCGTCTCATCACAGAGCCTGTTGTTTCACAGACACTTCTGGATGTGTTTCGCGTGGTACGCTTTGAGAAATGCTGTCCTACCAACAAGAAATGTCTGCTCTTACCTGGAGACAGGTCCAGACATACACCCCCCAGGCTTGAAATGGTCAGTACCGGGTGATGGAAGTTTCCTCTAATCTGGCTATACCCCAAAGATGGCACAGGCTTTGCAGTGTAGATGGAAGCAAGGCATCCTGCCTCCCAACAGCAAAGAAGGCACACCAAGTTCTTGGTGCCTTCTGGAACAAAGGATGTGATCACGTGCACAGCTACACTAAAGGAAAGTGAGATCTGGGATATGACAGAGCCGGATTTGAACATCAATTCCACCATGGATTCAGAGTGCAGTCTGGGGGTAAGCCACTCAACTTCACTGAGCCTGTTTCCACATTTAAAAGTGGGGATAAGAATGCATCCCTTGAAGAATTGTGAAGAGCAGACATACCACCTAGGGGATGCTTGGGAGGGGAGAGTTGCTATTGGTTTCCCCCAAAGTTAGTCACTTCTACCACTGCTCATCTGTGCAGCTGCCAGGACCTCTCTCGGCTTCTCTGGGTTTCCACTCTGCCAACAGAAGGAGTGCTCTTTGGCACAGGACCTGCATGGCCTGCTGAGGGGTAAGACTTCCAAGGACACCACCAGGAAATAGGGCAGATGTGAGATGTATAGATAATCTCTGAATTGGGAAACCTCGGAAAGAAATGTCATCGTATAGCTTTCTCACTGGTACCTTAAAACCAACACATCATCAGTCCCTGAAGAGAATCTTGTGCTTCTAAAAATAGGTAAGAAATTTTTTTTAAGTGTTTGCCCAGTTTGTGGCAGAAACAGATATAAAGCATAACCCGTGGGTTGGAGTGTCAGCTCCATGATGTCCTCCCTGTGCAACGCTGGGTAAGCAACTCAACCTCTCTGTGCTCCCAATTCCTCACATGTAAAATTGAAAGAAAGTAGGGCACCAAACCTCATAGGAGTCATGATGTAAACCTGTGCAATGAGCAGGCAGAAGACCCGGCTCAGGGTCAGCACCCAATATTACTATTACAGGACTGCTATTAATTACTAAGCACGGTGCTCTTGGTTCCTTTTGCTGACAACTCTTTTCCCTCTCCTACCCTTTCCCCTGGCCACCTCCCCTGCACCCTTTTCTCTTTTCCAACAATACAAAACCAGAAGGCCGTGCATGCTACTCAAGCATTTTCAAGGAGTGTGGTCAACATCAGGGGCAATGCTGTGAGCCGCCTCCCTGCGCCTCCTCCTGCTCCGCCCACGGGCGCTGTGAGATGCGTGTCCCCAGGCTGTTATGGGTTCTCCAGGCCGGCTGGCTCGAGGGAGGATGCACAAGTACGGGGAAGAAGGCGTCACCTATGGAGAATGTCCCCACACATCTGGGTCCCCTGCCTTCTCCCAGAGGCCGAAGGCGGGACACGGTGTCTCCAGGGCAGCTGTCGTGCTCTGGGCCCCTGCGGGCCTGCCCTGCCGCTGTCACCAATCCCACTGCCTCGTGCATGCTAATTAGGCCCTAATTTGATTTCTGTTCTATCTGTACGAACCCTATTAAAACTCAATTCTGCTTATTACCAACAGCTTTCTTGCCACGCAACGACTCTCCCTCCAGAGGCTGCTCGGTCGTAGCGAGGAGCAGGGCTCCGAGCGCAGGGCAGGTGGACACCCTTCCTGGGATGCATCGTGTCCCCGTGGTCCTGCTCCAGTCGCCCAGGCCCAGGTCCAGGCCCAGGCTGGGGCTCAGGCTCAGCTTCCCAGCAGACTCCCTGGAGTCCCCGGACCGTTTTTCTTTTAGAAAACAATGGAATCATGGAATGCTTGAATCCTGCGCTGATGGGAACTTGGTCTTTAAGTCCCGCCTCCTACGCCCCTCAAGAATTCCCTGGATGGCAGAGGCTATCATCAGTCCCCTGCTAGTTCCTGGGCTGTTCCCAGCACAGGGTGCTCCCTCCCTCCGTCCCTCACTCCAGGAAGCCTAGCTGGGTTCAGGTTCCCGCCCCTCAGCTGTGTGACCTTAAACAAAGCTCTTGACCTCTCTGATGGGCAGTCTCTCATTTGTAAAACACCCGCAGCAGAGTGCCAGGCCGTGCAAGAGCCCAGGGAGGGTGAGGCAAGTAAGGCAGTTGCCAACATACAGAATGTACGGGTGAGCCCAAAAAAATCTCAGCCATCAGGATAAATAATATTTTAATTCAATATTTCTAAGAAACTGAAAAGTAATGCCAAAACGATCACTGATAAACAAACTACATTTAAATCCAGGCAGGACTGGGATTTCTGATGCAACAAGCGAGGTTTTGCAAGTAAGTACAAGGTGGAATCCTGTCTTTAAATTTTTGTTTTGTTCATTATGGACTTTTGGACATTCATTTTGAGTGTTGTTGTGTTTTTTTTTTTAATTGTGCATTTAAATACTATTCATCTTGCAGTGAGTTTTTCAGGCCCTTTTAACTTTTGCATCCAACCGTCCTGACCCCCAGTAGCAGCCACAGTCAAGACCTCTCAGAACTTCAGGTTTCTTATCTGCAAAAGGGGGCTAAAGGTAACTATTGATAGGGGTGTTTTTGAAAAGAAGCAAGCAGGCAGAGGAATTAAAAGCATCTGCTCTAGAACCTGGGCAAGTTTAGGCCCCCTCCTCTGCCACTTCATAGCTGGGGGAGTCACAACCTCTCTGCCTCTGTGTGTCCCCGTCTGGACAGGGGTCGGGGGCACTGAGTTTAGCCTGGAGAGGTTGGTTGCTGGGGTCATTTAACTCCAGTAATACCCTCACAAAACACCCAGCTCATGCTTGGCTGCAGAGCAAGAGATTGTGTCTGCTATTATAAGTTACAGCAGGGGTCCCCAAACTTTTTACACAGGGGGCCAGTTCACTGTCCCTCAGACCGTTGGAGGGCCGGACTATAAAAAAAACTATGAACAAATCCCTATGCACACTGCACAGATCTTATTTTAAAGTAAAAAAAAACAAAACGGGAACAAATACAATATTTAAAATAAAGAACAAGTAAATTTAAATCAACCAACTGACCAGTATTTCAATGGGAACTATGCTCCTCTCACTGACCACCAATGAAAGAGGTGCCCCTACTGGAAGTGCGGCGGGGGCCGAATAAATGGCCTCAGGGAGCCGCATGTGGCCCGCTGGCCGTAGTTTGGGGACCCCTGAGTTACAGGAATACACTTGAACTTGACTGTTCCTGGCATGATATTAGTCCTCCGCAAGTGGAGGCAGTGAGGATTACTTGACATCACTTTTGGAAGGAGACTGGCATGCGTAGTAGGTGCTCAGGGGACAGGACGCGCCAAAAGGGCGGAGACTACTTCCGACTTATTCTTTGCCACGGCCCCCAAAGGCTGCACATAGTGGGTCTGCAGAAATATTCGCAGAATGGATCAATGGTTAAGTGATGCCAGATAGTCCATTCCATCTTTGGTTCCTGGAACTGCTGGGAAACGTCCTTCCCTGGACCCAACATCCTCACCCGTGGAACAGCAGCAATGCTGATGGCCAGCTGTTGCCTCCTGCTTAAATCACTCGCCCCCACACACCCATGGAAGGGGCTTGTCTGGCTTCAATTCTCAATAAAATGCATGGGATGACTCCAGAACTGCTCATATTTGGCCCCTTGGCCTCGTAGATAAAGCTAAAGAAGGCTAGAAGCTTACTCCTTGCATGGAACCTAAAGCCAATTTCCCGACATATCTATGGGCCAGAAGCCCTTCCACTACAAAAATGCTTTTTGTGCTGCAAGAATTACAGCAATGGCTTTTGGGAAAGTGCTAAGGCTGCCCCCGGTATTGGGCTAGGGTTAGCTGCTTCAGTGATTATTTTACACGTATCTGCCTAGCTCCGGCAAGCAGCTGAGCCAGCAACCTCTGGTGCACTGGGAACATCCCCTACCTGGACTCCTGGGTCTGGCCCTGCCATCTCGCCTGCCAGCTCCAGACCCTGGGACTTTCAGCAGGGCGCACATACTGTGGGGGTCACAGCCTGGTCTTGGCTTCTGACTTTTCTTTGACTTGGTAACTTGCAGGGGTGGATCTGACCATTCTGTTTGCTGGCCTGGGACCCTGAGCTCTCTGTAGATTCCCTTCAATGCTCTTGGGGGAACTGGTGATATATTTGGGGCTACTTTCAAGGCATGGAGGAGTGACACGGGCAGACCAGTCCGCCCTCACTTATCTTCTTTGAGCCTAAGGCTGGGTGGGGTCAAATAGCTAAGATACACAGGTTCAAAGCCAGCCTTTCATTCTCTGGGTGCTGAGGTCCAATCAGCAAGGATACTCAAAATCTGTGACACCTGGGATGGCGGGGGCATTCCTTCCTGGTCGGAACAGAGCCTGCCTGCAGCACCAAAGCAGGACCCTGGAGGCCCCCTCCTCTGTACCAGGTACTGTTATCCCTTTAGTTCCTAGATCGCGGAGGTCCATGAGGTCCTGGGAAGGGAGGGGCTGGCGTAGCCCAGGTGGCAGGCAACACTTAAGGGTTCAGGTCAGCAGCTAGTTTCCAAACGCTACAGACAGAAGTGTTCCACCGTGTTAATGGTGTCGCTGTGTTAGTGCCTCCCCGAGAAAGTCAGCACTGTCTCTCTGCCCCGGAGCTGGTTTCGGACAGCTCTGGGAGAATCTGCTCTGGGTCAGAAATCGACCTTTGGAGTTCCCCCAACATGTGACTGTCCTCATGGATGCTTTGGAGAAGAATCCCTCAGCGGTGTGGGCCTTCCACTCTGGGCTGCAAGCTATAGACAGAAGCTGAATGCAGACCACTGTCCCTGGGACATCCCTAAGAATCTGTGCTCCACAAACACGTGTCTGAGCAGCGTGAGCCCTGGAGCTGGGCACTGCCCTAAGAGGCCCAGAGCACAGGAACAGGCTCATGGTAGGAGAAAACAGAACCGCATCTCCAGGCATCCAGTTTGAAGCTAAGATATACTCCTCCTTTGGCGGGGGCCCTGCTCATCAGCCGGCTTGGTCTCTGGGATATTTTGGGAGTTCCAGCATCAGCTGATTCATAAGATGCATTTTCTGCATGTACGATGGCCCCTCTGCCCTTCTTGCATGCCACCAAAAGGTCCTTGGTCCCTGAGCTTCAGAGATGGCTCTCTGGCCAGCATATGGTTCTGTTTTCTTACCTCTTGAAGAGGCCAGCTGGGATGTGACATGACACACTGGACACTGACAGGGCCAGGTGTCCTGGCTCCAACATCAATGTGTATAACTCATGAATTAGTTTCTCAGGACTGTTGTAACAAAATTTCACAAACTTGGGGGGCTTAAACAATGGAAATTTATTCTCACACAGTTCAGGAGGCCAGAAATCCAACATCAAGGTGTCCTCAGGGCCACACTCCTCACAAAGGCTCTAGGGAGAATCTTTCCTTGCTTCTTTCAGCTTCTGGTGGCCTCAGGCATTCCTTGGCTTGTGGCTGCATCCCTCCAATCCCTGTCTCTGGGGTCATGTGCTTTCTCTTCTTCTGTGCATGTTTGTTCTTTGCATGTGGTTGCATTTAGTACCTACCTGCATTATTCAGGATTATCTCTTCAGCTCAAGAACCTTAACCTCTGCAAAGACCCTTTTCCCAAGTAAGGTCACATTCTCAGGTTCCACGAGTGTGATGGAGCCATCTTTGGTGGGTATTTTTCAGCCTACCATACTCAACATCCCTTCTTCTGATCTCTTCTGGAAAAAAGAAAGGCCAGTTAGCCTGAACTCTCTCTTGTGGCTCCAAAATTCTGCACATGAACCTTAGGGAGCAGACGGCCTCTGGCCTGAATTGCCAAATTCGTAGCCGCAGTATTTCAATAGAGCATCTAACTTTTTTCAAAGTGCTTTTACATCTGCTATTCTGCTGTGTGATGCCAACCTCCTAATGAGGCATCTTCAGAGTAAATCCATTTAATTGGTGAAGCAAGCAAGGTCCCTGGAAACTCCCAACTCACTCTCTCTTTGGGTTACTCAGCTAATTAAGGCAGGAGCAGGCCTCTCGGTTTCCCTGGGCCATGCTTCTTCCAACGGTATAGCTTCTCACGACTACGGATAGGCTTTGTTCTGGAAGCCAAGAAAGGTGGATGAGTCAAAGCCTGCCGTGCAGACCCAAGGCCACCCAGAATCCCTAATTCATACCTCTTTAAGTGCAATGTTGGAGGGACTTCATTTGAATTTACTGTGGTCCAGGTGGCAGCAAGTTCTCGGTGTCTGGCTACATGCACATAACAGACCTCTTCTTCCCTATGGGTATCTTCCTAAGCAAGGGAATTTTCTCAAACCATAGGAACTGAGGAGCTATTAGGGACATTGGCAGAATTAGAATGGCTAGCTCTGCCTCTAGGCAGAAAAGGTTTCAGTAGTGTTAGGACAGATTCAACTCAGGAATGGGGTCTGGGTGGCAGGGCCCTATTCCTAATCCCATCCGCCAGTGACTTGCAGATCTTGGCAAAGAATTTCCTTTCCTAGCCTCAGTTTTCTTGAAATAACATTGACTTGCTAGGACAGAGGTGTGTGTAGAACACCCCACTTGCACCTTTTAAATCTAAATAATTCAGAAATGAGGACGAAGAGATAATTACAGCCAAGTGTCTGGAGCTTTTGAGGAGAAAGATGCAACAGCCACACAAGGTATTAACTTTCTTACTCGTTAGGAAGAGGTGGGGGAACCAGTCAGGAATGAGCGCACTGCGTTAGGATCCCCAGAGGGCGTGGTGGGTGGATGGGCTGGAAATGACCATTATTTATTTATCGCTTTTGTTAAGTGCCTGTAATGTGCTGGGTGCTATGCTGGGTATGTGTGGAACGCAGACACACATAAACCATCCAGGGTCAACCTTCTGTGGGCGGGTGGAAGTTCAAAGCTCGTGCATCTGCTCTTCCCACAAACAAGAACATCTTCCCTGTGGGCCTAACATGGTGCCAGAAATCCACCCCCCACACCCCCATTAGCTACTGCTCCTCAGAGACAGCCTGCAGAAGCTGTGTATCTGGGTTAAGGCATCTTATTACCTGGGAGGAGTAAGGCAATCGCTAGCTCAAGAAAAGCACACATCGATTTAGCTCATTACACCCACTCTTGGCCACTGGGGCAGCAGGGACCTAGGGGCCTCCTGTGTGCAGAGTGTGGAGGGCTTGGCCCTGGGCTGATGGGTCACTGCTGGGCGATCCAGGTCCGTGGGAAGCCAGGGGTTAGCGTGACTGGAAGGTGAGAGGTAAGAGCCAATGCAGACCACTTCCTGCCACCAATCAGCTTACACACTCAAAAGAGGAAAGAAGGAACCAACAAGCAAATGTGTGACTAAATCTCAGAGCAAGAGGGCCACTTTGAGGTGTAAATAGCAGTCCCAGTGCCAGGCACAGTATAATATGATACCTTTAACCTCAGGTGGAGTTTGAGTCCCTGACAGACTGGGGGGAGAGTCTGGGATCTTCTCCTTTGAGAAACTCACTGACTGGTGTACACAGGCACATGGACACATACTTAGTATGCAATTTCAGGGGTCTGGTGATTCAGGAAGTCCATCCCAGGACCCCCGAGTAAGGGACCCTTCTTTACCAAATTCAAATACTGGGCTTTCACTTTCTTAGTTTGAAAGTTTGCAACAACCCTGGGAGGGAGGTGGGGCATCACCCTCTTCCTTACATGGTGAAACAGAGACCCAGGTCAGATAGCTAGTGAGTGTCAGGGACCCCCACCCTCTGCACACCTCCTGGGGCCCCATTTTATCCAACTCCACGTTGTGCTCCAAGGAATGCCATCTACAGAGAACACAATGAAAATGGTACCCCCTTGGTGTTAGGCAGTGCAGGCCCTGGTGGACGGACTCAAGCCGCAGTCTTCCGATAACCACTTCTTTGAAGCTCATTTGTAGACATCCAAAAGGGCCAACTGAATGATAGCACTAATGTGTCCTGGGGGAACTCAAGGATGTAATTGCCGAAGACTTGAATGCCTAAGCTTCCGAATGGGAGACTATTTATAAGTCATCCTACAAATTCATCTGTGGAACACCTCCCAGGTACCTTTCAGCCTGTCCACCACCGTCCCCCTCCCTGAATAAAAGGCAAACTCTTTAAAAGGGTCCTAGTGCCTCAGCAGGGCCTGCACCTTGACTGTCTCCCTCTCCTCCACACTTGCCACTCTATTCCTCCTTCAGTCCGCTCCAGCGACCCTGACCTTCTGTCGGTGCCTAGCTCCCACCGAGCTTTCCCCATGCCAGGGCCTTTGCACTGGCTGCTCCCACTGCTTCGGAATAGTCTCGCCCTGGCTCTTCCCAGGGCTGGCTCGAGCTCAGCCTTTAGGTCTCAGCTTGAATGTCACTTTCTCAGAGAGATTTTTTTGTTTGTTTCCACTGTAAGAATATCTCTCCGCGATTCTCCCGCCATCTGTTTCTTTCTTCTTAGCGTGTATAACAATCTGTAACTGTTTTATGTCTTCGTTTGCTTATGGACGGATGATCTATCTCTCCCATGACCACATAATGCTCTGTGGAGGTGAGGCTAGGCTGTCTTGTTCACCATCATATCCCCCCAGCCCCTAGCACGTAATAAGAACTCAACTGCAGAAGACGGAATGGCGGAGAAGGACGTTTGGAAGCAGCAGTATCCCTCAGCCGCCACGCTACCCTACTGCGCGCAGTAACGCCATCAACACTTGGCCCTGGAGTGTGACGCTGCCCTAATCTTGAGCTGGTGGGAGCGTGGCTTTCCTAGATGACAAGACTCCGGGGCCATCCGAGAAACCCCGTTGAGAAGATAAAGGTCCTGTACTTCCAGCTTTGGGAAGCAAGAACAAATGCAAGTGGAGAGGGAGGATCGTGATGCTCCTGACCTAAGGAAGATGAGACAGGACACTGGTGACGGCTTAAAAAAAAATAAATGTTTTGCCATCTGGATCTATCATGAGAGGAAACCACCCCATGGACAGTTTTATGACGCAGTCTGAAGCGCAGGAGATGGGCTGCACGGGAGTGTCAGGGAACCTTTAGAAGTTGCCTTGCTTTCTTAGGAAAATGCTGCTGGCTTCTGCAACTGCCGTTTCATTTAATTCAGTCGGCTGCCTACCTTCCAAAGGCTGTTCCAGGTCCTCACCAGCCCTCGCAGACTCAGGCGTCTTCCAAGCAAATGTGTGAGCGGGAGGGTGGCGGGGAAGCGATCCCCGGCAGGATAGGCAGGCATTCTCCACGCAGGACCATACCACCCAGGTGTGCCCTGGGGCCGGAGGCTGGGGCACCTGCGTGTCAGTTCCTCCCCCACACACACACCCAGGCACAATGGCGTCAAGACGGCGCTTCCTCCGTGGACGTGGTATGGAACAACGGGGCTCTCAGAGCCACACCAGAAGGGACAGACAGACCTACGTCAACTGGTTTTGGGGCTGTGAGCTCCACGCAGACCCTCCCACGGTGACTCACCTCCACCCCAGGGGTGAAGCGTGCAGAGCAGGTTTCTCAGAGTTGACCTCCCAGAGAAAAGAGGTCTGGGGGCTGCCGGGCTGCGGTCAGGTTGGACTGACCTTGGCTGCGCCTTCTGATGAGCCCAGGACCCTGCACACCTTTCAGCTCATTGGACTGTGTTGACGATGTTGAGATGAAGGTTTTGGTAAGCCCATTTTCCAGGTGAGGAAATCAAGGCACAAAAAGGTAATCATCCCTCACCCAAGATCACTCAGCTTGTAAGTGGCTAGAGGTATAAGTGCAGATGGTGGGGTTCGTGTATTTGGCTTCATTTGTTGATGACCTATCACTTACCAGGCACTGTTTTGGGTGCTATGGATATAACAGTAAAAAATAAATAATAATAATAATAATAATAATAAGGCAATCCTTGCCCATAAAGAATTTATTCGGTCTTTGACATGTGAGGGCATATTCATGAGTGTATCTGTCTCAAACTTTTGAAGAGCAGAAGCCTCACCTCACCCATAGGTCACGGGCCCTGGACTCCTTGGGCAGTCTGATGAAACCTTTGGGTTCCTTTTCAGAACCATTCGCTGCTTCTCAATGCAGAAAAGAAAGCACACGGGGTTGCAAAGGAGACCAACACTACCGTAATATGGATATTAAGATACAAGAAACCAAGTTTGTCGGCATGGTGATACACGAGCTTCCTCATTATGCCTTAAACAACAAGACCTAGCCACCCGGCTAATGACTACTGTAATCTCCACGTTGTAAGGAGGACAAACCATGTTGTGATAATATGACACCAACTGTTAGGGACACAAAAGTCTCTGTGGTTTGCAGGAGTTGCTGAAGTGACAGGAACTGCTGATACTACAGTGGTCTGTCACCTTCGTTCCTAACAGAAGAAAACACTGCCTTTCTAGTAGAGGTTAGTGAAAGTTAAGATTTCTTCTTTCCAGCTAAATTCATGGACCCCTGCATTCTACCTCTGCACCCACAGGGATCAGAGGATGCCAGGTTGAGGACCCCTATTAATCAGGAGGCCTTTCCCCACAGCATGTCCACAGGCACCAGGGCTGCTGAGGGCCACAGGAACCCAGCTGGGAACGATGCCTGCCGAGGCCGCTGTTCTACCTTGTTCAGCCACTGAATGAGTGACTCGGTTTTTCCATGTCATCGCAGAGGAAGCGATGATAACACGGGGAGATCAAGCAATAAGTAAAGGCAGGAGGGCAGAGCGGTCAAGAGCATGGCCCTGAGGGTGAGGGGGTCACAGGAAATCAGATTCACATTTGGATGCACCCCACACATTAGCAGCGCATGTGCCCTTGGATGGGTCAGTAATAGGTCAGAATTCAATGCTCTGTACACCAGTACAATGGGCCAAGGGGTCCTTCCTGGCAGGTCCCTTTGAGGACCCAATGAGGTTAGGGATGAGATGTCAGTAAGCCATGTGCCTGCACATGAAAAGCACTCCGTAAAATACACAACCGTTTCAGGGATACCTTGACTTTCATTGTTTCTCTAGTGACCTCTCCAAAGCCGGCAGAGTGCAACAGACAGCATTAGGACCAGACCTTTCCAGATCGCTGCCTCTCCATCTCACTGACAATCCCACGCTAGGAAGCGGCTGTTCACAGACAGCCTCCCGATGGGAGCCTCCTGCAAGCTCCTCTCTGCCTCCCACCACCTGGCCCAGCCCAAGCTGATGAGTGCACACTCAGCCAGCGGCTCCGTGGCTTGCCTTCCCTTCCCTTCTCTTTACTTTTCTATCTCTCTCTCTCACTCTTTCTTTTTTCTTTCTTTCTTTTTTTTTTTAATTGTCCACTGAAGCCAAGTTGCTGAGTGAATCGTTAAGGGAGCAAATTCCAAGAGCGTGAGCTTCTCTTGTTTCCCAGGACAGGTTTGGGCCAAGACAAACCATGGTGATGCCAACAGCAGTTGCTTAAACAGTGGAGCTCAGAGCTGGCTTCTCGGGCTGGGCTGGTGGGGCTCTGTTTGAACTTTCTCCTCTCTCCTTCCACCCGGTGATTAAAGGAACCACATGGAACATTCTCCTTATGCCTCTGGCCCCTCCCTTCCCCATGCACCCCCTGGGAAGGCTCTGCAAAGCCCCTCGGTGTTTCTCAGAGAGCCCCAGCATTGTGGCCTCCGGATTTATGTTCACTTGGCAACATGAGGTTGAAATGGCCCCAGAAGCCTGAATAACTGGAAAAGGGAAATGGAGAAGGGCAGGGCTGGTGGGAGGGTCTGACTGTGGCTTAGGCTTGGCCCTCCCTGCGTCAGGGCCAAAGCCATGGGGCCCAGAACCCGTGTGCCAAAGGAAAACTCAAGTGAAGTGGCTGGGATTTGAAAAAAGAGGTCAAAGTTGTTCAAAGAAACTAACAACGCTCGTCCCTTCTGGGTGCCTGATGACTCCTTGGGTTTTCTCTTTCCACAGATCCCTCCTCCTATCCATTCTGAGTATTGTGTGTGGCCCATGGAGAAATCATGGAACTTTAATGCTCTGATCTGGCCCATTTGAGGGGCTCTCTACATGTTAATTAAATTAAATAATTTTTACAAAAGAAGTTGGAAGTCAAGTTTTTGGTTGTTTTTTGTTTTGTTTGTTTTTAGGTTTGGTTCTATTATGTATCTTGCCTGGGCCTGCATGAGTTTGTAGCTTGTCTTTCTATGAAAGCATAGCTTTTATCCTAACCCCACCACCACCACCACCACCACCACCAATCAGGGTATATCTGTTTCCCAAATTAGGTCACAAGCAATTTGGGCAGGAACCATTCTTCACTCCTTCTCTCCTCCCTCCTTCACTTCCATAAATATTTCATGAGCATCTACTATGTACCAACATCATCCCCCTCCTCTCCACTCTAACACTAAGTATGTCTGTCTCCTCATAGGTGCTTTGTAAGTGTTGGACAGACAGAATGATGGGGTTTTAGGTAGAACTCCAGGAAGTACGCCAGGGTCTTCAGTTCTCCTAGAAGGTTGCTCTCAGAATTGGGATCAAGCAGCAGAGAGGTAGGCTGAGACTGGAGCTAAGAATAAGGACCCCTAATGGCCAGTCCCATCTTAGCCACCATCTTGCTTTGTGTCTGGGAACCATCTGTTGAACTCTTTAAGCAGCAGTTGTCCCATCGATCAAATGAAAGCAATCTCAAGACTTCTTTAAGAGTTCTGCGATTCTTCAAAACCCCTCTGCCCCCAAAGCCAATGAAATGAGATCCTGCCATACGAGAATTATGAGACTGAGACTGCCTGACTCACTCCCAACTCACTGACTTTCTTGAACCGTCACTTATTGGTCTGACTTGGAACTGCCTGTGTCTTCTTTTTCGAGAATCTACAGTGGCTCCCAATTGCCTGTCACATCCTGTGTGCTTTCCTCCCTTTGGCTTTCAAAAGATACACAGCCTGTCCACAACCCACAAACACACAGTATTTCTCGGCACTCAGCATCTGGACTCTCCTGCTCTGGTCCAGCTGTCTTCCTCCCTGACCCTGACTCGCCTCCAATCTTTTACTTCTGTGCCCTTCTTCTTCCATTTGTGACTTCTAAATTGTAGCGATTTCATAAAATTTCTGTTAGACTCCACCCAAGATAAGTTGGTTTTTAAATAGATTGCCCCCAAACAAGAACTTACTACAGGAAAGGGAAAAACAAACAAACAAAAAACACCTGTATTTCCACACTCAAAGACAAAACTCTGAACACCGTGTTTTATATCCTTCCAGTCTTTTTTCTTTTAAAATCTGAGCAGGGGGTTAGGGGATGACCTACCTAATTTACTTATCAATCACCTCTGGTTGGTTGGCTCTGGAGGCTGTTTCTTTCACCATAGTCTACTGTTGTGAGGAACACCCTGTCACTAAATCTTTTTACATGTCTTTAATTATTTCCTTGGGCTAAATTCCTAACAGTAGAATCACTGGGATTAAAGGCTTTTAATGTTGGGGGGGGGGGGGGTAGAGAAAACAACCACGTGGAGATCCAAATCCTTCTGTGAATCCAGGGAGCATATTGAATGAGAAAATGACACTCCCCATCTCCTTCTTTGGGAACTGGCCAGTCTAACAGACGTCCCAGCACCCTGGCTTCCCGACCTCCTGATGTTCTGGCCCAGTGCCAGCCTTCTGTGACCTCTGGGAGGGTCTCTAAAAGGGGGACACTGAAGAAAAAAACCGCTAGTGTGTCTTTTGCTGGGGCCGAGGATTCTGGAACTAAGTGTCCCCTGACTTGCCTCTACCCCACCCCCCCCTCCTCGATTGATGGAACTGTGCACTTGGACATGTGTGATTAACTGTGGTATTAAGAAAATATGTATGACACAATGTTTTTTCGCTTTTTCCAGAGATATTTATATCACACAAATGGCATGTTGGGGTTTTTTTCCCCTCTCAACCACTAAGAATGAATAAATCAATTGTCCTAATCAAGCTAATGGAGAGGGCATGGGCTAGAAAGACGGGGTGGGAGGGGCTCTTTGCTAGAGCCTGCTGCTCCCTTATGGGGGTGCAGGAGTGGGGGGGTGCAGGGGACTGGCTACATAGCCTCCTATCTCTGGGCCTCTGTTTCCCTGTCTTCAAGATGGGCGTGGTGATCTCTGACCGCTAATGACTTCACAAGGATAAAGACCGTCGGAAGCATTTGGAGTTCCTTGGAAGAAAGTCACTGCATGAATTTTTAATCCTCTATTTTCAGTTCCACGGAGCGGCGTGTAGGAGCTGAGCTGTAAACACAGAGAATTCACTGCTACATTCTGCTTTACAAGGTTTCAGTCTCTCACAATCCCACAGATCTGACCTTCAGGACGACTCAGAGTGGGGGAGAAATGCCAATGGTTGTGGTCGCTGTTATTACATAAAAATTAATGGCTTGGCAAACATGGGGATCACCCTGTCATGCTAAGGGTCATGTTTACACTAAGCAAATAAATTTCAAGTCCCTAAACCTTCAGCAGCACCATAGGGCAGAATCAATACAATTCCCATGCAAGACTCGGAAGCCCGTGGCTGAATTGCCCTGGCTCCGAAGGGAAACGTTAGTGAGGAGTAATCTGCCATGGGAACCCCACCAGCCTCCCAGTTCCTTACGGACAAAGCACTTTGCTCAGTTCCTAATTTACTGAGGTCTGCCAACCCCACTGAGCTGCGAAAAAGAAAAAGAAGAGAAGAAAAGGAAAAGAAAGGAAAAAGAAAAGAAAAGAAGGGAAATTCATAAGGACGTAGGACCTGAACTTGGATCTTACTCATTGTTCATTCATCCCTCACTAAGTATTTATGGAGCACCTAAAATTTACCTAGGCCCATGCTAAGGAGGATACAGCAGACAGCAAAAGCAGGATGGTCCCTGCCGGGGCGGAGGGGGGGGGAAGGGGGATTGTTGTCAAGTCAAGAAGATGGACATTAATCAGTAACCACACAAGGAAATGTCAACTTACAACTGAGTGGTAGGACTGAGATGCACCATCACAGGGGGACCCGATCTAGCTTTGAAGATGAAAGCAGAAGTCACTATATGTATGCAAAGGCCTCTTTTAAGAGAAAGCAGTATCGCCTGACCTGTGGTGGCGCAGTGGGTAAAGCGTCGACCTGGAATGCTGAGCTCACCAGTTTGAACCCTGCACTTGCCTGGTCAAGGCACATATGGGAGTTGATGCTTCCTGCTCGTCCCCACACTTCTTTCTCTCTCTCTCCCCCCTCTCTCTAGAATAAATAAAATAAATAAGTGGTATCTTTGAGGAAGCAGAAGGCCAGAGTAAAGAGGGGTGGGGGAGGGAATTAAAAGATGAAGCTAGGCACACCCACTAGGATGGGCATTTTAAAAAATAGAAAATGACAAGTGTTGGCAAGGATGTAAAAAATTGGAACTCTTCTGCTCTGCCAGTGAGAATGGACCATGATGCAGTCACCGTGGAAAACAAGTCTGGCTGTTCCCCAAGAAGTTCAACATTGAATTAACCATATGACCCAGCAATTCCACTCCTAAGTATGTACCGAAAGAATTGGAAACAGATGTTCGAACAAAAACTTGCACACATGTGTTTGTAGGGGCATTATTCACAAGAGCCCAACATTGGAAACAACCCAAATGTTCATCAGTGGATAAACACAATGTGGTTTATCCATACAACAGAATATTATTCAACCATAAAAAGGAATGGGGTTGTGACACCTGCTACAACATGGATGAACATTAAAAACGTTATGCTAAGGGAAAGAAGTCATAAAATACCATATCTTGTAGGATCCCATTTACAAGAAATATCCAGAATAGGCAAATCCATAGAGACAGAAAGTAGATTGGTGGTCGCCAGGGGCAGGGGGGAGGGCAGAAGGGGAAGTGACTCCTAACAGCTAAAGGGTCTTGGTGTGGGGTAATAAAATGTTCTGGACTTGACAGTAGTGATGATCACACAACACTGTGAGTCTACACTTTAAAATGGTTAACATGCTAAATTTTATGTTACATGCATTTTACTATAATAATGACGGTAATAACTTTTTAAAAGATGGAGCTAGGGAGGCAGGCCAAGCCATCTGGTGAAGGGTCTGCACAGTGCTTTCATGCTGAGAACAGCAAACAGGTCAGACTGGCTACTGGCGGTGAATGGATGGCAGTGAGTGGGCAACAGTGTTAGGAGGGGGACCAGTGAGGAGGTGGGAGCCATGATCCAGAAGAGAGATGTCCTGGACCAGGGGGAACAAGGGTAGTGGAGAAAAGTGGGCAGATCGGAGTGATAGGTAGCGGGTAAAAACAAGAGGGCTTGGTGAGGGATCAATCACACCATCATTCCAAAGAGACTCAACTCTGCTGCCCCCTATACATTTGTGCACTTATTTACAGGGCTTGTAGGATGAAAGAGTGTGTCTTCAGAGGGGTGCTGGAAAGATACTAGAAGACAACGCTTGGATTTAATTTTTTAAAATATTTTTGCTACCAGACCGCGAGCAAGTAACTTCATTTCTTTGTGCCTTGGTTTCTTTGCCTGTTAAATTGGGATCCTAAGACCTACTGCATAGGCTGTTGTGGGGAGGTGGGAAGAAATAAGTGCATCGAGACAATAGCGCTCGTCCTAGCGATCTCCTGGGATTCTGGAAAGACCCAAATGACTTGTTAACCTTTCAAAGACAACACAGGCCACCCAGGGACGCTGCTGGTGGAGGAGGTCACAGCGTTCAGAAGGGGGCCCCTTGTACAGATTCTCCAAAAGTGGTGATTTTACAATAACCTCAAAGGTAATAGATTAACAGATTACAGTTGTTAAGGCTATGGTAAAAAAAAAAAAAAAAAAAAAGGCAGAGTGGACTCTGCGAAGCTGTGTGAGATGAGAAGCCAAGTCGCCCGTAAGGTTAATGTCTTTCTTCTGCACTTGCCCCGCCCCCTCCAGCGTGGGTCCCGCCCCCGGCTAAGCCCTGCCCAGGCCCCACCCCCGATGTTAGCGCGGGCCTTGCCCCCTCAACACCCAGCTCCCTGGGTCGGAGTCTCTCCTCCGCGCTAAACATTTGGTACCCGGGAGGAGATGAGAGGATACCTGATGGGTGGGGACGGCAGGGCTAGAAATTGGAAGGGTGAGAACTGGGGAGACTAGTCTGAGACGAATCCTTCCCTGTGCCCGCTCTTCACCCAGCCCCTTGTTGAGGGCCGTGGCTTTTGCATAATGTAAGTACTTATTTAATGCGTATGCTGGCTGGAGAGCTCTTCATTTGTCTTTCTGTCCTTCATACGCCAACGTGCTTCCTCCTCCTGTCTGTCTAGGTTGAAGCCCTTGGAAAGGAGGGTGCTTCCCAACAGCTCCCGTGCGACCCCCAGCCCCGGGCCAAGGGCAGAGAGAGGCTGATGCGGGGGACAAGGGGAAGGAGGGAGAGTACCATATGACAGGCTTCTGGAACCAGACGCGATGCCAACTTGGATTCTGTCCTTTTCTCCAATAAAAGGAACTTTTCACTTTTTCTTTTTCCCAAACACCCTTTAAATTTTTTTTATTTAAAGAGACTGGCTCCTATCCATCTGATTAAAGACATCACCGCGCAAAAGAAGCTGAGTCCTGCATACACTTGCGCACACTCACATGCGCGCGCACACACACACACCCTCTTCCTCCTGAGGTTTACCGAATGTATCTACTCCGGTTACAACTAGACGCAGACCCTCCCCCACCTCGCCTTTCCCCTTCCTCCCCTCAGTCTTGGGAGGAGCATTCTCTGTGCCTTCCCAAGTCCCCCAGGGGGACCTCCTATGTTGGAGTGGGGTGGGGGGAGGGTCATATAACGAAGACCAGAGAGAACAAATTAGATAATCAAAAGAATTATAGTAATTGCTTTCACTTTCCCCGAGCCCTCTCTGCGGATTCTCTCCCCCGCCCCTTCCCCGGCTTTCTGTCTGTCGGGAATACTCGGTCTTTCCGACCCTCTCCCCTCCCCCAGACGACTCCTCTCCTCTCCCCTCACTCCCGCGTTCCCTCTCTTCCTCCGTTTTCTGGTGTGCTGGAACGTTCAGCGGAATATGATGAATGATCACCTGTCACGGCTTGTTTATTATAATGCAGGCAATCAATTACACACCCCCAACGCTGGCCGGCCTGCAGGAAATTTATATGCTCAGCACAAACCAATGTGAAAATGGAATCTCATTTGCCAAATGTCTTTCTCCCCATACAGCACGATGATTACAGTCTGTGTTTGTTTCAACAGTCGTGTACAACTGACAGTGCCATCATTTACTGCCTGGCTCGGGTCACGTTACTCTAAGACTTTATTTATTGTGTTAGGATGGCCGGCACAGGAAAAGGACAAGAGTGCCTGTCAAGGATGCCACCTTATTAAAAAGTGGGCGGGCTGGGCCGGATTCCTGGGCGGCGCTGCAGCCCCAGCGACTGGGCCCTGCCTCCCCTGGCCACCTCCCCCAGCATCCTGCAGACAGGCCTCCTAACCAGCCCACAAACCCAGGCAGCTCTGAGTATCACAAGCTCCACAGGTCCCTGAATCTGACAGACCAAGTCCCAATTCTTGCTCCACCACTGTCCAGTTGTGTGTGGCCAGGAATTCAACCTCCTTATTTGTAAAATGGGAGCTTTAATACCCCCTTCTCAGGAATATTGTGATGTCTGGGATCTGAGAGGTACTGATAAATATTAGTTCTGGTGACCAGGTCACACCCTGGCCAAGTGAAGACCCACACCGTGCAGGGGCAGAGAGGAAAGGGGTCCCCCTGGAAGAGATGTGAGCTGGAATTCACACCCTGGGTAAACTTTCCCCAATCGCCACTTCCTGAGACTTGACTGTTTCAGGTCTTCTGTTTCCCTCCTGGGTGGAATTCCTTTATATGGACACACAGTGTGGATTTGGGGAAATATAAGAGCCACTTCGCGCTTCTTCCGTCTCTGTCATTGTAACAACAGGCGTAGGACTCAGAGTGTCCATCGGTGTAAAAAGTGCCATGGAAGTGCAGCTGTCACCCCTCTCTGACCTCTTTCTGTCAGGAGCCCCGGTCGGTCCTCAGACAGTTTCTGTACAAGGTGTGTACACCTAACTTTGTAGCCCACACAGCACTTGGTATAAAGTGGGAGGTCAGTGAATGAGGGGCATGCAGATTCTCAGATGCACACGCCACTGTTTTTTATTGTATTGTGTATTTCCTTGTTATTTGATGTTGGTATTTGTTTAATGGTTGGGATGGAAACTCTAGGAGGCAAGGCACCAGATTGATTTTGGTCACCTCTTGTATGTCCAGCAATAGCCTGTACTTGGCACATCCTAAAGTAATCAGTAAATATTTGTGGTTTTGATGAATCAATGAGTAAATGAATGAATGAATGAACGAATGGCTTCATGAATAAATACATCACTAGGGCAATCTCTATCTGCAAAGGGGGGGCAGGTGAAAGCACGTTTACAGGTATGTTCGCTATTTCTTGTCTTCACAGAATCAGGCCGTTTCACATGGGCCCAGCCTTGTATGGGTGCCGGGGGTTATGCAGAGTACTCACAGTACCATTTGGTGACCGATAACAGACTCACAGACGTGTCTGCCTGGCTACTCCTACTCACGCCTCACACCTACATCCTCTCAATCAACTCCCAGTCACTCTTGTGTCCCGTGAAGTCTCTACACCTCCCTAAACCATGGGCTCCTTGTGGGCAGGAAGCTGACTACGCCTTATTCGTATTTGGGTCCCCCAAATGCCCAGCCCAGCGCATGTCTAAAATATGTGTCTTCAACCAATCTCCTCTAAACACGGATGTAGGAAATACAAATTAGAATTCCATTAAAATTTGCTGGGTCGGGGGGAAAAAAATGATTCGAGTCCTCATTTTAAAAAGTGAAAAATTAACAGTTGCTTCGTATATTTTGGTCAAGTGCTTTGGATTTGTGGAAGGGGTTTCTTTCTATAAATATAATTATTAGTCGCCATGATTAGAGTAATCACCAAGGGGATGGCACAGAGCCGTGCCTCCCCAGCAGGACGGGCTGGGTACAGTGGGTATTCCCTCCGTGGACTTGCTTCACTAGCTGACTAACAGACCTTATTCCCTGGCCGCGCAGATCATATCCTGCCAACTCTGGCTTCCCAACGCAGAGAGGAAGTGAGAGCAAGCGCTGTGGGATCCTGGGGGAAAAGCAGCCTGTGTTTGCTGCTGCTTTGACAGTTGAGGCTCCGAGAGGGGCTGGCAAACAATGGGAAATGAAACATTTGAGTGGTTGCAAAAAATTCCGTGGGAAATCCCCCCTGGTGGTATTTATGTGCGAGGGCTGTGACATGTGGAGCTCAGGCCTTTTGATTTCAAGGACTCCTGAGCAGCCCACAATACAGTTCCAAGACGGCATTCCCCAGGACCACTGCCCTCCGGGGCCACGCAAGTCCAGGCTGTCTGTCCAGGGAAGATGTGACAGTGCATATGAAGTTGAACAACAATGGCCTGTCGGGAGTTCACCCACAGTTGTGAAGCATGGGCCTCCAAACCTTTTGCTCTAAGACAAACCCCTTTCAATTGCTCCCCTACATATTCCCCGACCTCGAGAGCCTAGGGGCTTACATGACTGAGGGGGTTTCCCTTGGGCTCAGACCCCCCTGCAGAAGTATGGGAGCCTTAGCCCCCTGCAGACACCCCCCCCCCATTTCGTTGAAAAATCCAAAACCAAGGCCTGACTGCCCTCGCCATGGCATTTTCCCGTTACCAGGCGGTTTCTTCCTGCTGTCTCCGTTCCCATTTACAGTGAACATTTACGTATCCGTCTGTTTGCTCCCCCACCCGCATTTAGAGAATGAAGTGGACTGATATTAACCAACCCTTGTTTTGCTTTCCTGAGAACTAATAAATATTCAAAATACTTTACCACTCTTGCTAATGTCTTGCTGCTGCCACGGTGATAGAATATATGTGTTTATAGATCCACTTAAAGGTAAAGGGTATAGATTTTTAGAGACACTTAGCAGATGAGAAAACTGAAACTTAAAGGGGTGAGATAACTTGCTCTTGTGTATTAGTCATGAGGTTTCGGTTGCAAAGTGACAAACTCCTAACTTAAATGGACTTGAGCCAGAACAGAAACATACTGGAGTGTTTGCCTGAGAAGCAAGGGCTGTGTTAGCTTCAGGCATGGCTGGATCCAGGCCTTCAATAAAGTTGTCAGGAATCTGCCTTTCCCCATCTCTTTGGTTCTGCTATTCCCTATATAGGTTTCTTTTTTAGATCGGTTCTCTCCACCAATTGTACATCATCCCAGAGTCAAATCCAGGCTTCTTCCTGGTTATGTGTGTAAAAGTCCCAGGGTTAGGTCTGATGGGCTCTGGGAGGTTCAGCTGCCCGTTGCTAACTCAGTGGCTACGGCAAGTAGGGTTGAATGATCTGATGGTCCAGGCCCCAGTCATGTGCTCACAGCTGCAGCCCAGCCAAACCACATGGACCAAGTGACAGTGAGTGGTTATCCAAAGAATATTGGGGGGTTTGTGCCAGAAGGAGGAGGAAGGGATGCTGGGTTGGCAAGCCCGCACACAGATCTGCCCTGCACCTTCTCCGTGCTGCTAGAGACCACCTCAGGGACTGCCTCATGCTGCATCCCGCCCCGGGACTAATCCCACGCCCTACCCCACGAATTCATTCTAACCAGCAGTTTTCAAAATGTGCATCTTGGGAGCTGCTGGAGGGAGGAGGGCAGCGGAGGGGAGCTAGAAGGAAGGGGACAGAGCACAGGGGCCGTGGCTGCAGGGACCACTGCCCCTATTTCAGCCATGCAGCAATTCTTGTGTCTGTTTGTACATTCACTTCCTTTATACACTTTTATTTAAAACAAACAGCTCCCTTGTCCTTGTGCCCATTCACAAATGAGGAACAATAGCTCAGAAAGACGCAGGAACCTGACCAAGGCCACGCAGGCAGCAACATAGTCCGAGAAATCACAGGTCAGGATGCCCACGCCCTGAGGCCCTTCCCATTTGCTGCCTTGCGGGTGGGTTAGAGCTCCCCAGGCAGAGACTGGCACACGCAGCTCAGCTTTACATCCCTGATTTACCAGCCAAGGAGGCAGATATCAACACTAATGGAGCCGCCTCCCAGAGCAGAGCAGAAAGAGGAAACATTTGTGCAGCTTTTTTTTTTTTTTTTGAGTCTTGGGGTTCCCTGCACCCGGGCAGGCAGCTGCTAGGGACTCTCTGTAAGTAGGATCCTGCCAGAACGGAGAAAAACATCCGGATTCCTGCTACTCCCCGCTCGTACTCTGTGCTTACATCACCATTCCAGAAGAACTTACATGAGTAAGCCATGTGCTTCCGTGCAGGATGTTTACAAACAACCGTTCTGCTCTGTCCTCCCGCATCTGCGAAGCTGTACCAGCCCCGCCATGTCTTCCAAACACACCCTTCTGCGGCACCGGTCACCGCCATCCATCACCGCTAACCTTTCTGAGTGTTTACAACGTTCCGGGAACTGCAGGCTCAAGCGTTTGATGGATTTCGTCTCATTGACTCCTCCCAATAACCCCAGACGGGTGGTACTGTTATTTTCCTCATTTTATAGGTGAGAAGACGAAGAGGCAGAGAGATGACTCAGTTTCTCCAAGGTCCTCTCTGCCAGTCTCCGATGCAGGCAGGCAGAGTCAAGAGGACGGGCTCTGAGTGATAATCGTGACACCACACACATGATGAGTGCTTCAGGTAAGAAGGATGGATGTAGATTGTGGCTGCACTCGTACACACACAGACAGAAAGTTCTCCGCTTCCTTCAGGCCCTTCCCTCCACCGCACGGGGAGGTGGGGGGCCTCCAGCTGAGCCCAAGGATTACGGTGGTTTCCTTATTACTTCTCTCCCTCACTCTCCTGCCCAGTGTCTTTAGCAACAGTGTTACACACAACAGGGTGTCTCAGGGAGAGAACTGTTGTATTACGCGGTGGCACGGCTTATGACGGGCCAGCGGGACACGGGTAAATCAGGTAGAGAAAGGCACGCGGTCTCACGACTTAAGACTACCTTGCAGGGGCTTATTGAATTAGCGTGATTCGCAACATCTTCGAGTTGGATCTCCTCCAGGCCAGCCAGCTGGTGCATTCAGTACGACTCAGCTCGCCTTAACTCAATTAACTAAGCGGGGCTGAGCTGAACTCAACAAGTATGTCTGAAGCACTGAGCTGGCTGCAGGGGGTGGGGGCAAAGGAGGGCAGGACACCACCTCCGCCAGACCTGGCCCTGAAAGGAACGCCCTGCGCTCTTATTGGACAACACAGTGCCATATTTTCTGAATACCACCTTCGCAGTTTTTTCGTAGCTGCCTTCCTTCTGAGCTAATGACTGATACATCGCATTTTTCTTTAATTTTTCTTGAAGTAAATTAATTTCCTTTTGAAAACTTCATTTTTTTTATTATCGTGGTGAAATTCACATCACTTAAAAATCTAGCATTTTTAAGCTGATAATTCAGTGGCATTTAGTATGCTCGCTGTGTCATATAGCCACCACCTGTCTTTCTAGGTCCAAAACATGCACATCACTCCAATATAAAACCCCACACCCTTTAAGAAGTTTCTCCCTATTCCTACCTTCCCTGAACCTCTCACTACTGCTTGCTGTCTCTATGGATTGGTCTCTTCCTGACATTTCATATAAATGGAACCATATAACATGCGACATTTTGTGTCTGGCTGCCTCCACTGAGCACAATATTTTGAAGCTTCATTCACATTGTCGTGTGGACCAGAACTTCAATTCTTTTCGTGGCTGAATATGATTCCATTTTACAAACAACCATTCTACCACATTCAGCTTATCCATTCCTCCACTGATGGACAGCTGAGCTGTCTCTCCCTTTTAGCTGTGGTACATAGCTCTGCTAAATTTATTTTAACTAATCAAGATATAGTTGACATGTCACTTTGTAAAAATACAAAACAGTTCACGAATCTGCATGTTATCCTTGCTCGGGGGCCATCGAATCTTCTCTGGCGCAAAAATGAGCCAAGTTCACATGCATCCATCATACTTTCACTAACAGGGCTGTGCATGATTCCTAGTTTCAGCTCTCATGAGGAATCCTGTCCCACCCAAGGGTGACACTAGCATAAGGGTTCTCTTAGTGTCCTGGGCTGTCATGATGAATCAATACAAGCTAGGGGACTGAAAACAAGAACTCATTCTCCCACAGATCTGGGGCCAGAAGTCCAAAATCAAGGTGTCTGCAGGGCCATGCTCCCTCCAGCGTCCCCAGAGGAAGATTCTTTTTTGCCTGTTCCAGCTTCTGGTGGCCCCGTGTGTTCCTTGGTTCATGGCTGCATTGCTCCCATCTCTGGCTCCATCTTCTCATGGCCTTCTCCCTCTGTGCCCCTGTGTGTCCTTTCTGTATGTTATAAGGACACTTGTCACTGGATTTAAGAATCACCCTAATCCAGTGTGATCATCTCAGTTCTTATGGGAATTAGCTCTGCAGAGTCCCTACTTCCTAGGTCCCATTCTGAAACTCCAAATGGGCATAGATATTAGCGGACACTATCTGAGGCCTTCAAATAGAAGAGGTACCTGATATTCTTTGTAACAGGCTTATTGTGTCTGTGAGCCCACTGGGTACAGATATAGAAGGGCTTAGTTTGCCTCCGACATCCAGAAGTTATCAGCCAAATTCTTACAAATCTCTCTTCCCCAGCCCTTAGTGGCACCGTGGACAGATCTTGTCACCTTCTGGCCAGTTTCCAGAATTAGCAAGTACAGTCCAGGTCAGGACAGGTGAAAACCTCCACCTTGTTCTCCATCTTCCCCAAGCCAGCTTTGGCCCAGGGCCTGGCCGCCTCTTGCCCCGCTCCACCCGATGCTTCTGGTTCCCAAAGTGCACCAAAAAGGACGATTCCATGGGCAACCAGGTTCGGCCAATGCCGCGTCGCACCAAGTTGCCCACGCATCTTCCTCTAGACTCAGTCGATGTGTGGGTGTACGTTCATGAGCAAGTGATCGCCAACCTTCTTTTTTTTTTTAGTGAGAGAGAGAAGGGGACAGAGAGACAGAAAGGGAGACAGATGAGAAGCATCAACTCATAGCTGAGGCCCCTTAATTGTTCATTGATTGCTTCCTCATATGTGCCTTGACAGGGGGGCTACAGCAGAGTGAGTGACCCCATGCCCAAGCCAGTGACCTTGGGCTCAAGCCAGCGGCCTTGGGCTTCAAGCCAGCGACCTTTGGGCTCAAATCAGTGACCATGGCATAATGTCTATGATCCCAGGCTCAAGCCAGTGATTCCATGCTCAAGCCGGCAACAGCAGGGTTTCAAACCTGGGGCCTTAGTGTCCGAGGCTAATGCTCTATCCACTGCACTGGTGGTGGCCAACCTTACTCAGTCCAGGAAACTAGTTTTCCATGGAACACCACACCACCCTTGTGTCCCCAGAGCACACTTTGGGAAATGCCACACTATATCAAATACTACAAAATAGAAAGTGTCCCCACAACTATTGTGTATGCATTGCCACAGGAGATGACTTTCCGAGTAAGAACACCAACTCTGGAATGATTTTGTGATTTATTCAGAAAACTGGCTTCCAGATCACTGTGGACAAGACCCAACTTGGCTGGGAGATTGCAATCCCTCTGCAGAGCCACACGGACAGCTAAACTGGCCAAAATTTATTCTGAGAGAGGCTGAGAGATGAAAAGTGCTATGGTTTCCCTAAGCCCTGCTTCAAGCAGCCAGAAGGGTGTGATACTCGTACTGAAAGGTGCATGCTTTCAAGGAAAATTTACACGACAGTGTAGTCCAATAATGTAGGCAATTACAGTATGTAAATTCAATGACATGGGCTCAGCAGAATAGTAATAATAATAATAACAACAACAACAACAACGAGAGGAAAGAAAGAATAAATAGCTGTAAGTGCCAGGCAGGGTTTCACCTGCCCTTCTCCAGGTGTGCATCTGTGCTCGTTCAGTAGTCTCAGTCCTGAGCACCTGTCAGCCCTCAGCGTGAGTCCAGTGCTTAGCAATCCGTTGTTTTCATACACAATGGCCTCCAAAAGCTGGCCAATTTCTTCACTGGGTGCACCCCTGCACAATGGCAGCCTTCCCCAACACCGCAGACAACCTAGCTGCACTGAGCTGACTGGGGGTAGCACGACAGCCTCCTATAAAGTTCAGAAGAAGCGGGGACTTAGAGGTTCAGAGGAGCGGGACAGACAGAGTCAGCCCTCCCTCTCTCCACCTTGTCCCCTGCCTAAACACTCCCATAGCCATCAGGATGATGTCCAAGCTCCGGGACCATTGTCTGCTGGACCCGCGTGCCTCATTCATCTGCAAGTCTGCCCAGCACTGAGCACAAACTAGGGCAGGGAAGCCGGGGCTCAGTGAATGATGGTTAAACAAGGGGGGAAGTAACCTGTATGAAACTCAGAGACCACATGTGTAAGTCTCAGCATAGTGGCATGTAAACAAAAAAAATTAACTGGAGAGAAATTTAAATCTTTGCTATATTTCTCAAGAAACAGCCCCCCTCCATCCTAAAATCTTATTTATAATGTTAAAACTGAAACAGACTCATAGATACAGACAACAGACTAATGGTTTCCAGAGTGGAGGAGGATTGGGGGGACGGGTAAAAAAGGTGAAGGGATTGAGAAGCACAGACTGGCAGTTACAGAACAGTCCCGGGGATGTCAGGTCCAGCACAGGGAATACAGTCAGTACTATTGTAATAACTATGGGTGGTGTCAGGTGGGTCCTTGAAATTATCGGGGGAGGAACACTTTGTGAAGTACGTACATGATTATCTAACCATGATACTGTACCTCCGAAACCAATACAAAATAATACTGAACGCAAACTGTAACTGAACAGTTCTATACCTATAAAATGAGATACACTGGCAGGCAAGTCTTTTCAACTTTCACCTCACCCCCATGGCAGCTGGCCCCCATTTCTCAAAGTCCCCCAAGCTCTCCTTCAGATCTAACTTTGCTCACACACCCCCTCCCAACTCCCCTTCCAAATACAGCGTCTACTCTTTCCTACAAGTGCCAGGTAGCTGGTTGAGAGCCTCAGCTCTGGGGCTCAACCTGCTCCATTCAAATTTCATTCTGTCACTCTAAGTTGAGCGGAAGCTTGGGCTGTGGTAAGTGCTCAATAAATGGGGCTTGTTATGTAAATCCACTGACTTCTCCAGTGTTTCTTCCTCCTCCCCCCTACTTGGCCCACTCTCCCATGAATGCAATAGAAAATGTACATGAGTTTCCCAGGACTGCCAAACACCAATTGCCACAAAGTTGGTGGCTTAAAAACAACAGGCATATTCTCTCACAGCTCTGAAGGCCAGAAGAAGTCCCTCACGAAGGTGTCGGGAGAGCAGCGCTTCATGCAGAGTCCCTAGGGGACATTCTGTTCCTGCCTCTTCCTGCTCTGGGTGGCTGTGGCTGTTAGCATTCCTGGGCTTGTGGCAGCACGATGCCAGTCCCTGCCTCTGTCTTCACCTGCTCTTCTCCCGTGTGTCTCATAAGAACATTTTTTTCTTAATAAGGTCACATCCATAGGTTCCAGGGGGATCAGGATGTGGACATACTTGGGGGGGGGGCATCATTCAATCCAATACAAAATGATACTGGGGCTTTCTTTTGTGGGTGGTGGGTGGAGAGGGGCCTGCACACACCTAGAGATCTCTCTTCCATTTTCTTTTATCTTTGTCATGATGGATAACTGAAGTCAGCAGCCAGCATCAGGTACTAGGGAACGCAGAATGAGAGACAGGCAGATGGCAGAAGGCCACTGTCAACTTGCCCTTTCCACTGACGTTCACTGGCTCTTTAAATGATGCGAGTTTGCAGGCTCAGCATACCTGGCTGCAAGAGAGTGACTGCCTCCTGGGAGGGGAATATGGGGTACCACATACTGGGGGTTGGTTGGGGGTGCAAAGAAAGCCGTGAGTTTCAGCCACAGAGTCAGACCCTCAGGCAGACACATCCTGGGCCGGAGCATCTCAGCTTTCCCACCGAGAGTGGTCGGCTGCAGGCATTGCCGGCTGGGGGTGGTTCAGGTTAGTTATTTATTGATATCCTGTGTTAAGATTCCTGCCTCGGCTGCGCTGAAGGGATCAGGGAGGCAGTGACTTCTCGCGACTCAAATTGCAATCAGCCAGCCTTCTGACTCTGTGTTTATCTGCCCGGAACTATTTCTGGTGTGTGTTCATAGACAGCACACACCCAAAGTATTTGGTATTTGAGATGCAAGCGTTAAAGATGATTAAAGTTAGCTGCTAATGAGCATGCCTAGAATAGATATAGTGCATGTGTGTGTGTGTGCGCGTGCGTGTGTGTGTGTGTGTGTGCGCGCACGCTCCGTGTGTATGCTCCGCTGTGTGTCTGCAAAGCAGATGTCTACCAAGCTGCCCTCAGGTGACCTCCGCCATGTCCTGGATCATGCGCATGGATAGAAGATGGAGACGGATGAAAATTGGCCTGTCTCACAATATCACCTTACCAGACACCCTGACTCCTCCACCTATATTCTGCCTATCCTTCAAAGCCAAACCCACCCTACCCTTTCAAGGAGCTTTGCTTGACCACTGTCTGAACTCCTGGACCAGGATTTCATCTTCAGTACCCACTCAGATCCAACTGGCAGGGATTACCTGGTGCACCTAGTAGAACAGGATGCTGAGAGCCGCTCTGGACTGTGAGTAATGCTGTGTTCATTTCCCTGGGGGCTGTAATGCAGGACCACAATCTGGGTAGCCTGACACTACGAAAATGTATTCTCTCACAATGCCAGAGGCTAGAATTCCGAAATTAAGTTGTGGGCAAGGCCACAGGGCCATGCTCCTTCCAAAGCCTCTGGGGAAGGATAAATCCTTGCTCCTTCCAGCTTCTGGTGTCCTCAGTGTCCCCTGGCTTATGGCTGTGTCACTCTGTTCTCTGCCCCTGTCTTCACTTGGTCATCTTCCTCTGTGTCTGTCTTCACATGGCATTCTCTTCTGTCTCTGTGTGTGTGTGTGTGTGTGTCTGTGTCTGTGTCTGTGTCTGTGGGGTGCCCACATCTCCCCTTCTTTATAAAAACATCAGTCATCAGATTAAAACCCATCCTAATGACTTCATCTTAACTTGATTAAATCTGTGGAGACAAGACCACATTCACAGCTACCAGGGGTTAGGACTTCAACATAACTTTGGGGGACACAATTCAACTCATCACAGATACTGTGAGAAATTAGGGATGTTTTCCATGGGTGACGGAAAGGAAAGGGCTGCCAATTAGACCAGGGGTCCCCAAACTTTTTACACAGGGGGCCAGTTCACTGTCCCTCAGACTGTTGGAGGGCCGGACTATAAAAAAAACTATGAACAAATCCCTATGCACACTGCACATATCTTATTTTAAAGTAAAAAAACAAAACAGGAACAAATCCAATATTTAAAATAAAGAACAAGTAAATTTAAATCAACAAACTGACCAGTATTTCAATGAGAACTATGCTCCTCTCACTGACCACCAATGAAAGAGGTGCCCCTTCCGGAAGTGCGGCGGGGGCCGGATAAATGGCCTCAGGGGGCTGCATGCAGCCCGCGGGCCATAGTTTGGGGACCCCTGAATTAGACATATCAGCTCTACCTCACTTACTCGTGGTATAGTCTAGTTGGAAATGAGCACAGTCTTCCATGACTACTAACTATCTGTCTGTCCATCCATCCATCCATCCATCCATCCGTGGTTTGTCATGTATATCTATCTATTTGCCTTCTTACGTAAATCAAAAGTTCCCTGAGAGCAGAGATGGCATCTGTCTTAGTTCCCTCTGGCTGCTGAAACGAAACAGCACAGGTTTGGGTGGCTTACAAACAACAGGACTTTATTTCTCACAGGTCTGGAGGCTGAAGTCTGAGATCAAGGTGCCATATGGTTGGGTGAGAGCCCTCTCCCTGGTTCATACATGGCACTTTTCACTGTCCTCGCGTGGTGGCAGGGACAAATTATCTAAGGCCTCTTTTCTAAAGGCCTTAATCTCATTCATGAGGGCTCCCCTCTAATGACCTCCTCACTTCCCAAAGGCCCCACCTCCCAACATGATCACACTGGACATTAGGATTTCACATATCAATTCTAGGGGGTGGGGGGGAGATGCAGACATTAAGACCATACTAATAGCTCAAATCCTTTTAATTTGCTCCACTGTCTAATCTAGGATCTTGATGAAGTAGTTACTTAATAAAATCTTGGTCAGTAATTAGTTGCCATTTTTTTAGACTCTGAAATTAGGTTGGATAAAAAAAAAAAAAAGGCCTCTCTTCTGAAGCACACAATTCCCTAAGGGCATCTGAGCGTTGGACGCCTGGGCTCTACCCTCCTGTTCGCCCAGCCTTTCTCTCCATTCCGCAGATCTTGTCTACCACATCCTACGGGTGCACAGGGGCGTCCCCTCTAATAGGATGGCCCTGTAACTATTCAGCAAGATGGTAACGTCAGACTCATCCATCAAGCCCTCCTCTAAGTAGTTGGTTTTCCTAATGGGATGCAGTGTCCTACAGAGAGTGGGAAGCATCATCATGGGGGGTTTTATGGAGGCTGGTTTCCAGCTGTGAGCTCTGGGCCTGGAATGATAGTTAAATCGATGCAGGAGGCACTAAGCTATCACCTCTGAGTCTGGGCGTCCGTAAAACCCAATGACCGACAGCCCTGAGTGGCCGTGCTGCGGACCGGCTCCTCCAGCCTCAATTGGAAGGCACACGCTCCCTCTCTCTCTCACTGTGGACAGGTGCAGCCTGAGAGGAATGGAGGCAGGATGGCTAGCTGGTTGTTTCCACCATCTTCAGGATGAACCGCCTATGCCAACAAGACTCTAGGTCAAGTGCTCTTCTCCGCTCTGGATCTAGTGGGGAGAAATTAGCTCTCTCAGTGGTATTCCCAATTATGCAGAAAAGCGATTCCGCCTTGATCTGCCTTTAATGTGCCTGGCACAGGACCAAGGGGCAGGAAGCCTGCCTTCTCCCCCAGCCTCTCTCCTCGTCTCAGGCCACGACCTTGGGACGTGACTGAGCCTCTCAGTGTCTTCGCGGCCTCATCCGTAAGGATCCACCTTTTATCACTTCAGAGTCATGCTCTGAGATAAGAGAGACGAGCCTCTATTCCTTTCAGTCCCCCAGAAAGACTGGAACCAGGTAAATGAAAAGGATTGTCTTTTTTTTTTTTTTTTTTTTTTGCTTTGTTGCATAATTACTAACCTATGGGATTTTTGAATAATGGCAAAAATGGATGAATTTATACAACTGTTTTTTTTTCTTCCCTAGGAGCCTCGCAGCATCTCAGGGGTGTTGTGTTATTGTCTGCCTCTTTCATGGAGTGGGTACTGTCGTGCCTGTTTCTTTCCTGGCAAACAGAGGGAGGCTGGCTCGACGTGGACATATGGATGGGCTGGAACTAATTCCCACTCCGAATCTATTGAAACTTCGCCGCCGATGCATGGACCCCCGTGGGACACTCGGGATCCTGGTTCCAACGCAATTATTAAGCCACATTTTAGCGGTTTCCCTGCCCTCCCTCCACTCCAGCTCTGCTGACTGTCTTTTACTTTATTTTGTTACAAGCTCCAGTGCTTTCCAAGCTCAGACTACGTGCACCTGCTCTCCTCTGCATGGGAGGCTCTTCCTCCTGCATGGTTTCCTTCGGCCCACCCCACCCATCCCTTCAGGCCCTGGTCCAATGCCCACTTTGCGATGAAGTCTTCCATTACCCCTAGGCTTTATCCAGCCCCCCCCCCTATGCTTTCATAGTCCCGGCACTTTTTTTCTTTACAGAGCTTTGCACATTCGCATCTAAATAACTGTCAGTTATGTCTGCCTCTCCCACTAATGATGAGTTCTATGAGGGCAAAGATCTATTTGTCTTGTTACTGCGACCTCAGCACTGAGCAGGTGCCCAATCTGCAGACTGAGTGGATGAACGGGTAGACAGATTGATGGATGGATGAAGGATAGATGGATAGACAGATTGGATGAATGGATAGACAGATTGATAGGTGGATGAACGGATGGATAATGGATAAATGGATCGAGATGAATGCACAATGAATAAATAAATAAAGTATGTATATATATGAGAATGATCCAAATTACCAATACTCATTCATCATTGAGAAAAAGTTCAAAGAAACTTCTAAGTTCCAAATGTTCAGAGACATTCATGGAAGCACACCTAGCATGTGCTCAGCAGGGCCATACTCCCACTTCTGGGTAGAACCCTCCGTTGCCTCTTCCCAGCTCCCAATGGTGGCTGCCAAGGCTTAACTCTCCTTGGCATGTGGCCGCATCCCGCCAATCACTGCCTCCACCACCCCACGGCATTCTCCCTGTGCGTCTGTCTTCATGCTGTTTTCCCTGTTCTTACAAGGACATCAGTCCCATGAGACTAAGGGTCCGCCCTACTCCAAGAGGGCCTCCTCTGAACTAGTTACACTTATGACAGTCTTGCTTCTAAACACGGTCACATCCTGGAGAGTTAGGACTTCAACATATCTTTTGTGGGGGAGGGGGCATTCAATTCAACCCATAACAATATGTGGAACAGCTACCCCTCTCTCAGGTGTGTATCCTGGAGACGCTGCTGCACAGGATGATAAGGAGACGTAGGTGAGGATGTGGGGGGCGGCTGGGTTCATCCCAGTAAGGAGCCAGAGATGGTCTACCTGTCCATGATGGGGGAAATGGATAAACTAAATGCGGTACATGCAGATGATAGAGAAATATGCAGCCGGCAGACAAAACCTTCCGCATTTGCATAGATCATCCCAGAGAGAGCTTAAAACTGTAGTGTGAAATAAAAGAAGTAGGAACCAGACAGAGATTTATGATACAATACCACTGACATAAATCTAAACGATACACCCAAAGAACAACATTGTATACATTTCAGAAGCATTGCAGAGTGGGCCAAAAGGATGTATTTGGAATACACTGGAGCTGCTGCTGTCTGGGGGAGGCAGTGAGAAGTGGTCACAGTAGATGAAGGCAAATCCTTGAGCAGACACATGCTGAAGGCATGGCATCGACTGGAAAGTATGCTTCTATGCATGTGTGCATCCGGGGTCCAGATTTTGCAAAGAGGGGAGAAGTCACGTAAGGGATTCACAAATGACAGTTGTGCTGAGGACTCAGAGGAGTCCAGCGTCCTGCAAGCACACAGCAGGGGACCAGAACTGTCCTGCAGCACTGGGGGAGACTGGAGAGAACAGCGCCACCTAAGTCCTGGAGGAAAAACAGCAGGTGTGCAGGGAAGAGCAGGACGGAAAGACCCACGCAGAAGGGCTGCGTGTCTGCGAGCCCTAGGACAGCCCAGGCCACCTCGGGTGCCCTCGTCTGCTAGAAGGACACACTCTGCCCTCCCCATTGCTCCTCAGGAAGAAGAAAGGACAGCTGGCCATGGATATGTGTCACTCACTCAGATGCCCACAGGGAACGGGTGGCAGAAATGAGTAAACAACCCAGGTGCACATGAAACACTTCCACCGAGAATGACGGGTCTCCCTATATTTCTAAAAGCACAGGATTCCCCAAGTCTCCCCTTCCCTCACTTTTGATAGAGGCATGAGGTGGGATGAGAAGTGGCAGCTGAGTCAGAGGTGGGGAACAATAGGGAGAGGTGGGGCCTGTGGAGAACCTGGAGGGGCCGCCCAGCTCAAGGAGCTGAGGAGCCCGCACAGAGGTGCGGGGTCAGGACCCCTGGCTTCCTGGGAGGGAAACCGAGGCTCCAAGAGGAAAACTGATTGGGTCAGGGTCAGGGTCAAGTGCAGGAGTTGGGGCTGCATCCAGAGCGTGGTCTGCCAGCAAACCGGTCCCATGCTCCCGGCTGCTGGGGCCCAGGGCTGTTGCAGCACAAGAAGGGAGGGTGACGGTTATTAATGCAGGTGATGGTAGGAGGTCCTGTCTGAGCTGGAAGTTCCGAGGTTCCCTCGAAACCATCACCTCCTCCTCCTCACGGGGCCCAGAGAACGCGCTATGAACTCACCACACGCACGGAAGGCTTGTGCTACGTGTGAAAACAGTTAAAGCAGCAAGTGTGAACGCCTCAGGGCTCGCTCTCTGTGGAGCATATCCTCTGCAGGGTCTTCGCCCATGCTCACAGTAACTCGAGGAGGCAGAAGCGCAGCTGGCACACCCTGCCCGCATTTAACTTACGCAAAGGCAACGACATGCCGTTGACCAAAGAAAGAAAGAAATGCTCATTGAGAGGGTGTGGATGCCACCTGTCACGTCCCTCCCTGTGTGGACTTGCCACACAGGAAGCAGGGAAGGGGAATGTGTGGGCCTGTCCCCCTGGCAGCCCTCCGCCAGTCCCGGAGCCTTTCCTAGAATGAGCAGCTCTGAGCACGACGCAAGAGCAAGGTCTCACAACCTCGGCACTGCTGGCATCCCCGGCGGGGTGGGGGTGGGGGGGCTGGTCGTGGGAGAGGACCTGAGCACTAGAGGGTGTTTGGAGGCATCTAGATTTCCGTGGACCGTTTTTGCCTTCACATGGACTTTAGAAACTAGTATCCCTATAGTCTGCTGCTCAGAGGTAGTAGAACCACCCCGTTTCATAGATGAGAAAATGGAGGGTTACAGGGGGTGAGTGACTTTCTGGAAGTCTCAGAGCTCATAAGTGACAAAGAAGTGATTTGAGCCCAATCTGTTTTACTCTAAAACCCCTTCATCTTTCTCTATTTTGTGTCCCTGTCTGCAGGAGGGCTCTAAAGGAAGGCAGTGTGTCTGAAAGCAGAGGCTCTCCACAGACTCTCACTTCGAGGGGTAGCACTGAGCAGTGACAGTCACCTGCCTGGAGAAGGCCACAGGTACACTCAGATTCATAAAGGCATTTATTGAGCTGTGTATTACTAAGGACTCTTCTGATTGCAAGAGATAGAAACCTAACTCAGACTAGCTTTCCCAAATGGGAATGTACTAGCTCATAAAACTGGGACATTCAAGGTGGGGATGGCTTCAGGCATGGTTGGATCAAGGGGCCAGGACACAGTCACTTCCTGTTTGTTTTCCTCTGTACTGGCTTCATTCTCAGGCAGAGTCTTCCCTCTTTTACATAAGCCACCAGCAACAAACACCATGTCTTAAAATTGACCATTTAGAAAACCAGCATAAAGGTTTCCTCCATCCCGATAATTTAATCAATATTCTTGAAGTTGGCTCCGATTGTCCCAGCTTGGGTCTCAAGCACATCCAAGAACTAATCACTGTGGCCAGGGGTGGAACTCTCTCCATGGTCAGGCCTGGCCTACCTGCTCATCTTTAGAATTTGCGATCCCCAAGTCTTACAGAGAGGATTAGGAGAAGAGAGAGTAGGATGCTATGGGCAGAAGGCAAGGGAATGGGCCTGGGCGGGTGAAACAGAGCCACAACATGCCACCATGGATGCCAAGAGTGGGCAAGGTGTGTCCACCACACAGTGCCCTTTAATCCTCATGACAACCTGTTGTCATTACTGCCATTTCACGGGTCAGATAGTGAGGCTCAGAGAGGCCAGCACCTCGCTTCCAGGTGGGGGAACAACTCTCCTCACCCAGAGGCACCCTGCCCTTAGGTGGTAGGGCTAGGACTTGAACCCAGATCTGTGTGACTCGGAGTCCGCAGCCCATCCTCCCATCCCACAGGAACCCGTCCACACTGGGGAGCCACATGAAACCTCCTCAGTGCATCGTTCCAGTCGCTTGACTTGCAGACACAGTCAGCGGGTTCTTCATTTCCACAAATGACGCCATTAAACTAATGGCTCTAGGAGCTCGGGGCTGGCTTTGGAGCAGTCTCATCTGCCTCAAGCCTTCCTTACATCCAGGCTTCCAGAGAAAGACATCAGAAGTTCTAGAAGCCAAGGCCCATGTGGAAAAGTTTGCTGGCCGCCATGTTGTTTCAGGATAGCAAAAAAATAAACACCACACACCTTGAACTTGTGCTCCTTGTGTGGCATCTAACCCAGAGGTAAAGGCAGCCAAGGTCAGTTACCTCCTTAAAAAAAGAAAGAAAAAAATCCCTTGTAAAGGGCGGTTACAGGCCTCATCAGGCAAGAAGCAAGAAGCCAGGGTTGAAATAGAGGCCTCTTTCTGTTTGGTCAGTAAGCAGCTGCGGAGGGTGCGTAGGATGGAGCTAAATTTATTTGTTCCTTTCTTTCTCGGAACAGCAGCAACGAGGCTCGAAACGCAGCTGTCTGGCTCTCCCGTGAGCCTCCTGCAGGCACCGGCATGCACAGGGGTCGGCTCTCCGGTATCCTTTCCGGTGTGCCCCCTCCTACTGCAGGCAGGCCTTCCAGCGCCCCTCTGGGGTTCGGGGCCGGAATCCCATGCCAGGGGGCGGGGGGGGGGGGTAGAAATTTGGAGCTGCCTCCCAGACCTCCGGTGAAATCATCACCTTTAAAAAACAGGCAAGCTGCAGAGAACAGAGGTGCGCCGGCCGGGTGAAGGCAACTTGCGGCCACACCCTGGAAAACCACAGAAGTCCCGGCCGCCTCTGCTTTCACTGCTCAGACCTGTGGGAAACTTGTAAGACACAAGCCGTGTGGGGACCGGGGTGGGGGGGCATCCTGGGAGGGGCCTTCCAAACACAAAGCCAGGCTGGTTTGGCAGAGCCCTCGCCTGGATCCGTCTGTTTTCGGAAAGCCTCGCCGAGGGCCACCTTCGGCTGGGCCCGGAGCGGACCAGTTGAAGTGGTTTTTTTCAGAAGTGCTTTGTGAGACTTTCAAAAGGTACCCACGGGTGGGGAAGTGAAAGGAGGAGGGGGCCAGGTTAGAAACTGCTTCTTTATTTCTGGCCGCGCTTGAACAGCTTCTTGACGGTTACTGCGCCGGTTCTGCTGAGTCAGAAGCACCCCCCAGCTGCTCACCGGAAACACAGCTGTTAGGCGAAAATAACCACAGAGTGGAGCATCGTGCACCTTCCAGAAAAGGGGGCAGAGGAAAAAACCTCAAAACAAAAGAGAAAAATACAAAACAAAGAGGCCTGTACCGTCAAAAAACCCACAGTGGCGTGCTCACTTACCCAAGCCTGGGGCTCTCTCTGCGCCCACGGTTGGGGAGGGAGCAAAGGGGCACTATTTTTCCACTGCTCCCTGCCCCCCCCAAGGAGATGTGACCACGTCCTACCCCCCCCCCCCCAACCTGTCAATGTGACCTTGTTTGGGAAAGGAGTCTTTGCAGATGTAATTAACCGGAGGGTCTCAAAATGAGATCATCCTGTATTACCTGGGCGGGTCTTAAATCTAAGACAGGTGTCCTTAGATGATTGGGGCAGATTAGACACACAGAGGGGAAGGCCAGATGAAGGGGGGCAGTGACTGGAGTTATTCAGTTACAAGCCAGGAAACACCAGAGTTGTCATGGCGGTCACAGGAAACAGAGCCACCCGTGCCTTCCATTTGCCCGGTCCTCGCCCGGGCCACTCTTTCCCCTTGTCCAGAATTGGAAACATTCACAGCATGCTGGTTGCAAGTTGTCTGATGCAGACGTTGAGGTTTCCTTTGTAATGACCAGGAAGCAGGAGTGGGTGTCCTGAGGACTCCTGGGACTAGGGAGGAGCTAGTTCCAGAGAGAATTAGCCATAGACCAGTTGTGTGACCTCCCTAACCAGCCCTTTTGCCTCAGATGACTGAGCCCGGTGCACTGGAATACGGGCTGTGGGTCTGAACACTGGCTCTGCCACTCACTCACGGCGTGGCACTGGGTGAGGTCGTTCGCCTCTCCGGGCCTCAGTTTACTCATCTGGAACTATCCTACTATGAAACATACAGAGACGTTGAAAAGAATAATTATTCTTAATGTGTAACAATGTTTTGTTTTGTATTTTTCTGAAGCTGGAAACGGGGAGGCAGTCAGACAGACTCCCGCATGCGCCTGACCGGGATCCACCCGGCACGCCCACCAGGGGGCGATGCTCTGCCCATCCGGGCCGTTGCTCTGTCACGACCAGAGCCACTCTAGTGCCTGGGGCAGAGGCCAAGGAGCCATCCCCAGTGCCCGGGCCATCTTTGCTCCAATGGAGCTTCGGCTGCGGGAGGGGAAGAGAGAGACAGAGAGGAAGGAGAGGGGGAGGGGTGGAGAAGCAGATGGGCGCTTCTCCTGTGTGCCCTGGCCGGGAATCGAACCCGGACTTCCGCACGCCAGGCCGACGCTCTACCACTGAGCCAACCGGCCAGGGCCTCTGTTATTTTTAATTCAACAAACTAAGAATGCCATTCCATTTTCTTATAGCTTGTATTGTGCTTAAGGAAAAACCAGTGATATTTCTTATCTTTGTTTATAATATGTAATATGCCTTTTTATCTTGAATTTTTTAAAGATTTTTATCGTTACTGCTGATTTTAAGTGATTTGATTATGATGTACCTTGATATTGTTTTCTTTGTGTTTATCCTGCCTTGAATTTGTTGAGTTCCATCAGTTTTGGAACACCTTCAGCCATCATCATCCAGGTATTGGTTCCTCCTCCTTTTCTACTAGGACTCCAATTACAATGTGGGGTCAACCATGTAAAATTGTTGCAGAGATCTCTGATACTGTGATAATTTTTTTCTAGTTATTTTTTTCCCTTTGTACTGCAGTTTGAATAGTTTCTATTATTATGTCTTCCTGTATTCTAATTTCTTGCTTCTGCCATCTTTAATATGCTGTTAAAACTATCCAGTAAAGTTTTCATTATAGATATTGTATTTTTCCTCTCTAGAAGTTTCATTTGGTTCTTTTTTTAAAAAAAAAAAAAATCTTCCACTTCTTATTGTGTTCATGTTTTTCTTTAAATCTTTGAACATATTTGCAATAGCAGTTTAAAAGTCCTTGTCTGTTAATTCCATCTTCTTTGTCATTTTGGGTCTGCTTTATTGATTGAGATTTTTCTTGTAATGGGTCACATTTCCTTGCTTCTTCAGGTGTCTAGTAATTTTTTATTGGATGCTAGACATTATTATTGTTATATGATTTAATGTCTAGATTCTGTTGTTTTCCTCTTAAGTTTGTTTGGTGGGCAGTCAAGTAATTTGCTGATCAGCTTGATTTTTTGAGGCTTTTTAAAAAGTTTTTTGGGGGAGGTGGATCTAGAAGTACTGTTCTTCCAAGGCTAGTTTAGCCCTCCTACGAAGGTGTGACTTCACTGTGGTCCTTAATGAACACCTTGGATGTTCAGTTAGTCTCATCTTGGCTTCCTGAAACTTGAATCCCCATACCTCTCAGTCCTGAGGGAGCTTTAGAAATTATTCAGCTTACACACTCATAGAAATTGTTTTTTGACAACCTTGTAGCATTTCACCCAATGCCTAAGCAGATTAGTATTCAATAAATGACTCAATGGAGCTCCCTCTACAGATTTCTGGCACTTTTAAAAAAATCTATTTAGTACCTTTTTCTCTGGAACTTGACCTCACAGGTCCAAGCTTTTTAATCTCCACATATGCTGATCTATGTCTCCTCAACTCAGAGAG
This sequence comes from Saccopteryx leptura, assembly GCF_036850995.1. Taxonomy (NCBI): domain Eukaryota; kingdom Metazoa; phylum Chordata; class Mammalia; order Chiroptera; family Emballonuridae; genus Saccopteryx; species Saccopteryx leptura. Next base: position 240,557,086 of record NC_089504.1, on the reverse strand, counting down.
GCTGCCATTCTCTGCTTGGGACTCTCCTCGCTGTGCTGCAATCTAAAAAGTGCTTCCAGGCAGAAAGCCAAGGTGACCACAGGCCTCCCTTCATTTGCCTCCATCCTTCGGGGCCCAAAGTTCTGCACTACCTATTGCCCAATGTCTGAAAAACAGTTGTTTCATACATTGTGTCCAGTTTTCTAGTTCTGTATAGCTGCAAAACAAGTCTGGTACTAGTTGCTTCATTACAGCCAGAGGCAGAAGTTGATTTCAACTAAGTTAAGAAAAAAACAACAAGGCTGTATCTGAAGGGCCTAGGGGGATTCACAGAATAGAAGTAAGAGCCAAAGAATAGTCCTCAGAAAAGGCGGAGACCAGGGTGGCCCTGGAGACCCAGGGAGCCAAGAGGCAGTCTCTTCAGGGCACAGACACCTGAATAGATGACTCCTAGCACTGTAGAGTCCTTCAAACCTCAAGGACCTGGGAGAACAGTCTGGCCTAGCCACAGTCATGGCCTTACCTCTTGGCCAGAGGAGGGTAAGACAGACACTTTGAGTAATGATGCTTCCAAGATGGTATCTACTGGCAGAGGATTGCCAAAACAAAACTGGGTTGCTCTTTCCAGAAGAAGGGAAAATAGCTGCTAGGCAGGCAAAAAAAAAAAAAGATAGGCACATTACACAATGTTTACTAGAGAACAAAATCTTCAAGTGGGATTGGCTTTTAAAACTCAGGGCCACGCAGTGTTGTCTGCTGTTTAACCACTAGACTGCATGGCTGCCTTCCTTCCCCTGACATCCCCTCCTTCCCCAGAAACATGGGAAGACTCTCCACACAGTTCCACATTATGGGCAACACGCAGACTATACACACTTTGCATCAGGCCAGAAACACCAGTTTAGGGCTCATGGGGAACAGATTCTCTGAGTCTGCCAACGTTCAAGAATCCTTCCAGAGGATAAAACTCACTTGGAGCGCAAAGAGGGGGCAGGCAAGCTTGAACCTGTGTCCTGGGAACAGAGCAAGGAATGAAATGTGTCCATTCCTCTTCTCTTCCCAGAACCACCTGGACTTGGAAGCTCCTTGCCTGAAAGAGATTGTTTTGTGTTTCAAGAGTGAGCATGAGATAGCTGCGGGCTAGTTTATCAAGCATCTTAATTCAGCCTAACCTGTAGACAAATCCACCAACAGGTTAGGAAGCCAGATGTTCTCCACTTAGATTGTTCTGAAGAAATTCCACTGCCCCCACGCTGCCTGGGGGCTGATCAGATACTGTCTGTTTGTTGAAACGTCTACAGAACTCATTACCCGAGGTCCTTAAAAAATTTCCACAAACATTACTGTCTCAGATAATCATACCCATTTCAGGGATGAAAAATCCGAGGTATAGTCTGTGGATTAGAATAAAGAATAAAGCTCTCTTGAGGTGCCTTGAGGACAATATTGAAAGCAAGAGAGAGGGCGGAGAGAGAGCAGAGTTGGGGTGGGGGGGAGAAGGAAAGGAAAAACCCTCGGAGGTACCCAGGTTTTTGGAGGCCTGAGAGATGCTATCTGCACCCGATCAAGGTTTAAACTGAAATCACAGTCAAGTAAAAGCACATCACATCACATCACATGGGCAAGTTTTTTTCTCCAGCTTTGTTTTTTTTAGCTATATCCATTCCCTGGTTCAGCTTAGAAAGATGTCTCTTCATTCCTCGTGGAATTATTTTTTTTTCCATTCTTTTCTCAAGAAAGAAATTGGCGTATTTTCAGGCTGATTGAGAAAAGACCAAAATAAGGTGATAAAATTACTGCTTCCCAGGAGGGTTTTAGTGACTTGTGTCTTGCTGAGTGATCTAGAAGGTTAACCAAAGGGGGGGGAGGGGGCTGCCAGGAGATAAAAAGAAGGAAACTGAAATCTTAGAGGAAGAATGGTGAAATCTGAACAGTCCCCCAGGCCAGTAGGAAAGAGATCTGGGATCAGGATAGCCTTCTGGGGAAGTGTCTAGAACCTGTGAGGTCCATAAAGGGATAGATGATCATGTTCACGGTTGTATTTCTGACTTCAAGCACAAAGTTTGATCCATAGTAGATGCTCAATGAACTATTTGTTGAACAAAAGAATGATTAAGCAAGTGAATGTGAGTGTCTGGTCACGTTGACCAAAACAGATTCCAATACTTCCATACTTCCGTGCATTTCTTCCATTCTTTGTTGTCCCAGCAACTGTTTACTCCAGTGATTTTCAACCGCTAGTCCACGGACCAGTGTCAGTTCACCATAAATTTCGCGCTGGTCCACGAAAGAGTTAACCACCCTGATGTTGTTATGAAGATTATAGAGTCTATAATCATTGGGGCCGGCAGTTGTAAAGCCACTGGTCTGTTCTGCCTTTCACTGCAGTGGATCCTAACCTATTGTGGGTCGTGAACTCTTCTGAGAGTCTGATGAGAGCCACGGACCCCCCAGTTCAAAACAATGCACCAACTCCCATCCATGATTCTGCCTATCTTTCCAAGTTGTGAGTCAACACCCTGAACCGCACCTACCATGGTCTCAGCCTAATCTTCCCTTTCCTTCCTAACTTTCCTCTCCCTTTTCTCCACAGAGTTATTTGCTCTCCTTCACTGGGTTCACATAGCACTTTTTTCTTTTTGAGTCCAAAGCAACAGTAGTTTGCTCACACGTCTGTCCTTTGGACAGGGTTTGAGGGTGCTCTCTCTGCTCCACTTAGTGACAGCGGGGGGGGGAGGGGGGGGTGGTGGCTGGAGGCCGGGGCTGGGACCACCTGAAGGCTCGTCACTCACCTTTCTGGAAGCTGATGCTGAAAGACCAAGACAGTTGGGAGCAGAAGAAACTGGGAGTGGTTGGGCAGCTCTGCCTATCTCTACTTGGAGTATCTCTATGCTGTCTCTGCGGCACGTCCAGAGCACTTTCAACATACTTCTCTTACTACAGAACAGATGCACAGCATTGTCCCCATTATGTGTGCCCGCTGATTGTGGTAATCCACTTATAGTCTGTTTCACTAGCAACACCGACAGTCCTTTAGGGACAAGGGACACAACTTGCTCATCTCTGTTTCCCCAGGGCCCTAGCAAGTACCTTGCATACAGTAGGCATTTAATACATGCTAGTTGAAATATGTATGTAGGCAAGTATTTATTTCATTATTATGCCCCACTACATAAAAAAAAAAAAGATGAGCCTGACCAGGCGGTGGCGCAGTGGATAGAGCGTCGGACTGGGATGCTGAAGACCCAGGTTCGAGACCCTGAGGTTGCCAGTTTGAGCGCAGGCTCATCTGGCTTGAGCAAAAAGCTCGCCAGCCTGGATCCAAGGTCGCTGGCTCGAGCAAGGGGTTATTCGGTCTGCTGAAGGCCCACGGTCAAGGCACATATGAGAAAGCAATCAATGAGCAACTAAGGTGTCGCAATGCACAACGAAAAACTAATGATTGATGCTTCTCATCTCTCCGTTCCTGTCTGTCTATCCCTGTCTATCCCTCACTCTGACTCTGTCTCTGTAAAAAATAAAAAAAATAAAAAAAATAAAAAAAATAAAAAAATAAAAAAATTAAAAAAAAAAAAGATGAGAAAGCAGCTTATTTACATACATCAACACAAAAAATGAAACTTTTAAGACAAGGAAAAATGGGGACTAAGTAAAAATTAAAGGTAGGAAAAATAGGTTGGAATAAAGGATAAGATTGGTGTTCAAAATATGTATATACCACAGGTTTCTATACCATTATTGGTACTGCCCTGGAAATCTGGTTTGAGCATCCTGGCAGTCAGGGCAAAGAGAGAAATATAAGCAGTTACAAAATTATCATATTAGATATCAGCAAACTGATTGCATAGGAGAACACAGCTTTTTTATAGGCTATGCAAAATTGCAACCTCCCCTCAATAGAAAGGATAGCTAGTTTAAACAATGAGTTGTCCACATGCCCCTCAGAGCAAGTACAAGGAAGTTCAACACAAACAAATCTGTAAGTGGCCAAAGCAAAGGGATTAAAGGTTGCAGTTCTCTGAGAATCCGGTTTTATCTCAGGAAATTTGTAAGACTAACCACTGCAGCTTTTTAAAAGGCTGTGCAACAGATTACCAGTCCTGGGGAAGCTCTCCCACAAGGAGTTCTGGGGTCAAGGAAAGGTGGCAAACCTACCTGTGTCTTCCTCTTGGAACGTAACAGTGAACACTAGCATTTTAAAGGCTCTGAGAAGTCCTGCAGTAAAGAAACCAGCATTTCCCAGGCTCCTTTGACCATTGTTATGCAAGAACCTAGGGACAGTCTCCAAATGGCACCTGAGTGTACTGATTCTACTATGTAAAGAGTTTTTCTTTCTGGTAAGAACAGATGGGATTAACAGACTGCTATTCTTAAACAAAGTAAGCCAATATCTCCTCTTTTGTCCTTTCTTGAAAGGACCTAGGAATGAAACAAAGTATTATCAGCAAATCTCCTGCTTTGTTGAAAATCTTTTTTTACCTGCTCTTTGTTATAGATATGACTCCTTGCCCCCCCCCAAGGAAAAAGACTAGGGGGAAATTTGTCCTTCCAAATTCCAAATAAGGCACAAGAAAAAGTGTGATTGAATGTCACCAAGAGCCCACAATCTCTGCTCCCGAGAAAATAAGAGAGTCAGCACACTCATTTTCCTTGCTGGGCACCCCTGCAGACATCAACATTGGCAGGTTCCCCTCATCTATCCATAACCCCAATCACTAAATGAGCAACATTTGCTCTGGCCAGTCAGAAAACTCAAGAGTCCCACCTTCAGCAGATGGCCAGGAGTGGCCGGGGCAATAACTGTCTATTTGTTTTGGCATCGTACATGAAAAGAAATAAAGGGTGTGTGTTACCCTTTGTCCAGTTCCTGTCCGTTGGTGCACGAGCACTTCCATGTCAAAAGAATCAAAGTGTGATCCCATCGGAAGAGGGAAGGCACGCCTAGTTTTTGGCAGGCCACGGGACACTCCCAGAGTCTTCCCTTCACAAAGCCTGTGTGAACATCCCACTTAATAGTCTATGCAACACTTCAGAAAACTGCTGAAATAAGGGGTGGGGCTGCAGAGCCTTTCCATCAACAGTTCTCAAACTCGGTGCCAAGGAGCCCCGTGGCTCTCCTGGTGTGTGTGTGGAGGGGGGGAGGAGTGGGAGGCTGCTGGAGTGAGGGGATGGGGCCCTCCGCAGGCAGGGACGGGAGCCCCCAGACCCAATTCAGCCACAGCAGCTTCTCTCACCTACATAAGAAAGTGTTCGGGCTGGAGGAGTGGGGGGTAAGAGAGAAAGTGGCGGCTGGCGGGGCAGTCCCTGTTGCTTAAATTTAGAAAATGTTTGAGAACCACTGCTTTCAACAAAGCTCCACCTCTGTTATTCCTCACAGCTGAGGTTCTGATAAGAATGGAACAGCACTTTTTCTTTTTTCTTCCTTTTCTGTACCCTTCTGAAACTAGAAACAGGGAGGCAGTCAGACAGACTCCCACAGGCGCCCAACCAAGATCCACCCGGCACGCCCACCAGGGGGCGATGCTCTGCCCATCTGGGACGTTGCTCTGCTGCAACCAGAGCCATTCTAGCGCCTGAGGCAGAGGCCATTAGAGCCATCCTCAGCGCCTGGGCCAACTTTGCTCCAATGGAGCCTTGGCTGTGGGAGGGGAAGAGAGAGACAGAGAGGAAGGAGAGGGGGAGGGGTGGAGAAGCAGATGGGCACCTTTCCTGTGTTCCCTGCCCAGGAATCAAACCCAGGATTCCTACATGCCAGGCAGGCCGACGCTCTACCACTGAGCCAACCAGCTAAAGCCGGAACAGCACTTTTAGTTATATTCTTAGCAAGAACCTGACTAAGGGGGGCTGGGGAAGGGGCGGCGGCAGACATTTAAATTTATTTTCATCAAAAATAGAGCCATGCCTGACCAGGCAGTGGCACAGTGGATAGAGCATCTGACCCCGAGGTCACCAACTTGAGCGTGGGCTCATCTGGTTTGAGCAAAAAGCTCACCAGCTTGGACCCAAGGTTGCAGGCTCAAGTAAGGGGTCACTCGGTCTGCTGTAACCCCATGGTCAAGGCACATATGAGAAAGCAATCAATGAACAACTAAGGTGTCACAACAAAAAACTAATGATTGATGCTTCTCATCTCTCTCCATTCCTGTCTGTCTGTCCCTATCTATCCCTCTCTCTGACTCTCTCTCTGTCTCTGTAAAAAAAAAAATAGAGCTATGAAAAAAACTGAAAGTAAACAAAGAAAACATTTACTGCCCTATCATTAATAAAGAGTTAATATTTCTAATTTATATTTATATATAGAAAACGATCCTACAGAGTCATAAGGAAGAGGCCAGTCTCCCAGTAGTAACAGGGAGCAAGGCTACCAATCGCACAGAAGCAGAAATGCAAATGACCAATAAACATATGAAAAGATGCTCAGGCTCACTTGTCAGGGAAATGCAAATGAGCTACTATTTTTTACCCATCAGATTGGCAAAAATGGAAAAATATGTGTAACATCCTGAGCTGGAGAGGGTGTAAGGAATCCAGTCCTCTCCAACACCACCGGGGGAGGGCTGTAAATTATTATAATGTTGCAGAAAATCAACTGTTGGTTTGTTTTTTGGGGTTTTTTTTGGAAAATTTAAACTGTGGCCCAGCACTCCCACTTCTGGGACGATATCTACCAGAAATGAAACTGCCCGTATATAAAAAGACATAAACATATGAAATTTATTGCAGCATCATTTGTAACAGTTAAAAGAAAAATGAGGAAAAAGAAAATGAAACCTTGGAACCAATCAGAATGTATACTAATAGGAAAACGGTTGAACAAATCGTGACATATTTATATGAAGGAATACAGTACAACTATTAAAAAGTATAAAGTAAAATTGTACATATTGGTGGGGAGATGTGCCCTTAACACCTTGTTAAAGAGAGTAAGAGCAAGTGGGATCCTGTTTTTACTTAAAAAAAAAAAAAGATCAAAAACAAGTCACACCCTGTAAGTGGGTTTCTATATGTTTTTATAAATAAAGAAAACAGTAGGGAAACATTTATACCAAATTGCTAACAGTGATTACATTATGGAGTCAGACTGGAGAGGAGTGAAGAGACTATTAATTTTATTTTAGATACTTATTTGCTGTCTGCATTGTTACAAAAGATCTGAATCACTTTTGTAATTCAAATGATCATAATTTCTTATTTTCTTTTTAAGTGAGAAGAGAGGAGATAGTGAGAAGGAATCCCGCATGCGCCCCAACCAGGATCCTCCTCGCAACCCCTGTCTAGGGCCGATGTTCAAATCAACCGAGCTATTTTTATTTTAGCACTTGAGGTTGACACACTCGAAGGAACAAAGCTATATTTGGCATCCAGGACCAACACTTGAACCAATCAAGCCACCAGCTGTGGGAGGGGAAGAGGGAGAAAAGGGGGAGTGGGAGGGGGAGAAAAGCAGATGGTCACTTCTTTTGTGTTCCCTGAGTGGGAATTGAACCCGGATGTCCATATACCAGGCTAGTGCTCTATCCATTGAGCCAACCCACCAGGGCCTCAAATTATCATAATTTTTAAAAGCAGAATTAAGAAAAAAAATTCAAAGCAAATCAAATTATTTGAGAATCACTGAGAGGCCGGGGGAGGTGGGGTGGGGGGGGCTGGCCTCCTGCTATGGACTCTTAGGGCACTAAACCCAATGGGGGCTATGGCTAATAGAAGGCACCCCAGCTATGCAGGAGGGTGGGTTGAAGGACAGCCTTTCAACAGAGCCCACATTTTCCTTGAAAAACAGTCCTGACTCTTCTCTAATACATGCCAAAGGACAGAATGAGGCCTCAAAGTAATTATGCATCAAAACAGGGGTTGACATACTTTTTTCTGTAAAAAGCTAGACAGAACATGTGTTAGGGTTTGTGGGCCACCCAGTCTCTGTCACAACTACTCAGAGCTCTTTGTTGTGCATCCACAGCCAGAGATCACAGTAAATGACTCTAGGGCATGGCTGTGTCCCAATAAAATGTTATTTATAAAACAGGTAGTGAGCCAGACTTGACCCAGGGGCTATATAGTTCACTGACCTCTGTGAGGGATCATTGGCATAATTATATTTTAAAAGTAAACTGTTTTGTTGATGGTTTCCTTTGCTGTGCAAAAACTTTTTAGTTTGATGTAGTTTCATCTGTTTATTTTTTCTTTTGTTTCTCTTGCCTGAGGAGATATGTCCAAAATATATATATATACATATTAGTAAGAGCCATGTCAAAGAATTTACTGCCTATGTTTTCTTCTATGAGTTTTATGGTTTCAGGTCTTACATTTAACTCTTTAATCCATTTTGAGTTTATTCTTGTATATGGTATAAGAAAGTGGTCTAGTTTTTTTCTTTTTTGCGTGTATCTGTTCATTTTTCCCAACACTATTCAATATTCTGTCTTTACTATATTTTATGTTGCCTTCTTTGTCAAATATTAGTTGACCATACAGACATGAGTTTATTCCTGGGCTCTCTAGTCTGTTCCATTGATCTATGTATCTGTTTTTATTCCAGTACCATGCTGTTTTAATTACTATAGCCTTAAAGTATACTTTGCTGTTAGGTAGCACGATACTTCCAACTTTGTTTTTCTTTCTCAAGATTGCTGTGACAGTTTGGGATCTTTTATGGTTCCATTTAAAATGTAGAATTATTTGTTCTTGAGTGTGAAAAGGGCAATTGGTACTGTGACAGAGATTGCACTGAATCTATAGATTGCTTTGGGTAGTATGGACATTTTCATGATGTTAATTCTTCCTATCTGTGAGCATAATATTTATATAAGCTTCCATTTATTTGTATCTTCTTCAATTTCTTTCTCCAATGGCTTATAATTTTCAGAGTATAGGTCTTTTACCTCATTGATTAAATTTATTTTGAGGTATGTTATTTTTTTTAGACTTACTGGGAGGATCACTTCATAAATTATATAAATGACTGACCATTACACTGTACACATGAAATTAATATTGACTGTCAACTGTAATTTAAAAAAATATATAATAGAAAAATGTAAACTTTTTTTGTGTGTGACAGAGACAGAGAGAGGGACAGATAGGGACAGACAGACAGGAAGGAAGGGAGATGAGAAGCACCAATTCTTTGGTGCAGCACTTTAGTTGTTCATGGATTGCTTTCTCATATGTGCCTTGACCGGGGAGTGGGGGTGGGGGCTACAGCAGACCGAGTGACCCCTTGCTCAAGCCAGCGACCTTGGGCTCAAGCTGTTGAGCCTTGCTCAAACCAGATGAGCCTGTGCTCAAGCTGGCGACCTCAGGGTTTAGAACCTGGGTCCTCTGCATTCCAGTTCGACACTATCCACGGCGCCACTGCCTGGTCAGGCAAAAAAAGTAAACTTTTTAATTGAAGTATATATATAATATGCCTATGATAAAAGTACATGAATCTGATTAATTTTCACCAAGAGAACGCATCTTCATAACTGCCACCCAGATTAAAATGTAGAATATTACCAACACCCCAAAGGTGTTCCTCTTGTACCTCCCAGTTATCCCCATCCCTCCCCACAAAGATAACCACGCATTTGACATCTCTTTTCATCATTTGTTTTGCTTGGCTGGAAACCTAATGCACAGGGAATCACACGGCACTTTACTGAGTGACGTATGAGTCAGATGCATCCACGTTATGCTGTGGGTTTGTCCAACTGCATTGCTGCCTAGTGTAGGGCTACAATTATAACATTGAAAGATATGGCCCTGGCCGGTTGGCTCAGCGGTAGAGTGTCGGCCTGGCGTGCAGGAGTTCCGGGTTTGATTCCCGGCCAGGGCACACAGGAGAAGCGCCCATCTGCTTCTCCACCCCTCCCCCTCTCTTTCCTCTCTGTCTCTCTCTTCCCCTCCCACAGCCAAGGCTCCATTGGAGCAAAGATGGCCCGGGCGCTGGGGATGGCTCTGTGGCCTCTGCCTCAGGCGCTAGAATGGCTCTGGATGCAACAGAGCGACGCCCCGGATGGGCAGAGCATCGCCCCCTGGTGGGCGTGCCGGGTGGATCCCGGTTGGGCACATGCGGGAGTCTGTCTGTCTGCCTCCCCGTTTCTAGCTTCGGAAAAATGGGAAAAAAAAAAAAGAAAGATATGTCACACTTTATGTATCTGTTCTACTATTGTTCATATTTAGGTTGTTTTCAATATGGGACTTGCTATATACACGGAATGTTTGTGTCCTGCTAAAATTTACATTGAAACATAATCCCTCATGTGATGGTATTATTGGAGGTGGAGCATTTGGGAGGCAATTAGGCCATGAGAGTGAAGCCCTCATGAATGGGATTAGTGTCCTTATAAAAGAGACGAGGGAGCTCCCTCACACCTTCCACCATGTAAGAACACAGTGAGAAGGTGTGCTCTATGAACCAGAAAGCAGGCTGTCCCTAAACACAGAATCTGCTGGCACCTTGATCTTGGACTTCCCAACCTCCAAAACTGTGAGAAACAAGTGTCTGTTGTTTGTAAGCTGCTCGGTCTGTGAGTCTATGAGTTACAGCCGCCTGAATGGACTAAACAGGGCTATTACAGATAATGCCACTTATGAACATTCTTGACCATGTCTTTGGGTGCATATATTTATACATCACTATTGAGCAGATTTGTAGTGTGTATGTGCTATATTTAGCTTTCGTGGATACTGCTAATCAATGTTCCCAAGTGGTTGTGCAATACTCCTACCCTTAGTGGATGGGAGTTACAGCTGCTTGCTCTAAGCATTGCCAACACTTAGTATCAACAGGTTTCTTGAATTTGGAATTTTAGCCATTCTTGTTTGTGTATGTGTAATATCTATGTACAGTAAAATGCAAAAATTTTAAGTGTCCAGCTAAAAGTTTTTGCACATGTGAAAATCCTCGTTGTGGTTTTAATTGCATCTCCCTGAAGAGTCATGAGATTAGTTTCCCTTTTGGCAGGTTTATGGGACATTTGGATTTCTTTTCTAGGAAAACCTTATTCAGGTGTTTTGCCCATTAAAAAAAAAATCAGGTTGGTTGCCATTCCCTTTTTGATTTAAAGGCATTCTTTAAATATTCTAAATACAAGTTCTCTGCTGGACACCTTTATCCCAACTCTGTTCTCACTCTGTGGTTTGTGTTTTCATGTTCTTAATGGAATCTTTTGATGAACAGACATTTTTAATTTTAATGACACCCAATTGACCAATTGTTTTCTTTACGATTAGTGTTTTGTGTGTGAGAGAGTGTGTGTATCCTGCCCTCAGAAATACTTGCTAAAGAAAACTATTTCTCTACTCGTGACACTTTCGACAGCAATCATGGGGGGGTGACCCCACACCAACCAATTTTCCAACTCTGGGGACACCCACTTGATGTCAATTCACCCTGGACACTAACTACACACAGCATCAGACTCCACAAGCTAGGAGCTCAGTACTACAAGATGGCCCGCACCCAGATGTCCCTCCACCCAGGTTCAGTGACATCCCCAACACTCAGGGAAACATTTACCTCTGCTGACTGATCTATTATAACAGATAAACATCCAGGTGAAGATACAGGTAAACAACCAGAAGGGTCCCAAAACCAGGAGCTTCTGTCCCCATGAAGCTGAGGACACCACCTGCCAGACACACAGATAAGTGTTCACCAACCCGGAAGCTCCTCGCATCCCACAGTTTAGGGACTTCTGTGGAGGCGTCATCGTCATTGTGTAGGCACCATTGATCCTTCACTCAATCTCCAGCCCCTCTCCGCTCTGCAGAGGATGGGAGGTGGGGCTGAAAGTTCCAGGCTTCTGATCACGGCTTGATCTTCCCAGCCACCAGCCCCCATCCTAAAGCCACCCAGGAGATCACCCAGAAGTCACCTCATTAGAGCAAAGGATGCTCCTACCATCCCCTCTGAAATTCCATTTAGGAGCTCTGCGCCAGGAAGCAAAGGCAGAGACAAAAATATCTTTTTTGTTGCATCACAGTTGCCTGTCCTAAAGTCATGGAGATATTCTCCTGTTATTTCCTAACGGCCTATTCTTTCACTTTGTACAGGCGAGTCTACAACCGCGATAACAATCTCAACCAGGAATGTTTAGGGACTTGCACTACCCATTGCAATGTTTTCGGTCCCTCCTGGACTTCCAGAACCTTGCCGTTTGCCATCAAGAGATGGCATCTAATTCCCCCTGCCCTCGGCCCGGGCTGGCCTCTGTGATGACCTCAACCAACAGAATGCCGCAGCAGTTACATGGCATGTCTTCCAAGGAGAGGCCATAGAAAGTGATATGGCTTCCACCCAACTCTCTTTCTCTGTCTCCCTCTCAGGAAACCTGTTTTGGCTGCCCTGACCACCACATAAGAAGTCCTGCCCCCGGAAGCCACCCGCCAGAAAGACCTTGTAGAGAGACCATACTGAGGTATAACTTACACCCACGAAGCCCAGCTGTCCCTGCCCCTCGCTGGACAAGTCTTTCCAATCCCAACACTAGACAGGAGCATGAAGATTTCTCCACGACCTCCCCCCTAGCTAGGGACCCCGAACTAGAACTCAGCCAGCTGCTTCTGAATCCCTAGCCCTACAGAAAGCATGAAAGAGAATAGATGCCTGTTGTTTTTGAGCCACTGTGGTTAGGGCACATTTGTTACACAGCAATCAATAAGTGTAACAGCAGGAAAGGAGGTACCCATGTTTCTAACCCATGGGCCGAGGTAGGCTGGTCTTTACCCCTGCTGCTTATTGGGGGAGGGGGGTGTGCTTTCAACCCACACAGGCAAAGGAAGCTTGGACTTTCCTTCTACAAAACTCAGTTTAATCTCCTCCGTGTTTATGTAAATGGAAGAGCACATTCCTGAAAAGGGAAAGACTCCTGGAGGGAAAACAGATGGAGAAGACTAGATAAGACAGAGAAGTCCCCCTTGGAAACGCCTAAGGGGTAGTGAGTAATGTCTTCGTGTTCATCCGGAGAGATTAGCTGGAGATCACTTTGAGAGCTTTGGTCAGAGAGATAAGACCTTACAGAGAACCCTTACCCCATCCAAGAAAAAGAGAGATAGGCCAGTTTCACAAAGAGATCTTACTGCCGGGTGTCACTCAGTTGCTGGCTCCGGTGATTTAACACATCACGTTAGAAGGAGCTCCTTCCTACTGGGCCCGGGATCTAACCAGGCCTCTCGGATCCAGCCTGAGGGAAACAGCTGGTTCTACGCCCCAGAGGTTTACCTGGAGCAGGCGTGTCAGGGTGGTTGATACAGGAACAGGACAGCACTTTTCACTATATAAGGATGTGTTTGACATGCTAATAATGAAAATAACACCCATCTCTATCCACAACTGTATTATTTATCTGTTCACCTGTGTATTATTCCCTGTTGCCAAGCCCACCCCACCAGACAAGCTTCAGGAAATCCGAGGCCTGGGTCATCTGTCCCCTGGCTGACACAGCGCGGGGCTGGGAAACTGTTTCCCGGGTAAAAGGATGCATGAATGTGTGATAAGTGATAACAGCAGCCCTTCCTGAGCACCTGCGCTGTTCACTATTGCAAGTTCTCTTGGTTTTCCGGAGGTTAGGGAATTTGCTCCAGCTCCCAGAGTCATGAAGGACAAGAATCTGATGTCAAATCCAGCTGATCTGACAGACACCTGTGCCCTTGGCCACCAAGTGGGAGGGTGGGTGTGTGTGTGTGGGGGAGATCGCCCACCTGCTTTTGTTTTTGTTTTTGTTTTTCCTGGAAATAAGAGTGTTTTCACAGGGTCCGTGCAGACCTGCGTCCAGAACTCCAAGCTGGGCTGTGCTGAGTGTGGACCAGGCCCTGCGGCCCCGCACACAGCCTCCGGCTCCAGCCAGGGCTCCAGTCCCACTGCTGTGGCCTGGGAACTCGGGGAAGGGGCAATTAAATTAGCAGGGTCATGGAAGGAGGAGGAGGGTGGGAAGCTGGTGGCCGAATCCAGAAAGGCCAGATTTCAATTTGCATAATAATTTTGTTAGCAACAATGGGCATCCAGGACATCTATTTAAAGGCTGTAATGTTAATTTAATGGGAAAAGAGCTAATACAATTCCCCCAGAATTTTTCAATTAAATTAATGTGATGGGCTTTAATGGATAGCTTAAGTAGAGAGCGTGAATAGGAGAAGTATTGTATAAATTATACATACACTTATGTATGTGTGTGTATATATATATGCTGCCTGTACATATAATCTCTCTGCTCTAAGGTTTTGACATATGAGGCCCTGTGCTTACATCTGGCAACCAGTTATAACTCTATTTCAATTAAAGTGACCATTTTATCATCCGCAGAAGGGAAGGAATCCTCCCTGCGGAGTTTCTGCATGCCCCTTCCCTTCAACAGCACACCAGAAGATTCAGAGCTTCAAAAAAGAGATCCCACTGAACAACAAGCCACAATAACACATGTGGGCACGGAAAGTCGATGATTTGAGAAATCCAGCAACGTGAAACTCCCATTCCTCGATCCCTGCTCCCCAGAGACGTCTAATGGAGCACGAAATAAAATGGACTGTGTTTCCACAGCCACTGCAGTTTGTCGAGCAGGAATTCATTCACATGTCTCCTTCCACAAGGGTGTACTGAGCAGCCACTAGACGCCGGACACTGTCACAGGTGCTTCCGGAAATATGGTAGCAAGCAGCCCAACAGGGTCCCTGCCTCACAGAAAACCGAGGATGCATTCAGGGTAAGCTCTTCCTGCTTCTGTTTATTTCATCACTTATAAAATACAGATAATGAGGGTGGTAGCCATCCAAGATGGCCCCCAATAATCTCGCCACCTGCTTTTCCCACCTTTGTGTTAGGACCCCTCCTACACTGAGGAGTGTAACCAGTAGGATACTGCAGAAATAGATGCTCAAGCAGCCCTGCAGGGAGGTCCACGTAGTGAAGAACTGAGGCCTCTCGCTATTGGCTGGCATCATCTTGCCAGCAGCCATGTGAGCAGGTCACCTTGGAGCAGCTCCTCTGGCCACGGCCAAGCCTTCAGATGAGACTGCAGCCCCAGCTGACATCTCACCTGCATCCTCAAGCCTCAAAAGAGATCCAGAATCAGAACCACCTCACCCAGCCATTCTCAGATTCCCGACCCTCAGAAACCATGTGAGATAACGAATGTTTATTGTTGCTTTGAACTTCTGTGTGTGTCAGAGTAAGCTGTGGGGTACCAATACATAGCAGACACACTCTTCCCCCTTTCCTAGGTGAAGTCATGATGGAGGCAAAGTGGGTCACCTCTTCAGAGTCCATACCCACTTCCTGCCTGCCTGAGAGCACCCCTGTGCCCCTTTCCTAAGGGCCCCCTCACTCTCTGCTCCTTTGCTTAAGCTTTTAGCTGATGCATAGGCTCAAAGTTTAATATGACCACACTCTGAGGTATTGTCATTTTAATTAAAGTCTTTTGAAAATCAAAAAGGATTTCAGACCCAAAGAAATTAAAGTCTCCAGGTGAAAACACAGAAACAAAGGATTTGCAAGGTGTGGGGAGCTCTCGGGGATCCTCACATCACATCTCCAAGGGTCCCTGTGTTTTACGCCATCACAGCAGCCCAAACAAAAAGGGTGGCAAGGGCTAACACTGACTCACTTCTGGTGTTTAGCATCAATCTTTGTATCCATGGGCTATTTTTCTCCCTTAAAGGCTATGATGGTGCACGAATTGCTGATAGAGATATAAAAGCCCCAGTAAAATTTTTCATTGATTCAACTCCAAATGGACCAGCAGTGAACACTGGTGCCTCTTGGACATGCCAGGCCACGGAGGTGGCTGTGACCTTGCAGGCAGCCGGGTTTGAGTTTCGGCCCTGCCACTTACAGGCTGCGCGAGGATGAGCGTGTCCACCAACCACTCCGAGCTTCATTTTCTGTTCTGTAAAGTGAGGATATTCCTAGCTGTCTCACAGGGGTGGGTGGGGGCCTGGCACGGAGGAGGAGCTGCTCTTGCAGGGCACCCTGTGGAGAGCGTGGCAGAGGCAGCAGGAAATAGCCTTTCTGCTCAGCATCTTGCAAACTATTTAATTGAACCTCACAAGAGCTGATGCCTAAGGGAGGAGGAGGGTCTGCAGTTCTTGGTGTGAGCTCTCTCTGTCCAGCAAGCTGGACTCCAGAGGGCCACCCAGCTCCTAATAACCCCGCCGCCCCTCAGCACAGCTGGTCCTTCTGAGCTGATTTCCCAAGAGGGTTTCCCTTTGAGACTGACTGCTGAGTTGGCCCTTTCCCCAGGGCGCATAAAGACAACAGCAAGGGGGCAGGGAAGCAGAGCTCCTTAGGGGCGGAGTGCGATGCCCTCACACTCCCTCCTGGTGGGATCCACTCTGATCTGAAGTGGTGGCAAGCTGGGATCTGACATCTCTCCCAGAGCAGCGCCTCTAGAAAAGCCACAGTTCAGACCAGGAGAACCCAAGCATCCCGGCTGCCTCCAGAACATCGTACCCAGCCCGCACAGGCTCTGCGGGGTACAAGCCTGGGAAGAGAGCACCTTTCCCCACACAGCCGGAAGGATGTAACTTGAGCTCCTCCCAGCCATCTTCACCACCATGGGGATGAGGGCGTCTGCAGGAAGAGAGGGGGCCCCCAGCTCCTACCTCTTAACCATTTCCTTCTCTTTCTGAGCAGACACCTGGACCCATCCTTTGCAGCACAGTTTGTCACTGCCCTTGATAATAAGCAACAGAATCAGAATGAGATTCACTAGGCGAATGAGTATTAACTCCCCTGTGTTATAAAAGAAAGTGAGTAGGCCGTGTTACAGAATTCAGGTAGCCAAACAATGAGAGAATCAGTGAGCTGTTTGCCCTCGGCAGAAGCTGCTCTCTGCATGAGGCTATAACTAAGTGGCGATTATGACAGCATCTGTCAACTCAACACCCCGCCCATGCATCCATACGACAGCTTGTCCACCCATCCAACCATCAACTTATCCATCCACTCATGCATTTCCCACAAATCCACTCATCCATCTATCAATCAATCTATTGATCTATCTACCCTTCCATGCATCCATCAACCCACACAACCATGCATCCATCCATCCATCTATCCATCCACCTATCCATCCATCCATCCATGTATCCATTCTTCCATTCATGCAAGCACCCATCCATGCATCCATCTATCCATCCATCCATCCATCTATCCATCCATGCATCCATCCATCCACCTATCCATCCATCCATCCACGCATCCATCTATCCATCCATCCATCCATCCATCTATCCATCCATGCATCCATCCATGCATGCATCCATGCAATCATTCACTCATTCATTCAGCAAACCTTTGTGGAGTGCCTACCTACCATATCCCTGGTCCAATGAGAGCCTGCTCTATGTCTGCTGCACTGGAGGCTGAGTTTGCAGAGAGGAATAAGGCAGGGTCCTTCAGTCTGGCTGTGGGTGGGGGATAAAAAAGTAAAAATCTAGTAGAGTGAGGACAGTACGAGAGAAACACGCAGAGGACCAAAGAGCCCATGGTTCAAGTTGGCCCCCCACAGTGGGAACGGGCTGCCCAGGGCCTTTTAGTCTCTGTGCCCTGTCCCCATTGGATGGAGCTTCGCACTTGGTGGAGAGTCCGTAAAGGAGGAACAGCGCTAACTCACTGCACTGGACAAATGGATTTTATTTGACGAACACCTCTTGGGGGAACCACTGCCCTCCCTTTCTCAGTCACCACTGGTTCAGGTGACACTGACCTCCCTCACTTGGTCCAAGTCTGGCCAAGCAAAGACCCAAATACTCCTGGCTCTCGCAGTAGGTTCTGGGATGCGGCCACTATAGCCCTCCTGCGGACCTCGGTGGGAGCCTGGGAAAAGGGCAGACCCTCCTAATCCTGATGGGCCCTCTAATTCTGACAAGCCGTGAGATGGGGGACCCATGTTTCCCCCCACAAGCTGAGTCTGTCTGAGAACTGTGCCAGCACTAGGAAAGCGGGACCCAAAGGAAGAAAGAGGAATGACGGCATTGTCCAAGCTCCTGGCTCCAGCGGTGCCCCTGCTGATACCTGAGCCGGTCAGTCCCTCTCTTAGCCTCAATCAGTTAGCAGGGTTTTGTGTCACATACAACCTGGAGTCTCCAGACACAGTTGGGGACATTCGGAAATAAGACCCACGTCCATAGGAGCAGGAATTGCTTTGCCAGGTAACTCTGTTTGCATGCAGGGAGATAAAGTGGTGGAGTGGGCAGGTGGGTGGGTGGGTGGGTGGGTGAGATCACCAGTGAGCCGAGCCTCATATACAAAGAGCAGCCCCTGTCAAGAACAGACAGGGCTCACTGCCACTCTGCTCTAGGACAGCAGTGACCTAGATTTTGGTGTCAGCCCTGCCTCTAATCTGATCTTGGGCTAGTGACTGTCCCTCTCTGGGCCTCAGGCACCTCAACTGTAAAGTGAAGTAACTATATGAGGTCCACATTTTTTGAAGCATAATGAAGTCCAACAGCAGTCTTTTATAAAGTGGAATGGAGAAAACTACTTACGTATGTGTGTGTGCTTAGGAGTTGTTAGGAGCTGAAATACATCCCCTGCCCCCCCCCCCCAAGATGTTGAAGTCTTAACAACTAGTACCTTAGGAGGTTTCCTTTTTTAGAATAAAGTAACTGTAATTAGTTAAGGTGAGGACATACTAGAGTAGGGAGGGCCTCTCACTGAGCATGTCTGACATCTTTATAAGAAGAGGAGAGACCACATAGAGACACACAGAGAAGGCAGCCTTGTAAAGACAGAGGCCAAGATTGGAGGGATGAAGCCATAAGCCAAGGAATGCATAAGATCATCAGAGACTTCCAGAAGTTAGGATGAAGCAATGGAGAGTCTTCCCTGGAGCCTTCAGAGGGAGCAAGGCCCCCAGACCGTAAGATAGTACATCTGCCATGGCAGCCCCAGGGAACGTAGAGGCATCAAGAACATTTGCTCATCCTGTATCCCCTCCGAGGTCCACCACGCACAGGCTTGCGGCAAAGGTTCTGAGAAGTCCCCTAAGAAAGACCCATTTCAAGGCATCCAACAACCTCTCTGATGACTCCTAAGGTTTGATGACCACTAAGATCTGTCCCCACTGTGACTCTGTGGGGTGCCCTTAGCCTAATCATCTCACAGGGAGAAGACGCGGCTAAGAACGGGCCAGGCAGTGAATGTAGAGGGGCAGGTCGGGTCAAACGTTTATACTTTTCATATTTTAGTTTCTCAAAGAATATACATTTGCTGTTTTAAAATATTCACATGGTAAATAAATGGTGCCGTGAATGTAAATTTCTCCTGCACCTCTCCCCAAGGCCTCGACAAGGCACCGCCCCCATTCCCTTGTTCATTCGTACAGAGATAAGTCTATGCCCATATAAGTAAATGTACAGATATGCCTCTGGTTCTGCACAATGGTAGTCAACTATATTTATTGTTTTGGGGTTTTTTGTTTTTTTATATATTTTATTTATTGGAGAGGGGAGAGAGAGAGAAGGGGGAGGAGCAGGAAGCATCAACTCCCATATGTGCCTTGACCAGGCAAGCCCAGGGTTTCAAACCGGCAACCTCAGTGTTCCAGGTCGACGCTTTATCCCACTGCGCCACCACATGTCAGGCTATATTTATTGTTTTACGCAGTTCTTTTTTTTTTTTTTTTTTAACTTATCATATCTTATATTTCTGTGTCAGTAAATACAGATCAGGGTCCTCAGTCTCAGCACTATTGACATTCAGGGCGGCAGGATGCGTCCTTGGAACAGGTTCTGTGCATTACAGGATCTCTGGCCTCTACGCACCAGAGGTCATTAGCATTGTCTCTCTTCCCTTAACTACGACGACTGAAAACGTGTCCACACATTGCCCAATGCCTCTGGCGGGCAAGGCTGCCCCGAGTGAGAACTACTGATCCAGATCTAACTCATTCTTCTGAAGGGCTGTCCAGTCTTCCTTTGCGTAATGTATTTAACCAATCCCTCCCTGGTAGTCTCCAGTCTTTGGTTAGTATAAACAAGGCAACAATAAATTTTTTTTTTTTAATTTTTATTTATTTTTTATTTATTCATTTTAGAGTGGAGAGGGAAGACAGAGAGAGAGAGAGAGAGAGAGAGAGGAGAGACAGAGAGAAGGGGGGAGGAGCTGGAAGCATCAACTCCCATATGTGCCTTGACCAGGCAAGCCCAGAGTTTTGAACCGGCAATCTCAGCATTTCCAGGTCGACGCTTTATCCACTGCGCCACCACAGGACAGGCAACAATAAATATTTTTATAGATGCATTTGGCACATATGCCTAAGCTTATCTGTAAGGCACTGTCTGGTTACCACTCAGCAACTACTGATTAACTGAACAAACGAATGAAAGAAGAATGTGAGCTGGGAGCTTCCGAATCCTATCTTCTCCACCATGTGGGGGAAAGCCTCCCCGTGGTTGGAGGGAATGAGGCCAATGCAGCACGAGGGTCAGCACCAAGATGGAGTTCTCACTTAAGCCCCTTGATCCAGCCATGCCTGAAGCCAGCAACTTCTAGAGTTTCCCACTCCCTGAGTTAATGTGTTTGGGTTTTTTTTTTAAACAGCCTAAGCCTGTTTGAGTTTTGGTTTTGTAACTTATAACTTAATGAGTAGCCTGGGTAGTGACAGAAGCATTACTCCTCCGAGAAGCCTGTCCCGGCCCAATGCTTGTCTCTAGGCTCCCACGGACCCTTGCTGTGTGTGCTCAACCAAGTACTTCCTCTGCGAGTGGCACTGTCCCCTCGCTGCGCTCCTTGCCTCTGTATCTACAGAGTCCAGACTGGATGCTCAAAGGGATCTGTGGAATGACTGAGTGTGAGTCCCATACGACTTATGGCCTCCACACCTCTAAGTGGGGGCTCAGTGAATCCATGCAAGGAGCCGCTGGCAACAGGAGATGCCTCTTAACTTGATTTGGGAAGCTCTGCCAAAGGAGCAAAACAATACCCGCTCCAGGACTTGGGGCTACGTGGGGAGGGAGGGGTTCCGAGCGGGGAGGGGCCGTATTCCAGGAATCTGCCGTCCTGAACCGCTCATTAGACGTCACTGGGCAAATGGCCCAATGGCCCCTGAGGTCTCTGACTGTGCTTAAACTTTCCACTCACTTCCAGAACAGGTTTGACTTCACTGGGAACCATCTTGCTTCAGCAAATCATGCCCCACCTGCCACAAACAAAGCACACCATTTACGTCGTTAATGATTCCAAAGTGCCCCACGTGTCTTGGACTAGAGCCTCCATGCAAGTACAAAGCATTACAGGCCAGCAGAAGGGACAATCTCCTTGAATGGTTTCCAGTCTACAAAGTGGCCCAAATCCATACCAGTTCACACAAGAGGATCCCAAGAGACTGAGGGGGGAAAGCAACAAACACATGTGCACATCTATGAGCTAGGCATGTTCCCATCCATCCCAGGCTGTCCCATGAGCTCCTACTGTGTGCCAGGCACTGTTCCAGACACTGGGTGAACAACTGCTTTCACTCTAGCCGGGGGAGGCAGATGAGGAAAGAAATGAGTCATTTCAAATGCAAACAATTGTTATAAAGAAAAGAGAACAAAGGGCCCTGGCCGGTTTTCTCAGTGGATAGAGCATTGGCTCAGTATGTGGACGTCCCAGGTTTAATTCCTGGTCAGGACACACAGGAGAAGCAATTATCTGCTTCTCTCCCCCTCCCCCTTCTCTCCCTCTTCTCCTTCCATGACCAGTGGCTCAGTTGGTTTGAGCATCAACCCCAGGAACTGAGGATAGCTCAATTGGTCCGAATGTTAACCTGAGGCGCTAAAAATAGCTCAGTTGATTCAAGCATTGGCACCAAACAGGGGTTTTCAGGTGGATCCTGGTCAGGGCGCATGCAGGAGTCTGCCTCACTATCCCTCCTCCTCTCACTTAAAAAAAAAAAAGAGAGAGCAATGAAGGTGGCATAAAGAGGGAGCTGGGAGAGGTGCCCTTTGAGGTTAGGAAATCACTTCTGTCTCTTATTCAGTCCCCACAACAGCTGGATGTCACTCTACCTATTTTATGGAAGAGGGGACTGCAGGTTGGAGAGTACAGTGACCTGCCTCAGTCACTCACACACAAAAAGCAGACTGTTTTAAGGGTATCCGAGACTTGTTTTACTCAAGTTGGTAAGGCATGAAAATGGCTGCCATGAAGGAAGAAGTTTATCACACCCACAGATCTGTAAAAGCAGGAGGCGCAGCCCGCCTTGCAGGGTCACATGGGGAAGCACCAGGGTTGGCCAGGAAGCAGAGGGAATGGGGTGAACATAGGTGAGAGCCTTTGCTGTGGTTCCCACAGGAGGAATGAGCAAGTCAGGGTAGGCAGGCTTAGATGGGCCCATCTGAGTAATTTCAGTGGGTTCTGGAGTGTCAGGCTGTCTTGAGTTGGGTGCCCTGGGGTGAGTAGGGCAGGTGGATAGTGGCCAGAGTGTGAGCACCCATAGAGGACGTGGTTGGGGTTATGAGCTCTAAACTGAACGGTTTGCATTAGGAAGACACACCTCCTAGCAAGTTGTTTACTATCTCCAGGAACTGGCTAACTTTGGAAGAGGCAGACCCCACAGGATAGCAAGGTCCCAAGGCCTCAAAGCTTCAGAATACAGAAAATAAAAGAGATGGTTAATATGCAGGCTCAGCCCATGGCTCAAGATGCCCCCTTGGTTGCCCACAGTCACCGCAGAGAGCAAGACCCTGGCTAACAGGGACTGTCTACCCATGGGGAGAATGCAACAAGTTGGCTTCAGCTACAAAGGCAAAGAACAGCACGGCTTTGTTGTGTCATTTAAGACACTATCTTTGCAGGGGCCCATTAACCCTCATAAGCCTGTGGACAGAAGGGGAGAACGGGGTGTAGAGAGGCACTGCAATTGCAAAGCTGATGAGAAGGAAAATGAGTCTGTGCCGGTACACCCAAGAATCGTTTCTATTTTCTTATAAATGCTGCCCCATTTCAATTCAGAGCTTGTTGTTGAGGGCAGGGGATGGCGGGTGGTGTCCTTGATTAAAACAACACAAATACTGTTTTCAAAACGTAGCTGGCTGGTGCCCATGTTGCTTTAATTTGTTGGGACCAGATTGTCCAGCCCTCGTGGATTTGATCCCAGACAGGCTCGTTTGACTTACTCAGAGAAAAACTGTTTTCAGCCACAAACGGTACCCCTCACCCTGGCCAAATACAATATGTCGCAATCCTCGCGAAAGGTCCCAGCAGTTGTTGTCCAGCAATCATGAGCCCACCTTCTCGAACCCATCTCCAGATGCTACTCGTATGCCTCCCACATGCCACGAGCCCCAGGACGAGACTGCAGAACTGGCCTAGGCTTAGCCTCAGAGTAAAGTAAGGTGAGGTACAAACATGACTTTGCTGAATGAGTAAGTGAACAACTAAACAGAGGGACACAAGGACGGATGGGTGGACGGGAGGATGGGTGGGTGGAGTGCAGGTTTTCTGTTTTTTGGGGGTTTTTTGAGTGTAGGTTTTACTGAGCTGGTAAAGAAAAAAAGTTTTCTTTGTCTTTTCCAATGAGATGTTTCTATCCCCATATTGACTAGAATAGCTCTCCTCTTTTTTAAAAGAGCCAACTCCTTCCTCAAAAAAAAAATCCTAAAAATAGAATTACCATTTCTATTCCCACTTCTGGGTAAATGTGTCCAAAAGAAATGAAATTAGGATCTTGAAGAGATATCTGTACTTCCATAAACACTGAAGCATTATCCACAATAGTCAAGAGAGGGACACAACCTGAGTGTCCATCAACAGATGAAGTGGCTAAAGAAAAGGTGGTCTGTCTAGACACACAATGGAATATTATGCAGCCACCAAAAAGAAGGCAATCTGGCCATCTTCAACCACGGGAACCTGGAGATCATTTTGCTCAGTGAAATAATAAGCCAGGGCCCTGGCCGGTTGGCTCAGTGGTAGAGAGTTGGCCTGGTGTGCAGAAGTCCCGGGTTCGATTCCCGGCCAGGGCACACAGGAGAAGCGCCCATCTGCTTCTCCACCCCTCCCCCTCTCCTTCCTCTCTGTCTCTCTCTTCCCCTCCCACAGCCAAGGTTCCATTGGAGCAAAGTTAGCCCGGGCGCTGAGGATGGCTCCATGGCCTCTGCCTCAAGTGCTAGAATGGCTCTGGTCGCAACAGAGCGATGTCCCGGATGGACAGAGCATCGCCCCCTGGTGGGCAGAGCATCGCCCCTGGGCGTGCCGGGTGGATCCCGGTCGGGCGCATGTGGGAGTCTGTCTGACTGCCACCCCGTTTCCAGCTTCAGAAAAATACAAAAAAAAAAAGAAAAGAAAATAAATAAGCCAGAGAGAGAAACCCAAATACTGCACGGTATCACTTATAATGTGGAATCCGAAAGCGACGATCTTGCTGAAGCAGACAGTGCCAAGGACGGCAGCCCCATGGGCTGAGGGGGTTAGACAGGGAGATGCAGATCAAAGGGTACATGCTTTCAGTTAGGAGAAGAGTCCGTCCTGGGCTTCTAATGTCCAGCAGGGTGCCTGGAGTCAATAACCCTGCATTGCATACTTGAAATCTGCTGAGAGTGTAGACCTTAAGTGTTTTTACCACACACACACACACACACACCCATAAATCACAACTATGAAAAATGAAAACAGAAGGGTCCGCCTCTGTTTCTTTCATGTTATTCTCTTCTCTTACTTTCTTTCTCAAAACAAGGCCGGCGGCGCAGAGAGCACAGGGGATCGCGAAGACAGCCTCTCCTTTAAAAATGACCGTGATCTCACTCCTCCCCCACCCGGTGGAAACTGGAGCACGGCTCAAGGAGACCTGCTGTCACAGGATCCTGCTTACGGGCACAAAAGCCGGGAAATTTCAGAGCCAATCTGGGCCAGGGGAGGCCGGAGCTCGTGAGCTGGGCCGGAATGATTCTCCCAGACTGCAGAGCAGCCAGCGGCCTGCCTGCTGGCCAGCCTGCCCAACGGCAAACAGGAAATCCCAGAATTTATAGATGACCCCGTTACAAGGCAAATGTTTTGGAACAAATTGTTCTTCTTTTAAATCCTTGTTTTCCACTAGTTTTTCTTTCTGAATTCTGACCCCCACCCCCCACCCCCTTCCACCTTCTCGCTGTCCTTGTTAAACCGGGGCCACAGCGCCACCTGCTGTCTGTCATGAGCAGCTGGGATGGCCTGGGTTCTCTCCCCATTCCCGCGGCTTTACAATGGGTGGAAGAGAGAGGCTTTCTGGCTCCTGTCTGGAGAGTCTGTGCTTAAGATCACGTACCAAGCCGCAAGAGAGTGGCTCCTGTGGTTATTATGTGACCTGTCCTCTGGGACAGCCAGGAATGGCAGAAACAGTAACTCACGTGGCATCACCATCCAAGAGCTGGTCTCTACTCCCTGCAAACCAACTGTGCCAGCTTTGGCCAACCACATGAAACCAACCAGCCTCAATTTCTTCCGGACTCGATGATAGCTCCTTTTCCAGGTGGTTTAGAAAGCATGTGTGCACGTGCCTGGCCCATAGAAGATGCTTCATCTACATCTGTCTCCTA
This sequence comes from Saccopteryx leptura, assembly GCF_036850995.1. Lineage (NCBI taxonomy): Eukaryota > Metazoa > Chordata > Mammalia > Chiroptera > Emballonuridae > Saccopteryx > Saccopteryx leptura. The sequence goes on along the minus strand of NC_089504.1, from coordinate 240,531,631 downwards.
GGACTGTTACTCACTGGGGAGGAACTGCTTGCAGAGTCATGGAGACAAAGGCCAGACCTCAGAGAAGAACGGCACGTTTCTCTCCTTGCGAGAGGGAGAGTTCAACCAGGGCCGGCCCACCAGGGCAAACGACAAGCCTCAGCAACGTCCCCACTTACAAGCGGAGCAAGCACTCTTGTGTGAGTGGCTTCTGCCCTTCAGTCTCTGCTACCTCACCTGTACCTGGGGACAGGAATCATACCACAAAGGGTGGTTGTGAGCCCTGAAATGAGGGCACAGACAGTCTCTCAGTTAGTCAAGCCCTCTAGGATCCTGCTTGTTGTCATCACCGCGGAACAGACACGGTGCTACACATATCGAGCACTCAGTAAATATGCTAGGGAGGAACGAATGGAAACACTGTGGAACCTGGGTCAGGAGACTTCCATTAGTCACAGTGCAGCCACCAATGTGCCGTGAGACACTAAGCACCGCTGTGCCCGCTTCTCCTCATCCAGAAACACTTCTTTAGTGAGTGTCGGGCCCTCTACCTGGGACCTCAGTTTTCCCACCTGTCGGATGGGTATGGCACCCGTCATCCTTCTTGCTCAGAGATATGGAAGGGATCTGTTGAATGATATATGTGAAACTTTTAAAAAGTTTAAAGAGTCAAGGAAGGAAGTCCTTATTTTCATTTCATTTGCCTGGTGGTTTCACCCTCATCCTTCGATGGTTCCTAGGGCTCTCTGGGACAAATGGGGACTCTCGTGACACAAAGTGGTAGCTATATCCTGAGCCCCAACTCACCCAGGATGTCAGATGAGTTCTACTAATGATACAAAGCCTCCACTAATAAACTCTTTTGCTACTGATACAAGTTGAATACATTCCAAGACATCAGCGCCTGCCCCCACCCCCCAGGAAAGCTCTTTCTCTAACCCAGGGAGAGAAGAATGCACCATGGGTCTCTACACAGTCACTATTTGAAGTGACTCCTGGCAGGTGAGCAATGGATGAGATGACATTAGAAAACAAAGCTGGGGCCACTTTAAATGCCATGAGGGGGTGTTCCAACATAGTTCAGTGGGTCCTAGGGAGCCAAAGAGGGTCCCCAAGCAAGGAGGAAACAGGTCAAGAAAGAGAATTCAGAAAGCTACATGAGTGATACATTACAGCAAGGACAACATAGTTTCTTCCAAGCTTTGTAAGTTTAGTGACCAACTATCATGTTTTGGCAGGACAGAGGGAGTTCCTACAACATGGGATCTTCGGTTTTAAAGGTAGGAAAGTCCCGGGACAAGGTGGCCACCCTAACTCAGTTTTCTGGAGCTGTGAAATGCAGTGATTGGGACTCCTGCCCTGGCCACCACGCTTTCCAGAACCTACTCACCTGCTCCCAGAAGTAACCCTCTCCCCCTCCCCACACCCTCCCAGTTCGATCCTGCTGAGCAACTAGTTTAGCAGGTTAACTCATCAGCATGGATTGCAAGCCTATCCCTTCTAGGCAATACTTGTGCATTTAAACAAAGGCCTCCTGGAGACAATGTTTTAATCCAATGGAGTGACTAAGAGTAAGCATTCTGAGCCCAGGAGATCTGAGGAATCTTTGGAGTGGGGTGGGAGTAAGTGGGGAATTGCCACATCACATCCTGTCAGCAGTTGCCCAGTTCAGCTTGCGCAGAGCAGGCTCTGTCTTCCTGGCTCTTGGCTCACCAGCCTGCCCTGCCGAACAAGCCCGCGGGAGCTTGGGCTGCTTAAATATTCTGTAAATAATGCTGACTATAGAACTTTATCGATGGATTCACAGAATCAGAGCAATAGAATCGCAGAATGTCAGAGTAGAAACAGATGCTAGACATCATAGAGTCTGGGGTCAGAAAACACACTGCACTCATGCTGACACTTCCCCCTGCCATGCCCATGGCAGACATTACTAATCAATCATGACATTGTCTAGCTGAGCTGGTTGGTAGCTTTAGAATCTTTCCAGGCATTCCAGGAAGCAACCACCAATTATCCTGTCTCTGCTAAGAACAGCAAAGGTTTATTGAACACATTTACTGTATTCCTTTTTCCCACACCCTTTCCCATTATTTGCACTTTAATCACTGATTGTTGGCCAGACACCTTTGTATCAGGGTTTCTTAGCCGTGGCACCGTTGACCTTTGGGCTGGATAATTCTTAGTTGGGGGGGAGGGGCTGTGCTGTGCACTGGAGGGTATTTAATAGCATCCCTGGCCTCTACCCATTAGACACCAGTAGCACACCCCCACACACACACATACCCAAGTGGTGACAACTGAAAATGTCTCCCGACGTTGTCAAATGTCCCCTGGGAGAGGGGGTACAAAGTCGTCAAGGGTTGAGAACTATTTAGTCACTGTATATTCTCTAATCTTCATCACACACCTCTGAAGCAGGTGCCTTGGATTTGTACTTTACAGACGAAGAGACTGAGGCTGAGAAGGAGCCCAGGACGCATCGAGTGACAAAAGCAGGATGCGTGGCCAAAATTCCCCTCCCAGGCTCTTCCTCCACCAGCCGGGAAATTCCGCTCAGCTCATTGTCTTTGGCTGCAAACTCTGGCAGGGTGGGTGGGGGAACCATTGGAAACTGCGAGGCTGAGGAAAACCAGATGCCTAATCGATGCTCCCGCGTGCGACAAGGGCACTGGAGGTGGGTGGGCCCCGTGCAGTGTGGAGGACTTCTCGGGTGCCTTCCTGTCCTCAAGGTGGCTCTGGGTGCTGGGACAGCTGGGGGAAGAGGCTGTCGGGGACCACGAGACCCTTGCTGGTGGCACGAAGCCTGTTAGTGGAGTGTGGCGTATCTACTAATAATAACACACCCCTTCTCTCGAACACTGACAGGCTCTCCCCACTTCACGGGAAGCACGTGAGATCTGGCTTTGCCCCCAGAGATTCGAGATTGAAAACCTGACAGTTTGGACATACAGCCCGTGGGCAATGTTTCCCTTCTCTGGGGCGTGTGTCTGTGCCAAGAATTCTGAACAAAGGCGGTGAGGTGTGTGTGTATGTGTGTGTGAAATTAATTAATTTCAAAAACCCATAAAAAATGCTCATGAAACTGACTGGTTTAGAAACTGTCCATTTTTCTCCTTGGTAGCGATCAAAATGTCGCGAGTTTCTACTCACATATTTTACAGACATTCCATAAATCTTTCTGAGGCGCTTCTTCCCTATAAGTGAGGTCCCCTGGGAAGTCATTGAGTTTCCTCACTACATGTATTCAAGAGAAAATTGGATGTAACACTTAGAGAAGGCAGCGGTCAGGGAGGAGGTGGGGGGTGGCTGAAAGCTAGACTGGAAGTTCAGTGCCAAGGACAAGGGACACCTCTTGTCCTGGAAATTCCTGAGATTTCCAAACCATCTTTCACTCTGAGGGCACAAATAATCTCTTTGTGCTATCTTTTTACTCTTTTTATGTATTTATTTCCGACCACAAAAGGAATACTTTTTTTTTTCCTTTTGCACAAAATCTAAAAGGGTAGAGGGAAGTAGACAGAAATAGAACAAACAACCAAAACACCCCACCTCAAATCCCAAGGTTTCTCGCTCTGTTTTGCTTTGTTTTGAAGATTTTCCTGGGCAGTTTGATGGCACCATCCCAGCAATGGGGTCCAACAGCAAGTGTGTGTAACAGTCACCCAGGGAGCTTGTTAAAGCTGCTGAACCCCCAAGCCTGCACCCCTGAGAGGGGGAGTCTGCAGGGCGGGCGTGGGTCCCACGGATCTGTGCTGTTAATAAAGCCCTTGGGTGACTCTGAGGTGGGCGGTCGCTGGACCACACTTTGAGAAATAATGAGTTTCAGGTTTTTCAGACCCTGGGCAAATCAGAGAGATGTGAAAATCCAGATTTAAAACAAAACAAAACAAAAACGGGGGGGGGGGGGTGCTGCGGGGGTAATGATTTGTTTTCTGGAAGGGCTCAGCTTAAAGAGTCATTTCCCTGAGTGCCGTTAACATATGATTCCGTTCACACTCGGCGACTCAGCGAGGCGGCCAGGACTTCATCTGCATCGCACTGGGCCAACGCGGCATACCGCCACCTTTTTACGGAGCAGCGTTGACACCCATCTGCTCAAATAAATTAACGTTTCCATCTCAAATAACTCATTTGGCTGGATCATCAAGGTTACAAGCCAACTCTGAGAGATGGGGTGGAGGCGGGGGGGGGGGGGGGGGGGTGGAAGCGACATGGAGGATTAGGGAGGGATAGGAGAGGCGTCTGCAATGTATAAGGTGCAAGTAACACTGCTGCGTGTTTAGTAGCCAGAGCAGGGGGATGAGCAGAGGAACACGGCTCTAATGTAATTCACAGGCACCCTGTCCCTGTCTCCTCTCATAATTCCCACTGATGCCTCGGAGGTGGGTCACAGCCGGCACTGTGTCAGCTGACGGGAGCAGCAATCTAGGGCAACAGTCCCTGTGTGGAGACACTGTGGAGTCTCTGTGAGCGCGCATGTGTGTGCGCGCGCGCACGTACGTGTGTGCAGCCGGGTGTGCCTGTGCGCGACTGTGTGTCTGGGAGGATAGTGGTGAGAAGCGGGGATAGTTCTGGACACTGAGATCAAGTTCAGCGAAAGGTACAGGGAGTATAGAGTAGAAAGGGCAAATAGTTTCTTTCTTGTTTTTTAAACTTTTTTTTCTTTTTAATGTTGAAATCATGTTGGAGTTACAGAAAAGGTGTGGAAACAGGACAGAGGTTTCCCTAGATGCCTCACCGCTTTCTCTAACGTTAATGGCTTACATAACTGTTGTACAATGATCCCAACCAGGAAACAAACATTGATTGGTACATGACCGTTAACTGAACGACAGGTCCTGGTTGAATTTCACCAGGTTTTAGTTTTGGGTTTTTTTTGTTTTTTTTTTTCCACAAACGTCCTTTTTCTGGAGGACAGGTACTTTCAAGTCAGAGATCTGGGTATAAATCCCAGCTCGGTCACCATGAAACTGTGCAGGCTGTCCCATTCCTCTGAGCTCTGGTTTATTTTCTGTAGAATCAGAGAGAGCCGTGTCTACCCCCCCAGGGCCCTTGTGATGGTTACAGGCAAACGCCTGTGTCCAGACCCCGGCCCGCAAGTCAGCAGGGACGTTGACTGTGTTTCCCACCCTCTTTCAAAGGACCATGCTCCATCCTCAAGGACAAACAAACGGGCATTTGTGTTGATTCCTGTTGGGCCAGTTTGACTTCATCTCTGCCGCTGAATCGAGTGGCTCGCTTTTGGGAGAAAGAGACAAGACGGGAGGCCCCGAGATGAGTCAGGAAGCTGTTGCAACAACCCGTGGAGGCAGGATGTGCACCGTGGCAGCAGAGAGGTAAGGACAGGAGAGGTTTAATAAACATTTCACGTGCAGGATGGAGACAGGCGGATGACAGACTGACTGTGGAGAGTGGAAATGGGAGGATCTAGCAATTAGCAGATGATCCCCTTTTCCTGAGACCAGGAGCGGCTCAGGGGAGGAGCAAGTGGAGAAACCCTAACAACCTGACCAGCCTCGCAGAGTGCCTGTCTCACGCACGCCTGCCAGGCACTGTGCTTAGCACTTTCCAAGAACGTCACTGAAGTCACTTAATAACCCACAAAAACTGCAACGCAGGGAAATGAAGTAATTTGCCTGCGTACTTTCCTTGGAAGTCCTAAAGTCCCCAGTGCCTGTAGGCAGGACTGGCTGGATAATTTACAGGGCTCAAAGCAAAATGAAAACGAGACACACACACCCCTTCCCCTGTTCAAACTCTATGAAGAATTTTGAGACGGTGAGTGCTGAACCTTAAACCAAGCATGGAGTCGGGCCTGCTGAGATCAGGGTGCTGAGATCTCTGGTCCGTGGACCAGACCTGCCACAGGAGGGCCCTGCGGAGGCGGGCACGAAAACAGGCTCAGAGACAAGGAGAGCGAGGGCGGAGACGGGGGCCCGGCCGGGGCTGAGGGTCCCACTCACTGCAAGCCACACAAGACTCCCACAAGCAGCCGTCAGCAAGTAGCACAAGGAATGGGAAGACAAGTCAGAGCCACCAGGAGGGCAGAAGTCACAGGCAAGAAGGTGAGAGGGGAGGAAGGGCCCCTCTGCTTGCAGAACTGGACCCCGCTGCTGACCTTGGCAGCCCGGGAGCCCCGTTTCTCAGGGGTGGAGGAGGCCCAGGCCGGACTGCAGTTCCCAGCGGCCTTAACGGGTTGGGAGAGAGCACCAGAGCAGCCCTGGTCTGCTTACCTCACCACGTCCTGCCATGGCCAAGATCCGAAGGCAAGTTTGTGGTCACCATGAAGTGGTTTTAAAAAAAAAAAAAAATCAAACCGCCTACTGACTGCTCCTTGTCTGGGCCCCCTGGGCACTGAGCAGTGCCTTCCTCTTTCTGCCTTCTCTCCCGCCACTCAGCCTCCCAAATGGCTGGCTGGCTGCATCCTCACATTGTGGCCGGGGACTGGAGCTGAGCACGCCTTGGAGGATTCCTGTGCGGCAACCGCTAAAATCTCCTTCTGGGGACGCAAGCGCTGCCAAGACGCCCGTCGGAGTGGTCAGGGGGCCTCCGGTCTGGGGATGGGCTACTTCCCTTTGTTTGGACAACTGCAACCAAGAGGGACAAATCATCGTGGGCTGGTTATTTATAGACATCGGCCGGGCCGCTGGTCTCATCCCAGATAAAGACACTCAAAGGAGAACAGGCGGCTCCTGGCGCTGGTGAACCCAGCCTCACCGAAAGGAGCCGGCCTCAGGGCTCCCGGCGTCCTCTTCCCGAGTGGTTCTACTCCCCTTTCCTCTCTAAGCTGCAGGGTCCCAGGGCCCCCAAACGCCTGGAAACCCCCACAACTTCTGGCCTTATTCCCAAGGATGCGACCGCCACTGACGCCGGCACCGAGCAGCTGCCTTTCCCACGGCTGCCGAATTCCTGAGCCTCGTAATCTGTGTTTTCAGGAATCTGTGCTCCTAAAGTCAAAGAAATGGTCCACACCACAGCGAAGTTCTAACATGAAATAAAATAAAGAATAAGCTTCACCTGACCTGTGGTGGCACAGTGGATAAAGTGTCGACCTGGAACGCTGAGGTTGCTGGTTCAAATCCCCGGGCTTGCCTGGTCAAGGCACATATGGGAGTTGATGCTTCCTGCTCCTCCCCCTTCTCTAATCTTTAAAAAACAAACCAAGCAAAATCTTCATTTTTGTAAGAGCAGTTTTAGGTTCACAGCAAAATGGACAGTTCTCCTGTATATACTTCCAACCCCCCCCACACACCAGCCCTCCCAGGAGGTGCACGCCCCACCAGAGTGGGACATCGGTTACAGTCAATAGACCTGTGCTGACACATCATCACCACCCAAAGCCCTCAGTGCACTGAAGGGTTCACTCTTGGTGGTGTCCATTCTGTGGGTCTGGACAAACACAGGATGACCCATGCCCACCAGCACTGTATCAGACAGAGTAGCCGCTGCCATGAGGGCCCTCTGTGCACCTGTTCAGCGCTCCTGCCCCCAGCCCGACACCCGGCCACCACTGGTCATTTACTATCTCCGTGGTTTTGCCTTTTCCAAGTTGGACTCATACAGTATGCAGCCTTTTCAGAGCAAAGTTTCATTGTCAGTAAAGTTTCTATCTAAAAACAAACATAAAAAAACCCCCAAAGAAACGGCCCTGGCCAGTTGGCTCAGCAGTACAGCATTGGCCCAACGTGTGGAAGTCCGGAGTTTGATTCCCAGCCAAGGCACACAGGAGAAGCACCCATCTGCTTCTCCACCCTCCCCTCTCTCTTTTCTCTCTTCCTCTCCCACAGCCAAGGCTCCATTGGAGCAAAGTTGGCCCAGGCGCTGAGGACGGCTCCATAGCCTCCTCCTCAGGCGCTAGAATGGCTCCGGTTGCAGCGGAGCAACGCCCCAGATAGGCTGAGCATTGCCCCCTGGTGGGCATGCCGAGTGGATCCTGGTTGGGTGCATGTGGGAGTCTGTCTGCCCCTCCCGCCACCCCCCCCCCACTTCTAATTTCAGAAAAATACAAAAAACAAAAAAAAAAACCCCACATGCTTAATGTAGAAAAATCCGACTGCACAGTAGTACACATGATTTCCACTGCGAACCCGCCAGGCTGGCTATGCTGAGCTGCGGTCACGAAGGGGCCTTGGAATCTCAGGCGCTCACGGCGCATTCATCTCTCACACAAATCTGCTGCAGGACCACGGTAACTCCTTGACCTCAGCACACGGCTCCCAGAGTCACTGCAGTGAGGGCACAGAGAGAGTAGAAAATGCTCACCTGCTCTAAATACCTCTGCCTGGGACGGATGTGTAGATGTGCCAACGGGGAAGCCAGCCCGGTCACTCGGCCCCCGTATAATGACACGGAGGTGAGGAAAGGGAAGTGAGTGTGACCTCCCCTGCCACATACTGAAGGTTACCTCCATGCCCCGATGCCACTCGGCAGAGGTAACTGACCCTGGTAACAGCGGGCCAGTGTCCTTGGAGACCATCCTCTGATAGATGCATATTTATGCACATTACTCATGACCTCCTCTACTGTCTATTAATATGGAACACAGAAAACTCCTTCTTCTACAAAAATTGGACCCTGCTTTGCATGCGTTCCTGAAATACACTTTTCCGCTTGACAGTCTATCCTGGACATCCATTCCAGCAGGGATGAGGGCAATGTGACCGCATGACAAAACGGTGACATTAAACTGTGTTCTTCGGTGCTCTCTGCTCTGGCTGTGAGTTCCTGAGCCACGGGGACAGCAGCTCATCAAGGACACCATTCCCTGGGACGTTCCTGTTTACCAGGCAAGGAGCTAAGTGGCTTGCCTCATGCTCAACGACGCTCTGAGGTCCATCCCATTGTTATCTGCACCACAATTCAGACGAAGAAACGTACTGTCCAAGGTCACACAGCTGCTAAGTGGCAGGAGGCGATCACTTGGACTCCCAAACCTGGGTTTTCTCCTTCTTTTGCCTAGGGGTGCATTTTCAAAGCCTCAGTGCCTAGCCCAGGCTTGGTACAGCATAGGTGCTAAGTAGCATTTAGACTGAATAAATGGCTAAGAGGTCCCCTAAGACTGAAGGGGGCAGTGCCTTCAGCAGTCCCCCCAATCTGTGTCTTGCATCAATGGTATTTGGACAGAACAGACCCACGGACGTCCCTTCTTCCAGCCTCCGACCACTCTCCAATCTCTGGAAGTCACCACGTTCGGAACCACCTCAGTCAACCTCAGTCTCCGAGACCCGCCAGCACCGGTTTTTGACCTTAACTCCTTTATTGCCGAACAACCATGAGCTCCCAAACTCCACGAGGTGGAGGCTGCTGTCAGCCACCTGGTTAACCTGCACCTGCAGGCCACATACACCTACCTCTCTCTAGGCTGTTTCCCCGTGACAGTGTGGTCCTGCTGGGCGTGGGCCGCTTCCCCCCTGAGCTGGCCGAGCAGAAGCCAAGGGCGCCAGGCAGCTCTTAAAGACGAAGAACCAGCACGTAGTTGTGTCCTCTTCCGGGGAGGGGGAGTAAACTCTGGACGCCGTAGAAGCTGCTGTGGTCGTGGAGAAGAACCTGACCCAGGTCCTGGAGGGTCTGCAGACCCTGGGTTCGCCCTGCACAGACCCCCCCAGCTCCGTGATTTCTGAGAGAACTGCTTCTGGGGTGAGGAGCTGAAACTCATCAAGAAGATGAGAGACACCTGAAATGCATTCATCTGGGCCACCCTCTCCCTAGGGGTTCTGGCGATGCTAGGACAATCCAAATGTGTGCTTCATACCTTGTCATTCTTCCACAGCTATGACCCCAAGGCCACAAACCAACCGGGAAGCTCCTACCTGAGCCTACAGCGAGGGGCTGACTGCTCTAAGGAGTACATTCAGCCCCCAGTCAGGAGATGGGATAACTATTCTGCTTCTTGGAATGATTTTCAGGTTCAGCCATTCAAATATTCTTCAAATGCTAATTGGGCCCTTACAATGTTCCTGGGGGTACATGATTGGATGGCTAGGAATGTCGCTGGCTGTGAAAACAGGGCTCACTTACATGCCAGCTCGGCCCCTTACTAGCTGTGTGACCTTGGGGAACTTACTTAACTTCTCTGAGCCCAAGTTTACTCATATGGAAGGCAGAGATCAAAAGACCTACTTATGGGGCTACGATGATTAAATGAGATGTGCATGTAAAGTGCTTTGCAGAGTAGCATCAAGTGGGAAGTAGATCTGATGTTACTGTTGTCGTTATTACTCTACATTCAGAAAACATTAAATAAGTCTGTAATCCTTGGACTCAGAGGCAAAGGGACAGTGGTGGGCAGCAAGACTGGTTGGTAGGTAGAACAGCATCACTTCTGCTAAGAGGGCATAGGAGCATAACATTTGAGAGAAGAAAGGAATATTTGTGATTATCTGGTTCGCTTTACAAGTACGGAAGTAAGGCTGAAGTACGCGGACGTGGGGTAAGATGACTTGTCCAAGGTCACAGAGAAGATCTGGGGCAGGCCTGGGTCAGAGTTCAGACTTCCTGACCCCTCTGGGTAGATAAGGTAGATAAGGCTACCACTGACGAGTGGATGGAAGGGAGGTCTCTCCTCCCTCAATGTAAACCAAGCCCACGCTCGGTCGGAAACAGATGTTCCAAAAGTTTGCTGGTGGAAAATTCAAGTCAATGTATAGTATTTTTAAGGAACGTTTCCATAGAGATGGGCAAATAATTGGGAACAATAATTCTTTGTGCAGACAGAAAAGAACCATTCAATCAAGCAGGATGGGCAGAGGGAGTGGGAGGGGTGTGCCTGTGCTTGTGGAGCATGGACAGGACAGGCTGAGACCTCGAGGTCCAGGGTTAAAAGCCACTATTCCAGAAGGGGGTGCCTGGAATATTCCATCAGTCCTGTACATCGATGAGGCCCAGCCAGCAGAGCTGCACTGACCTGTACTGGACCTTTCTGTAAGCCAGGCCCTGGCTAAGGTATTGACTGCATGATGTCAGCCCTCTCTCAAAAAGCATTTCTGCCTGCAAGAGTTTCCTCTTGCTGCTATAACAAATGACCACAGACCTACTGGCTTAAAACAATACGAATTTATTTTGTTTACTGTTCTGGAGGTCAGAAGTCTAAGATCCAGATGTCAGTGGGGCTGGTTCCCTGCGGAGGCTGCACGGTGAGTATCCATTTCCTTGCCTTTTTCTCCTTCTAGAGGCTGCCTGCATTCCTTGGCTTGTGGCCCCTTCCTCACATCACTCCATCCTCTTGTTTCTGTCATCACATTGCCTACGAATGCTGATGGCACAGGGCAGGCGTGTGCAAGCTGAGGGGCAACTGGAAAGGTACTTAGTGTCGCTTGAGCCCCAGTTTCCTCATCAGAAAGACAGGGGTGATGGGAACACATCAAATGAGGTAAGCGTAAAGGCTGAGCCCTGCAGCCGCACACAGTGAGGACTCAACAAAGGCTGCCATGTTTATAACAGCAATGATCATTATTATCGCCATCGTCATCATCCAATACTCTCATTTCCGTAACAGAATTTGGGGGACACAGATAGAGAGGTGTAACGATGTCTGCCTGGGGTGTCAGGAAAGACTTTTCAGAAGCGGTGACCCCTGAGCTAGCCTGATCAGATGCCTGAAAGAATCTGACTAACAGGCATGGGGGGGGGGGGGAGGTGTTCTGGACAGAGGAACCTGCATGATGAAAGTCCTGGGTGTCAGAAAGGATATGGGGCACTTATATCATAGAATCGGGAGAGGTCTGTGCCAGGAGGCAGGATAGATAAAGGAGAGCTCAGGAGTTAGGTCTTTGGGGCTGTGGCCGGTAGCTCAGTTGGTGAGAGCATCGTCCCGAAACACCAAGTTGCGGGTACAATCCCCAGTCAGGGAACACTCTGGAAGTAAACAATGAGTGCACAACTAAGTGGAACAACAAACGAATGTGTCTTTCTTGCTCTCAAATCCTTCTGTCTCTGTCTCCCTCTCTCTAAAAAAATATCTATAATAATAATAATAAAGAGGTCTTTGGAATCAGGCCCGGGTTCAAGTGCCGCAGCTCCACTCAAGAGATGTGTGACCAGGGCACCTGTTCACCCTCTCTCGTTGTGCCTTCATAAAAAGTAGATGACAAGGGCGCTCACCTCTTAGGATTATAGCCACTAAAGGCCTTTATGATTTGAGAGAGGCTTGGGAGGCCCCCTGGGAAGGGTGCCGCTGACAAACCGGGGAGTCTGGATTTGGGGAATCATTTTCTCTCTCCCCACCTGCCCTCCCCTCCTCGCTCTCTGTCCCTTCCCTTGGCCAACTGCAAGTGCGAGGCGCTGAACTACTCAGTCTGGTGTTTCTGTCCCCATCCTCCTGAACTTAAAAAAATAATAGATTTTTCACAGGTGGAAAAGATGTTACAAGACCTTTGCTTGTCTAGAAAACATGGATAACGATAGCATCAACCTCACACGGCCGCTCTGAGGATTCACGGAGCGGACTTACAGAAGGTGTTTGCTATTGTATTGTAGTAGGTTAACAGCTTACGCTCCGGAGTCAGACAGATTGAGCCCAAATCCTGTCTGTGTCAGTTACTGGCTCTGTGATTGTGGGCGAATGACTTAACCTCACTCTGTCTCAATTCCCTGTCAGCAAAATGAGAATAAGGCTAACCACAGAGGTCCTTTGGGGGGTTCCTAAGAGAATACATACACTATGCTCATTATTATTATAATGAGTATGTTTTTATTGTTCTTCTGCCCTTTCCATTTACATACGGGGAAAATTAGACTCAGAGAGGGGAAGTGCCTTGCCCAAGGTCACACAGCAAGTTGGTGGCCATTCATCACACAGGGCAGCTTCCTGTGGGATCAGAGGTCCAGGAGATTTCCTGGCCTGAGTTCCAGGAGCTGAAACCCGAGATGGTGCAAAGCACTGCCCCTCTGTAGGCTGCTTTCCTCTGTGAAGGGCAAGCCCCCCCCCCCCCTTGCAGCCTACAAATCCGCCTTGGTGGCCCTGCGTCCCAGGACTGTGCAGCTCCGCCTGCTGAGGAATCAGATGGCACTGGCAGACGGTCTCTCCATGCTACTGCAGCCTGCACAGCTCTCATCATTTATTTTGGACAGGACACAAGATGGAATAGCAGAGGAGTCAGCTGCTGGTCAGAGGAAACAGCCAAGGGGCCAGGACCCCTGCCGGGGCTTCCAGGAGCAGGGTAAACACCCCCCACAAGTCGGAATTTGCCCCCCCCCCTCATTTTAATCTGACTTCATCCATTGAGGCTTAATCTATTCGAAGACATAAGAGGCAATCTCTTTTCTTGGCATAAAGTTTTCTACTAAAACAAGTTAGGTAGTATTTACACATTTGTTTAAAAACCAGAGGTTATTTCTAGAAAAAAAGATTAAAGTTAAGATTGGAAAGTTTCAGGCAACAGTTAAGGTCAATGAAAGTAAAGGTTCAGAACCCCTCGCTCCCACCTTCAAACGAGACAAAGGATGACCTTAGACACATCTATTCAGGGTTTAACTTTTCAATCAGGCTCTGCTGCATAGCTGAGCTTCTTGGACCTTTCTAGAGCAGATGCTGGTCTGAATAAAGCTTTCCCTTGCTTGAGGCACAACATAGACACCCCCTAAAGCCCAGACACTGTGCCCACCAGATTCCAACTATTACTCAGACCAACAGGCACTGTTGTAATTGAGAGATGACTGTCAACAACCTGCTGTAACAGCAAGAACGCTTGAGGAGAACGTTCAGGGGAGGGTGGCCTTTAGGGGCCGCAGACATCAGTGTCAGCTGGATTCCATTCCGGGATGGGTCACCAGCACACAGATGGGTTGATACCGACATTTTTCCTTGGCAGGTAGGGCACAGTGGAAAGGACAATGACCACAGGGTCAGGAGACCTGGGGTCAGATCCCAGCTGCAGCCCAGGTCTACCTTCAGCTTCCCCATCTGTAAAATGGGACTCTCCAGGAGCCCGCCCAACAAGCTTCCATTTTGTTTTTTTGTGTTTTTTTTTAATGCATGGTCTTTTCTTTTTGCTTTTTTTTAAAATTTATTTATTTATTTTTACAGAGACAGAGAGTGAGTCAGAGAGAGGGATAGACAGGGACAGACAGACAGGAACGGAGAGAGATGAGAAGCATCAATCATTAGTTTCTCATTGCACGTTGCAACACCTTAGTTGTTCATTGATTGCTTTCTCATACGTGCCTTGACCGAGGGCCTTCAGTAGACTGAGTAACCCCTTGCTGGAGCCAGCGACCTTGGGTTCCAAGCTGGTGAGCTTTTGCTCAAACCAGATGAGCCCGCGCTCAAGCTGGCAACCTCGGGGTCTCGAACCTGGGTCCTCTACATCCCAGTCTGACGCTCTATCCACTGCACCACCGCCTGGTCAGGCTCGTTTTGTTTTTAATAGCCTTTAATTTTTAGAGCAGTTTTAGGTTCATAGCATTGAACAGAAAGCAGAGATGTCCCAGAGATCCACTGCCCCCTCCCACACATGGGCAGCCTCCACCATGATCAATATCGCCCACCACAGTGTCGTAATTGGTGAACCTGCAATGACACAGTATTATCACCCAATATCCATAGTCTACATTAGGGTTCACTCTTGGTGTTGAACACGCTATTGGTTTTGACAAATGTCTAATGAATGGCATGTGTCCGTCATTACAATGTCATTGAGAATAGCTTCCTTGCCTTCAAAGTCCTCTCTGCTCCGGTTAGTCACCCCTCCCCCCACCCAGCCACTGGCGACCACTGATCTTCATTCTGTCTCCATTGTTGTTCCTTTCCCAGAATGGCATGTGACTGGAATACAGTACATAGCCTTTGCGATATGCATTTAAGTTTCCTCTCTGCCTTTTCACGGCTTGATAGCTCCTTTCTCTTTAGCACTGAATAATATTCCATGGTCTGGATGTACCGCCGTTTATTTATCTATTTACTTACTGAAGGACGTTTCAATTGCTTCCAAGTTTGGGCAGTTACGAATAAAACAGCTATAAACATTCATGTGCAGGTTTTTGTGTGGACATAAAGTTTTAACTCTCCAAATTTTAAAACCAAACCAGCTGTTTCTCAGATGCACAGCACCCTCGTAACAGTTTGTAGCGTGTAGGTGAGCCTGAAGGAATCTACTCCGGTTGTGTAAGTCATATGAGTCACTAAGAATTATGAAAACATGTAGCTGACAATACCAGGGAAATGGCTGAAGGGGAGTCCAAAGGGGACGAATTGTCCTTAGACCTATGGGAAATAGCAACCTTTTGTGCAACCAGTTTTTTATAGCAAAATCAAGAGGTTATTAAGGGACTTCCCCACCTCCATCAATTACTATTGTTACCATGAATAACAATAGATTGCCCTCCACTTCAACCTGTCTAGGATTCAAAAGTGCTTTTCGAATGCTAATCCATTCATCTTCACAGTAACCCTGGAAGCGTTCCATTAGGCAAAACCTGTATTATTTTTACCACTATAAAATACATAGTGCTGTTCTCTTGATGGAAAAAATAATTAAGCTGTGATCTGAAAAGAAAAATGGGAAGAAAGTTCTCAGAGTGGTCTGAGCTCACATGGATAGTGTGAGTGACTCCCAGAAGTGTCACACTCAGAAGACCTCTGCCATGGTGCGAAGTGTTGCTTTGGAAGGGCCCCGATGGAAAACCTTCAGATGATCTGAGTACTATGGGGCCCCAGGAAGCTCTTAGGTTCACTGAGTTTAAGTCTACTGCAATAATACTATTTATTATTCTTGGCTACAAGGCTCACGTACTGGGCAACTTTACAAAATCATGTCACCTGTCCACTTTCAATACTTGTATATGGGGCTTATTGTACTTGCCCACCTCGTGGAGGTGCTGTGTCACCAAAACAATCAATGGTGGAGCAGAGAGGCCCTTTAATCATTTGGTGGGCTGTCTCTGGAATCCCACTGCATGCAGTAAAAGAGTTAAATGTCTTAATGTGGATGTTCGTGGTCCTGGAGGGCAAATACCAATTGGTGATCCACTGTGCAACCAGCAAACCAGTGCCCAGGGTGGGGATAGACTAGGGGCAGTGCAGGTAAATGCATGCATGGGTTTCTAAGTGAGAAAGACCTGGGTTCAAATCCCAGCTCTGCCATTTGCTGGCTGCAAAACCTTGGGTAGGTCGCCTAACCTCTCTGAGCCTCTGTTTCCTGCTGCGTGAACTCGGGAAGCCCAGTCTCTCAGGGAGGCTGGCTGAAAGGCCTCTGCAAGTGTGATGATGTTAAGAATCTTGAGATGGGAAAATTATGCTAGGCTATCCAGATGGGTCTGGTGTAATGACAGGGGTCCTTACAGGAGGATGGCAGAGGATCAGTGAGAAGTCTCTATGTCAACATCCAGAAATTAGAGTCATGTCCTCTGAAAATGGAGGAAGAGGCCACAAGCCGAGCAATACAGGTGACTACCAGAAGCTGAAGGACGCAAAGAGTGGATTCTTCTAGAGCCTGCAGAAGGCACTTGACCAGTCAACACCTTGATTTTTAACCCGATAAAATTGATTTTATACATCTGATATCCAAAACAGTGAGAGAATAAATTTGTATTTTTTTTTAAGTGAGAAGCATAAAGGCAGACAGACAGACTCCTGCATGCACCCCCAGTGGGCCCTTGCTCAGATCCCAACAACTGAGCTATTTAGTGCTTGAGGCTAGGTCATGGAGCCATCCTCAGCACCTAGGGCCAACTTGCTCCAACCGAGCCATGGCTGCAGGAGAGGAAGAGAGAAATGGAGAGAGACAAGGGAGAGGGGGAGGGGTAGAAGCAGATGGTCACTTCTCCTTTGTGCTCTGACCAGGCATCGGAACTGGGACAGCCACACGCCAGGCTGACACTCTCCCACTGAGACAACCTGCCGGGGCCTGTACTGTCTTAAAGCCTAGTTTGTGTCAAAACAGCCATAAGAAACTAACACATAATCTTACATTAAACAATTTCACTTTATAAAACAAAAAATGGAGTTATTTAAAATGGAGTCAGGAGGCCTGAAGGGGGCGCTCTCACACACTTCCACTCAACATCAATTACATACCCCAACAGGAAGACTCATATCTTGCATTCCTAACAGGAAGTGTCTCTACCCTACAAGAAGAAAGAACATTTTTCTCCTTGCCCATTAACAAGCTCAGCCAATGGAAACCCTCACCACCCTGAATTCTCACTTTCCTCCCCAAAACTTTTATTCAAAGCACCCACTCCCCAGTTCCTCCGTTTCCTCTATGAAGTAACATTCCTCTGGCTTATTTGCTGGACTTACCTATAGTTTTCTTGCTATAAGCAGGCTTGTCTCAAATTGCAATTCTCTGCTATTCCCGAATAAACCCATTTTGCTGGCAAAATAACTGGATGTTTTATTTTTTAAGGTCAACAATTTCTCGGACTTCATCCTACAGATACAATGGAATAGGTGCAAACTGATCATGTATGGGGTTCTTCGTTGACACCTGCAGGCTAGTTGTCCTGCAGATAAACAGGTTCAGGCTGTGACTCCGTGCCATCGATCGGCAGGGCCTGAGTCACTCCAATGTATGCTCTATCTCTCCACCTACACTGAGATTAGGAGGTGATGTTCCCCCCAGTGAACCCTCCCTCTGCCTATGCCACATCCAGCATTTAAATCATGGGGTGATCACCGTTGTATGGCAGGCTCCCAGCGGCACCCCCAGCATCCAGCACTAAGGGTCTCCCTAATGAGCTAACCCTGAGAAGACCACGCCTGAGCCCAAACAGGACTCGTCTCTATCATAAACTCAACACGCAGTTCTTTGTCTCCGGTGCAGAGCGAGCCTTTCTCCTGATGTGTGAGAAATACTCCTGCCTAATCTACGAGGATTCCTCGAAGAGGGAGAAAGAGAAAGGTAAAATAAATGTATTTCCATGACTTCAGGCACAAATCCCTGTGCGAGGCCTCATGCAATCCTCCGAGCTGGGCTAGAGCTATTTTAAAACTAATGTTGTGCATGAGACAAACCTACTCAATTGAAAAATCTTCTGTTACAGGATAGAGACGGGCAAGAAATCAGTGCTGGGCTCTCGAGTGCTTGATTGCGGTTATAAACACTACTGGCTGCCTCAGCAGAGCTGCTCAGACTCGACCGTAAACCTTCAGTGGGGACTCGAGAGGCAGGGCTGACAAGGCAAGTTCAGGTCCTGAGCCTGTTTTACTAGGAGGCTAAAAATACCCAGAGACTTGCCTGCAAGGGACGCTTTTCTCCATCCAGCCTCCCTGTCCCCTGCGAGAAGAGGGACCAGATAAGGAGGTGGGGACGATGTGGTGGGAAGTAAATTCGCCAAATGTTAAGGACCAGGGATGCAGAAGTGTTGCCTTACACAAAGAGACCTGAGTTTGAATCCCTGCTCTGCCATTTATACTAATTTGTATGGCTCTGTGTCCAAAGCATGTGGCTTTATAAGCCTCAATTTTCCCATCTGTAAAATGCAGCTGATAAGAGCCACCTGTGGACCGCAAGCTTTAGCAACAATGTACGGCAAGCACCTGGCGCAGGCCGGGCCTTTGACAAATGGCAGCTGTTTTGACTCAGTCAAGAGGAGAAAGATCCTTAAACACAATAGGAACTCAAACGAGGAGGAAGAGGAAAATCACGTGCAATCCCAGAGTGGTATGGTTCAGGCAGCAAGTGTCAGAGAAATTCTCAGAAGAGTCCTGCCACGACCGCCCCAATCTGTAGTCCATAGAAGTCTCTCCCCAGCACCTGAAGCCAGATACTAGATTTCTTCAAGCCTGCCTGACTGGCCAGGGCTGGCCCTTCCTTTGCACTACGCACCTACTCAGCGTTTCTAGAACTGAAGAGCATCACTCCTTCTCCGTCACCCGGCTAACCCAGAAACAGCACGGGTGTAAGAAATGACTGAATCAGAGGGTCTGGGTGGACAGTCCATGGGGTTTCTGGCCCCTTCTCTGCATCTAATTGGTTTTCTCATCCATGACTTACTCAAACCTCCGATGAAGCAGAGCAGACTTCACCCATGGGCTGTAGCATCAGGTTCGTTTTTGGATCGTGTTTCTACATGAGCCGAAGGCAGACTCAGAAGCTCTTGAGCTGACGATGGCTCTGCATCTCACTCCCTGAATCCACCCACCGTTCTCATGAAAGGGGACACACTAAGGGCTCACCACGCACCGCAGGCTGGGTGTGGCTGGGAGCCCTGCTTCCTGCAGGCGCCGGGCAGTGATGGGGGGGCCTCTCCCGCCACCTCCTTCGGCTGCCTCTCAGCCACTCCACAGCCTGCCAGCACTCTGTCAGCGAGGAGGAAACTCCGAATAGCTCGTTTCGCACCTGGACACCTGTTCACAGAAAAAGGATGGAGGGGAGATGGTAGATCTGGATCTACAAAGATGACTCAGTTTATCAGTTCCCCTCAGTCATCCATTCACAACGCATCTGGGGGTAATGAAAACATCCAAGGGAAGTAGATGCAGAAGAATATTCTAGATACCTGATAGGCTACTAAGAAATAGGAGCTAGGTCCCCAGTTTCCCAGTAATTGTTTAATTTCAAACCTTCAAAACAGAATGTTGCTGAGTGATATATATATATTCCCCCCCCCCTTAAAAAACATGGCCAAGCATGACCAGGTGGTGGCACAGTGGATAGATCATCGGACTGGGACAACACAGAGGACCCAGATTTGAAACCTCATGGTCACTGGCTTGAGCATGGGATCGTAGACATGACCCCATGGTCGCTGGCTTGAGCCCAAAGGTCGCTGGCTTGAGCCCAAGGTCACTGGCTTGAGCAAGGGGTCCCTCGTTCTGCTGTAGCCCCACCCAGTCAAGGCACATATGAGAAAGCAATCAGTGAACAACTAAGGTGCCACAAAAAAGAATTGATGCCTCTCATCTCTCTCCTTTCCTGTCTGTCCCTCTCTCTGTCTCTTTCATAAAAAAAAAAAAAAAAAAAGGATGGCCAAAATATCTATAAACTGGAAGCCAGCATCTGAGCAGGCATCCTTGGTTCCTGCCCCTCCTTCCCCTGCATCCAAGCCTGCAGGTGCTGCCTCCACACCACCTCCCAGTCCACCTGCTGCTCCTTCTTTGCTTCTGTAGCAGCGCCCAGGCAAACGCTCCTTCCTGTGGGACTGTAATGGCTTCCTAACTGGCTCTACATGTCTTTCCCCTATTGACTTGGGACTCCCGTCATGTTCCTAGAATATGACACATTCTTGGCTGCCTTCGTGAAATAAGGATATCCCATCATGATGCCTGACCTGTGGTGGCACAGTGGATAAAGCATTGACCTGGAACACTGAGGTCGCTGGTTCGAAACCTCAGGCTTGCCTGGTCAAGGCATGTATGGGAGTTAATGCTTCCTGCTCCTCCCCACTTCTTTCTCTCTCTTTCTCCTCTCTAAAATGAATATTAAAAAAAATCCCATCATGAAATTCCCACCTCTTCAAAGTTTTAGACGTCAGAACTCAAATTCCCAGGCCCCCTTGTGGACACGTGATCTGGAACCCACACACTGACTATTCCCCATGCAACACATCTCCAAGGGCCGTTTGCATGGGCGTAGGTGGCAACAGAGACTCCCACCGGTATGTGGCCAGAACAGCGGTGGTGGTGGCCCAGAGGCTGCCATGTTCAGAGGTGATGCTGGTGCCGGGGCAGTGGTACTGTGGAGAGCTGTGCTCCTGGCTTCTGGGGTTCAGCAGCCGCAACAGCTCACAGAGTTTTAAGCACCAGGCCTTTTGCAGGCACTGTTTGGGGGGGGGGGGTGGCTCTTGGAAGCTTTATTTCAAATCTGGTTCTCTCCAGTCTTCCAAATAACTTTGTGAGTGACCTCATATCCTTTAATAAATAAATCTCTTTTCTGCTTAAATTAGACAAGAGTGGATTCTGTTGTTTACCCTCAGGACTGACTAATAGACCCCTCTTCAATCTGTTCTCCAGTCGGCAGTCAAAATGATCTTTTTAAAAATGGAAATCATATCGCTTGCCTCCTTGGAAGGCCCGGTGCATGGAGGGGGGGGGGGGGCGGGGCGTTCCTCGACTCCCTCCGCTCTCATGCCGCATCGCGCTCCCTCCACGGCAGCCACACTGGCCCCTATATAAGTTCTTTCCGTCTCCAGGCTCTGCACCGGCCATGCCCTCCACCTGGCAAGTTTTCCCTCTGGCCCTTCCCATGCCTGAGTCCTTGACGGCAGCTTCAACGCCACCTCTCCCAAAAACCTTGCCAGGACCACCGTACATGCAGCCAAAGAGCATGCCCCCCTGAGGGTTCTTCTCACCGCACCGGGCCTTCCCTTTGGAGGATGTACACCAATCTGTGATGATTTCACTCGCCTCCTTCCTCATTGTTGTATTGTATTCTTGTTTATTGCATTACCTGTTGCATTGGTTATTGACCATCCCCTTCACGATATGATCGACCCCATGAGAGCAGAGATCATATTTTCTCATTTATGCGGGTCCGCATCACACAAGCCCTGCTCTCTGCAATAACTCGATGGATCTTAGTTGAATGAAGGAATCATAATAATAATGGTCAGCATTTATCGAACCCCTATGTGCTAAAACTGTTTTAAGCACTATACATGCATAGTAACTCATGAGACTTCGCATTAACCCTGAGGTAGGCACTGTTATCCTCCCTGTTGGACAGATGAGAAAATTGAGCACAGAAAGGTTAGGTGATTTGCCCAAGGGCACACAGCTAGTACGTGAGAGAGTGGAGTTTGTACCTACGTAGTCTAGGTTAGAATCCATGGTTTTGGTACAGCTGCCTCACGGAAGAAAGGAAGGGAGGGAGGAAATAACATAATGAATGAGCTCATGAAAAAAAAAGCACTATCGAAGTCCAGTATTTCCAGAAGCCGGGCGATCTCTTGAGATTCCTTTGCGTCCTAGGAAGCCCTTATTTAATCGGGTAGGAGCTAACTGTCACTGCCGCACTAATGAGAATTTCACTCGTGGAGCACTTGGGTATTTTACCAATCCCCTTGCCAGGTACCAGTAAATATTATTACATCCACACCTCGCAAGGGAAATGGGGATTCAAACTCAGAGTCACGGATCTTCTACTGTGTGCCGAATCACAGAACCCTGTGGGAAACTCAGAGATTCGCCCCCCGGGACACAAGTTCAGGCTTAACCAATTTAAACCCTACAGGAGTAGCTGGGCTCATCGATGGGTTCAGACCTCGGCCAAGGAGAGCCCTCCAAGACATCTTGTGTTGCTCTTGAGCACCATCAAAGTGATGTATTAGCTAATGGTTTTCTTAGCACACCCCCCCCAAACACACACACACACACACACACACACACACACACACACACACACACACACACACTTTGGACTGAATTCTGAACAGGTCAAAAAGTACATTTTTCATCAGCAATAGTTGAAAATGCCCAAACATCATCGGCGCATGTGTGAATGGTAGAATCTCACGTTTGGGTCTCTTCCGAGTATCTAGACTAATCATGACAGAGGCCAGGCAGACTCTCCCCACGCTATCCCAGAGTGAATGGATGAAACAGAACGCCGGCCAGAAGACCCCTGGCGTCACTGCTTTGAAGGGGTCGGCACAAAGACCTTGACCGTGTTTTCCATAAGGGCTGGGATTCAGCGTGATCTCTGCTTAGCTCTCTGTTTTTATAGCTTCGGTGTATTTACAGACTCTTGCTATTTTTCTGCATTTGTTGGTATTCTTTATGGGTGAGCATGTTCCAGTTGCTTTTATAGTGAGGAAGAAATAATAATACACCTGTTTGTGAACAAGGAGCCCAAGGAAGGAGTTGGATAACTAATTCCGGACACCCTTCAGTGTGGCCACTCAGGGAGCGCTACAGAGCCCTGCCGCGACGAGCGGGGACGCACAGCATTGCTGAGTGGCTCTCAGGGCAAACTGAGGCGAATGCCTGGAGACCAAAGGGCCCGGGGAAAGGAAAGAATCAGGGTTTAGGGCCCAGGTAGGGTATGCGGCTCTCCCGATCTGAGCACTAAAAATGTCACGTCCCAGGAAGCCCTCAGGGCCAGGCACCCAGGGACAGTTGGTCACCTACTAGGGCATGGGGGCAGTGATACAAAGGGACAGCAAAGTTAGACGGCAGCTATGACCACCCTATGCCTTTTTTTTTTTTTTTTTTACAGAGGCAGAGAGAGAGTCAGATAGGGACAGAGAGACAGGAACGGAGAGAAATGAGAAGCATCAATCATTAGTTTTCCGTTGCGACACCTTAGTTGTTCATTGATTGCTTTCTCATATGTGCCTTGACCGCGGGGCTACAGCAGACCGAGTAACCCCTTGTTGGAGCCAGCGACCTTGGGTCCAAGCTGGTGAGCTTTGCTCAAACCAGATGAGCCCGCGCTCAAGCTGGTGACCTCGGAGTCTCGAACCTGGGTCCTCTGCATCCCAGTCCGACGCTCTGACCACTGCGCCACCGCCTGGTCAGGCTGCCACCCTATGACTTTGATGAACATGCAGAATCCTTTAATAAAATGTCTCGTCCAGGAGGCCTGGTCTTTCTCGTTCCCCGAGAGGCCCCCTTCCTTTCCTAAGAGATGACTTTATTCTCCATTTGTTTCCACCGTGGTCTCTTTAAAGTCTCAGCTGTTCCAGGGAAAGCAAATAGGTTTTAAAATTAATTATCAATTAAAGGGAGGTTAATTGGCACCAGGCTAGTCATCTATTTTGTCTGTAACTGAGGCGGCCCGCCCTGCCCCCCACCCCAGAACCCGAAGGCCTATGCCAGGCAGGCCCAATAAACCCCGGCAGTAGAAGTTGTTCATGTGTGACCTGTGGACTAATGAAAGTAATTCTTGGTATTTACATGGTTCCTTTCCCCTGTTGGAAGGTGAATTCCATGGCCGTTTTGATTTTCCAGTTCATCGGGACGCGAGCCAACCTTCTAGGTGGGCTCACCAAATTAAAAGGGGGAAAAAAAGTGTCTTGCAAATGTTTTTACTGGCGTACAGATTTCTCACCAGTCCCCGCTGCACTGAGGGAAGTGACTGTGATCGAGCCGACGAGGGTGGCGAGGCCCATCCGTCACCGGCCTGTACTCTCCCCTCGTCATTAACATCTTCCCCGTCTTCTCCTGTCCCGACTTCATTTCGGCTCTGTCTTCTCGCTTCTCAGCTCTTGGGATGGGATCTTGGGCCATCCTTGCTCCTGTTGGAAGGCACAGGATCCCTTCAGGAAGGGAGAAGGCTGTGGTTTGTGTTAACAATGATCCTTTGCTGGATTCCAGGGCTTCCTCTGACCTCACTGCTAGTGAATATTTATCGAGAGCCAAGAGGGAACATTTGCAAACTGAGCTCAGACCAGACAGGTGAGCCCTTGCCACCAGGACAGTTACGTCATCTGGGGTTATGATCTGCACGCATTTTAAAATATATCAAATTGCAAACAAGACCCAAGAAGACAGGGGCCAGCTCTTCTCTGCATGCTGTCACCAACTCAGGATGCCTTCCAATGCGGAGAACAGGACTTCCAGAAGCCACACGTCATTTGGGTATCCTGGGAATATCAATTGACGATTTGAAACAAGCGAATCTCTTGGGAGCTGGTGTGGTGTGACGGTTGTTAGTGTTAGGCAAAAACGCATGTGGGAGATGTCCTGTAAACACGGCCATGCTTTCCCCCCACCCCCACCCCCACTCCGCTCTCAGTAGGCTCAAAAGGGTAAAACCAATGTACCTCTGCTGGAGTGACATGGGGCCGTCGCAGACCACGTTCACCTACTCAAAGCACCTGATGAAGTTGCTCTCGGCCGCTATGTCACACACAGGAGGCTGGTGTTCACCCCATCGAACAGAGAAAGACACTGAGGCAGAGGGGAGAAGGGACTTAGTGATTTGGGAGAGGAATCAGACGCAAGGGAGAGAAGAAAAGACAAGTTCACTTCCTGGCTCCCACACTGCACATCTGTCTGTGCCCCACCTGCCTCCCCTCCCCCTCGCCCATGGTGTAATCTACTGTTTCTTTTTCTCCATCCTCAGCCCTCCCTTATTCATGTCCAAGTCCATTTCTTTTCCTTCCTTACATCTCTTAGCCCCGGGGTTTCTCCACAATGGCACTGTTGACATTTAGGGCCAGGCCATTCTTTGAA
Source organism: Saccopteryx leptura (assembly GCF_036850995.1). NCBI lineage: Eukaryota > Metazoa > Chordata > Mammalia > Chiroptera > Emballonuridae > Saccopteryx > Saccopteryx leptura. The sequence continues at coordinate 240,506,595 of NC_089504.1, read as the reverse complement.
TTAGGGCTGTCCTGTGCATTGTAGGATGTTTAGCACCGTCCCTGGTCTCGACCCACTAGATGCTAGTAACACCCCCCCCCCCATCAAACTGTGACAGCCAAAAATGCCTCTAGACATGGTCCCATGGGAGGCACAAGCTCCGCCTGTTGAGAACCAGTGTCTTAACTGGACCAGAGACACTGAAAGTGGTCAGGTCAGCATTCCGGGGACATTCAAGCCTAAGTGCTGCAGCTCCTCTGCTGTCCACCTCACACCCCGAAGGCACACCTCTGGTTGCCATTTGTGGACCCCACATCCTCCAAAGTCTCCAGAATGGACCACCTCGTCCTCCAGTTTCCTCTTCTCCACTGATGACCCCAGTTTACAACTCTCTCCATAAACATGGTGACCATATAACTGCTTGTCCAAACCAGGATCTTCCTGGGAGTGAAAGGGTGTGGCACTAATAATGACGCTGGGATGACAGGTGTAAGCCGAGGAAGTCCTGGGCAGACAGGGACATATGGTCACCATCACATAAGCCTCTTCTTCTAAGGGGAGGATGCACTTGTTTGTGTGTCTAAACCCTGACGAAGGGACTGCCCAACATCACGTTCAACTTCTAAGTCTCCAGCACTGCACACCTGTGCCAGGTTCACCAGATTATTGCTCTGAGGAGTAGCTCACTGAGAGAGGTACGGCACTAGATGAGGCCTAGAATTTTAATAAAGGAACTAGACTCGCCCATGCTCATAGCAGCACGACTCATAATCACCCAAAGGGTCCGGCGATGGATGAATAGAAAAACAAAATGCTGTCTGTATACACAATGGAATGTTTTCTAGCCATTAACTAGGAAGAAATTCTGACACTGCTGCAGCATGCATGAACCGTGAGGACATTATGATAAGTGAGATAAACCAGACACAGAAGGGAAAGCTCTGTATGATTCCACTTAGGTGAGGTGCCCGGAGCAGTCAAAGTCATGGACACAGAAGGCAGAATGGAGGTTGCGGGGGCAGGAGGGAGCACAGAATGAGGACTTAGTGCTTAATGGGTAGGGGGTGTCAGTTTCGCAAGATGCAAAGAATTATGTGATTGAGTGGTGGTAATGTTTGCACAACAACGTGAATGTATTGAATACCACTGAATTATATGCTTGAAAATGGTTAGGATGATATATTTCATGTACGTGTATTTCCTACAATTGAAAAAAGAAATGATTCAAAAAAAATAAAAGGAATTAGATGCACTTTCAACAAAGGCCAGGGGTGTGTCAACAGCACCGGAGGCTGGGTGTTCAGATTCTTCTCTGTGTGGTTGGTTACATTTGCACCTTTCGGGCACGAGGTTGGTGGGGAGCATAGCACTTGTCCTGAGAGAGAAGTCGTACTCTCCTAGGCTGGACAAAACCCGGTTATCAGCAAGAGCCTCGGACAGCATTCCCCAGTGCTCAGATCCTACTGGCCCCTTAGCTCATTTCCAGAAAGTCAGTCACCATCCTAACCCAAGCAGCTCCCAGACACAGCAACCTCCGCCTTGTGTGTCTCTGTGCGGCATCCCTGCAGTCTCTTGTTTGCAATGATTATCTCGAGACGCTATTTTTAAATCCCCAATTAGGAAAAAGGGACACTGTGTCTTCCACCACAGGCAGCCTCACCACCCCCCTCCGCCCAGCCCAACCCACTGACTCCTTCCAATGTGACAACCTAGAACAATCTGTTCTAATCTGCCCCTGTGAGTTATTAGAGGGAAGCTCGGGTGTCACCTTCTCCATGGGCTGTATGAAGAGCAGTCCCTCCGAGGCTGTGCTGTGTGGAGGCCAGACTGGCATCACCGGGATTGGAGTGGAACTCTCTTGTAAACGGGGTTAATCTATACGATCCAGAATGAATGCCATAGGGCTCGTAAACGCAAAAGAGTGCAAGATTGGAAAACTTTGCCGCTCCGGTATATGCCGTGTGAAGTGGCCCTGGTCAGAGGTTAGGAGGAGCTGGGGCAGAGTGTAATGGGTCATGAAGTGTGGACAGCAGGTACAGGGTCAATTAACAGGGTGAACGGCGGCAAGGTTTCCAGATTGCTTTAGCACTATTTACTTACCCTGCAGAAGGAGACGTGAATGAACTGGACAGCTGAGGATTCTGAAGGGGGGCAACTCTGTGTGTGTGTGTGTGTGTGTGTGTCTGTGTGTGTGTGTGTGTCTGTGTGTGTGTGTGTCTGTGTGTCTGTGTGTGTGTGTGTCTGTGTGTCTGTGTGTCTGTGTGTGTGTGTGTGTCTGTGTGTGTGTGTCTGTGTGTGTAAGGGTCTAGAGTCAACCTGAGATCCAGGCAGAAGTGAGGCGCCCTGCTTCCCTATCTGCCGAGCCACGAACGTCTGTGTCAAACAGCTCAAGGTCAGGGCTGGCGAGTCTGGAGAACAAATATTAGCAAAGCTTTTACTTCCAGCAAAGTCAGGCCGCTTCATCTTTCTCCCCGCTCCTTAGGAAAAATATTTTCCAGGAGCCTAACCATTTCCAGACACTACACAAAACCCACTCACCTCCTCGGGAGTTAAGAACGGAGGGAAATGGGAGTTGAGCGTGTTTCCGTAAATATTCATTAACTCCACAGAATGTCCTGGCCGCGGGCGCGCTGTGGCGCCATGCGATGGAGCTCTGCGGATAGCGAGATAAGAGCCCGTGAAAAGGACATACGCTTAAGTGAAAATACCTTGTGTGTAAACACCAGTGCATCCTTCCCAATTTAGGACAGGGAGTGGATATAGGGCTGCATGCCGGCAGCAATGTAACTCTCCATGGGTGACAGGGATGGGTTTTCTTTTGTTTGATGTTACTTCTGCTCACCACACTTCTCAGAGAGAAGATAAACATGAAGGCCAAGGGAGCTTCACGAATATTTGTTCTTCGGTTAATATTAATGTCTGTTCGTGTTTACTCAGATTTTCAAGTGTGCTCTGAATGGGTACTGGCTGGCCCTCGATGAACCAGCAGCAAAACTGTTGACAGAAACAACAGGATAAGGTGCCAGTTTCTTCATAACGATTTTCAGAGCCTTGGAATGGTATCCAGGTGGTTCTTTTTCCTGTTTTTGTTTATTTGTTTGTTTGGTTTTGGTTTTACCACCAATACTAAGCCCCAATATTAAGGGAGAAGAAACTAAGCATTCTTATGTAAGTATTTTAAACTCATGCCCATTTCATGACCTTGTTTGGTCCTTGACTGGCCCCCCGAGAAAGAATTATCATTCCCATGATACAGACTTGAAGAAACAGGCACAGAAATGAAATCCCTTAACCAAAGGTCGAATGAGTTGAACCCCGGCCTGTGAGGCTCTAAAGTTCTCCCTAAGTATGCAGATAGATCTGAAGGTACACATTCCTTTATAAAGCACAGACACACGGAAAATAAATGGAACCAGAGTTCGTCTTCCCTAGTGTGCCACACGAGTTGGTTTTTCAGATCATGAATCACTTGAAGGAAAGCAGGGAAAGGGTGGGGAAACCGAGATCTCACATATCAGAACCCCCTGTCAGGGGAAGATGGGGCATTGCTGAAGTCACAATGTTGATCGCAGGGAAGATGTAACTCAATTCGAAACGTCTGATCAACACCCAACTCTTAGTAAACTCATACACAGCGTCAATTGGAATAGCTCACAAGAGCAGAGAAGCAGGGGGTGTATTGGGAAGAGGATGTGCCTTGCAGTCGGGTGTTTAGGATCCAAATGTCCCCTGCTACTTCTAAGCTGTGCAACCTTAGGCAAAATGCTTAACCTCTCTGAGTTTCAGTGTTCTCACTTATGGACCAAAAGTGATAATACTCATTTCAGCAGGGTTCCCGTGAAGTTTAAGTTGGATGAAGTACACAGAACGCGCATCCCATTGCAGAAGATCAGTAACTGTTCATTTCCTTCCCTTCTCCATTCACTAGATACAAACTTGTGACTGAAGTGACCGAGGCTAGTTCTAAGGCAGGATTGAAAATGGTGTTAATAGACTATGAGGAAATTAGAAAATAATCCCACTAGGAAATGTATCAGAAGCAGAAAAATGATCTATCTTTATGACCCAAATATGTGCATCTATGATCTATGTTCACGCCCTTGTGACCCAAATGTGAAGATGTGCCCGTTTCTGGATTAGTGCCCCAAATGTGTCAAGAGACACAGGCCTACTTTCACAAGTAAAGAGTTCATCCAACACAATCCTTCCCAGAGTCTGCATCTTAAAGCTCCAAATGGAAAACTAAGTTTGTAAATCACAACATACTGTGTCATCTCTCCCTGGGAAATTTTATTACATGTTATTGGCACACTTATTTAATCTCATCACCCTTTTCCACTGAAAACTTATTATTCAACTCATGTCCCAATAACAAGCGCTGGAAAATGCTGTGTTTAGACCAGTCAAAAACCAATTGTGTTTCAACAGTATTAAAAGAAAGAAATATAAATTTCTAGTCACTTCTAACTTGACCTCTGCAATGGGGAATCGGTTCCCACTGGCTTTCTCTTTCAAAGTCATTTCAGCTTCTACATGCACTCACTTTAGTTTAGTCTACTCACTGTAACAAAGGGTGACTTATTCCAGTTTCAGAATGTGAGAGCTAGACTGTTATACCACAGAGGGAAACAACTTTGCCAAGAATAAGGAGTGTCCCCTAAACCTAATGTCCACCACAAGAAACGAACAGAAAGACTTTGCTTGTGTCTGTATGGGCAGATACACATTTTCTGTGCTTAAAATTTCTTAAAAGTTCAACTGTCCATATTTGGCACAGCAAAGAGGATTTCATTGGGCGCATCAGAAAGGTATTGCTTTCAAAAGAGCCATAGAATCAAACAGGACATAAAAGTGCAATTTATCACTTTGTCAAGGTTCAGCAAGGTCCCAGTCCACATACTAAGAGCTCCTGAAGCCAACAGGAGTCATTCATTCAATAATCAATGACAAGAGTCGGTAAAGAGAGTATCAACAAACTTGGAGAATGTTGTCGCTCTTTACACATTGTCGGCCAATGCCAGGCATAAACTGAAGTTTTTTGCTATAGCTGTGCTAGGAAATTAATATAGTCATACAAGAGCTAAACGACATAAAATGCCTTCATTTTGAACGAATAATTGGGTAGTCATTTCAGTCAACATGGTGGCGAGTAAAGGAAGACTCAATGTTGTGAAGATAACCTGTCACATCTATGAAGGCTACATGGAGGAGGCATGATTGTGGTAGCTGTAAAGAAGGAGGAAAGTGGTAGACAGAGATGGTTTGATGAGCTGAGACTTATGCCAATAATAGCTGTAAATTCTAGGTAAGAGGCAAGATATAAAGTAGCATCAATGCCAATTCTTGACTAAACCATCAATTGGGATCTTTTCAAATCCTTGATATGAGTAGTGTCAAAGATAAGAAGATATATTTAAGGCTTTAATGGCAGGTTACAATTAAGGAGGAAGAGGTAACTGAAAAAGAAGGAAGAGGAGGAAGAAGAGGCAATACACAATTGGAAATAAAAATGCAGTTCCATTTATAATACCAAAGAGCATGAAATAAATTTAACGAAGTGTACATAAAATCTGCACAGTAAAAACTACAAGAGATTGTTGAAAGAAAGTTTAAAAGACTAAAAGAAATAAAATGATATACCACATTCATGGATGGGAAGAATCAAATTGTTAAAGATATCGATCCTCCCCATATAGATCAATAGATTCAACATGACCCCAACAAAAACTCCAGTAGAGTTTAATAAAAATTGACAAGCTGATTCTAAAACTTATGTGGAAATGCAAGTGACCTAGAATAGACAAAACAATTTTTAAGAAGAACAAAGGTGAAGGAGTTACCAAACCATGTGGTACTGCATGAAAACAGACTTAAACCAATGGAATAGAAGAGAGAGTGTGGAAATATATATTGAATTAAAATATGATTTGGAATTGGTATATGACCAATTGATTTTTGATAAAAAGCATGAAGATAATCAAATGAGGAAAGAAAAATTTTGCAACAAATGGTGATGGGTCAACTGTCTGCCTACATGGAAAAAATAAACATCACCCCTTACTACATAACAAACACGAAAATTAACTAGGCATGGGTCACAGACAGAAGTGTAAAGGTGAACACTATAAAACTAGAATGAAACATAGGGGGGAATCTTTGTGATCTTGGGACAGGCAAAGATTTCTAAGACAAGACACAAAAAATACCGAGCATAAAAGAAAAAAATTGATAAGTTAGACTTCATCAAAATTTAAAACTTTGCTATGTGAAACACACAGAAAAATGAAAAGAAAAAATCAAGCAGTAGACTGAAAGAACATACCAACACACACACACACACACACACACACACATGCACACGCACACACGCACGCACAGGCATGACAAAGGACTTGCAACCAGAATCTAAAATGAACTCTTATAACTTATTCAAAAGATAAACAACCTCATTTTTTAATGGGCAAAAGATTGTCAAGACACTACTAAAAGAAGGTATATGAATGACCAATAAGAACATGGAAAGGTGCTCAACACTAGTCATCAAGAAAATACAAATAATAACCACAGTGAGATACCACCACACTCCCATTAGAATGGCTAAAATTAAAAGATTGACAATAACACGTGTTAGCTAGGATGTGAAGCAACTGTAACACTTATACATTGTTGGTGGGAATGTAAGAATGAGAAGAGTACATCTACTTTGGACAATGGTCTGGCAATTTCTTAAAAAGTAAAGCTATACCAGCCATACAACCCAGCTACCCTTAGGTATTTATTTACCCAAGGGAAATAAAAACATATGAACACAAAAAGACTCATACAAAAATGTTTGCAACAGCTTTATTCATAATATCCAAAACCTGGAAATAACCCAAACGTCCAACAACAGGTGAATAGATAAACAAATATGGAATGCTGCTCAATAATAAAAGGGAACGAATTACTGATCTATGCAACAGCGTGGCTGAATCTCAAAAGAGCACATATTGTCTGATTACATTATGTGAAATTATGCAAATTGTAAATCTAGAGTGACAGAGACCAGAGCAGTGGCTGCCTGAGGCCTGAGGTGAAAAGGGGGTTGACTTCAAAGAGACTCAAAGGTATTTTTGGGTGCATGTGTGATATAAGTATTCTATACTTGAATTGAGATGATGGTGACTTGGGTGTCTGCATTTGTCAAAACAACCCACACACTTAAGATAGATGCCATTTATTCTATGTAAATTATACCTCAATAAAGTTGATTAAAAAATAGTAAAGGCAGAGGCAAAGATCTCCGTGACATTTCTGGAGCCTAAGGGGGTTTTGGCTGGGTTGTCTTTTGACTCTGCTCTGTGAGTCAGCAAGCGACATTACTTGGGCGTTTTGTTGACATGCAGAGAGAGGCCGGGATTCTGAGTTTTTCTCTGCTGACTTACGCGCATGGCTTTCCAGCACTCAGGAAATGATGACAGTAAAAGGTTTGAGATCAATTCTCATCTGTGTGCTCAGCAGCAGGCAACTCTGATTGTGATTCGCAACATTCTCTCCCTGTCAGCCTCTCTTTGAAAACGCAGACAGAATGAAAAACTTGTCATTTACCTGCAAGAAGGAGGCCAGTTTGGGTAAGCACCAGCCTGAATCAAGAGCCACTTAGCACAGCTTCCGAATGGGAAGAGATGAGATGCTTAGCTCCTCCGTAATGGTCTTCTAACCAGGAGCATGGGCGGAGTCACCTGCACCCAGTGTAAGGAATCTGACCTACTAAAAAGTGACAGTCTCATTGACTGAGGCCCTACCACGTCAGCTTATGCCACAGACTCAGCAGAGCAGACAGCATCTGGAGAACCACTGAGACGCTCGCCTGATTCTCAGGCCTGATGCTGCATCGAAAGCGCCCGGGACAGGTGACATAATCTTCTACCCTACACTTCTGGGGAGGACAAGTCCTTGGACACCAAATGCTGTGTCGACAGTGAGTGACTATGTCAAATGCTAAAGGAGCAATAGACAATCTGAGGTTTAAGATGTGGACAATCCAAGGTCCAGTGTCAATCCACCTGTCACTTTGGGGTCCAGGCAGCCCCTGCCTGTGGGTCTAGATAACCAGGGTGTGTCCTGCAGGTGCTCCAGGACTGGTTGATGAGTCATGAGCTAGTCTACATGGTGCTACTGGCAGGGAGGCAGGGTGGACTTCCATTAGCTGTCCAAATGGTCTGTCCACCTTGCTCCTTAGCCCATTCCACTCAATGCCCGCACCCCTCCCACCAAGAGGCAAAACACGTCCTTAAAATGGACTGCACCATTTCTCTTTTCTAAACCTTTCCACGGGCTCCCTTTGCATTCAGGATAAAACCCAGAATGCCTTAGTGCAAACTAGGAAGCCTCATGCATGAAGTGACTCCCTAGGGCACTTGCTCATTCAGCAGATTCCAGGATTTTTGTCCAGAGATGCTAGTTCCAAGGGTCTGAGTTGGACCCAAACATCTGCATTAGTGACACGCCCCCGAGATAATCCTGAAGCACGGGACCCACGAATCCAGCTTCAGAAATTCTGTCCACCAGCTTGGCCTCCCCTCCCTCCCTCTTCTCCTGTTCCCCTGCCCTCCTCTGGCCCCTGATCCCCAAGCGCATGAGTCCTCTCTCTATCCTTAAAAGGCACAAAGTCTTTTCCCAATGGCGGGGCCCAGAGGGCCTTGAGCAGGCCTTAGCCACCAGCCCCAGTTTCCATCAGCTCCTCCTGCATACATTCTTTGATTTAGACAATTTTCGTTTCTATAAGTACTAGTTTAAACTTAGCTTCAAGGCAAGTTATCAACATGTGTTTTTGAAATGGAAAATTCTAGAACTACCATTGTTCTTTCTTGTTTCAAGATGTTCCAATGGCCTGTATTTCTCTACCTGGAACATCAATCTCAGCCCAATGCCATCCTGTCCCATTCTTTGAGTTAACAAAGTTAGTCCACAATCTGGGAGGCCACCAAGGCCGAAAGGAAGAGGCAGGTTAAAAAAAAGTGAGCAGATGCCTGACCAGGCAGTGGTACAATGGATAGAGCATTGGACTGGGATGCAGAGGACCCAGGTTCGAAACTCCAAGGTTGCCGGCTTGAGTGCAGGCTCACCAGCTTGAGCAAGGGGTCGCTGGCTTGAGCAAGGGGTCATTCACTCTGCTGTAGCCCCTCCCCCCCCAAGGCACATATGAGAAAGCAATCAATGAACAACTAAGAGGCTGCAACAAAGAATTGATGCTTCTCATCTCTCTCCTTCCTGTCTGCCTGTCCCTATCTGTTCTTTTCCCTGACTCTCTCTGTCTCTGTCAAAAAAAAAAAAAGAAAAAGAAAAGAAAAGTAAGCACATATAATAGATAGGTCATAGGCTAGAGAGGAGCAGAGGCCTGCCCCCTATGTTCCTTGTAGGGAGGCAATGCAAAGCTTCTCCGTGTGACTCGGGGACGAGCCCCACAGACACCGCAGCAGAGAGAGGCTCAGTCCTCATACCCATGAACACCTGCAAATGGCCCCACTGTGGACCCTTTAAGTTCGGTTCTGATTCAGGAAGTACCTGCAACAATGGAACCCCGTGCTTACTCCCCTCCGCAGAGGCAGAGTGACACCACCACGGGGTCTCAGGGTCTCATCATCCCACCTCCGACCCCTTGGAGATCAGACTCAACGCTCCTGGAAATCAAAGTTGCCTTAAGTATCTCTTGGGGGAAACACTAGGTTGACGGAGATGCTCTAGTGAACTTCTTTTCCTTGATTTAAGGAAAGAAAGGATATGGGTCACTTTTAAGGATTCCTTCTCTGTTTTTACTAAAAGCTTTGTTTATTTGTTTTCCCAACAGGTCCGCCATGACAATTAACTGGAACCGCTGGACTCCTCCCGGGAGGTGATGGCTCTAGCGGTCATGAACCCCTCGTGTATGTATGTGCACGGCTTTTGATCCTGTTGTGAAAGGTTGGAGACCATGGGTCTCGCAGGAGTGGCTTTGTAACCAGAATGCTTGTGCTCCAATGCCAGCCCTCCACCTCACAGGCAAACTCCCCCTGGCGGGTCCTGTACATCATGGGGGCTTCTGCCAGGGCTGCTGCGGGGTCTTCCGAGATCATCTCCATCAGCGGTTTTCAATTGTCGTGCTAGAAGAATTTTTCAAACATGTAATAGTGACTGTTTAGGTCAGGGGACATGACCTCCTTTCCTTTAGATTGTCAAATTAAAAAAAAATGACAACAGTCCCTGGCCGCGTTGCTCAGTTGGTTAGAGCTTCGTCCTGACACGCAAATGTCGACAACCAAAGTGGAAAAACAGATCAATGTTCTCTCTCTGTCTCCGTCTCTCTCCCTCTCTTCCTCTCTCTCTAAAAATCAATCAATAAATTAATTAAAAATGACAACAGCCAACACAATAGTATTCATCCAGTGTGAATGAATCAAAATTATACCCATTTCTTTGTCAGCTTGGCAAAACATATAATACATATTTTAGTGTGCCGCAGAACTTTAGTAATTAGTTTATGTGTGCCAAGAGATGAAAAAGGTTGAAAATCGCTGGTCTACACATGCGCCCTCCTGGCTACAAAGGTCAGCACGCACATGTGTCCTCTGAGAACCGCAGCCAGCCCCCCAGTCTCTTTCCCCCTCCTCATCACTGCACGCCATCTGTACAGGTGGTTCCCACCCTACAGAGAAGGAAACTGAGGCCAGCGTCCCTGATCAGTGATTGAAAAGGGCTGGACCTGGGAAGTAGAAGGGAAAAGAGAAAAAAAACAAAGATAAAATCGTGCTTCTTTGTTCGCCTTCCAGAACTCAGACTCCCGACTCTCCGAAGCGAGCATTACGTGGAGTTCTGGAATGTCGTTCGGGAGGAAGACAGCTCTCCCATCCCGCCACGCTTTTCGCTCTCCTCTGCTTCCCACCTGCTTGTTGCTGTCTGCTGGTGTCACACCTTCTGCACACTCGGAGCTCAGAGCAGAGTGGGGCTGGGTGAAGCTGGGGCTCCATCTGCCTGCCTGCTTTCTGGGGGGGAGGGTGTCTGAAGGTAACTCAGCACCGGCACCTTTGCCAGGAGCTTGAGAAGCCTTCTGCAGTGCCACCCGGCTCCCATCCTCTCTCGGCAGAACAAGCCGACACCAAATCCAGCCCCTGGTGCCACCCGGCCAGATGGCAGGGGAAGCAAAACAAAAGTGACCTTGTTAGCAGAGTGTGTCTTCCCCGGGAGAAGCTATTTTTGTTGTGGTTGTGAACTGAAGTTGTCTCGGCTGAGTTCGCCTTCCCTACGAGGGTTGTGGAATGTTAATTTGTTCCAAAGTTCAGTATTTTGATTAGAACCAGGAGTGCCAGATTTTGTCAGAAACGTTTTGGAAGGAGGTAGGCTAGTGTGCACTTGCTCTCAGCCTCTCCCTCTCCCTCTCCCTCTCCTTCTCTCCCTTGGATGCCGTACAAAGTAAATGTTGTTGCAGCAGCTGCTCTGGGGGAACAGCTCGTTGCAAATGGAAGCCGGGGGGTGAACTGCCTCCTCCCTCATATGTATCCATGACTTCATCGCCACAGAGGCACAGACCGGGGACAGAAGTAGAGCAACACCGTTAGGACATGCCCTGGGTTTGCAGAAACAGAGGAAAGAGCCCAGCACAGCGCCTGGAACACAGGGGTTCTCAGTGAGTCAACGCGTGCGGATCGGGGAACAAGCTTCGCCGGGGGTGGAAGCCAGCAGTTTCTGCAGCCGAGAGGTCAGGTTTAAAGGCAGTTCTGGATTCTGAAAACCCTCTTTCTCTTTTCTTTTTAAAGATTTTATCTATTGATTTTAGACAGAGAGGAGAGAGAGAGAAGAGAGAGAAAGTAGAAAGGAGAGGGAGGAGCAGGAAGCATCAACTCATCATTGCTTCTCCTATGTGCCTCGACCAGGCAAGCCCAGGTTTTGAACCGGCGACCTCAGTGTTCCAGGTTGATGCTTCATCCGTTGCGCCACCATAGGCCAGACACCTTCCATCTTTCTTTGTCTCTGGTTCCCTTCCCCTGACCATCTTCCCTTTCTCTCTCCCTCTTTTAATGAGTTAGGAACCCAAGTAATGTGTGACTGTCTTCTGGTTACAACACAAACACAGATGAATGTGCCCGGAACCCCTGGCCTCGATCCCCGCCCCACTCACCCCCTGCCCCCTACCCCCTCGCTGCTTTGCCTACCAGGAAACAACACCTTCACTTGGGGGCGGGCTGAAACTCTGCTGTACCCAGGCTGCTCGGGCTGCATTTCTGTACCTCTTTCTTCCTCTGCCTGATGATCTAAAGGGGCCTCGGTTAGGGGTTCAAAAGGGCCGGGCAGCCTGTGAACGGTCTTCTCCAGCAGGGAAGTCTGGGTACCCTGGGCCGCTCCCTCATCCACTTGGCCAGCGTGAAGGCTTGACAGGCTTCTCCCGGGTACTGAGGAATGCAGTAGCACAGCCCCCGGGCAACAACCGTTTAGGAGCAGAGTGAGCCTGCAGCCAGACCTGGCTCTCCAAGATGCCTACGCACTCTCGGCCTCTGATCAATACTTGGAGAAGAGGAACAGATGCCTGCACTGTGCACGCGGAGGCTGCCGCTGCTGCTGGAGGCTGCGGCTCCAGAGGGGCCTGGCCGGCCTCCTCCCCTCCCGTTCCCCCTGTGGGGCCAGGGGGACCAGGCCAGCTCTGCCGCAGCCTGCCATCTGCTGCCGCACACATCTGCCGCCTTCCGTGCCAACCAGCCGTCTGTCCTTCGTCCCCCTTCCCTCCCGCAGCTCCTCCTCCTCCTCCCTCCCCTGGGAAGGTCATTAAAATGGGTGTGCAGATGTTCGAGATGCTTCCCGGCCTGTCCAGGTACAGGGCAGCCAGCACTTCCGCATCGGGACCTGGGCAGCCCGATCTGCAGGCCCCCAGGTAGCTCACAGGGGTGCCCTGCTTTGAGAAAACCCACTAGGAACAAAGTCCACCCCTGCAAAGCAGACGCCTGTGAGCAAAGTGTCTACACTGCACCGTGACCATTTTAACCAATTTAATGATTTCTTTGTGCCACTGGTTCTAGACTCGTGACAGGCACAGGGATCGGGTCACCTGGGAGCTTTATCCACCGTCACCTGGCCAGTCCCAGCCAAAGCAGATTCGGGAAGGTACTGAGAGATGTCCGGCCCAGAAAACACTAACGGAACCCCTCCTCCGTCGCCACCACGGCTATCCTTGCACATTTCAGTTGTGATTTTAAAATCCGTAGATACCTACATAACGGGGAAAGGACGGTCTCTTCAACCAATGCTACTGGGATGCCCGCATGCCAAAGAATGAAGTCGGACGCTTCCCTGACACCATCTATAAAAACTAACTCAAAATAAAGACCTAAATAAGACCTTAAACTACAGAACCCCTAGAAGAAAACATACGGGAAAAGCTCCAGGGCCTTGGACGTGGCAACGATTCCACGGGCGTTATTACACCAGAAGCAGAGGCAACAAAAGCAAAAACAGACAAAGGAGACTGCTTCAAACTTAAACACTTCTGCACATTGCGGGGAAACAATCAACAGAGTGAAAAGGCAGAAGGAATAAAACACAAGGTGTGGTCTTGAGCCTCAAGAAGTTGCCTGACTAGTTGATCTATATACTAACCATCTACTACCTTGTCAATAAGGCTAATCAACATTGTCAGAAGCAAGCACATCCCAGGATGGAAAGGATAAAAATAAAAATGGAACTCAGACCCAGGCATATAGGATACAGAAGGGGGACCTCATCAACCATTTGGGTGACAGATGGAAACACTGCACCTTTTGGCTCCCACAATAACCAGAATAATTCTGGCATAAGGGAGGAAGGGGACAAAACAAGAACCAGGGTGGGGCGGGAGTAAGTAAACAAGCCAAACAACCCAACAAGTTACAAGAGGCACGACAGTCGCCACGTGGTGCTGTGCCAGAAGGAGAGCGCCCGGCACCTGCAGCCAGGTGTGGCTGCAGACATTCAGAAGGGTGAGCAACGTCCACGGCAGGCTTTGAGAGCTGTGCTTCCCCGAGACGGACCTCCGCTTCACTCCCAATCACGTCCTTGCCCCTCCAATTAAACAGCAGCCGACAAGGTGAACCATGTGTGCAGGTTGAGGGGGGGAACCATACTCTCAGGGGAAAGAGGTCGGAGTCAGAGCTGGGATGTAAGGTTGCTGTTTTATGCTTTATTTCTTCTGGGTATTCGTGAGTCTTAGGGTGGTGAACGCAGACCACGTGTTCCCTCTGAGCATTTTGGGCTGTGTAATTATCATCTGCGTCCAGGCGGGGTTTGGGGAGAGGAGGATGGCTAGGAGGATGGCTAGAGTATGTCCTTTCCTTTGCAAGTACTTGGAGGCTACCCCCCGGCAGCTTTGGAAACAGGCCTGTGGAATGCAACCTGTCGTTAGGACACCTGGCCAGGCAGACCTGGGCACGACCACTTAATACACACATATCATGAAAGGGGGAGAAGGGTGGGGAGCAGAGGGAGAGGGAAAGGGAGAAAGAGAATTGCCAATTCCTCAGAAACACAGGAAAGGAAATCCTCTGGTCTGGGTTTGGGTTCCGAGTGACTGTCACACTGAGGAAACTCCCTAAGATCCTGAACCCACCGTGACTCCGTTTCTCCCTTGTGTGTTTTCAGGATGTCACCAGGTTCCTTATCAGACACATTTCTCTTCCTCAGACTCGTGCATGGCTGCGGCCTCAGGGATGGTACTAATGGTGAAGCGCATCCATGCTACTTAATATTCTGAAATGTGATTCGTGACTGCTTTAACAGAACCTGCCCCTCCCCACCCGGCTCAGCCCTCCCTGGGGAGCTCCGTTTTTACTCATTCCCATTCTACTGACAAGGAAGCTGAAGGTAGAAGGCAAATGTCTCTTGTCAACCAGCCAACAGCTGACAACTCCACGACCAAAGATTCCAACTTCTGTTATTTCTTGAATCCCTTTAGACCAAGGGTTGTCATACTGCAGCCCGCAGGCTAAACCAGGTCCAATGTCTGCAAGCTAAGAATGGTTTTTACATATTTAAATGGCTTGGGTGAAAAAAAAAAGTGAAAGAAGACAATTTCATGACACGTGAAAATGATTTGAAATTAAAATTTCTGTCCATAAAGAATTTTATTGACCAACAGCCGTGCCGGTTCATTATGTGGCACCCATGGCTGCTTTCCTGCCTCAGTGGAGTTCAGTAGTTGCAGTAGAGGTTGCGTGGCCTGAAAAACTGAAAATGTTTACTGTCTGGCCCTCTTTAGAAAAGGCATTCCCCAGTGACCTGCCATGTTGGCTGCTGGAGGTTGCGACCTTCCATGGGAACTACTCTTAGTTTGAGAGCTGCTCACCCAAGATTCTCTGCCCCCCCCCACAGCAGCCCTCATCCAAGGAGGTGCAAAGGCCCAGCTCCCTGTCTTCCACATGTGATATTTCTGAAAGGCCATCTCAGCTCCAGGGAGGCCCTGCACCTGCCCAGTCCTGTCCTTACTTCCTTAGGGATGCTATTCCCAAGAACACGTGCCCATAAAGCTACATGAAATCTCTGCCTCAGGATTTGTTTCCTGACCCAGTCTAGGATGGGGCACATAATGAAGTTTAGGGAAAATACTGTCTTTTTTGCTCCGCTAACCAAAGACTAGCCACCGCGTCTCCATCTCTTCTTAAGGTGGGGGTATCATTAATGCCTGATCAATCCCAAGCTGGTTTTTCTGTTGGTCCGATTTAATAGAGAGAATATGGGTACACTTTGGTACATTTCTGGTCAGCTTTTCCTATTGATACCTTCAGAATGCCCCTTTTTGAAGCATTAAAAATTTCCCACTGCTCTGGGGAAAAAGTCACACTGATTTGTATAGCCCATATGGTCCTGCTTTCTTTCTAGCTTCACTTTACCCATGTGCCCCCTTGTTCTCTGACTCTTTGGATGTTAGTGTCTTCTACCACAGTGCCTTTGCATATGTTGCTTCCATTGCCTCGACCCCACTTCATCTCTGGTTCACTGAGTTAACTCTTGTTTAGACTTCAGACCTCAAGACAGTCATCCCTTCCTCAGGGCAGCCTTTCTGGGTCTGATTTCCTCATTAGATACAGCAAGTGCAGTGTCCCAGGCCCACATTCCTTTAGGGGTCCACGAAGAAAAAAAGCTTAATTTCTTTTAAAATCAGGAAAAGAACAGAGATTGTAATAATGACTATATAATGATGAATCCAGCGTGGATTTATACTAATGCAGCTGTCAATGCAATTTTTAAAAATAAGAAGAGGCCCCATCAAGTTGTGAATAATGCACCCCTGGCCTTTCTAGGCCTCCACTCAACCTCCCAGCACCCCTAGGTCAGGGCTTCCTATAAAATGCTTTCACTGTGCCCCGGGCTCTTCCACCAGAGCACTTAGTACAGTTGGCATTTGCCTTTGTCCCTTGAACTGTGAGCTTGATGAGAACAGGGACTGTGCCCGACTTACTTTCCACCCGTCATCATGACGAACTCGGGGCTGCAGGTGTGACTAAGGGAAGGCAATCCAACTGCATAAGTTATCCCACTTTTTAAGCAAGAACACTCATACCAGCTACTTTTCACTGCCCGCCTCGCCTGCAGGTCCGCGGGGAGGGGACAGGACGGAAACCCGGAGGAAAGACTCACAATGGACACGGGAGAATGGATGGTGCCAAGCTTCTCCCCTTGGGGAGCAGGGGCGAGGGGCAGCAGCGATGGAGCATAAACAAACATTTCCTTGTCTGGTAGGTCATTCTGTAATTATGTGCAGGTCAAGTGCTTTAGACTCCCGGAAGTCAAACAATATCTGCTTCCAGAGGCCATTAATGCTCAAGGGCCCCTGGAGTGAAGGGCGACTTTCATTGGAAGGTCTTGTCCTAGGCAGGCAGGAAGCGAGCTGACCGCCAGTCCAGAGTGAAACAACGTAGCAGCAGAAAAGCAATAGGAAGGGGCGCTGACCTCAAAGTTCGGAGAAGAGGAAGGGGAAACAAACAAATATATGAGCCTGGGGAACTGGCCAAGAGCAGCCCAAAGCCCCAGGCCAGGGGCTTGGGGGGACGGGGGTGAGGACGACTCTGACTCTGTGCTCTTAGAAGGAGCTGGCGTCGGCCTAGCGTGCGGAGGACCCGGGTTCGATTCCCGGCCAGGGCACACAGGAGAAGCGCCCATTTGCTTCTCCACCCCTCCGCCGCGCCTTCCTCTCTGTCTCTCTCTTCCCCTCCCACAGCCAAGGCTCCATTGGAGCAAAGATGGCCCGGGCGCTGGGGATGGCTCTGTGGCCTCTGCCTCAGGCGCTAGAGTGGCTCTGGTCGCAACATGGCGACGCCCAGGATGGGCAGAGCATCGCCCCCTGGTGGGCAGAGCGCCGCCCCATGGTGGGCGTGCCGGGTGGATCCCGGTCGGGCGCATGCGGGAGTCTGTCTGACTGTCTCTCCCTGTTTCCAGCTTCAGAAAAATGGAAAAAAAAAAAAAAAAAAAAGAAGGAGCTGGCAGGAGTACTGAAGGCTGGTGCTTTCGCCATCGGACATCCTGCACGACCACGGGCACTCTCCAAGGACGGAGAGCGCGTGGCGCCAGTGAGGGGTTGGACAGCGGGAGGCCGTGTGGACAGGGCACATGAGGCCGTCGCCAGAGGTGAGACTCAGCGTTTGCCACCTTGCTGCCCTCATGCGTTTCCACTCGGCAAAGATGGCGGAGATTTCTCGGTTGGTTCTCAGCACCGCGGCTGCAGTGCTCCGGGAGGGATGGGGCTGGAGGGTAGTGAGGGTAAAGGGGAGGCCTGACTGACAGCCCGAAAGATAAAACTTAACCACACACACAAAACCCCCGACTGGTGGCAAACAGGATGGACAGGTGGCCGCGGGCCAAGACCCTTTGGGTTCCCGTCTGACTTCAGCTCAGCGGCACGGGAGCCAGGGCTTCCCTTTGCCGGAACCGGGCAGATTATGGGAAGAAGCACCAGCATTCTTAAAATTCTCCTGTCCTCACAGACCTAAAATTAACGTGGCTGTTTATAGAGCTGGCGGTGGGTTTGGAATATCACAGTGGTGAATAACATAATAAAAATCCAGTGATCCGGTATCTGAAGTGCAGTTATTTCTGCCTACAGCTACCAACTACAAACGCATTTAATAGGTCATAATGATTAGTGATTATGTCACTGCCCTTTGTGTTCAAGGATGAAGATGATTGATGTTGTCCCTGCATGTGGCAAAGATCACCAAAGAATGAACCATGTAATCTTTCTTTAAATAGATCTCTTTTTTTTGGAGATATCATTCACACACCATACAATTCAATGGTTTTTGGTATATTCTCAGGGTTGTACAACCCATACCACAATCTACTTTTAGAATGTTTCTGTCTTCCCTAAAAAAAAAAAACAAAAAAACAATAGCCGTTAGTCCCAAGTTCCCCTTCCTTCACTTACCCCTCCCCCCCCGCCCCGAAACCACTAATCTCCCTTCTGTCGCTGTGGCTGTGCTCATTCTATATATTTCATATAAATAGAATGGTACACTGTGGTGCGGGACCGGCTTCTTTCACTCGGCATGTTTTCAAGGTTCATCCATGTGGTAGCATCCATCAACGCCACATCCCTCATTTTCATTTCCAAATATTATCCCATCGTGCAGACACGCTACATTCTGTTTATCTATCCGCTGATGGACACCTGGGTTGTCTCCACTTTATGGCTGTTGCGGATAGCGCTGCTGTGAACATGTGTGTGTATGTTTTGGTGTGGACATGTGTGTTATGATTTCTTTTGCAATATACCTAAGGAGTAGAATTACTGGGTCACATGGCAACTCTCTGTTTAACTTTGGGAGGAAATAGCAGACTTTTCCTCAGCAGCTACCTCATGTTACATTCCTACCAGCGATGAGGAGTGTTCCCATTTCTCCACATCCTCCCCTCTACTTATTACCCTGTCCATCTTTATTACAGTTACCCCAGCAGGGTAGTCTCATTGTGGATTTCATTTGCTTATACCTAACGTAAGGAGGTTGAACATCTTTTCATGTGCTTATTGGCCATTTGTATATCTTTTCTGGAAAATGTCCACTCAAGTATTTCGCTAATTTTTCAACTGGGTTGCCTTTTGATTTAATGAATTGCAAATATATATATTTAGAGAGGAGAGGGAGAGAGAGAGAGAGACAGAGAGAGAGAAGGGGGGAGGAGCTGGAAGCATCAACTCCCATATGTGCCTTGACCAGGCAAGCCCAGGGTTTCGAACCGGCGACCTCAGCATTTCCAGGTCGACGCTTTATCCACTGCGCCACCACAGGTCAGGCTGCAAATAATTTTTTATGTAGTCGGATACAAATCTCTTATCAGATATATGATGCACAAGTATTTTCTCCCATTCTGTGAGGCGTCTTTCACTTTTTCTTGATAGGATCATTTGCAACACAAAGTGTTTTTATTTTGATAGTCCAATTTATTTTTCCTTTTGTCACTTGTGCTTTTGGTATCACATCTAAGAAACCACTGCCTAACTCAAGGTCACGATGATTTACAGCTATATTTTCTTCTAACTATTTTCGCAGCTTTGGCTGATACTTAGGTCTTTGGTTCATTCTGAGTTAACAATTTTTATATACGGTGTGAGATGGAAGTCCAAATTCAATATTTGCATGTGGCTATTCAGCAGCCCCGTCACAATATGTTGAAAAAAAGTATTTTCCCCGATTGAATGGTTCTGGCACCGCTGTCAAAAATCAATTGGCATAAATCTAAGGGTGTATTTCTGGACACTGCACTTTATTCCACGGACCTGCATGGACAGCCGTATGCCAGTCCCACACTGGGTTGATTACTGAGGGAGTTTTGAAATCAGAAGTCCCCCAATTTTGTTCTTCTGCAAGCTCCTTTTGGCTAGCTGGACCCCCTCTTTCTCCCCCCCCCCCCCGCATTTCAGTGTGTACTTTAGGGTCAGCCTGTCAATTTCTACAAAGAGTCCAGCTGGGATTTTGATAGGGATTAGGGATTAGCCGGAACACTATGTCGCTCCTAACACCAAAATAAACTCCAAATGGACTAGTGTTCGACTGAAAAAATTAAAACCATAAAAAGTCTAAGGAGAAAAAAAGTGGGTCATTAAAAATACATATAAGCGTGGAGAGAAAAGGCAAACGCGAAACCCAAAGGCCGTAAGAAAAGATGGACAGATCCAGCTACATAAAAATGAAAAGCTTCTATCTGGTGAAATATATATATATATAAACGCAAACAAGAAACTGGAAAAAACTGGCAACACATTTCTTTTGAATTCAGAGAGCTCTTATATACATCTCTATGAAAAGGACAAAGCCAGAACGCAAAACGTACGAAGGACACGAAAAAAAACAACAACAACCCAGTTCATAAAAGAAAAATGGCCAATAAACCCATGAAAAAAAAATGCACTCATAATGCAGGCAAATTAAAATGAGCCGATTTTTCAGCAGTCGGATTGGCGAAGATTAAACAGGTGGATGGGGCCCGGGGCAGCTGAGGACGTGAGGCCAGCGCTTGCAGTCTGGGGGGAGGGTAAACCGGTGCAGCTGTTTGGAGTACAATTCAGCAGTACCCACTAAAGTTAAAGGATGCACACTCCGTGACCAGCAGGTCTACTTCCAGGAATTTACTCTACAGCTATGTTGGCTTGGGTACTCCGAGACCTACAATACGTGGATGTTTCAGCAGCCTCGCTATTTGTAAGAGGACATTCGGCATAACCCACATATCCATCAACAGGCAAATGACGAAGTAATTAAAATTAAGCAGGCAGCAACATGAAAGAATTAAGAGGTCTATATGGGCTAATCCGGAAAGATCTCTGAGATACGCTGATATGAAAGAGGGAATAAAAAAAAAGGCAAGAGCAGAAGATTGTCAGCCCAGCCCTCCAGCAGCGGCGTCGCCTCTCCGCTTTATTTGTCAGGGCTGACTTACTAACTGAATGGCCCTGGGTAAGTCCCTCAATCTCTCTGTGCCTCAGTTTCCTCCCTGGTGAATGGGGACTACACACAGTGCCCCTGTCACAGGATTAAATGGATTCATGCATAGGTAACCTTTGGAAGAGTTCATGATACCCGGCAAGCACGATCTGAATTCTGAATTTTTTTTTAAAAACCCATTATTACGAAACAAAAGAGCAAGAAGTACGACAGTGCCGATAACGTGCTATATAGCTTCGTAGTTAAAAGAGAAAGAACACGTGCAGGTGTAATTGGTCTGCCTGTGCGTGACCATCTCTGTATAAACACAAGCAGACGGTGACACTGGGAGAGGACACAGCAGCTGGGGACCGCAGTGGGGGACAGAATGTTGTGCGCGTGTTAACTAGGCAAAAACAGATAAAATAAAAAATTAATAAAGAAGTGTATACATAAATATATAACCTCATATATGGACAGCAATTTTCAATACAAGAATTTGTAACAGCAGTTACATCTTAAGTGCCATGAGTTGAAAGGAGACTTAACTTTCATCTTTTATGCCACTCAACCTTTTTTTTTAATTTATATGTATATATGAGCTTTATAGCAAAAAGTTAAAAAGCACATCCAAGCAAAAAAAGAAGAGGAAAGGAAGGGAGGAAGGGAGGGAGGGAGGGAGGGAGGGAGGGAGAGAGGGAGGGAGGGAGGAAGGAAGGAAACAGGGAGGGAGGAAGGAAGGGAGGAAGGAAAGGAGGGAGGTTGATTGGGAAGGAGGGAGGGAGGGAGGAAAGAAAGAAAAGAAAAGAAAGAAAGAAAGAGAGAAAAGAAAAGAAAAGGAAGAAAAGAAAAAAAAGAAAACAAGGCCCTTTTGGGCCTTGCTGGAGAGGAGAGGCTCCTCCTGCCTGAACAGCTGGCCCCACAGGGAGCCGGGCAGAGCTGGGTGGGCAGCACTCAGAGCGCGGTTCCAGGCTGCAGTCTGACACAGAGTATTTCTCCCATCCATCTCCCATCTGTAACAGAATCAATATCCACTTAAAAACCTCTGCTGGCTTCCCAGTGCCTACAGGAAAAAGTCCAAACTCCGTAACACAGCGTGAAAAGTCCTTTGCAATGTCCCCTCCACCTCCCCAGCTCCATCTTCTATGCTCCGACCATATGAAGCTGTGCGAGGCTGGGGAGAGTGTGGGAAGGCGGGGAACGGCAGACCTGGGCTGGGGTCTCAGTTCTCCACTCACTAGCCTTGGCTTTGGCCAAGCAATGCAGTCTCTCCCAGCATCATCTGAAAAACAGGGCTAATACCCCCCACTTTTTGGAGAACACTGGAGACTTCATTGAGATGACATACCTTGAGCAGCTGGCTTTCCTGAAACTGAAGCTCGCAGGCACTCAGAGGGAGATGGCCTCCTCTTTGCAGAGGGTGAAGCCCTGTGCCTATCTGGGGGTCCTATAAAAAGGGCAGGGGTCGGAGCTCCATAGAACTGGGAGTAATTCTGACCGTGCTACCTGACTCCCTATGAGTGCAGTTAGCACACCGTCTGGTATACAGGATGGCATGCCATGATCAAATGGTGCTGTCGGGTGGCTCTGGCATTTCTGTCACCTCTGCTGGTCTTTGCAGAAGCTCTTCCTTCTGCCCCCAATTTCTTCCTTTTCTATCTGGCTAACTTCTCATGAAACCCTCCCTGATTCCCCCTTTGCATTCCCATACGATTTATTCATTCACTTGCCCAGGGTGACGCTCACCCCTCTGTATTATAATCACGTGACAGGCCATGGGCCATGTCTTCTTTAACATTCGGTCCAGATGTGGGCAGAGTAGGTGCTCAGCAAAAGTTTTCTGAGCAAATACGACCTTCAGTGAACCTCTGGGCACCAACTTTATCATGTTCACCTGGAGAAGGGGATTAACAGAGAGAGAGAGAATAGGCTTCCAATCCAAGAAAGCGGAAAGAGCTGCGTTGACTCCCAGTGGCTGGTCTGTTGTCTAAAGGAAAGTCGCACAGACCTTTTTGCGTGGGTTTCATAACACTTTGCCATTTCTCACTTATGAGACGTCCCTTTAATGCACACCTGTTTGCATACAATGTAACCCCTGGGCACAATATCGCTGCCTTCTCTTTCAAATGAAATGTTTATGAAGACGTGGCAAGGCATGGGGAAACATTCAGCTTTCCAATTACAGACGCAGGGAGGCAGCAGCACCTGAGAAATACCAACCCTGCTCTCTTCCTGTCTGCGACCCCGGCAAATGTCAGAACAGATGTTTCAAAATTGTGTATAAAAATAAACAAACCGACAATAAAGGGCTCTCTGGCTGGCCCCCACACACTCAATGGCAGCCTGGAGTGTGGTTATATGGCTGTAGTCTGAGGTCCACGTGGGAACACATGTCTATAATGACCCATTGGGTGGGGATAGAGCCCTGAGCTCAGGGGCACTCTCCACTGCCTGCCTCAGCGGGAGCTTCTGGGGTTTTGCATCACCCTGTGATCTGAGTCACTCATAGACAGGGAGTCAGGTAGCACCGTCAGAATTCCTCCCAGTTCTATGGGGCTCCGACCCCTGCCCTTTTTATACGACCCCCAGCAACAGATAGGCGCAGGGCTTCACCCTCTGCAAAGAGGAGGCCATCTCCCTCTGAGTGCCTGTGAGCTTCAGTTTCAGGAAAGCCAGCTGCTCTCGCTGTCACCTCTGCCCAAGCAACTCGGCTTTCTTCAGACAAGAGGAGAGCTGTTCCTAGAGAAGCCATGCCCTAAGGCAAGGGAGGAGGTGGTACTGCCCCCTAGTGTTGGACGAACCACACACACCTCTGTGGCTCAGCAGCTCTGCACAGGGGTTTCAGAAGGCATAGGCCTTCTTAGGATGCCTCTTTCCCTTTAAGGCTGCCCTGCATATCCATTTTAACCAGATTTAGACTTAATAATGGAAAAGCACTCTGTCATTTACCCTGTCGTCCATCCAGAATTCTAGAGGTGGCCCTGGCCCAGCAGTCATTATGCACAAAAGAGGCCATGTGTGCAAGTGCCCAGCAAAGTCCTGGCAAGCCAATGGGCACTGGGAGTTAGTGGAATGAGATTCCAGGGCAACCTTCCCTTTAAAAGGCATGTCCATCAACCTCAGTACAGCAGAGGCTCTGGTCCCCGGCACATCTGTGCTGAGGCAGTGTTCTGGGCAGGCCAGTGCTGCCCCGACCCCATCTATGCATGCAGAAGGGCTCACCCACACAGGGCAGGAACTCCATCTCTGCTTGGGGGCTGAGGGCGGCTACATCTAATGGGGAAAACCTGAAGTTCTTATATAATCGATGCAAGATGTCTTTCTTTTCTTTTCTTTTTTTTTTTTTTTTTTTTTTGGATCAGTTAAAAGATTTTCTGGTCTTCGTCTTACCAAAGAGATTTTCTGTAAGTTTTTTTTTTTTACAATAGAAGTGCTCAGTCATCAGAAAAGAATACAATTCCAGATAAGCTCATGCCTTCAAAAAACAGAATCTGGGGCCTCCCTCTCCTACCCACCCCCCTCCTCCAACAAGGCACGGGTCCCAGTTTCAGAACACTTTCTGCAACTCTCTGGAAAGTTCCCTGACCCTTGTTTGCCTTGGTTTCTCCCACCTATAAAGTGGAGCCATACTGGCTATGATTCATAATGAGACTCAAGGAAAACTGAGGCTGTTAGAGCAGCTTTTGAGCGTCCTAGACTAGGAATTCTCACTATGATAGCTTGTTTCGCCTTCAAAGCACTATAGCATTAACCAGATCTGCCTAATTACATCGCAGAAAAATTGCTTGCATTTATTTCACTTGAATGTGACAGAAATTGGGGTGGTCATGGTCAAAAATATTCCTGCACTGGAGAGATAGACAAATAAACTCTCAGTGTTATCTGATTATCAATGAAGGGTGTGTGTGTGTGTGTGTGTGTGTGTGTTTTAAGGTCTAAACACTGGGTGCACCATAAAAGAACAGTGTCTTTGTGCAATATGCCAGCTGTCATGGGATTCTAGGCAAGATATTATTTCTGATAAATAGATATGGACAATAGATAATGTCTATATTAATATCACTAAAATGTGGTCCTCTGTTGCAGCTCACCCGAGACGGAGACAGGGACGACAGTGTATAAAGAGGCAGATGCCAGACAAGAGACTTTCTTCTTGTGACAGTTTGAGCTCCCCGCTGCAATTAACTTTTTCTCCCCCTCCCTCTCCTCCTTCATCTCATGCAACGCGGTTCAGAAAAAAGGGGGACTGTATTTTCCTCCTGCTGATGGAAGTTGATTAGCAGTCAGGTGGAGTGATGCTCAGGGGACAACACAGCGGATTAATTAAATCACTTCTACTGGCTAAGTGGTGACACTTTGATTTATAGCAGAGCTCACTCAACCAGACAGCAGCTTTTCTTGCATGCCGGAGGAAGAAGGACCAAACTGGCCAGTGGTTGGAGGCCAAGGGCTCTGCAAACTTTAAAGACAAGCATCCTAGTCATTAAAGCAGATGCCCCCGCTGGGCTCTTCTCTCTGGGGTTGGGGGACCTGCAGGCCCGGGAGAGGAACCACAGAGAATGGAGCGGCTGAGGCAGGCCAGTAATCGAACAAGGAGCTGGTGGATCTGTGTCAAAGCACACAGAACTCAGTGACACCCCTGCAGAAAAAGCAAAGCAGGCTTGAAAGAGTTCAGTGCGATTTTCTCCAGGTCTGTCTCTACCCAGTTGTGTGTTAGCACAGCACCTTGGCTCGTCCTGAAGACACAGCCCCTGTGACAGTCCTAGCGCACTGACTTGGGGGCATTTCTGACTATTTCCCACTAAAGCACGGGATCTTCGCAATGAGGAGCCTTCAGACCAGAATGTACGCAACAGCTGTGCTTCTGCTGGTATGTTTTCTGTTATGAGCTGGAGAGAGATTTTGTGGCTGATTCACCCTTTGCTTAGGCCGCTAAGAAGCTCAGTGGCGAACACGCAGCCCACACTGCGTGCCTCTCACACACTTCTGTTTATGAACTTCCTTTATCTGGGAAACTTTTGTTTATCTTATCTTAAAATGTTTTGGGGGGAAGCTGCCTCCAATTCCCTGAGGAGTGAGATCAACTGGGATAGGAGTCAAAGCCCTAGACTTCACAGCGTCTAGAGTGAGATCTGGCCTTGCTGACCTAGGCTGGAGTCAAGCACTTGTGAAGGCACAAATCCTGGGGCCCCCCTCCAGACTTCTGAACCATAATAGCCCAAGACAAAGCCTGGGAATCTTTCTTCTTTAACAGATTCCCCTAAGCACTCCTGGAACATTTGAGAAGTATAGTTTTAGAATTAGACAGCACTAAAGACAAATTTCAGTTCGACTAATTAATAGCAGCTGACCTCAAGCAAGGTTCTTCATCTGTCCAGGCTTCCCTTCCTCGGGCATGTAATGGCCTTGGTGAGAATTAAACCAGACGTCTGGACGAAGGTAAACATCTAACACGGCTGGCCACAAACTGTAGGTCTCAATACATGGTAGACAGCCCAAACGCCCATCAACAGATGAGTGCATAAACAAATGTGCTACCTACATAAACAGAATATTACTCAGCCATAAAAAGGGAGCTCTGACACCTGCTACAACATGAATGAACCCTGAGGGCATTATGCTAAGTGAAAGAAATCAGACGTGAAGGAAGAAATACTGTAGGATTCCACTGGTATGAGGTCCCCAGGGTAATCAAATTCATAGAGATGGAAAGGCAGAAGGCTGGTTACCAAGGGCTGGAGGGAAAGAAAATGGGGAGTCGGTGTTTAATGGGACGGAGTTTCAGTTCTGAAAAAGGAGGAGGGCTCTGTGGATGGGAGGTGGTGGTAGCTGCACAACAATAGGAATGCGCTTACTGCCATTGCACTGTACCCCTAATCATGGTTAAAATGGTAAATGGTGTGTTTTGTATATTTTATCACACAATAAGGGAAAAAATGAATGATAGCTACTGTTACCACTAGGACCAACAACAAACCAAATTTATTCGGGGCTCCCCATGCCCCACCTTACCCCTCAAATCCTCTACGATCAATTTAGCAACAAAGCATCTGGCTGAGGGACCAGAGGAAGGGGAACAGATGAGGAATGGCAAAGAAATGACAG
Organism: Saccopteryx leptura; assembly: GCF_036850995.1. Classification (NCBI taxonomy): domain Eukaryota; kingdom Metazoa; phylum Chordata; class Mammalia; order Chiroptera; family Emballonuridae; genus Saccopteryx; species Saccopteryx leptura. The sequence goes on along the minus strand of NC_089504.1, from coordinate 240,479,620 downwards.
CATCTAGCCCTCTGATTGTTTTTTCCTTAACCCAGGGGTCCAGAAAGTCCCCAAGAAGCCACAGAATGCTTATCCCAACTACGAAGGAAGCTGATGCAACATCAAATATTAAAAGGATGGAGGAACCAGCATAGTTTTCCATATAAATGAATCCAACATATATGAAGATTGCGTTTAAAATTCAAATATAATTATTTTTTAAAAGGCATCCTGTGAGCTCTGTCTCTCTCCCAACACTGACACTTCTGGGCCCTTGTCATGCTCCAGTGAGGTGCCTGTTGGCAGCCAGCCCAAAGCACTTTGTAACATGCCCTCCAGATCCTAAGTGAAAACTGATCAAAGAATTGGCACTGGCAAAGACAAGACTGAAATCAGCTCTCAGAGGGGTGGGGCCAGGCTATTGTCCCTCTTTGTGGGAACAGCTGCTTAACGGGGAATTGGAGCGTCGTGATTATAATATGCATACGGACTGCTCTGTTAACAGAAGCCGGCTCAAAGTACTCCAGGGGCCTCCACCTCGCGATCTGGCAAAGGGCTCAGCGAGGGTGCTGTGTCAAACCTTTTTGAAAATGTCTCCTTGACACGGAGGGTGAGTAAAGGCGCCTGCGAATCTCATTACAGCCCCGCGCCTCCCTCCGCTGTCCGGCTCCCTTGTCCTGGGAGCGGTAGCTGCGCGAAGGTCATTCTGCCCCTGCTCCGGTTTTGGTCAGGACGGGCGGGAGCTGCGGTCATCTGAGTGGCCCTGGGACCCCTGCCCCTGAGTCCTACGGAGGAGGCTCATTTGTCTGCAGGTCGGAAGCTGGCTGGTCTGCAGGTCCCCCGGGGGCTGGTGGAGCGAGGTTCTCCCAAGTTCGAATAAACGATGCTACGCTCTGAGCAGTGAGCCTTCGCCGTGCTGGCTGCAGGATGCCTCTCGCGTGGATGAGGAAACGGCAGGCCATCCCCACACCAGGGGCTGCAAGGAACCCCCAGGACACGCCTGACCTCCGGGTTCTAAGGCCAGGGGAGGGGAGCGAACCACGCAGGTGCTAGAGGCACGGCGCTGGGTTCTCCTGTGCTCATCTGCCGGGATCCTCCCGCGCCAGCCAGCCTCCCTCTCCGCAGAGACGGAAGCTGCACATCAAGGTTAAACCAACCCCACCAAGGTGTCACTGCCAGAAAGTGGCAAAGGCCAGGGCACTCCTCCGGGTCTGTCTCACTCGGAGGCCTTTTGTTCTGTGAGTTGGTTTGTTTTTCATTGCGCCCGCCCAAAGGAAACGGATAGGGTTCTTTTTTTTCGGGAAAAGCTGGCTGCTCCCAAGGCCCTGCCCCGCCCCAGTTCAGCCTGATCTCACTGCCTCCTCTGCCTGCTGGCAGCTAAAAGGCCCCCTGGCCTCCACCTCTGCAGCGACTCTGGGTAGATGGGAAGGGAGGAGGAGGGAGAGGGAACAGTTTTGAAATGAATATATGCATGTGTCTCTCCTTCTAATCACTGGAATGCATTTTCAGGAGAGGTGAGCAGAGGGATTAGCTGCAGGACTCCCATTAATGTTAACTTTATTTCAGTAATGAGGTGCCAAGGCGTGGAACAATCACTGCGGCTAATATAGTGCAATCACGGTGATCAGAACGAAGGCTGGGAAGGGAAGGGATGGGAGGGGGCGGCGTCAGGAGGGAGAGCCACTTGCTGGGGGTGGGGGGTGATGACACAAGAGGCAGCAGGAACAAAACTCTCCAGCAAAAGAGAGGTGGTGGGTGAACCTTGCCGCGGGCTGAGCAGGTTGAATGAGAGCCCCGATACGGAGGAAATACTGATAGCAGCCCCGGTGTGAATACTTACACTGGCCAGGCCAGGTAACGAGCTCTGCTCACCTCACCTAATCCTCGGGAGGAGACAGAGCTCAGCATTATCCCCATGGCACAGATCAGCACACTGAGTCTTGGCCAGGTAATGTGTCCATAGTCACACAGCTGGGGAAGAAGCTCAGTTTGTAGTGAGGTTCCTCCAAATCCCTACATTTGGTGGGGCTCTGCCTCGGCTAGAACACAGGGGGAGAAAGGACATGCAGATGCGGGGAACGCACACGGAAGCACGGGAAGCAGCGGGAAGTGCTCTACTCATGGGCCCGCAGCTCCGACGCTGGGCTGTGCTCACAGGGCTCACCACGCTCCCCCACAGCTGTCCTTCTGCAGTCTCGGTGAGGCTGGGAGGAATGCGGGAAGGGGAGAAAATCACCCTCATCAAACAAATTCTCGGGGCCATCTGCAGCCAGAAAGAAGATCCTCAATGCGCCTGCGAACACAGGTTAGCATGTCATCCGGATCCCCAGGCCACCCAAATCCTCCAGTTTGCAAATGCTTGCAGGCCAGGGACGGTTTCCTCTTAACAGAGCCGAGGTGTCTCCAAGTGCGGTCTGCAGGCTCACCTGGGTGTCTGCTCCGGAGTGCCCACTAAGCACTTCCGGGGAATGGCCGTGGGGCTGCCCTGTAACAAGACCCCTGGCCTGGGTTTCCCGAAGGTTTTCTGTGCTTTAGAGAACTCGCAGGAACACAAGACCCAGCATTTCAATTTGTCTAGAAGCATAAAACACACTGTAGGCCAGTCCTGTCCAAATTCCAACTCCATGAGTCCATTGCCCCACCGGTTGTCTGGAACTATAAAGTTCCTAACATTCAACACATTTATTGAGCATCTACTATGCTCCAACCTCTATTGTTTGCCTTGGAAATTCAGCAGGGGGGCAAATCTCAGTCCCTGTTCCATAAAACATGCGTCCCAGTGAAGAAGATAAGCACATTGACGGGACGTCCATCCTGTCAGAGCCATGAGCAAACTGTGGGTCTGCTAGGGCAATGTTGCCCCCCCAGGGGACATTTTTGGGTGTCACAATTGAGTGGCATCATCCAGACAGATGTGGGGCCTGCACAAGAGCAGGAGAAGTGGGTAGCGAGAAGAGGTCTGGTTCAAACCGTACCATCAAGGATGGGATTGCTACTGGATTAGATACAGGTGTGGGACACAGCGAGCAATCACAAATGAAGCCTGGTCCCTGCTCCAAGTGCCTCCCTAAAAATCATCGACTCCTATCTCTACCTCTCCCCTTAACTCAGTGGTTCTCAGCTAGGGGTGACCATCCCCAAAAGGGACACTTGGCAACCTCTAGAGACATTTTTGTTGCAACCAGGGGAAGGTGGAGGCCAGGGATCTGCTCAACATCCTAAAGTACACAAGGAAGCCTCCGCCCCTCCCCAAGTTCCAGACCCTGCCACAGAGGGTCACCAGGCCCCAAATGACACCAGTGCAAAGGCTGAGGAATCCTGGCCTCCCCCCCCCCCCCCCGCCCCCACCGCTGCTTCCTCTCGCCCAGGGCCTGGCCTGCCAATTTAGTGGGGACTTGGTCGGAGCCTGGAGATTCCAAATCAATGCATGTCGGTGGCTAAGGGCCACACTAACTACATCTCACTTGCTTCTGCCGGTGACACAGATCAGATGCTGCTGCTGTCGCCGCTGCCACCACCTGAAACAAGAATGTTGGAGAGCAAATTCATTATCCAGCTGTTAGGAGCGACAGAGCATGCACACCTCTCCCCCGAACTGGGGTACCTGAGAGCCAGCCCTGCGGGATGATTGATTGGCTGCCAGCCTCCTCCTCTCCGTAACCCTGACACGCCAGGGCAGGGCCTCCGGAGCACAAGCTAGAAAGCCAGAACGCGACGATGTTGGCGGCAACAAATGGATGGGTTAATTTGTTTCATGCCCCCATTGCCACCAGGCTCTTGCAGAGAGAAAAAAAAAAAAAAAAAAAAGGAAAGAAGAAACCCTCCATGTGCAGGGTTTAATATCCCAGCTGCTAGGAATCAAATTAGACAGAAGGAAGAAAATGTGACGTTGGTTGCAGAGACCTGTTTATATTCAGTTATGTTTGCTTAAAAACCGGTTTTTTATCTGCAGGTTACTCGTGCTGGCTTGGACCCCAAGCAACCAAATACCACACTTCCAGGTGGTATCTTTAAGGAAAGCTAATTAGGATTCTTGGCACGTGTGGCACGAAACATTTTACAATTTTCTTCAAAGCAATTTGCCAACATTAGCTAATTAAAACACCCAGCCCTCCATTGAGGGACAATGGGAAGAGAGCAGAATCTTCATTTCTCAGCATCTGCTGTAGGATTAAAACTCCAGGTTCCTGTTGCTTCTACTTGGTTGTGGTTCTTCTCTGAAGGTGGCCTTTCATTGTTTTCTACAACCTTCCCAGGAGCATTGAGAAAAAGAGTCCAGTTTTTCTAGCACATAGTCTCTGGAAAAAGGAAGGGCATGCTAATAAAGGAGTCTGAACAATTGAGACTGGGCTACTAAGCCAGAGGCCAGCAAACTAAGGCCCACAGCTGAATTAGGCTCTTAACTTGTCCGTGTAAATAAAGTTTTATTGTAACACAACCATGCCCATTTGTGAACATATTGTCTATGTCCATTCTTGAGCTACAAAAACAGAGTTAAGCAGTTACAACTATTAATCTGCCTTCTATCTCTATAGATTTGCCTGTTATGGACATTTCATATAAAGGGCATTATACAGTACGTGGTCTTTCGTGTCTGGCTTCTTTCACTTAGCAGCATGTTTTCAGGGACAGACATGCTGTACCATGCATTAGTACTTTATTTCTTTTCATGGCAGAATGGTATCCCATTGTGTGGATGGGCCATGTTCTGTTTATCCATTCATCTCTTGATGGGCATTTGAGTAGTTTCCACCTTTTGGCTGTTGTGAATAGTGCTGGTATAAACATTTATGTACATGTTTTACTGCACATTTAAATTAATTAATTTATTTATTTTTACACAGAGATGGAGAGTCAGAGAGAGGGATAGATAGGAACAGACAGACACAAAGGAAGAGAGAGATGAGAAACCTCAATTCTTTGTTGCAGCACCTTAGTTGTTCATTGACTGCTTTCTCAAACGTGTCTTAACCGGGGGGCTACTGCAGAGCCAGTGACCCCTTGCTTAAGCCAGCAACCTTGGGCTCAAGGTGGTGAGCTTTGCTCAAACCAGATGAGCCCGCGCTCAAGCTGGCAACCTTGGATTTCAAACCTGGGTCCTCCACGTCTGACTCCAAAGCTCCATTCACTGCGCCACCACCTGTCAGGCTGCACATTGTTTTAAAATCACATTTTGTTTATTAAAGACTAAAAGAAAAGTTATAAAGGCACATTCTCCCATTGCACAACATCACAAATATGTATTGACATGACTGAGGCATTTAGGATGGAGAAGCCTCTGAGCAGGGAGAGTAGAAAAGTGGATCAGCAGTCAGGACACAGAAGTTACTTTTTTAAAAAATTTTTCTGAAGTGAGAAGTGGCGGAGAGGCAGACAGCAGACTCCTGAGTCCACCCAACCAGGATCCACTCCGGAGGCCACAGAGCCATCCTCAGTGCCCGGGCCAACTTTGCTCCAATGGAGCCTTGGCTGCGGGAGGGGAAGAGAGAGATAGGGAGAAAGGAGAGGGGGAAGGGTGGAGAAGCAGATGGGTGCTTCTCCTGTGTGCCCTGGCTGGGAATCAAACCCGGGACTTCCACACACCAGGACAACGCTCTACTGCTAAGCCAACCGGCCAGGGCCACTTTTTTTTTTTCATTCATTCAATAAATCCTTATTTTAAAAAGTGTAGGCCCTGGCCAGTTGGCTCAGTGGCAGAGTGTGGGCCCAGCGTAAGGATGTCCTGGGTTCAATTCCCAGTCAGGGCACACAGGAGAAGTGCTCATCTGCTTCTCCACCCCTTCCCCTCACTTCTCTCTCTCTCTCTCTCTCTCTTCCCCTCCTGCAGCCATGGCTCGATTGGAGCGAGTTGACCCGAGCACTGAGGATGGTTCCATGGTCTCCACCTTAGGCACAACACCAGATGGGCAGAGCATCTCTCCCTAGTGAGCTTGCTGAGTGGATCCTGGTTGGGGTGCATGTGGGAGTCCATCTCTCTGCCTTCTTTCCTCTCACTAAAAAATAAAATTAGCCTGACCTGTGGTGGCACAGTGGATAAAGCGTCAACCTGGAAACGCTGAGGTCGCCGGTTCAAAACCCTGGGCTTGCCTGGTCAAGGCACATATGGGAGTTGATGCTTCCTGCTCCTCCCCCCTTCTCTCTCTCTCTCTCTCTCTCTCTCTCTCTCTCTTTCCCTCCTCTCTATAATGAATAAAAAATTTTTTTAATTAAATTAAAAATTTAAAAACTACAGTGTAAGACATACTTGGTACTAATGATATCACACCCTGACTGCTCTACTACTCATTAAAAAAATAGAGAGTCGTTGCCCATGCTGTCCAAGAAAACGAAGGCTAGTCACTTATCCTTCCAGGGCTGCATTCTCATCAGGCACATTCACCTGGGCAGGCAGGAGAAGCAGGTATGACGGTTCACCTGAGGGAGTTCCGGGTAGCAGAAGCCCGACGATGATAATATTACCAATATGACTCGAGAAACAACTTGCCCCATTTCCCCTTCCTCCTCCGCGGTAAAGTATCGCCTCTTACCCCGTGATGAAATGTCTCACTCGCCGGAAGCTGCCCATGGAACAAGAACCACCCCAGGTTTCCTTGCCTTGTAGAAAAGTAATTCAGTTTTAGTAAGTGGTTTAATCTTTAAACATTGGCTCCACAGGAGAAAGACCTTTCGAAGCAACGGGAGCCAGCCAGAATGAAGAGAATTAGTGGGTACCTGACCATCTGTCATGGATACGGGAGAATAGGGAAAAGAGTACCTGCAGAAACAAGTTCCTGGCATTGCACTTTCCCATTGTGGCCAGCAGATGGCGACGTGGTCCTGCAAGGTTGCGTTAGCATAACTGCTGACAATGAAATGACAAGGACAGAGGGCACCTTAAGTGGTGGTAAGGGGACACTTGTGCACCTTGTGAATTGTTTTGCAGAGGTGTAAACACTTCTAAACACAACCTTGGGGGAGAAAGAGAGGCCTCCATGTAACATGTTTATAAAGGTACAGGGATTTGACAGAACTTGCAAGTGGCTTGTGGTCTAATTCTCAATGTCCTCAGAATAAAGCTATCAGTGGTGGTGGGGAGGAAGGTGCCAACGGCATCTGAAATAAAGAGCTTTAAGCAAGTTACAATCAAATAATTATCCTCCAATATTACAGCCATTCCAGGGGACATTATCATTAAGAATCAAGTGGCATTAGATATAACACCAAAAGCACAGTAACCAAAGAAAAATTAGAAAAGCTGAACTTCACCAAAATCAAACTTTTACAATTCAAAGAACACTATCAGGAAAGTGAAATGACAACCCACAGCATGAGAGAAAACATCTGTAAAGCATATCTAATAAGGCACTTGGATATTCAAGAAAAAAAAGACAACCCAACTTTATAAAATTGGCAAAGAAGATATACAACCAATAAGTAGATGAATGCTCAATATCACTATCCATCAGAAATATGCAAGACAGAGGCACGATGAGCTACCACTTCATGACCACTGGGATGGCTATGATAAAAAAAGACAATAACAAGTGTTGGCAAGGATGAGGAGAAACTGGAATCCTCATACAATGCTGGTGGGATTATAAACTGGTACAGCCACTCCATAGACTCAATTTTAAATTCCAGAGAGCCATCTTTCAGTTCTTTGTCTCCCCAATATCCAGCATCCAGCAAGGCACCCAGCGAGTGCTCATTAAAAACCTGTTGAATGTGCCCTGGCCGGTTGGCTCAGTAGCAGAGTGTCCGCCTGGCATGCAGGAGTCCCGGGTTCAATTCCCAGCCAGGGAACACAGGAGAAGCGCCCATCTGCTTCTCCACCCCTCCCCCTCTCCTTCCTCTCTGTCTCTCTCTTCCGCTCCCACAGCCAAGGCTTCATTGGAGCAAAGTTGGCCCGGGCACTGAGGATGGCTCCCTGGCCTCTGCCTCAGGCGCTAGAATGGCTCTGGTTGCAACAGAGCGACGCCCCAGATGGGCAGAGCATCGCCCCCTGGTGGGCATGCCGGGTGGATCCCAGTCGGGCGCATGTGGGAGTCTGTCTGACTGCCTCCTGGTTTCCAACTTCAGAAAAATACAAAAAAAAAAACACAAAACTGTTGAATGAATTGACTGGCTAGTAACTCAGTGTCGTCACTATTCAAGAGGTAATAAAGTTGCATTCAAGGTTTTTCTACCTTGGCACTAGTGACATTTGGGGCCACATAATTCTTCGAGGGGGGTCCTGTGGAACATGGGATACTGAACAGCATGCCTGGCCTCCACCCACTGGATGCCAATAGCACCTCCACCTACACACTGAGAACAACCAAGAATGACGGAAGATTTGACTTGGGGTGGTAAACACACAATGCAATATACAGATGATGTATCCTAGAGTTGTACAATTGAAACCTGTATAGCCTATTAACCAGTGTCACCCCAATAAACTTAGTTCTTTTAAAAAAGTGTCTTCAGACATTGGCCAATGTCCCCCTGGGAGGCAAATTCTCCCTCTAGTTAAACAGCATTGATGTAAACCAACACTTTCCAGGTCCTGGAAGCTACCAACTAGAACCTTAATACCTGGGACGGAAGGACCCTCAGGCGCGATGCTGCAGGAGCACTTTCCCAGAGGGCCAGCAGGCCCAGAACAGACAGTGCTTCCCAGTGTTCCTCCCTGCCCCCTGCTGTCCTTTCGTTTGCATATTAACTCAGCACTTCCTTCCTTTGAGGGTTGTATTAGTCACCGGGGCCCATCATAGACTGGGGAGCTCAACAAGTTTATTTTCTCCCAATTCTGGAGGCTGGAAGTCCAAGATCAGGTGTCGGTAGATTTGGCTTTTTATTTTTTAATGTTTTATTATTTATTTATTTATTCATTTTACAGAGGTAGAGAGAGAGAGAGAGAGAAAGGGGAAGGTGAAGAAAGCATCAACTCCCATATGTGCCTTGATGGGGCAAGTCTGGGGTTTCAAACCGGAGACCTCACGGTTTAACCACTGCGCCACCACAGGTCAGGCAGACTCAGCTTCTCCTGAGGCCGCCCTCCTTGGAGTGCAGCTCCAGTGTCGCTCCCTCTGCTCACGAGGACACCAATCCTACTGGATTAGAATCCACCCTAACAGCCTCATTTGAACTTGATCACTTCTTTAAAGGCCTTATGTCCAAACATTTGGAGTTATCGGGGGTTAAGATCTCCAGTGTATGGATTTGGGGGGCGAGGGGACAGCATTTAGCCCACTATGAGGACTCTGCTCAGTGGACATTAACACAGCCCCTCTCACCAGGGCTGTGCTAAAAGGTTAGGCCCCCCTCCAAATACATTCTTCAAAACACTTTCCTGGCAGGGTCCAGCATCTAGAAGGTGAAACATTCGGCTTACATCAAGGATGATCCCAATGCAAACCTTCCTCCTCCTTTGTACTTGTAGTGCAGGGCAGGCCTTCCACACCACAAGGTCGCAAAGTCCAGGCTAAGAGGAAGAAAGATTTGGGTTTAATCAATATTCTGGTTTGAACTACCGCAACAGTGTGTCCCCAGGCAAAGTCCTTAGCCTCTGAGTTTGTTTCCTTAAAGCGAGGACCCAAAGACCTACCGACGTTCGAAGAGTCACTGTTGGGATTAAATACGAAGCCTTAGCTCAGCGCCTGCCCACAGGAAATGACCGGGGGAAGGTCGGGTCGCCACTATCACACTGCCGAGGCAGTGAGCTGTCCCTTGGCCTGCCTGTAACTTCAAGAGCTCTGAAGTCTGCATGTGGCTCTCCATCCCATGGTGCGGCCTCAAGCAAAACTTAGCCCGTGCATAGGAGTCTTCCTCCATAAAACGAAGATGCAAAGGAACACCTGCCTCAGAAGAGGGTGCAGTTTAAGAGCAATCGTGCATATGCGGCATGGCACATTGTAAGCACGTCACAAGGGTCAAGCAACCTACCCTTCTTTTCATCTTGGTGAAAGGGACACACAGAAGGACCAGGTAGCCGTGGACACTCGGCTGAGCTTTGGTCTTTGACAACACCAGCAGCTGACCACAGGCTCCTCTGTCGTAAGTCCCTGTGCACAAATGCAACAGGACCCAGGGCAGCCCCGATTTGCCGTCACTATCGGAGGGTCGCCCGTCCACAGAACAGCTTCCTTGTTTTAGAGGGACGGAGTCCATGCAGGCAGGGGTCCCACAATATCTCGACAAGGACTGTGTTGAGGACAGAAAACCTATGGAATTGGTGCCACCAAGTGGTACAGAAAGCAATTGTTGGTGCCGGTGCCACCAGCACCTCCTTCTCCTCTCCATCTCGCTGTCCTTGTCCCCTGCCTCCCCTAGAACAGCACCCACGAGCACCATTTAGCGAGGTGGCTGTCCTCACGGCTCTGAAAGGCTGTGGTGAGAAGATGGGGCTTTACGATCACAGTTGTCGCGAACCTGTAGTTCCTCCGAGCTCAATCCGGTCAGTGAGCTTATTCGTGTCAAATAAATGAACCCCACTGACTGCTAAGCTGCTGCAAGACTATTATTTATCTCGCGCTTCCAAGCTGGCACTTGGCAGGCTGCAGGCGGAGCTCAGGGAGGGCACGGATGTCAGGGACTGAGCTCCGGGAGCACACCCTGCGCTGCTGCCCGGACAAAAACCCCTGGGAGAAACTGAGTCCAGCCCGTGTGGGCGACCAGACCTCTGAGTCTCCTGAGAGAGAACACAGCAGTTTCCAAAGAGTGCCCATTTAGGAACATCTTTCAAAACCTCAAAAACACTCCTTTAGACCAGACTTGATAGGGGCCTGGCTTCGGGGGAAACCTGGACTGCCTTGAGCTCAGATCATCCTCTCCCTGCACCAGCCGTCCGGGAAGATGGTCCGTGTGTCCTTCCCAACCATTATATAGATATACTTTAAATTTCTGCGTTTAGTGGTTCACTAACATGAATGTCATGCTAATATTTGGATTGGGGTTTGCCCCATCTTCCCCTCAACTCCCTCAAGAAAGTGGAAGCCTGCATGCCAATCAACTCTGGCCGAGGTGCAATGCCTACAGTTTACTCATGAGGGAAAAGACATCCTTCCCCTTTGGGTAAAAAAAATCAGAATGGAAAGAGAGGCAGAAACACAAAGCCAACATCGCGTGCCACTATACAAGGGCTTGCGCCTCTACCCTGACTTTATTTGAGGCCAGATGATACAAGCACATGCACTTTCCTGCTTCGTCAACTAGTTTAGCTGTGATTGATCTATATCAATTTCACAGGAACTGTCCATTTTAAATGACCAGACAGCAGGATTCCACCTTGATTGAGGCACTAATACAAAATACACGTTCATGTCCAAACACAGAAACAAGACTTTTACATCAACACTTTAATTAGTGGTTACCTGTGGGGGCTAGAAATCTGATTTAGCAATTTAATTCCTTTGTCATCTTCTACATTTTAAAATGTAATTCCCTATATTTTAAGGTTTCTGCCTTGTTCTCACAAAATAAAGGAAGACCTTTCACAGAGTGGTGCCTGCAGAAGCCCTCATCCGGAATTCCAAGATGCTCTGGGCATTGCGGGTTAAGCACACCTAAATAATTTAGCAGGGGTTTAAGGTACAGCTACCGAGCACAGCTCTGTGCTCCCATGCCAAAAGGCAGCTGTTTTCATGATGGAAAACACAGCAGCTGTTTCCACAGGTGCAGAGCAGCAATACATGATAAGTTGGTCCCAGTAGAGAAGAATGTGGTGTCTATTTAAAATTTGAGGAGGAAGAGGCAGAAAATGGCTGGCCCCAGTTGGAATCTTCAAGGGGGGGGGGGAGCCCAGGTTTGAGGAAAATGGGCTCCAGATGGCTGGTCTCCACTCACCCTGAGAGTCAAAGCCAAGGACCAGCCGCGGGGAGACACGGGCTCTGGTCTTGCCTTAACTCATGGTGGGATCTTTGTCTAGTCACAAAAAATCAGAGTTTTGGCTCTGCAAGATACCTCTGCAAGAGGGAACTGAAGCCGGAAGGGTTAACTGACTGAAGGTTGTGAACGCCTGTGCTCTTGCCAATAAACTTACAATGCTACTCACGTAGTTCATATCGCTGTTGTCACACATACACACTCCTTAGTGCTAGTGAGATGTGGCCAACATAGTCTGAAATCTTGAATCTCACTAATAGTGATTTCTCATTTAGCCAATACTTCAATTCTGCAATAATCTGGATGCAAGCTGGCAGAGCTTGCCCACTGCACATCACATAAAAATATCTATGAACTAAAAAAGTCCAAAGACTGCAAAAACTATTTATCCTGCCAAAAAAACTTTGGAAGTACCCACTTAGAAATGATGCATCTCTAAGCAGTTATATAATTTGGTCCCTCTGGGTCTTTAGACCATGCAGTCCTGAGAAACAATAGAACTGGAGTCCAGTTCGAATATCTCAATGAACTGCTTGGCTCACTGATTATAACTGGCAAGTTGGTTTGTTTGTTGTAACGTTAAAGGCTGTACTTTCATCATTTCATACAAAGCCCAGCAGTTTGACTTGAACACCAGGCACACATTAAGGTGTCCACGCACAGAAAGAGATGAAATCCCGCTGGGATGTGGAATCGCCACACGAACAGGACGCACGCTGTGCTCCCGCTCCCAGCAGTCGGCTGTGGCCACCTGTCCCTCTTCACGTGGAAGCGGGCTGGGCAGGGTACACTGCAGACATGTGAGCGAGCGAAAGCAGGGGTCCCAGTGCCCACACTGTACTCCCACCACGAGCTCTGCAAGAAAAAGCCCCACGGGAAAGGGCCGGGCAGGCAATGTACTGCCCTGTCACAGTCAGGAAAAGGGACTGTGCTGAATCTCACTGGCTTTAAAAAAAATGACTGTTTACTTAGGTGTACCTTTCCATACTAGAATGCCTAGTTTCCCAAACGGGCTCTATAGAGGCCTTTCCCATCCCCTCCATCCCCCCACCAGTCCTTCCATGTGCAGAGCTGCTGTTGGGGGCCCCTGGGAGCACGGGTCTGCAGCAGAGAGGGCCTGTCTGGAAGCCTCCAGGTTACTCTGCAGACGGGAGGCTGTCTGCACCTGGGGCCTGTCGGTGTGCGAAGGACACGTGGCGGAGAGACGAAGGCGCTCCAGAGGCAGAGCCGGGCTGCTGGAGACCTGTGAGGAAGCAGCAGCCCCGTGGGAGCCGCGGGTAATTTAATCAGCAGCACTCCGGCACCGCAGAAAGCAAGGGCAGGGACATAATGAAGTCAGCACAGGGCTCCGGCCGCTCTTCTGTGCAGCCCGAGGGGGGAACAGGACCCGAGCACAGGGCCTCTGCACTCAGCATGGCTCCCGGTGACTGTGTCCTGGGCCGACCTGGCCACTGCAGGGGGTAGGGCAGCATCCCTGGCCTCCGCCCACTCCGTGCGCCACACTCCTCCGGTTGTGACAACAATGCCTCAGACAAAACTGCCCCCATTCACTGCCTGGAAGTCAGTTTGGTAACACGTGAGCCACTTGCTTCTGTACACACAGTAGGTAAGTGTAACACGGGGTTGAGAAAGAAGGGGTTTAGGCTTCTTTCATATAAAAATGCCCTGTAAGAGTCACCTGGCAGGCACTTCACATCTCAATGATAAATGGCCAACCAAACGTGGGCAAGGGTTTACCTCACTAGGAGTTAATAAATGAAAACACTAAGATCCATTAGCAAAGAGCTAAAAACTGGTTAACACAGGGTTCTCAAGGGAATGGCAAAAGAGCCCCTCCCATGCAGTTGAGAGCAAAAACTGGTGCAAAGTTATCAGATGAATATAAAAAGTAGGGCCTGACCTGTGGTGGCGCAGTGGATAAAGCGTCAACCTGGAACTCTGTCACCGGTTCAAAACCCTTGGCTTGCCTGGTCAAGGCACATATGGGAGTTGATGTTTCCTGCTCCTCCCTCCCCCTTCTCTCTCTTTCTTTCTCTCCTCTCTAAAAATTAATAAAAAAATAAAAATAAAAATAAAAAACTGAACAAAAAATATTTTTTAAAAAAGCTTTATAAAAAGTATATGCAGGCCCTGGCCGGTTGGCTCAGTGGTAGAGCATCGGCCTGGCGTGCAGAGGTCCTGGGTTCGATTCCCGGCCTGGGCACACAGGAGAAGCGCCCATCTGCTTCTCCACCCCTCCCCCTCTCCTTCCTCTCTGTCTCTCTCTTCCCCTCCCACAGCCGAGGCTCCATTGGAGCAAAGATGGCCCGGGCGCTGGGGATGGCTCCTTGGCCTCTGCCCCAGGTGCTAGAGTGGCTCTGGTCGCGACAGAGTGACGCCTCAGAGGGGCAGAGCATCGCCCCCTGGTGGGCATGCCGGGTGGATCCCGGTTGGGCGCATGTGAGAGTCTGTCTGTCTATCCCCATCTCCAGCCTCAGAAAAATACAAAAAAAAAAAAAAAAAAGTATATGCAAAAGCATATCATCAGTGCATTACTTCTAGTAGCAAAAAGAAATAGTAATAAGCTAATGTGTCCAGCAGGGAATTAATATTACTGTGTATCTGTGAAATTGACACCAGGTGGTCATTAAAAATTATTATATGGGTCTTATGTAACATACACGGATGTCCACTATAGGATTGCTTTCAAGAGGAAACAGTGCTCTCAGTTCTGCCTAGAAAAGTCACGAGGAAAGAAAGACCAGGGTTTATCACTAGGAAGTATGATTTTAGATTACTTCCCCCTTTACATCTCAATTATCTGAAATTTTTAATCTTTAGCACGAGTTCTTTTAAAAATACTAATAAAAATAGTACCAAGAGCTCTGTGATGGACACCCTTCCACCCGGGGGCCAAGCCGTCCCCACTGCCGACGATCTGACATCACTCCCTGATGGGTGTACTCGGGCTTCCTGCCCAGCGCTGGGCCTTGCTGACCCCTTGCAATGCTGTGAGAGGCAGGTGTGACCCCATTCCACACAGGAAGGGCCTGAGTGCCCAAGGCCACACCACTAACGACACAGAATTCACCCCCACCTATGAGTATACCAAATGGACAGCATCTCTGAAAGTCTACAATTCATCTATACACCTCAGCGATGGGAAAAGCAAATTATAGGGCCCGTCCCCAGAGTTCCTGTGCAGGTACACCGAGACACCCCAGGGCCCTCCAAGTTGGTTTTGGGGAGCAGCAAGCTGAAGGCTCCAGCCCCTCCTCTCAGATCCTGTCCTCTGCTTTCCAAGAGCTGCCGAGTGCCCCCTTCAATGCCAGCCCCAGGGTGGCTGGGTCCAGCGCCAGCAACATCCCTGCCCAGTGGAGGCAGGGCCTCCTCTCTTCCACACACACCCATCTCCGCATCCTATCCCCACTCCACTGGCTTTCTTTCCCAGTTGACATATCTCATCTTTATTGCCTCAGTAAGGAGCATAGTAATTAAGAGTCAGAACTGCAGGAAAAGCTTATTTTTTTGAGAGAGAGAGAGAGAAGGGAGAGAAAGAGGAAGAAAAAGGAGAGAAAAGCAGAGAAAGAGAGAGGAAGGGAGAAGGGACAGAGAGAGAGGAGAGAGAGAGAGAGAAGCATCAACTCACTGTTCCACTTAGTTATGCATTGATTGCTTCTATATGTGCCCCGACCAGGGATCGAACCAGCGACCTCAGGCTGAATTATCCAATTTCCTTTGGTCCCAAACACTCAATATTTAATAATTTTTTTCTAAACTAAAACTGTTTTGTCCCTTCTCTGATCTTTTCTTAAAATTCCAATTTGTCATGCACTCTGCTAGGCTCTGGGTACACAAAACCAAGATGAGGTCTCTAATTCTAGAAACCTTGGGTCAGGGGAACAAACCAGAAACAATCCAGGGGCAGGACAGCAGGGAGGGGTCCTGGGTGGAGGGCTGGGGACGCCAGCCCAGGTCCTCGGGTGACTTCATTATGTCTCTGCTGCGCTGGGAGTTTCCAAAACAGTGGACACACCCCTACTTGCCCTTCAGTACAAAAAACATATTCCAGGGCCAAATGCAAACGACCTTTGGATTATCGACCCAATTCAGCTATTTTCACCACCTTGCCCCTCTCCTGGCCTGGACAGCTGAAATCTATACGCTCTCAGGGGGGCTATTTGCGAGTGAGTCAGCACTGGAGCTGGCGAGGGCCGGTGGGAAGGACAGGGGACCAGAGACCCAGATGGAGCGCTTGTTTTGGTTCTGCCATTACATCTCAGCGGGGATCCTGGGAAGTCACAGCACCTCTTACTATTGCCTCATCTAGGAGGTGGAAACACAAGTAAGCTTAATTATCTACCACAGGGTTGTAGAGACTGTTTGTGGAAGCAGTGGAAATGCAAAGTGTTCTCAGTCAATATTCAAGTACAAAGTAAACATCCACCAGTTAACCTTTGTTTTTAAAACTCTTTTCACGTTAAATATATGTTATATTACATTGCTCAAGAGTTCAAATAAGCTCCAAGGAGAGGCTGATACCACTACAACAGAAAACGAACTCAAATCTCACGCCGAGTCACAGAAAATAACGAGACGGTACAATATACGATATGCACATTTCTTTCACATACAATGTTTGATTTAGCACCAATGAGTACACAGAGAACCCGGAATGCCCACTGCAAACTGAACATGTTTCTTGGGCTCTAACATTTAAAAACAACTGCCAGATACACAGTTTCCCCTCTAAGAGAGTATCTCCGCGGGGACAGACTACCTCGGGAAGGTGAGGGTAAGCAGTACCAGGAGGAAGTTCGGAGAAATAACCAATACACACTGATGACACATACTGAAAGGCAAATGTGGCCTGAAGAAAAAGCTCCGTTGGAAAAAAAAAAGTAGATTGTAATACTAGTGCTCAGCTCCAAAGTCAACAACTTGATCGATCAAAAATAACGGAGAAAACCTTGTCCAATCCTGGGGCCAGTGTGGGACTCCAGGAAGAGGCGGACATGGATGAACTCCTGAGAGCAGAGAGTGGTACTATGTGAGGGGCACGTCTTGATCTGAGGCCTGTTGACCTTGACCCAGATTTAGTGTTGTTCTGGAAACACGGGATGTGCCTGGAGCGTGTGGGCCAGCATCCTGCACGACCCGTCCCCGTGAGGGTGGAGGTTAAGTCTCTTTTGGCTCCTTGCTAGCAGCTGAGGTGTTCTTTTTCTTTACAAATCCCAGTGAAACCGGGCGTCTGTACCTGTTACATCTCATGAGGCTGAATGCGGTGATTGTGACTGTTTAAAGCCAGCTGCTAAACAGGTCGCCATTGATGAATCGCCTTAACATGGGGTGTCCACGACAGGGGTGGAGAGGAGGAGGCTGCCGGGATCTTCCTGAGGCTCCCACCAGGCCTCGCGGGGACCAGTCACTTCACAGGAAACGAGAACCAAGTCCCTCAGAACAGCGGGTCAGAACCCAGTTAGAGCAGAGCTCGCACAAAGGTGCACAAGCATCCCAGACGCCCCAAGGAGGAAACCTGAGCACGCGTGGGGCCAGCTGCTACAACGGTCACCGGACGAGTGTGGAGCCGGGCCTGAGATCTCAATGCTGACATCAGCCACGGCGTTCAGGACCCACTCCTAAAGACGCTGTTAAAACACAACCAAATTAACTACCTTGAGAGAACACACATGTTCCAAGAGGCCAAACATTATACCTAGGTGAAAGGATGCTTTTAACTCATGAAACTCAAGAACACAAGAAAACAACAACTCTTTGAATATATTCAAATATCAAGGCAAGGCATTTTGCTATATAAAACATTAATTTTCCCATTATTCCAAAGAAGTCCAATAAATAACTTTACAATGCAGGGCCCCCATGAGCACTGCGAGTGGCCACAGGTCCCCGAGCAGCTGCACTGGTGGAGGCGTCCAAAGCGCCAACCCGTCCGCAAAGTCACCTGCAGTTCTTTTCAAATGTGACCGGCTGGTTGTCTCCAAGCTGTATTACTGATCAGTCCATATGGTCAAGCCCGGCAGGGGGTGAAGCCAGAGAGCACAACCCAAGAAGTGGTCAGAGCCCAGGTTTCTGCACGCCAGCTCTCTCTTATTCCGAAGGACCAGTGACCGCTGAGGACTGGCTCCAGCTCCAAGAGCTCCAGCAGCATGTTCCCGGCACGCCGTCCGCACCCATCACGCTGGGAAGAGCTCGGGAGGGCTCTCTCCATAGCAGTACTTTGCTATGGGATCCCTGTAGGTGTTCTCGTGCTGCACGCTCTGTTGGCAAAAGGGAAGATAAAGGTCCGTGAGAGAGAGCAGTCTCACACCCTCCCTCTCAGGGCTGCGAACGGCAGTGGGCCGGCTGTCAGACACTCCCTGCAGGAGCCTGGACGAGTCCACCTCCAAATGTCACTAAAAGGCTCCAGGGCACCTTCTGGAACATAGGCAAACGCACAACGTGAATGCCAATGAAGAGCATGAAAATGGACATAACATCACTGCATGACTGTTTCTTTTTATGTATACTACTGAGTTTTTAACAAGCTTGCTGGGACTCAGGCAACTCGAGACAACTATTTTTTCTCAGATTATTTTATATTAGATCTTAATCAGATGGGTGCTTAGACCTGACCCTGTGTACCAGAGAATTTCAATCGCTGCTACCGAACCCAGCAGAGATGGAAAAGATACACTTCAAAGTCGCTTTCATAAAGTTTTCCGTACCTGTAAGTTTGGCATGTGAGCCAAATCCCACAATACCAGACAAGCCTCATTTGGCTAAACAAGTGGAAAGTGTGATTTAAAACCAACAATCATCCTGATGGCTAATTTTTCAGCAATTCGTTTTCATGCAGGCGACCTGAGTTTTTGGCTAGTCTGAAGTTCATTAATTAGCTAGCTCAAGACCAATACGAAACATCTACATTGTAGGTATTAATCCAATTTACAGACGTGCAGCCAAAGCTTTTCCTTCTTAGGATACTGTTATCAAAGCAAATTAGCAACTGGGAAATCTCTCTTTATAATAAAAAGACTAAGTCAGAAAGTTTAGCATCTTCACTCACAATGGGAAATAACTCCTGGGTTTTTTTAGTTAAGGAAAGAAAATATTTCGCCTTTCTGGCATTTCTCACAATGAGGGCGCTCTGAATTAAAATGAGTCATGCGTTCAGCCCGCCTCCACATTTCCTTTAAGGCCCATTCAACTGGAAAGCTCTCCCCACAAAACAAGCCCATCAGGAATTTCTTCATGTTTTCAAATGCTCATTATAATCCCTGAAACATTTACCCAATGATGCTGAGTGCTCCAAGAGCGGACCAGAGACATAAAAAGCAGCGTAAAATCAAAAGGTGGACTACAGAAATCTGGCAGAGTACAAGAGTTCCAGAAAATGACAAATGGAGTCAGTTATCTCAGACGAAGCCAGGACAAGCTTGGAGACACCATGAATAGGAGCCAGGAGGAGTGTGGTTGTACAACAAACACGTCTGGTGATTTCACAAAGACAGCCCCCACAACTGCCCAAACACAAAAGCCGAGAGCAGAGGACAGAGAGTGATGGAAAGCAAGACGTTCAGTCGCTTTCAGCTGCAGGTGCAATGTTTAGTGCCCAAAGAGCAAAGCGTTTAATGACAGCATGCTAATAAGTATTGAGAGCTTGACAACCTACACATTTACTCATGTATTTTTAAACACCACCTGCCCCATCCCCTTGAATCCTAAAATAAACCATAACTCTGTCCCTGAACAAATTACTGCTTACTCTCAATGAGGGGTTGCTGGAAAGCCTTAGTCAACTTTCAGTCAAAGAAGGAAGAACTTCTCCCAGAAACCAGACTATAAGGATTCCACACAGACTTAAAAATAATTAAGCTCCCACTTAAAGTATAGTCGTGCCAATCAGTTAAGGGAGATGCAAGTTGATTAGACCTTGATTTAATATAAATAGTTTACTTCTTTAACTTGTATAAATCTCATGTTGATATTCTAAACACTATCATTCCAGCAAACAAAGCTTCACATCAATCTCTTCCCTGTTATCACCCAGATCATACATCTGAAGTCTTATCTCCATTATCACATTTTCATGTTTCCTTCTGGCCCTTACTCCCCCCACCCCTCCCCAAGCTAGAAACACCAGAGCTTCTGACCTGGGATGAGGTCCTGCATTTAGCCAAACACAATTCAAAGTGATCTTCCACGGCCATGAAGAGATTCTGGAACGCCACCGCTGCCCGGTTGAGGAAGCGCTCCAGGAGAAGTTGCTATGGAAACAAAAGTTAGTACCTATAATAAATTCCAGACTCAGCAGCACAAGGTAACCTTGGATATTTCTCCTAAACTAAGAGACTGCTGATGGGGGTGGGGGTGACAGAGGGGAAGACAGCCAGTTCAAACAGGCTAGAGTGCTGGTATCCTATTCATTAGGTATCTGATTGACAACACAATGGCCCATTCTGCAAAAGAACCATTCAAGTAACTGGGAACCACCTCCTTCCTCACAGACAAAGACTACTGCACAGCAGCCATTTCTGACACCTACAAAATCCCCTCCCAAGTTCTCTGTTCAGAAGAAGCCAGGGCTTGTGGTAAAATAAAGGCAGCTCCCTGTACCTTGCTGGGCTGCAGGCAGCAGGAAACGCAGTGCTCGTAGGCGCTGCAGCAGCCGTGCGACAGGCAGCCGTCGCAGCAGTACTGCTTGGTGCCCGGGACGTTGACGTTACAGCAGCCATTCACCAACAAGTCCTTCCTTTCGCAAACGTATCCTGCAAGTCAGAGACTGCCCTGAGTATAAGACCAGCTGGCCTCCCAACTCCCTCCCAGGGGGATCTGGAGCAGCAGTGAATGCACTGCATGCTGAGAACAGACGGAAAAACCTGGAGCCTGGAGCATCCTAAGCACCAAAGAGGAAGGAGGCAGACACTGTGACAGGGGCTTGCTTCTTACATGCGGTCCTTTACAACACGAACTCCCACTGTATAAATAGGCTCTACATCCTC
The DNA here is from genome assembly GCF_036850995.1 of Saccopteryx leptura. Lineage (NCBI taxonomy): Eukaryota > Metazoa > Chordata > Mammalia > Chiroptera > Emballonuridae > Saccopteryx > Saccopteryx leptura. The sequence continues at coordinate 240,458,819 of NC_089504.1, read as the reverse complement.
CTCTACCTAAAACAACCTGTTAGTCTGCTGTCGTGTATTTGATTTAATTGCCCTGTCAAGTCACGCCTGTGTTTTCCTGTTCCACCCCATGCAAGCCATTTTTTTCTATTTATGCCTGAATAAAAAATGCCATTTTTTAAACAAAAACTGAAAAAAAAAAAAATCAAGGCATTAATCCCCAAAAGTGAGATCCTTCTAGATAAAAACAACCCCTACCCCCTCCACATACAAGTATCTTCTAAATGCTTGCTATTTCTTTAGTAGTTTGGAGGATTTTTAAAAAATAGTAGTCACACCTCACCTTTATAAATTGACTTAAGCTGTTTTCAGTATACATGCCAGTACTCAATTACCCCTCAGCATCAGGTAAAGAGAGAACTCTAATACCCAAGAAAGACAAATCCTCCTAATTCCCTCCACTCCTCATAAATCCCATCACCTATAAACAGACACTCCCTCCAACCCAGCCAATCCATGCACAACTTCAAGGAAAGAATCACCTTGCAAAAGTTAACTTATTGTTCAGAGATGCTAAATTGACATTTCTCTACATCCTTCTGGGAGTGGGAAAGAAAAGTGTCACAGTAAGTGCAAAAGGGACACCACTTGGCCCTTGGGAAATTCCCAGGTGCATGTATGGGCCCACAGGTGCATTCACAGGCGCATAGGTATACACCCAGGCTCACAGGTGCGGCGCAGCTGTTCCTAGATCATTCCATTTCAAATGCCCCAGCTTCTTAATCCTCAGAGAACAAGACTTGGTGAAGTACGTATAAGGTTGTTTTCAGAAACTACTCCGTAAAACAGTCTGTGCAAAATCAGGAAGCAGAGGTTAAACAACAATGGACGAGATTAAAAGAACCCTTACTTGACACCTGGAAAACTGAGCCTTACCAGGGAACTGGTGCTTTTTGGTACTTTAGCTGTGCTATTCTGTCTTCTAAATTAAGAGAGGATGATACTAATGCCATTTAAACGTTTCTGGGTTCTTCCGAACTAACCTTACTCACTTTCTTTACAGGGATCAAACAAATCCAGGTAAGCCAACATGTTTCTCGAAATTCTGCCCCAAATAAGAAAGACACAGCAATCTTATCACTTCTGTATCAGAAAGATAAATATAATGTGACACAAACTCCACTGGGTGAAATTCTTTTTGCCCTTTTCTCTTTTTCACATTCGAAGGATCAGCATCTCCTGCCTTCTTTCTCTCCCCATAGTTAACTACCAGTAGCCTTGAAACCATAGGTCTTTCTCATTTCTGGTGAAAGCTCATCAAGATTTCACCTTCTGGTTCATAAATCTAACCCTGCAATCATTTCTAACAAGGAATCCTGTAAGATCACAACCGAAGAGTGTGTTGCTATTGACTGAGAAATTAACTTCTAACCTTTGAAAGGTCTGAAATTCTAATTGGTTGTCTTATTTAATAACGTGCTACCCTGGCCATATTCATGATGACATCTACTTTCTAAAAGGCATAAATTCGTGCAAGTTTTCTTTATTAAACTGCTTCTCTCTTTTCCACATTCATAAAGATAATATATAAGCTATGTCTCTTGAATTTTTCATTAATTGATTCTTGGAACTTTTTACAAAGTCTGAGAGTCTTTGTCTCACTCAGATAACCAGAGGAAAATTGATTATTCTTTGAATAGCCACAAAATGACAAATTGTCATTCATAACCTAATATTAAATATTAAAGCCAAGGCACAGATTTCATGTTTTCTCACTATGAGTGTCATACAAACTAAACAGTCTATAAGAAAAAAGAGCACTAAACTCCAAGTTCAGTTCTAGTCCTAGTCCACACCTGCCCACTGACTAGCTGTGTTATCTTATGGAAGTGACTTCCCTTCGCCAAACTTTACTCTGTTAAAAAAAATAAAAATACAGGTTATTTGCAATGTTATTTGATTTTTCCTTAAGTTCTTTAATCTCTTGGTGCCTGTGTCTACACCTCAAAAGTGACAATACCTTTATAGGTATTATAGCAATACCTTGATCTCACAGGACTGTTGCAAAAATCAAATGAGCTAATGGAACAACACAATTCTAGAAGAAAGCACCAAAAACAGACTAATATTTTTAACTCTAAGAGTAACACATTTTGAGTATGTTTATAATTCACTTGAGATTATCTACACAGTCATCAATAAATGCATTTTCTAAGTGCCTACCAAGGCTATAAGAATATCATTTAGGTCACCAATGGGGCAAACTGAGCTCCTATCCTACAGAGTTGACCATGATAAGAAGAAAAGATGGGAAAGCTGTAAGAGATTGACAGGAAGTAGCCTAGGGGCTGATGTGTGATCAGATGCTAAAGCTCTACCTTACAGGCACAAGGAACTGCAGAGTTAGAATTATCAAACAAGCTCCTCTGATGTTGAGGGGAATCTTGAACAATGAGTTAGACATAAAAGACAAAGATGTGAGAAATGTTGAAAATGAGCAAGGGGGAAAAGGAACCATATAAAATGCCTACTTAAAAACCCTAGGAATGGACACACTAGAACACTTTGCTGACTGCAGAAGGAAGCCAGCCTTACCTAGCTCGTCTGTGATGAGGTGCTTCCCTTGAATGGAGTTGCGGCACTGGTTGCTGGGCCGACTGCTGTTTCCCAAGTTAAACTGCACTTTCCACAAAATGGGCTGATCATGGTCCTGAACTTGGAGGAGATTCCGATCTCTCACTGCCCTCTCCTCCTACAAAGAAACCGTAAAGGAGAAAGTTAAAGTATTGTTTCTTATATTTTCACCAAGTTTGTTTGTTTTTTTTCACAGAAACTACAGCAACAGGACAGAAACAAAAATACCTGCACGACAGAAATCTGCACTCCTCTGGTATGAGCAAAATCAAAATTGCCTTTCCTGTACTGCACCATTAAAGAAACCAAGAGGAAGGCGCCTGAGCACCAGAAAGCAAGTGAAGCAAGACAGAGGGCCGCCCTGAGGTCCCCTTCCTAGGGGCTCCCTCCTAAAGGCTTTTCATGTACTTTAAACAGTCCACATTTTACATTGAAGAATATTAACCAATGTTACCTAAATAAGTATAATTTAAAAATTAATTCAAAAATAATCTGTCAAGTGTCACTGAGCAAATGGAACTAACCCTGAAAGAGTGATGGTACAGGTTATATACTTCAAAAAATAGAAAAGGTCTTGGCTGGGTGGCTCAATGGATCAAGTGTCAACCTGGTATGATAAGGGTCCACAGGTTCAACCCGTCTCAGGGCACAAGAAACACCCAATGCATGCACAACTAAATGGAGCAACTAAGTGAAACAGCAAGTTAATGCTTCTCTCTCTTTCCCCTCCTCCCTCCCTTCTTTTCTCTCTCTTTCTGCAATCAATGGGGAAAAAAATTTTTAAATGGAAAGGATCTTTATAGTTACTAAGATTTTTCTAGGAAAATAATCTGAGTTATTAATATTTAAAATGAACATATCCAAATATACTTTGGCACAGCAAACACATTTTTGAGGCCTATCCGAAGAAAGTACCAATGTGTAAGGATGCACCAGGATGTTTACCACAGCACTGCTTATATGGTTCCTTTTTTTTTTTTTAAGTGAGAGGAAGAGAGACAGAGAGAGACTCCTGCATGTAGCCCACCAGGATCCACCACGCAAGCCTCCTATAAGGTGATGCTCTACCCATCTGGGACTGTTGCTGGTTGCTCGGCAACCGAGCTAATTTTAGCTCCTGAGGCCCAGGCTCCACAGAGCTATCCTCAGCACCCAGGGTCAACTCCCCCGAACCAATCGAGCCATGGCTGCAGGAAGGGAAGAAAGAGAGAAAGAGAGAGAAGGGGGAAGGGTGGAGAAGTAGATGGGCACTTCTCCTGTGTGCCCTGACTAGGAATTGAAACCAGGACATCGCATCAGGCCAATGCTCAACCAGTGAGCCAACCAGCCAGGGCCTAAAGTAGTTCTTAAACCTGACTTGCACACTAGATTACGTAGGGAGGAACCTTAAATTCTGATTCATGAGCTCTAATCCAGAATGAGTAAAAATCTTTGTCAATGAGACCTGGGAATCAATATTTTTAAAAGCACCCAGATAATGTAATATACAGATATGGTTGTAGACCACTGAATGCCCGTGGTATATTAAGTGAAAAAGGCAAGTTACAAAATAGTGTGCATATTATCATACATTATATTATAATATACACATACAGATTTATTAGAGTTGAGATAAAGGTATGGAAAGGTATACCACAGACTATTTACATGGAAGGGACAAAAGTGACTATTAATAGCTTTTATCATCTTTGGAGTATTTTAATTTTTAAAATAAAATGATGAAAATATGATTATTAACAACAGAAGACACTAAGTGAGGGATCTATAGGAACCTTGCACTATCCTTGAAACTTTTCTATAAATCTGTAATTATTCCAAAATAAAAAAGTGTATTCAAAAAAGAAAACATAGTTACCAACATTAAAAGACAAAAACTGCCCACAACACCATCATGTAACTAAAGCTATACAGTATCTATTTCTGCATATTTGACCCTGGCATTTACACTTACAAAGGAAGATGCTCTATGTTCAGCGCTTCTTGACACTAATTAGATGGTGAACCATTTGAGCACCTACAATATCTTGAGAATCACATTTTTAAGGCTATATAATAATCCATCATGTTGATGTGCCATAATTTAGTAAACATATCCTCTACAGATCAACACTTAGCTCATTCCAGATTTTTATCATAGATAGTACTGAAATAAAAATGTAGTTTGTTTATTCTCTTGAATAACCTGTAGTAGTAGTTATTAGAAGCAGTCAATGCAGTGCCAAAAACCTCGCCCAAAGTTATAGATGTTACTGTATTTGTAAAATTACCAGCACTTACCTAACAGTGGTTACAATTTTACGACCACCACACCAGGACTGGATTTTCTTCTTTAAAGTACTAAGTGTCAAACAATCCTTCTGTGGCTGACTTTCCACTTCTGTTCTGCCCCTCCCTTTTGTTTCTTTTAAAGGAAAGAACTGGCACCAGCAGGAACAGGATGGGTTATACAAAAACAACACCTGTATTCCTCGGTTGGTGCAAGAAGAGGAGCTAAGTGCAGAAGCCTTGGGAATAAGGGGCAAATCACTTAGGTGCACACTGCTTAACTACCTGTAAATTCATACTCCTCTGCTCTGCTGGGACCTATCAGTTAACTGCATAATCAAGCTATGTGCAAACCCAAGATAAATTAACAGCCATAAAGACTGTTAAGAGGCTGGTCAAAGTACAGTAAACTGGCTCTTACAAGGTTAAAGTGCTTTTAACATTACTCTCAAACTATCCTGTTATTCTTCCTGGGGGGGGGGGGGGGGACAAGCATTCATGGACAAGTGCATCCCAAACAAACCTCTTCCATATAACTACATTCTTGGTAAACAGGAAGGCAATTTTTCCAGCACTTGAAATTGTTTTCAAACATGAATATTCAAGACCTTGCCAAAAGGATTGGGTAAGAGCTGTACAATCAGAAAAAGATTGTACAAGAGATAGTGTAAAATGGCAAGCATAATGAATTAGTACATGTCTGCTTTTGTGGAAGTCCAGTCTTTCAAAGGGTGTGGGGAAGGGGCACTGAGGGGTTTCCCTTATTGGATAGGTTGTTTTAAATTAAACCCTTTCAAAACTGTTTCACTTACCCTATTAGGTTGTCTCAATTTTAAGCTTTTATATACAGTGTGTCTGTAAAGTCATGGTGCACCTTTTTTTTTTTTTTTAACAGAGACAGAGAGAGAGAGTCAGAGTGAGGGACAGACAGACAGGAATGCAGAGAGATGAAAAGCATCAATCATTAGTTTTTCATTGCGCATTGCGACACACTAGTTGTTCATTGATTGCTTTCTCATATGTGCCTTGACCATGGGCCTTCAGCAGACCAAGTAACCCCTTGCTTGAGCCAGCGACCTTGGGTCCAAGCTAGTGAGCTTTTGCTCAAACCAGATGAGCCCGCGCTCAAGCTGGCGACCTCAGGGTCTCGAACCTGGGTCTTCCGCATCCCAGTCCGACGCTCTATCCACTGCGCCACCGCCTGGTCAGGCCATGGTGCACTTTTGACCGGTCACAGGAAAGCAACAAAAGATGATAGAAATGTGAAATTTGCACCAAATAAAAGGAAAACTCTCCCAGTTTCATACCTATTCAGTGCAGTTCGATGTGGGCTCACGCACAGATTTTTTAGGGCTCCTTAGGTAGCTATCCCATATAGCCTCTGCAGACTTGTCACTGACTGATGGCCTACCAGAACAGGGTTTCTCCACCAAACTGCCAGTTTCCTTCAACTGCTTATCCCACCGAGTAATGTTATTCCTATGTGGTGGTGCTTCGTTATAAACGCTATGATATTCACGTTGCACTTTGGTCACGGATTCGAATTTAGCGAGCCACAGAACACACTGAACTTTCCTCTGTACCGTCCACATCTCAGCTGGCATGGCCGTAGGCTGCTCCGCTGTATACATGGTGTTACATCATTGTCTGCGCATGCGCACATGCTGCCACAACATCCTACAGAAACTGGGAGGGTTTTCCTTTTATTTGGTGCAGATTTCACATTTCTATCATCTTTTGTTGCTTTCCTGTGACCGGTCAAAAGTGCACCATGACTTTACGGACACACTGTATTTATATACACATATATATTTTCATTCAAGTTTCCTTCAAAGGTATCAAGATCGTACAATGCATTAAGTAGATAGAGATAAAGGTAGCCAGTGTTCCTATTATCCAAGAGCCTCCAGAGCAGTTGAGAAAGGTGTCAAAAATCAGTGCACGCAACACGACAGGTGCCCACAGGGGCAAACACTGGGAAACAAAGAAAAGAGCCGGAACAAAAAGGAGTGAACACACAAACACACACACAAGAACTTTCTTCATGAACTGTAGCTAGAGAAGTGTTATTCCTAAAGTATGTTACTTAACCTCTGATTTTAAAGGGGGCATATTAATAACTGCCCTGTTCATTGTTCAGGGGTTATCATAAGGCTCAAATGAGATAAGTGCCCCATGTAAGTGGTAAAGCTCTTAAACAGAAGGCATTATCATTAAAAGATTTGCTTATGATTTCCCCCAAAAAAATAGGGGGATAAAGGCCAGAAGGCACCCCAAATGTCTAATACATATTTGAGAAAAGGCTAACTGTAGCCCAATCATGGAAATGTTTAGTTAAAAACAACTGTACTTAAAAAGCGTTTTTAAAGATGTAGATAATGCATATACATTAAGTGAGGAAACAGTATGCCTCAATTATATTTTAAAAATATGAAAAATGAAGGAAGAGCCCTGGCTGGGTAGCTCAGATAGTTACAGCCTGACATGCCAAGGTTGTTTGACTGGGGTTTGATTCCCAGTCAGGACACATACAAGAATCAACCAATGAGTGCATAAATAAGTGGAAAAATCCACTTCTCTATCTCTGTCCTTCCTCTCTTTCTAAAATTAAGTAAAAGTAAAATAAAAAATAAGAAAGAAAAACAAAGGAAGAAAATATGTCCAAATATCATCAGTGACCCCTCACTGGAGAGACCACAGGCCGTTTTCCTCCACTGCCCTGTGCAGTGCTTGACAAACTTTTTAAAAAACATACATACCTCAGTGATCAGTGAAAAACAAAGAGCAGATTAGCAACTCTCTTATGACTTACTTCACTTTACTTTAGACACATAACTTGGCACTGATTTAGAGTTAATTACGTTAAAGCTGAATATGTGAATGTATTTTCAAGGAGTTATGCAAATAGCCCCTAGATGTTCAGGAACTGTATGCACCACTTGAACAAGTCTGAGACCATTTACTTACAGGAAAGGACCTCTAAGGACCCTGGTGGCTCCCAGATTGGGTTTTCTGTAATCTCAGAGCACATGCCCACACAGGGTTAGGGCCACCTTGCCACCCTATGACAGCATCTGGTTTTGTTTCCTTCACATCACACATCCCTACCTGAACTGTTTTGCCATTTCGGCTGCCTCTCGTCGCTGAACATCTGTTACATAAAAGTGCGCAAGTCACCTGGCACCAGTCACCACTCCCGAGCCTCTCCCCCAATGACATCCCCACCCCTGTCACTAATTCCTCCTGCAATCCCATCTCTACAATTTAAACTATCCTCCAAAGCATTAATTAACACAAAAACCAAAGAAAAGAGGAATTCAAAGCAGTAGAGGAAAATCAACTATTCTCTAGAGCAGGGGTCCCCAAACTACGGCCCGCGGGCCACATGCGGCCCCCTGAAGCCATTTATCTGGCCCCTGCCGCACTTCTGGAAGGGGCACCTCTTTCATTGGTGGTCAGTGAGAGGAGCACTGTATGTGGCGGCACCGCAAAGCACGGCGTCACTCACGTACAATACTACTTCCGGTGACGCAGGACGCACGCCTCACGGCTCTGGAAGCGCGTCATATCACTTGTTACGGCTAGCAGTGACAAATATGGAACCAGACATTGACCATTTCATTAGCCAAAAGCAGGCCCATAGTTCCCAATGAAATACTGGTCAGTTTGTTGATTTAAATTTACTTGTTCTTTATTTTAAATACTGTATTTGTTCCCGTTTTGTTTTTTTACTTTAAAATAAGATATGTGCAGTGTGCATAGGGATTTGTTCATAGTTTTTTTTATAGTCCGGCCCTCCAACGGTCTGAGGGACAGTGAACTGGCCCCCTCTGTAAAAAGTTTGGGGACCCCTGCTCTAGAGGCACCCATAAGTTAGTTCACAGTCTCACTGAAGCAGAGCAAGGATCACAGGGAGCCTTCCATGGCCTCGTCTCAACTAATCCCAAACCCTCCCCGCCCATTCCCTATCACCACCTCCATTTGCAGATGAAGAACCCGAGGCCAGGCAAAATGAAGCCCTCCGGTCACCTAGCTCAAGAGTGTGGACAGCCAGAGCCACAGCGGAGAGCACAGGCAGCACACTGAAAAATGCACATAAGAGGCCGCCGGTTGGGTTTCTAGGCCCCGGGAGCTTTTATCCTCTTAAAACTGAGGACCCCCACCCACTATGTGAGTTTATAAGTGCAGTGGCTGTTAGTATTTATTATATCAAGAATGAAAACAAATTCTTAAAATGCTTTCAATATAGTATTTATTCATTTAACAACAATGAATCTATTACATGTCAACTATTTGTGTGTGTTGTGTGTCTGTGTGAAAAACATTTTTTAAAACAAAAAATTTAGTGAGAAGAGAAAATATTTTTACATTTCTGCAAATCTTTCGAATGTCTGGCTCAATGGAAGACAGCTGGATTCCCCTGTCTCCCTCTGCGTTCAATCTGCTGCAGTATTCTATTCAGGCTGAAACACACAACGGAAATCTACCTCACAGATGTGCAGCTGGACATGAGAAGCGCATTTCAGTGGCTTGTCCAGAGAATCATGAATAACCTTTGACACTACATCAGAACTCGACAAGCACTGCTTCTTAAAGTTCACTGCGAATGGCGCAAACACTTTAAAAAAGTCTGGCAGCTCCTCAAAAAGCTAAACATCAAGTCACCGTATGACCAATAGATTCCACTCCTAAGACCAAACCCAAAAGAACCAAAGACATATTTCCAAACTAAACCTTGTACAGCAATGTATACAGTAGCAGTATTCATAACCGCCGAAGGGTGGAAACTACCCAGTGTCCATCAAATGACGAATGGAAAAACAGAATGTAGTAGTTGCACACATGGAATACTACAATATGTATAAACCTGGCTTCTAACTGAAGGAATTCAGACACAGAAGACCCCATATTGTAAGATTTGGTTTATAAGACATGTACAGAACAGGCAAGTTCATAGAGACAGAAAGTTGACTAGTGGTTGCCAGGGACCGACTGGCAAGCATAGAAAGTTACTGCTCAAGCATTTCTTATTCCTACTGTTTGTTAGGCTGTGGGGGAATCAGACCCAGAGAGACCTGCAAAACAAAAATTTTGCCAACAGTTTTTGGGTAATCACAATCATCATCCCCCCCCCTCAAAAACAAACAAAAAATAGATCATGATCGTAAGTCACAGGTTTTTATAAGACAAACGTTATTTTAAAAAATGAACAATGTGCACTGGAGTACTTAAAGGGAGGTTGTACAGAAGGGTAGAGAGTGGACAACATCTGACTCAAGACATGAAAAATTAGTAGAAATGTGCCAGATTGAGAAGAAAGGCAAGCCATCCCAATTGACAAGACTCCCTTGTCTGTCCCAATATTTGAGTGCCCGTGAATTGCCTGGCTGGGATTCTATGAACAACACAACTTTCTGTTCTCAAGAAAATTACATTCTAGAAGGCAGAATGAGAGGAGACAGATAAATAAGTATATGAGCAAGAAATGTTCGGTTCCTACCACAAAGAAAATAAAGCAGGTCTACGGGCAAGGAACTGAAGAAATTTCGATAGAGTTGCCCCATGTGGCCTGAGGTGGAAACAGTGAGCTTGACCTGAAGTGACATCATAGAGTCAGAATGATCCTAGAAGAGAGTCTGAAGTATATCTACGGCAGCAAGAATCCAAAAAAGTATCCACATGGGAGAGTGTGTGTGTGTGTGTGTGTGTGTGTGCGTGCGAGCGAGCATGCCCTGTCTCGCTCCCATCACTGAGCAGAGAACTGACTGCAGGACAAGAAAGGAAGCATAGACCTGTTGGGGGCTACAGCAGGGATCCAGACAGGAGAGGAAGGTAGCTTGACTTAAGGTAGCAGCAGTGAGAAGATATGGACAGACTCAGAGCACACTGTGGAGGCCGAAGATAACAATCTGGGTTCTCCTGGACAGGTCCTAGGCTGGAGTTGCGAACTGGGATCTAAAGAGCATACAGCTGGCATTTAAGCAATGATGCCAGAGATCACCTGGGTTGGGGAGCCGGGAAGGAAGGCAAAGGTCCGAGTCCTGGCTCATTTACAACACTCAGAGGCGCATCAGGCAGAGACGGGACAGACAACACGTGATCATAAGGTGTCTGGGAGGTGACAGAAAACACTCAATGCACATGAATGTCACCCACACATCTCAGTCAATAAAAGAGGCTTACAACACTCAGCCTGTTTGCCTAAGGCGGGAGGTGGGATCCAGTTCCCTAGCTTCCCTTTTCCCTGCTCCCTTGCCAACCCGCTAAAACTAGAGTGTCCACAAAGCTTACTTATTTCTGTCCATTGATATATTTATGAATTTGACCCCTGCCAGTGAACGGGGGGGGGGGGGGGGAATTTAGTAACTATGACATCCTGGGGCACGTTCATCCTTTCTAAAAACCCTAATATTCAAGCTGGACTGCTCAACAAACTTCACTTTTGCTTTGGATAACAGTTCCCACCAAAGCACCCTGTCTTTTCTCCCATAAATTCTCACAGGGGATTAAATCTAAGAGGAAGGGGAGTTTGAGGAAATGAAGAACATTACACCCAAGTTCTGCACAGAAAGGGCACTTCAGGGGTCTTGCTGAGTCTCCCAGGGGGACCCCGGAGGCCCCGAGGTATAGGAAGGGCAGAACGCAGCGCGGGCATCGCCTCGCGGCCACCTCCGCCCCCCGGGGTCTCGGTTCCCCGGCTGTCGCACGGGGCCCCCAGACTGCCGCGACGATGCAGGGAGCCATGCACGCCGGCGTGGCAGGCAGCAAGCAGGTGGGGGCGGCAAGGGTCCTGACTAGCAACGTAAGGGCCCAGAGCCCTGGGCTCGAGTTCTCCCCCAGACAGCCAGCAATGGGCAGTCCCTCCGCATGGCCTCGGTCCCAAGACAGCAATGCCCACCTCCCCGGACACAGGAGCCCCGCGTCTGCAGAGGCAGCTCCTCCACCCGGGGAGGAAGCCGAGCGGCCCAGAGAGCTGCCAGCGGAGCGCGGAGCAAAGCGGGAGGGCGAGAGGCCACTGACCTGCTTCAAGGTGCTGGTGAGAAAGTAGACGAGCGAGAGCCCGAAGACCAGGGCGAGCACCCACCGCTTCCGCAGGAGCCGGCGCCACACCATGGCCGCCAGGTTCACCATGCCGGCGTGGACGCGGGGCGCGGCGGCCGGGGCGCGGAACGGGGCAGGCCCGGGGCCCGGGCGGCATGGCCACTACGCAGCCGGCTGCCCCATTCCTCACGCCGAGCGCCGGCCCCGCGGCCTTCAACCCAGCCAGCTCCCGGCAACCACTCCGCACCACCCCACGTGACCGCGTTCTAAGTCCCACTCCGACTCCCCTTGCGTCACCAGCTAGCCTCATTGCCATTGGTCTCTGCGGAGAGCCGGCGGCTTTCTATTGGCTGAATCTCGGAAAGGGGCGGACAATCATGTGCGTGAGGAGAGAGTATCTGTGCCTGGATCTTAGCGCCGCTCCAGTCAATCCGAGAAAGAATCTATGAGAGGCCGGAAACACTCGAAGTCACGTGCTCCCCGGGCTGCAGGAGTGATTGGCTTGGAAGGAAGTGAATGATGCTACTGTGATTGCTGAATTGTCTGGGCAGGTAAAAAAGGAACGCGGTTTTCTTCCTCACAGGATGGTAGGTGTAGTCTTCTGCCCATGAAGTCCCTAGACCGTTTTGCCCTGAACGTTGGCTGCAGGAATGAAAGCTCGCGGCATTATGTTCAAAGTGCACCTGCCAGCTTCCAATGCAAGTAATGCAGGAGGTGCTCTCTTGCATGTATTTCGCTGCAGTCAGGTAACGGTCCAGAGGCTCAACTTAAAACATAGCATGTATTGAAAACTCTTGGTGTAATTCTTCATAAGGATGTGGTACGATGCGTAGAGCAGAGGGTTAAAAGGCGTTTCATTCAAATGCATTCTACGTGCAAAAATTTCTTTTAGAATTCAATTTTGGAATAATTATTTAAGGCCTTCATCCAACAGAGAACTTGGAGCTTCTTTAAAAGCCAGCATCTGAAAGTGGAATCTTGGGCATTTCATTTAGGAGGCTGGGTCAGATTTGTAGATGGAAGTTTTGGGGTGCTATATTTTCCCCAGGGATTTGCAGGTGATGGGGTATCTTGGAAGGAGGGCATTAAGCTGACCCTGCAAGTTCTGAAAGTTGAGACATAATTACATAATGAGCTTTCCTTCATATATGAAAATGGTGATACTGACCCATTTCTTAGCTGATTTTCCAAGAGAAAGGAGGCTTAACTAGTGGGTTTTCTCTTGAATAAGTGGCCCTAGTAACACCAATGCTGACTTGAATAAAGCTGGTCAGGATTAGGAAGTCATTCAACAGCCAGTTATGGTGCCCTGAACTAAAAGAATCAGATAGCATATTTGGTTATTAAAAAATATTCAAGGAGGCTAAACCTATTTGTGGGAAATCTAAGATCTTTATTTCTTCTCTGGGTTGAAAGGCCTGGGAAGGAGCAAGGGATGGTAGGAAAAGGTAACTGAGAACCCCGTAGGTGTTTACTCATTGAATAATTACTTGTTGAATGCTACTCTGCCACGCAGTGTTCTGGATGCTGAGGTAGAGGGGCAGACCAGGCACATAGCTCCCTGCTCTTGCGGCACTTTCCTTCTAATGCGGGATACATCATAAATAAATAAGCAGACATGTAAATAAATAAGTGCTATGAAAAAGGTGAAACAGGGCAATGTTATGGTTGGTCAGGAGGGGCAGAGGAGGCTGCCTCTGGGAGGAGGTGACATTTGACCTACAAGGAAAAACATTCCATGGAGAAAGAACAGCAAGTTCAAAGGGCCTGAAGCAGGGACAGCTGCCATGTTTGAGAAACAGAAAGACTGAGTACAGTATTGTTAAAAGTGGGAATGCTGTCACTCCCTATGAGTAGGCTCCTGATATATTGTACTCCATGGGGTCTACAGAGGTGCCTCAGTGGCCCTACTACAGGGTGAGAGGAAGGAAGGAGGTTCCTTGCCCCTCCCTCCGACACATGTGCGTGAAGCAGGTCAGCTCCACTGTATCTGGTGTATAGACTGAGTTTCCACATCATGGTGAGAAAGGACACACCCAAGTGAAGAGAGGTGGCATCCAGAGCTACTGTGGCTGGGAGGGAATAATTAAAGGGAGAGCGGGGGGGGGGGGGGAATGAGGTTGGAAATGGGTAAACTCCATTAGATAAAACCTGTAGGCCATGGACTGAAATTGGATTTTATTCTGATTATAATGGAAAGCCACTGGAGGTTCTAAAACATATGTTCTGTATTCCCCAATTAGGACTTAGTTTGACGATAGGACAAAATACATTGATTGAGTTCATGACCATTCTCAGTGCTAAAGAGGCATCAGTGAGAGACTAACCAGAGATTTGGAGCAGACAGAATCATATGCTTATACCTATCCGTGAAGCTCCGAGACTTCCTATGAGGTTCAAGGCATCTATGTCTATGGACTATTCATGTAAGTGTTCTGTTCCATCCAGGACTGGAGTCTCTAGTATAAACTCCCCTGACCTGTGCATCCATCTGGAGAGGAAGAGGAGGGTGAGACTGGCTTTTTCTGGAATCTAGTGGACACACCTCCATCAGGACCCCTGAATGCTCACCTCAGGTATCATCAACATGGAGTTCTGAAGTCCATGTGGCTCCTCACAGTGAACAAGGTGAGGTGTCTCCATGAGAATTCACATCTTCATTACCACTTTATTCAATGTGAGTACTAGAAAGAAGCTTTGAGTTCAGCCACTCCACCCTTTCCTATTTAACAGATGAGGAATCTGGGGCCACAGAGAGGTTCCTGATTTGTCCAGAGTCACACAGCAAGTTAGGGGCAGCATCAGTCCAGAATCCATGTCTCCTCCTGCCAATCTGCTTCTCAGTTCACCTCATCCATCACCTCTTTGCTGCACAGTTCACTGCTTTCTTTCTCTCCCATGAGTACTTCCAACACATCTGGGTCTCAACATTCTCATCTGTGAAATGGGGTGATGATAGTTTCCTCAATAGGATTGAATATTGAGTGGCATACTAGATGAAAACAAGGTTTGTAAAACACCAGAGAGCTCTAGGGAGGTGAGATATGAGGAGTCCTTATTTACAGTTACCATGGCCATCTGACAGGCAGTGGGAATATTGGGAGACTTTGGCTTATGCCATGTATTGGCTTTCAGGTTTTAAGGAAAATGCAGAGACGCCACAGCAGTAACACGGATAACGTTCCACCTGAAAGGTAGGCATCTCTTAGTTTCCTTCCATCTGGGGACTTTGGGCAGCCCAAAATTGGATTTACTGATACCTGTTCTCAGGGTTACTTGTCCGAGGAGCAGGGGAGATTTGATTGGAAACTGCCTTGCACAGTGTTGGCATGTACTACTCAGTACATAACAGCTGGCTATTGCTCGTATGGTCATTTTAAAGCCTGTGTGACAGGTGATACACTTGACTCATTGTCACAATGATTGTACCCATGAGATTTTAATTTATGGAGGTGACTGAGTGACAACTTGGAGAAGCTAATACCCTAGAAATATTTTTATTACTTACATCTCCCAAGAGAAGGGGTCGTGTCACACCATGTAGAGCCACAAGGGGAAGCACCAGGGTCGGTCATGAGTCAGAAAGGAGCAAAGGGGAAGCATAGGTCACAGTTTTTATTGTGTTTTCTGCACAAATCAAGGCAGGGCATGGGAAACAGCTTAGCATTGTCTACTTTGAGTAATGTCATCAGGCACTGCGCTATAAGGGTGGTCCCTGGTCTGGTATCAGTCCTGGGTGATTAAGGGCAGGAGAAATATTGGCTGGATGAATGAGCGTTAGATCAAGGAGGTGGCTGGGGAGATGGGCTCTGGCTTGCAGGGAAGATATAAATAAGTTTTACTATTAGTTTGACCCTGTAATTAGTGGATGCCAAGTAAACAAATACAGAATCTAAGAAAACACCATAAAAACACTCACGAGATAGAATTTCTTTAGTTAAACCCAAGAGAGAACACACCATGGGACCTTAGGTTGAGACAGTCTCCCAGCCCCGGGCCCCCCACCCTGCTGGCATGATACATCCAAGAAGCAAGTGGCCACACTTTTCCTTCTTTGTACCCCATACCAGTTTCCTTGCAACCCTGAGATCGGCTGCAGAACCAGAGTGCCCCCTAGTCCCAGCATCGGGACTGAATTTTGCATCAAGCCTGCCTTTTTCTGCGGGGGAGAGCTCTGAACTTAAATCAGATGATCCTTGGCCAAATCCCAGCTCAGCCACTGCCCAACTCCAATGCCTTTGGAAAGTGACTTCACCCCTGGGCCTCAGTCTTCCTACCCATACATGGCAGATAATGAAACTCAGGTTGCTTGTGAAGGAGGGAATGAATGAGAATGCACAAACATGGCATCCAAATAATAAGCATGCCTGCTGGAGCTTGTCCAGCCTCTGAAGACAGAATTGCTGCCTGCTCTCTAGTGAACCATGAGATTTTTGGAGGCTGAAGAAGAATGGCCACCATGTATTGTACACTTACTCTGTGCTACTGTTCAGGTCAGGACTATTATTTTAAAATATATTTTATTGATTTTTAGAGAGAGAGAAAGAGAGAGAAAGTAGAGGGAGAAGCAGGAAGCATCAACTCATAGCAGTTGCTTCCTGTATGTTCCTTGACCAGGCAAGTCCAGGGTTTTGAACCAGCGACATCAGCGTTCCAGGTAGACGCTTTATCCACTGCACCACCACAAGTCAGGCCAGGTCAGAACTATTTCTATCATCATTTTTACAGATGGGGAAACTGAGGCTCGAAGAGTAGAAGTAAATTACCTAAAGTTCCTCGGCCCAGGAAGCAGCAGGGCCGAGAGTTGGACCCCAGTCCATTTGCCCCCCAGAGGCTGTGCTTCGAATCCGCACATTTCGGCTGCATCCTGTCTGGACGGATCCACTCCTCAACTGGGTCACCTCCCACTCTGGCCCTTAAGTGGTTAAGTTAGAAGCACAGCCCCTACCTCCCCAAGGAATATTCTTTCCCATTTAGGCTGAAATCTTCAGCAGGATGCTGGAGCCCCGGGAAGGGAGGCCTGCTATAAAAAGCCCTTTGGTGGATTGAGCCTTCCCTGGTTTTACGGAGGTCCCCTGCGCCCAGTGAACTCAGAGTGTTGGCGAGCTTAAGGGAGCCAGGAAGACTTTCCAGGTCCTCATGGGGCTGTGGGGGAGAGAGAGTGGCCCCCGTGTGGCCCAGCATGGGCACCTGCCAGGACTCCTTCTTTCTTAGCTTCTTGAAGTGCAGAAGAAGCCCGAGGCCCCTTGAGGATCATAGCCATGGTGTCAGTTGTTGTTGTCATTAATATTATCTTTATTATTATGCCAGACCCAAGGGAGTAGGACCACACATTTTCTGAGATTTTGGAGGAAGCAGAGATGGGCCAGGTAGTAGGGGAGTAGGTGGCCATAATCAAGTGTCTGCCCCCAACCTTGCACCAAATTTGTGACAACATACACCCCCAGGTCGGGTTTATGAAGCTGGAGTAACCAACCCTGGAGATTTCTCCAGACCAGCATTTCCCTTGCTAGGTTTCACAGGTGTTCCCTAAGACATTAATAGGTTTTCCACAGAAAATAAAAGAATTCCATGGTGAAATAAGTTTGGGAAACACTAGGTTTAAGCAAAATTAATTTTTTCAATTGCAGGCCTTCTCAGAGCCTTTAGTATGCTCATTCATTGATTCATTCTTTCAAACACTTCTTTCCTAAGCATGTTCTCTGTACCAGGTGCATTGTGCTGGGTAAGGGAGATGTACAATTGAGGCAAACAATCGTGATCTTTGACTTCGTGGCACAGGGGCCCAGTCTGAAGTGCTATTCTCAGCGCTTACTACACGTTGGAATCACCAGGGGGCTCTGAAGACACAGAGATGCCAGGCCCCAGCCCCAAAGGTTTTGGTTCATTTGGTCAACACTGGGTCCCAGGTGCCTGTACTCTTCAAAAGCTGCCTGAGTGATTCTAACGTGCAGCCGGGGCTGAGAGCCACAGGTAAGTGGTAAATGATGACTTGGGATCCATCCTATGCAGCTGAAGTTAGGATGCAGTGAGGACGGGGAGTAAGAAGACTAGCATTGTCCGGGAAGGAAGGGAAAGGGAAGGCTCCTCCAAGGCAGAGAGATTTCAGCTGAGATCTAAGGGAGGGGCATAGGTACTCAGATGGGACAGGATGAGGGTGACATCCAGGGAAGGGGACAGTCTGTGTGAAGACCCTACAGTAGGAAGCCCTTGGGTATTGGAGAGGGGCACATGAAGAGATTTGGAGTTTGGAGCTAGATCAGGGTATCTGGCAAGTTCATCTCTCTGAGCCTCAGTGTCTATATCTGTAAAATGGGAATGCTGTCACTCCCTATGAGTAAGCTCATGATATATTGTATTCCGTGGGGGTCTACGGAGGGGCCTCAGGGGCCCTACTACAGGGTGAGAGGAAGGAAGGAGGTTCCTTGCCCCTCCCTCTGACACATGTACATGAAGCAGGTCAGCTCCACTGTATCTGGTGTATAGACTGAGTTTCCACGTCATGGTGAGAGAGGACACACCCAAGGGAAGAGAGGTGGCATCCAGAGCTCTGGGGCTTGGTGTTTGTGGGAAAGTGCACACAGTTCTGGGATTTTTCATTGCTGGAGGGGTTAACTCTGGGCTCTCTGTTCCTTCAGCAATGGCCACAGAACCCTTTGCCTGATTTCAACACAAGAGATCCATACTTGCGACTAGAAAAGGCAGTTGGCCCTAGAGGTCTTTACATAGGTACTAGAGACCCATTTACTGAACACTTACTACATGCCTGGTCCATTGAAAAGAGTATTCTAAATTTGATCCTGAGGGAATGCTATGAGTGACTGGTGTTTAGGCCCATTTTTCAGGAGAGAATGCTGAGTATAGGATTGTTAAAAGGAAAGGTGGGGCTGGGGTTTGAATGTGGGCTTTTCTATTAAATCTTCTTCCCATGAGTGTCTGCTACCTTCAAAATACCAGCTGTGACCAAGGCTGGACCTTCCTGGGAACTAGGAGGAGTCATTGAACGTGAAGAGGACTGAGCCAGGGGTCCCTGGGTTCCTGAGGTTGGTTATTCTAGAGTCACAGGACTCTGCTTCCTCTTCAGTAAAGCCGAGCAATCAAAGTGAGCCCTCGAGTGAGTCAGCCTGGGTCAGAGTGCCCCTGCTCCATCCCTGACAAGCCAGCTGTGCATCCCTGGGCGTGTGTGTGTGTGTGTGTGTGTGTGTGTGTGTGTGTGTGTGTGTGTCTTTCTTTTTTCTGTGCATTGGCTTCTGGATCTGTCAAACGGGTATTATTAAGACCTTAATTCTCAGGGTTGGCAGGAGGGTTTAATGAGTTAAATAGCAGAAGGCACTTAGAAAACTGGTGCATAGTAAATGTTTGATAAAGTTTATGACCCTATTGCTGTTAGTATTTGTAGAAGTTTGCGGGAGCTGCCATGGCCAAGAATCCACAGACTGGGGGGCCTTAAACAAAAGAAATGTATTTGCTCACAGTTCTGGAGGCTGGAAGTCCAGGATCAAGGTGTCTTCGGTGTTGGTTTCCTCTGAGGCCTCTCTCCTTTGCCGGAAGATGTCCAGCTTCTCCCTGTGTCTTCTCATCATCTTCCCTCTGTGCACGTCCATGTCCAAATTCCCTCTTCTTATAAAGACACCAGTCGTATTGGATTAGGGCCTGCCTTAATGACCTCATTTTAATTTAGTCACCTCTGCCAAGACCCTGTCTCCAAATACAGTCACGCTGAAGTCCTGGGGGTTAGGGCTTCAACACAGGAGACAGGATTTGCTTATGACATTGAAACTACTATCAATTATTCGTCCCCAATCTCCGCTGGGGGACTGTCTATCTGCCTGACTTGGTGGGGCTTTCTTTTCTTCCCTTCTGGTGCAGAAATCGCAGCCAAGCCCTCAGCTCCGAGGCGAGTGTGGATGAAGGGGGCGTCTTTGAGAGTCTGAAGGCAGAAGCAGCCTCCCCACCAGCGCTCTTCTCCGGCCTCTCCAGCCTCTCCGGCCTCCCGACAGGCAGCCATCCCGCTACCCCCTTCCCTTCCAGCCTGGTGCTGGGGGCCTCTGCCAGCGGGGGGGACGTGTTCATCCAGATGCCAGCATCCCGAGAGGAAGTCGGAGGCCGGGGCGAGGGCGGTACCTACCACCACCGCCCGCCGCACCACCACTTCCACCACGGCAGCCACCGGGGGAGCTCGCTGCTGCAGCACGTGGGTGGGGACCACCGCGCGCACGCAGACGAGGGCGGCGACGAGCAGCCAGGAACTCCTGCCCCTGCCCTGTCTGAGCTGAAGGCCATGATCTGCTGGCTCCAGAAGGGGCTGCCCTTCATCCTGATCCTCCTGGCCAAACTGTGCTTCCAGCATAAGCTCGGTGAGTCCCCGGGGACACAGGGAGTTTGACTGCCAGGTAGGAGGCCCTCCATCCCAAACGCCAGGGGAAGGCAGCAGAGGCCCTCATCATGCAGAGTTCTTAACAAGGATGGGATTCCGAGTCAGACCAGGGTTCAAATTATGCTGGACTAGCTGTGTGACTTCAGGCAAGTCACTCACCTTCTCTGAGCCTCAGTCTCCTCGTCTGTCCAGTGCGGGTTGTGAGAGATGCTCCCTCAGCTGATAGATTTGGTGCGAAGGAGTAGAGTATAGTAACTAGGAGTTCAGACTATGTGGGTCTGAGCACAGGCTCTGCCCTTTTCTAGCTGTGTGACGCTGCATACGTTGTTTAACCTCTCTGTGCCTCATCCGTTAAATGAGGATTACGAGATTGCAGTGAGGTTAAATGAGTTAATATGTGTAAAGTACTTAGGTCAGGGCTATGCAAGTGTAGGTGATTATTTTCATTACACTCATTACTAATACACGTAAAATACTTAACATAGAACCTGGCATTGACCAAGTGCTTAATAAATACTACCTCTTGTTAGTATTATTAGTAAGTAAGACAATGATTCATAAAGTGATTAGCCCAGAGCCTGATACGCACTTAACTTTTAGTAAATGGTTTCTGGTCCACTGGTATTGTTATTATTGTAACTTACTGTTCTCAGATTGTGGTGTTGCTATGCCCCAGAATGTTTTAGGCTATTGTTTTAGTCCTGTAGTAGGAATTAGGGTACAGATGACCTCATGGTCTACTACAACCCATAGACGATATCTAGAGGATATTAGGCCATTCTTTGTGTCTTTTTTGTCCCTTTCTGATGAGTTCTCGCTGACTCCTATCACCCCTCCTTCCTTGTTGGAGTGTTACCCTGGCAGCCCCCCTTTTTCATTCCTAGAAATGGAAGCCACAGGTTCTCCTCTGGTCCCGAGTTCTGGCAAATTCCCAACTTCAAGTTTATTCTCAAGGGTGGTCTTTTTCTTCTCCACCTAGCAGGTCTGTTTACTGTTAATCACAGAGGAGAATAGAAGAAAGGATTGTAGGGCAGCTAGTTTACTTCCTACACTTCCAGTAAGACAGACATCTTTGACAAAGTAGACCCAGAAAAGTACCTGGAGTACACGAAGTGTTAAAAACGTAAAAATGAGCTCCAAGCCCGAGAAGCTGTGTGCATCGTGTGCAAGCAGGATCCCGGGCACGGGCTCCGGCAGGCAGGATCTGCAAATCCCTGGTCAGGGAGAAGTCCAAGCCTGTTGCTTAGCAAACAATGGCAACTGAAGGAATTGGAATAAAATTCAGTTCTCTCCCCCCATCTGCGAGGGTCCTGTTTTTCTGTCAGCAAGAATCTTTCCCCCTTTCACATTAAACTTTTATTTCTTATGGCGTCACAGTCTTTTTCTATGTATGCTTTCGTTACAAATAACACACCACAGATTCTTTTCGGCTTTCGGTATAATAACAGGTATCATTTACTAACTGCTAGGTAGGATACTCTGTAAGCATTATCCCCGCATGAACTAAGTGCTGTTATTATTATGACCATTTTTCTAGATGACGAAAGTAGGGCTCAGAGAGGTGTAGTGACTAGCCTAAGCTCACGCCAAGAGAAGGTGGCAGAGCCAGGATTTGAACCCAGGTCTTACCAGACTGCACAGCGCATGCTCCTTAGCCGGTTCTGTGAAATACCCCAGAGTGACCTCAATCCCATCCCTATGTCAGAGGCCTCTACTCAGGGGCTCAGGGGTCCCAGTGATTTACATGGCAGCCCAAACCCCCCCAGAAGTGAGATTTTGTCTCTTCTGAGGTTAGTCTGTAAACTCTGAGAATGTGTTTTTTAAATGTTGCTCGCCATCCCTAGTCAGCAAGGACAGATGAGTCTGAGTGGTGGCCTTGGCCCTCCTCTGTCCCACAGGCATTGCCGTGTGCATCGGGATGGCCACCACCTTCGCCTACGCCAACTCCACTCTCCGGGAGCAGGTCTCTCTGAAGGTGAGTCACCTGGTGAATTAGTCTCCTGGGGCTGCGAGAACTAATGACCACACACTTAGCAGCTTTGAACGACATCAGGTGATTAATTCACAGTTCTGTCCATCAGAAGTCTGAGATGAGTCTCTCTACACTAAGATCCAGGTGTCAACAAGACTGTGTTCTTACCGGAGGGTTTAGAGGACAGTCTGTCTCTCTGCCTCTTCCAGGTTCTGCAGGTCACCCACGTTCTTTGGCTCCTGGCCCCTTGCTCCTCTTTGAGTCAGCACCAGTGCCTCTCTGTGACCATCTCTCCATGGTCACGTCCCCCTCTGACCCTCCTCTTCTATCTCCCTCTTTCACTTTCAGGAACCCTTGAGATGACATTGGTCCACCTGAATAATCCCCAATCTCTCTCCATCTCAAGATCAGCTGATTTTCAACCATCATTCCACCTGCAGCCTTTATTCCCCATTGCCATGTGATCTAACATAGTCGCAGGGTGCAGGGATTAGGATGGAGACAGCTTTGGGAGGCCACCCTGCCTCTGCCCCTGGGTAGACCCCTTGATGTGCCACCCTTCTCCCAAGCTCTTCCACCAGCAGTGTCCTCCCAGCCCAGTCCCATTACCCTCCTGGCATTCGACCAGTTAGCTCACTTCCAAGCCACCCTCCGGGTTACGGCCGTCCCCCTGGCGCTGCTGGCTGCCCATAGAGCCTCACCACCATCGTCCTGTATTCCCTCTAGTAACTGCTGAGCACTAACCGTGTCCAGTGCAGTGCTGGGCCCATTACACAACTCATCTTGCAAATTTGTCTCAGCAACCTGGTGGGGGTAGGGTTTGGGGCAAGCCAAGTTATTCTTATCTCATTTTCCCAGTAGGAAACAGCAGTTCAGAGACAAAGTTCCTTGCTTGTGGTCACATAGCCACAGCCAGCGCAAGTGGTGGCATCAAGATAGGAACCCAGGCATTGAGCCCACAGGCTGTGCTCACCCGGGTTCAAATTCCAGCGCCACCCGCCTACAAGCTCTTAGACGGGTTACCTTGACCACAGCCTCAGGGGCTACCTCTGGAAAAGGAACTATTCACAAACTCATAGAGAAGATTAAATGAGAGTACAGAGATGTTTAGCACAGTGCCTGGCAAAAGGGTAACATTTAATGGAGCTATTTTTAACAAGTCTATGCTTTGTACTGTGCCTGTGACCCCATCACAGCCGCCATCCTCTCTGGTCCTTCTTTGGAGCCATCTGTCTGCTTTCTCAAAAGCAGCTCACCCTCCATGAGGTGTGGAGGGCAGCTCAGTCTCCATATGATGCAAGCCTATTGAGATCCAGAGTTGGGCATGGAGCCAGAGGTCCTTCCTGACCCTTAGTCTCATCTTCTTCATGAAAACCCCTTTCAGTGGCTATTAGAACAGCAGGTTGATCAACTCCATAACTGGGGATTTGGGGGGCTGGCTGTCTCTCGAATGCAGTAACATGCACATGGTGCCTTGACTTGAATTTTAGGGAGTTAAGAGGATACCTCTATCTGTGAACAAGCTTCTGGTGGTGGAGGTGGTCCTTAAATCTTCTGAAGTGCAGACACAGGTGATGTTTTGCCTGCCTGCACATGTTTTCTGTGAAAGAGAGTCTACGTGACCCTTTGTAAGTTTAGGAATCTCAACTTACTCCTGGAGAACTGCCCCCTTTGTCCGTCAGGGACTGGCTTCTTGGGGCATTGCTAATTCCCTCTTTCTCTCCTAACTTTGGTTTGAATTTACAGAGGACTCAACTAGAATCCATTATTTATTGGGGGAGAAAGGACTGCCGAGTGGATTAATCACACTGATAAGAGCTGTTGGTTGGTTGGAGGTGGTTTCTAGGGTCGTTAACCTTGACCGCTCCTGGAATAATGGGTGGACGGAGATGCATTTATTTTGTCTACTCTGGAAATATGCATCGCAAGGGTGCGCGGGGCGCTGAGCTGTGTCTGGAGACAGTGGAGCATTTACCGAAACCGCAGGGAAGGTTACACTGGGAAAGATATGACCTCATCCTGTTCCAGCAAGGCAGCCGCCCTGCTCCAGGAAGAGCCGGGCTTTTGAGAATCAGCAGCACGGGGTTCTGTGTACGTCTCCCAGGGTACACAGGCGAGGACACGCCAGCCCGGCGCCGCCTCCAGAAACTTCCTGGGATTGCTCTCAGGCCGAGAGGCTGCTGGCCAACAAGCAGACCGACAGCCGTCTGCAGCTCGCCTTCCTGGGGACCAGACAGAAGCAAGGCGGGGGAAGCAGACGTGGGGCCGGATTGTGAAGGGCTTTGACGGCCAGGAGTGCATGAGTTTGAATTTAGTCCTGTGAATATGGCCCTACATTGGACGGTCGGCCGGTCAGTTCAGGGCAGTAGCCCAGAGGGCCGTGCTAGCAGAAGTGGGGGTGACGGGAGTTTCCCATTTGTAGTTGCGAATTGTCCACTGGTCTGGAAAGTCTGAATGAATCCTAGGTCCTAACCACTTAGCGACCCTGAAATATGAGCCCAAACCAGACCGAATGTTGACACTGATGTATTTTACTTAATCCTCAACGAAATTCCTGTTTTTAAATGAAGGCACTGAGGCTTAAAACATGTGCCCTTGAGCAAGAGTTCCTTAGCCTCTCTGTGTCTCGGTTTATAACAGTAAGTGTGGACTAACATTCACTACATGTCAGGTGCTGTCCTAAGCGTTGATGCACATGAATTCCCCCAACTCTGTAGGAGAGATGCAATGTAGACCCATTTTTATGGGCAAGGAAAGGGAAGTGAAAAGAGTTTAAGTAACTTTCCCGGGGTTGGATAGTCCCCAGGTAGCAAACCAGGGATTTGAACTCGGGCCTCCAGCTCCAGAATTTGCACTGTTAACCACGTGGCTCTCCTGCCTTTCCAGATAATTCTCCAAGCAGGTTTCCACATTTCCATCACCTTCTATGTAACCAGGGGGATAGAAAGATGCCCGTGCCCTTCCGTTTACCATCAGCCCTACTTCCTCCAAACCTTTGAGACAGGGAAGAGTTGTCACTTGTCAGAAAATGTTCTGGAATGTTCTGCCATGTGCACCTTTGACATTGCAGCATCCCCACCGATCTCTTACTTTCCCTGCAGGAAAAGAGGTCGGTGCTGGTCATCTTGTGGATCTTGGCCTTTCTGGCAGGGAACACCCTATATGTGCTGTATACGTTCAGTTCCCAGCAGCTATACAACAGGTAAGCAGGGGCTTCGACCCCCATTAGGAAAGTGGGGGACTTTGGTGGGCTTAGGACACGTACCCCTTCACTGGAGAACGATGCACCAGTTCTAGGTCATGTTGTAACTCCAGTTCCACCCCGTTGTTATGAACATGCACGCCTGGGGCCGAGCTCTGTAGTAGAACTGTAATGCAAGCCCCATAATGTGATTTTCTAGTGGCCACATTGTGGCTGGTAGGGGAGGGCTGGCCAGCGAGGGCCTCTGGGATGAGTTTGAAACTCAAGCCAAGCCTTGAGATCGTGTGCATCTCGTTTGGAAATGGACTGTGAGGAGGGAGCCATTTCGTCACTCTCTGGGGCCACCCCCTAAAAGCAATTTGGGGAGTTAGTGCCAAGGCGTCCACTCACATCTCACACGCCGCATTAGCTGCCTGGCCCGGAATATCAAGATCCTAGTGGAGGCTCTCAGAGGTGGAGTTTCCCAGAACCTTGGGTGGATTTCCAGCTCATGTCATTCTCTGGACGTGATCGCAGGCCCAGCACTAGCCCTCTGTGCCCCCATCAAACCAGGGCTGAGTCAGACCTGCAGCGCAGAATTAAAAGAGAAAGACAGAGAGAGAGGCGTTTAGCGGAAGAGCGACAGAGCTGAGGCCCCTTCCTTGTGGGTGTTGGGTCGAGAGTTGTTTGTAAGTGATACTGATACCTGTTATCTTGTTTTGGCCTCCTGGCTGGGTGTTGCTACCCCCACTTCACAGGTGAGGAAACTGAGGCTTACTGAAGCCCTTTCTAATGAATCTTAGTGCCATTAAGTAGCCCTGATCAGCAAGCTTGACCCTCCCCAGGATCTGAAGTCTGAGGACCAACGTCAGGTTTTAGTCCTGCCACTTACCAGCTTTGTGCCCTGTTGCAAATAATGGGATCCCTTTGGGACTCCCCTAGTCTCCTCACTTGTGAAACCAGGACCCAGTTAATTCTCACCTGACCCACCTGAACAGGCTCATTTATGAGGGAGGCCAAATGTGATCACTCATGAGAGGCACTGGTTAAACCAGGAAGCATTTGACATAATCATAATCTTATCATAATTAATGTTATGCTTTTATGACAAATTACCTCTGGGTGTTGGAGCCTAATCAGGAGCAAAGCTGACAATAAAATCTATCAGTTTATTAAAGTTCACACACGAACTTCGTGATGAGCCCATGGAAACATACTTTCTCACTGCCCCTCCTCCAAACACGCAAACAGAAAAAAACCCTAACATAGTGAACTAATCCCCAGATCAGTGAATGTAACACCGATGGGTATCTCTGAGCTTAAATGGAGACTGGAAGCCAGATTTTCATATTATTGCAGTCATAGAAGTGTAAGGGCATGGAGGTCAGCCCACCAGCCTGCAGGGTCCCCAGGGACGGACAGAGCAGAGGCAGAGAAGGGAGCTCAGGGAGGCCAGTCTCTCCCTGATGTTATCACATGAACAGCCACTCAAACTTGGAGGCAAAGAACTCCATGGAGACAGGGCCAGGATGCCGAAAGACCCTGAAAGTATTGTGAGAGATCGCCAAAATAGAATCGTTTTCGCAGACTTTGCCCTACACTAGCTCTTTAAAAGACTTTTATTGTGAGTGGAAATAGGTCTTTAAGAATAAAAGTGGGAAAGTAGACCAGTTCATTCCTAGGTTACTATACCAAGGAGGCCTCGGGTTTGCACTGCTTTCTGCCAGCAGAGTAAGTAGTCCCCTTTCTCTGCGGGGAATACATTCCAAGACCCCCAGAGGATGCTTGAAACTGGACAGCACCAGACCTTATAGACACCAGTTCTTCCTACACATATGTACCTATGATAAAGTTCATGGCTTCTCTTTGGCATGTCTGAATGGACAGCGTCACTGTTCTTACACTTATGGGCCATTTTAAAGAAAATAAAGGTGACTTGTACACAAGTGCTGCAATATCTTGACAATCTCTCTTATTACCAAAGGCATCTACTAAGTGACAAACGGGCGGGTAGCATATACAGCGTGGACATGCTGGGCAAGGGTTGATTCATGTCCCGCCGAGTGGGACATTGAGGGACGGCGTGGGATTTCATCGTGCTACTCAGAACGGCATGTAGTTTACAACTTATGAATTGTTTATTTCTGGGCCTCGACTGGTTGGCTCAGTGAAAGAGCATTTTCTGGAGTTTTCCGGTGGTTAACCGCTGCTAACTGAAACACAGAAAGCAAAACTGGGTAAGGGGGACTACTGTGTGATGCGTTGGGAAAGCATGCACGCTGGGCTGTGTGCACGGTTTCCTACTCTACAGGGGACAGAGCGCCTGGCCTGGCCTGGCCTCAGTGCCTCTCATGTGGTGAGAAGAGAAGTGAGGGGTCCAGCAGAGGTTGAATGCTGGCTCCAGTCCTAGCTCCAGGTTCTCCCTGAGATGGCATGGGTGGGCAGCTCCGCCTCTTAACACCCTAGTTTCCCCAGCTCACAATGGGGTAATCACAGCACCTGCTTCACGGAGTCTTTGGGAAGGCGAAATAAGTTCAAACACTAAAGGCTATAGCACAGGGCCAGCATGATGTGAAAAGCTGAGGGATTTTAGCTACTATTGTTATTACAAATAATATCAGCATCCTCGGAGGTGGTGGAGAGCAGTGCTACTCCAAGCGCGCTCCACGGACAGGTGCCTGTTGGAGGCAGCTTGTTTGTCTCTAGTGAGGTCAGTACGGAAATTGAGCGCGACGTTCACTTTACCTGCTCACGGAAGGGTAAAGGGGTTTACACACTCCGAGTAGCACAGCTATAGGTAGGAACTGAGAGCGTGAACTGCGGCCAGGGTGCCTGGGTTTCAGGCTACCTCTGTCCCTGAATATTTGCAGGACGTTGTGCGTGTTTCTTTCCTTTTCTGCGTCTCAGTTTCCTCAGCCGCAGCGTGGGGTAGGTAATAGTGCCCGCCTTGTAGAGTTGCCGTTGTGATCATCGTCACAGCTGTGGGGCAGATCCACAGAGTGTCCGTTATCTCGGTGACTCCCACCAATAACGCTATGAGGGAGGGTTAGATTCCCATTTAATTGATGAGAGCACTGAGGCTTATAGAGATGGCATTATGTGCCGAGGGTCCAATAAACGAAGAAGCCCGGATTCAAAATCAAGTCTGTCTGATGCAAATGCCCATTACCATGCAGTGTGATGTTGGGCGTCTTACCTCTCCAAGCTTCAGTGTCTCATTTATAAAGTTGGGAAAAGCAACACTCACTGCTCAGGACAATGAGACGTGGTAAGTAAAGAGCTTCACACGGTGTCTGATACATGTTCCCTCCTTCTCTCTCTCTCTCCTTCATAGTATTGGCCTTCCTTCCTTCCTTTCTTCTACCTCCTCTTGTGAAGCCTGTTATGGGCCCATAAAATTGGAGGGGGGCCTTAACTAATTGATACTCCAGTCCAATCTCGTCTTTTAACCCTTAAAGGAACTGAGGCTCAGAGAGGTTAAGATACCCACCTGAAGTCACACAGCAGGTGAGTAACAGATTCAAGAACAGGACATGATGTCTGACTCCCAGTGCAGTGCTCTTTCTGCAGGTAATATTTATCAGGCTCCCAGAGTAGGTAGAAGGAGCTGCTATGGGCCAGTGATCATAAATGAGCATCCTGACTCTTGGAATCCTCCCCACAGCCTCATATTTCTGAAGCCCAACCTGGAGACCCTGGACTTCTTTGACCTGCTGTGGATTGTGGGGATTGCAGACTTTGTGCTGAAGTACATCACCATCGCCCTCAAGTGCTTCATCGTGGCCCTGCCCAAGATCATCCTGGCCGTCAAGTCCAAGGTAGGCACTGGCTGTGGCCACCAGGTAGTTCCAATCACACACGCAGGAGATTCAGGGCACCTTTTGGAGGAGGAAAGAATGGGTGTGGGCAGAGCTGATGTCACATCGTCAAATGAACAGAGCCTGAGCTAGTAGATTCTGTCACTCACCTCTTATCATTCCTTGAAGTTGAGCACGGTCCCTTATTGCTAGTACCTGCCTGTGACACCTCTACTCCAAGTGCATTTATTAAGTTTCACTGTTCTGAGATGCCCTTGATGCAGTTTACATCTGAATTTGACCTGAGAAAGGGACAGAAGCATGTTGGCATGCCCTGGTTCTGTTTCTCCTGGGGAAGGATGGCTGTCATAGGTGTTTGACGCTTTGTGGCTTCAGGAGCATGTTGTGTAAAGGGAACCACGGCTCAGAAGGAGAGAACTCTGATTGATTAGTGATGTCTGCTGTGGACACAGGATGGGAAGTTATGGCAACGATAATTTGCAGCGTACTGTAGGGGAAGGCCTGCAGGCAAGTGTCAGGTTGAGGAGGTCTTGTGGGGGGATGACCATTGTAATTCATAGGACTGAGCAGGGCAAGGACAAAACATCACCTTTAGGATATAATTACTGCTGGTGCCTCTGCAAGAAGACCCAAAACAGGGAGTCTGGACAGAGGCAGATGGACTAAACACTCTCTGAAGTCTCCTGCTTTTCATGCTGGGAAAACAGCCATCTTTTCCACTTTAGGAAGCTTATATCAATGTTTCTCCCCCCCCCCCCCTTTTCCTTTCTCTCTCTCTCTAAAATTAATCAATAAGAAAAAATTTAAAAAAGAAAAAAAGTTGGTCCTGACCAATTTTCTCAGTGGTAGAGCATTGGCCCGGTGTGTGAAAGCCCTGGGTTCGATTCCTGGTCAGGGCACACAGGAGAAATGGAGACATGACCATCTGCTTCTCCACCTTTCCCTTTCTCCCTCCCACTTCTCTCTGTCTCTCTCTCTCTTCCCCTCCTGCAGCCATGTCTCACATGGTTCAAGCAAGTTGGCCGGGGTGCTGAGGATGGCTGCATGGCCTCACCTCAGGCGCTGAAATGGCTCAGATGCTGAGCAATGGAGCAATGGTCCCAGATGGTCAGAGCATCACCCAGTAGGGGGTTTGCCAGGTGGATCCAGTCGGGGCGTCTGTCTCTCTGCCTCCCCACCTCTCACTTAATAAAAGAAAAGAAAGAGAGAGAGAGAGAAAGAGAAAGGAAGAAAACGAGCTTAGAATTAGAGCAGGCTTGAAATTGGCCATCTATCTTGTGTGACAGCTGACCAAACCCATTGTCCAGATGTATAGGAAAACCACACTCCTATATTTCTTCTTTATTCACACTCAGTAGTTCTAACACCAGATGTGTGGGTTTTCCACACCCCAAGCAATTTTGCAACACTAGCTGGGCGTCTTATCATTGAATGCAATTCTGACACTGTCTGCCTGGAGATAGCAAAAGTTCCCACAAGTCAAGAGCTCCGTCCTACAAGACTGGTCCTTGTTGTCACCAGTGCTTGTGACCAACCAGTTATAAATCAAGATTCCCCTGACATCCTCTTTGGGGTCTGTCATTTGCAAGAACAGCTCACAAAACTCAGGAAAACACTTACTTATACTTACCAGCTTTTTCATTATTATTTTATATGTATTAATAATGATTAAAAATGTAGTTTTGGCCCTGGCCAGTTGGCTCAGTGGTAGAGCGTCGGCCTGGCGTGCAGAAGTCCCGGGTTCGATTCCCGGCCAGGGCACACAGGAGAAGTGCCCATCTGCTTCTCCACCCCTCCCCCTCTCCTTCCTCTCTGTCTCTCTCTTCCCCTCCCTCAGCTGAGGCTCCATTGGAGCAAAGATGGCCCGGGCGCTGGGGATGGCTCCTTGGCCTCTGCCTCAGGCACTAGAGTGGCTCTGGTCGCAACAGAGCGACGCCCCGGAGGGGCAAAGCATCGCCCCCTGGTGGGCAGAGCATCGCCCCTGGTGGGCGTGCCGGGTGGATCCCGGTCGGGCGCATGCGGGAGTCTGTCTGACTGTCTCTCCCCATTTCCAGCTTCAGAAAAATACAAAAAAAAAAAAAAATGTAGTTTTTATACAATATATTTGTATTGTATCCTCCACATTAGTGGCCTAAAGCACCAGGAATTTATTCTCGAATAGTTCTGGAGGTCAGAAGTCCAAAACGGGTTTCATTGGGTTCAAGTCAGGGTGTTGGCAGGGCTGCATTCCTCTCTCCATCTTTGTGTAACAACACTTCATCTCTTTTACTGGAGGGTTGTCAAACGTATAATAATTATTAGTAAAGGATATGGTAAAGGACACAGATGACTAGCCAGATGGAGAGGTACAGAGGACGAGGTCTGGAAGGGATCTGAGCATGGGGTCTTCTGTCCCCAGGAAGTTGGGGTACACCATCCTTTCAGCCTGTAGATATGTGTTCACCAATCCAGAAGCTTTCTGAACCCCATAATATTGGGATTTTCATAGGGGCTTCCTTATGTGGGCATGATCAAT
This sequence comes from Saccopteryx leptura, assembly GCF_036850995.1. Classification (NCBI taxonomy): domain Eukaryota; kingdom Metazoa; phylum Chordata; class Mammalia; order Chiroptera; family Emballonuridae; genus Saccopteryx; species Saccopteryx leptura. Next base: position 240,427,058 of record NC_089504.1, on the reverse strand, counting down.
TATTAATCCCCTTAACAGCCCCTCTTCCCCTCTCTGGATTAAGGGGTTTGTGGCTGCAAGTCTGAAGCTTCTAATTATGGCTTGGTCTTTCTGGTGAATAGCCCCCCCCCCCCACCCAGGAGTCCACTAAGAACCACGGGGCTCTAGTCTGTGTGTGAATCTCCCCCTACCCATCTTTTATAAGGACACGTGTGATTGCATTTAGGGCTCACCTGGATAATCCAGGAAGCTCCCCTTCCCCACCCCTGCCAAGAGCCTTAACTGTATTATGTCTTCAAGGACTTTTCCAAATCAAGTCACTCTCAGATTCCAAGGATTAGGTCCTGGTACCTTTGTGTGACCATTATTTTGCTTATTATACTGAGGCTGAAAGAGAGGTGAGATAATCTGTCCATAAAATACCCAGCTGGTCATTTAATAGAATCAAAAAGAATCCACGCCTTCCGCTCCCAAGGCCACAGCCACACCGGGAGATCATCTGCCAGGCACTGAGTGGACCAGACGCCGGGAGCTCCGGGCCATCCCTCACCCTGCCACTTTCCAGCCACAGGGTAAAGTTCAAGGACATGTTTCTTCCTATAGAAAATTGAGATGTCAACAAAACCCTGCTTGAGATGCTGAAGAGCTATGAAAACTCTATTTGTGGATGGATGAATTGAGGGGCGGGTTGGTCATTGCCTGGGAGGAGGCAGGCGAGGCTTCACCGCTGGTCCCACCCTGGGCATTCTTCCTCATTCTACCCCCTCTGTCCTGCCCCACCTCCTCCTTGTTCTGTTCTCTGTGCTTCAGTTGGATTCTACTTCTTTCATTTCTTTATGTACATGAGCTAATCTGATACGTGGTAGGTGCTCTTCTTATCCCATTTTCCAGATGGAAAAACTGAGGCACTGAGACGCTGAGTAACTCATCTGGACAGCTGTCTCCTGCCCACTCACTTCTGATCCTTCTGCCTCGAAGACCTTTTTCCTTACCTATGTCTTGACTAACTCCCGTTCCTGTAGATCACAGCCTCTTAGATATCTTCCCTGCAGGCTATGGATGGTTCTCCTACTGAGGACCCTCACAGCACCCTATCCGCCCCCTATTCTAGCACTCTCCACCCTGACTGTAATTGTTTGTTTAGTTGTCCACATTCTCTGCTCAAGTGTAACCTCTGTGACAGCAGGAAATGAATGCACCCAGCTTGTTTGTTGATGGATCACCATTAGCTGATATGTACTGAGAAGTGTTCGTTGTATGTATGTATGATAGTTGGGTGGGTGGATGGATGAAGTAGGTGGCTAGATGGAATGGTTGGTGGATTTGTAACTAGATTGGAAGGCAAGTGATTGATTGGATGGATGGATGGATGGATGGATTGATAGATGATTGGATGGATGCGTACATGCATAGGTGCATAGATGCGTTGATAGTCTAGTCAGCTACTCTAACCTCTGAGCAATTTCCAGGACCCAGGCAGAGTGTTAGGCAATGCTATTTGTTCAAGAAATTTTTTCTGGATGCTATGTATGTGCCTGACACTGTTCTTGGCACTGGGGATACATCAGTGAACCAAGGAGATAAAAATCCATGTACTCATGGAATTTGCAGTCTACTGAAGATGTTGTCTTGTTTAATCTTAACAATCCTGGGAGGGTCGATGTTGTTGACATCTCTTTTCACAAGAGCAGAAACTCAGTTAAATAACTTGTTGAAGATTGCAGACCTCGTAGTAAGAATACCGATAGCATTAGGAGCAGCTAGTGTGGAGTCAGCCCTTTGTATGGGCCAGGATGGCCCAAACTCATTTCCTCCTGACATCTGACTTACAGGACAGGTGCTGCTGTTCTCTGGGTTTCTTTATTGAGGTAAAATTCACCGGTAATCATTTTAAAGTGTACAATTCAGTGGTATTCGGTGCATTCCCGGTGTCTAGGAACCGTCACCACTGTCTAGTTCCAAGACATATTCATCACCCCAAAAGGAAACCTTGTACCCATTAAGTAGTCTCTCTCCTCCACCCCTCAACCCCCGGAAACCACTAATCTCCTTTCTGTCTATGGCTTTACCTATTCTGGACATTTCATATAAATGGAATCATACATTATGTGATCTTTTGTGTCTGGTTTCCGCCCTTTCTCAGCATGTTTGCAAGATTCACCCACCCTGTAGCCTGTGTCACTGCTTTTTATGGCTAAAAAATATCCCATTATGTGGTGGCTAGACCACCATTGGTGTACGCATTCATCTCTTGATCGACGTTTGGGCTGTTTCCACTTTGGGGCTATTATGAACAGTGCTGTTTTGCACATGCGCTGACAAGTGTCTACTTGAACCCAGTTTTTCTGGGTAAATACCTACGCGTGGAAATGCTGGGGAAATGAGGATCCACCCAACTGCTTTCCCCAAGTCCTGTGAAAGGTTAAGAAAGCCACCCAAAGCCACACATCTTGTAAGTGACTGAGCGAGGATTCAAACGCAGGCAGTTTGACTCCAGAACCCCTGCTCTGAGCTACTAGATAATCCTCCCTCCCATCTAAGCTCCCTAGAATTGTTTGGGGACATTTCTGCAGAGTTGATGGAGGAGTGGGGTCCCCATCCACCATCGATATAAAATTTCCCCCAGTTCAGACTAGCAGCTACCTCACTTCCTTCTCCTTCAAATGGGTACTGCTTGGGGGGCAAGGGCGAGGGGCGGGGATGGGACCCGGCACCTTTTCCCTGTGCCATCGAGGTGTAGGCGACAGTTATTAATGTCCCCTTGGCAACCATCCAGCTCCCTTTTTCTGATTATTATTATTTTATTTGGCGAGATTAATGTGCCGGGTCAGAGCATAACCCAGCCTGTAAGAAGTGATGTGAATAGTCTTTCTCAAGATAAATTGCAGGCTTGGAAAAGGTTCACAGCCTTTCCTTGCCTGTCTGAGTGCTCTCCCAAATCCTCATCAATCCTTGTCTGGGCAGGAGAAAAGGACGGATCTTCATTTGCAGCTGGGGACTGAGGGAGGGAGAAGGACACATCTGTCAGGGATGCCTAATGGCTCACGGCGCAGATGCGCGTCCCTGCGCCTCCACGCTGTCCGCTGAGAGGGCAGGCTGGCTTTTCAATATTATAATCATTACCCTGGAAGGGCTTCTGGTATTCTGGATTTGCCTGATGGCCCCACGGTCCCTGACGTGTGAGGCTGAGCGAGCCACCAATTCCCATGTGCCTTCCGACACCGAGGATCTGTCCCGAATCCTCTCACACCTGGGCCTCCCTGGAGAGCCATGGCCATCAGCTGGCCAAAGTGGGGACGGGGTTTAACGATGGTGGTCACTGATCTTCAAACTCAGCCCCATACCATCAGAGTGCCCCGGTGTCTAAAGCAGCCACTTGTCATTATAAATCCAGGTAACTTATGTAACCTGTACATCTTGGCCCTGCCTGATCTGGCTCCCACCCACTTCTCCAACCTCATCACCCGTGACTCTCTGCTTTGCTCACTGTGGACCAGCCCCTGGTGGCCTTGCAGTTCCCCTCTACCCCCAGTGCACCCAGCGCCTTCCTTCTCTGGCCCTGTGCATTTACTGTTCCCTCCGTCTGGGGAAGTCTTCCCCATGCCCCCAGCGCCATCTCCTACCTATCAGTCAAGTCTTATTCCAATGTCATTTCCTCTAAGACCCTGTCCCCTCCCTGACCACCTTGTTGAGAGTGGCCATCCCCAACTTGCGTTATGACCCCACCATTCTATCTCCTTTCCAGCGGGTACCAATATCTGAAATGGTCAGATTGTTTTTATTTTCTATCTCCCCCTGTTAGAGTGTGGACTCCTAAGAACAAGGACCATTAGGTTGTCCTGACTCCCAGGAAACGCACAGTAGATGTGACGGGCTGAATGAAGAGCCTCGTCTTTGTGTCGTTCTGGGGGTTGAATCCAGGCCCGCTGCTCCCCCTCCACGTAGCGTTCTCCTTGGTCCCCTTTCTCTCGCCAGTGCCGTGATGTTATGGAGGACCTGTTGGCTTACAGGGGCGCTGCCAGCCCCGGAGAATGTAAAGACGAGTAGGATGCCATCCTAACCTTCATCCTCTCACTTTATTCTCTGCAGATGGCACTTGTGTCTATATTAGCCTCACCCAGACCTACTTAAGAAGGCAAATCTCTTGTCCCAGAACCTTGCACTCCAACTCCTACTGTAAATGGCAGTCCTAATAAAACTATGACTTTTCCACACTGCTCCTTCCTTTATTAAAATGAAATACCCCTGGACCAGGGTTCTAGAGCCGTGCTGTTCAACATAACAGTCAGAAGCCACCTGTGGCTATTTTAATTTAAATTAATTGAGTTTAAAGTTCAGTTCCTCAGTTGCACCAGCCATATTTCACATGCTCGATAGCTACACGACTAGTGGCTGCTATGGTGGGCATCACAGACTGAGAACATTAACATCATCATAGAATATTCCATTGGACAGCACTGTTCTAGAACATTCTCAGGACAAAGTTGGTTCAGCCTCCCAAGAGCATGGGTGGCAGGTGGCTGTCATTTGATGCCTTTCTCAGATGGCAAAAAATAAAAGCAGGCACTTCTCTAAGAACTTTCTGGCGGGTCACCAGTAAATGGAGACAACACTGCAGAGTAGAAAGAGCGCCCACCTTGAACCGGTAAATCTGGGTGGTTCAAATCCTGGCTCCTGGACTTACTGCCTGGGTGACCTTGGACAAGGGACCTCACTTTTGGGAGGCCCTCAGCATCCTCGTTGCCGTAACAGTTGCTTTGATCCTCTTACGTTTATCAGAAGGCAGAAGGCCAGGTAGCTGGTTGCCGGGGAGTTACTAGGACGAGCTATATCCGAGACAAGGAAAGGCTCAGCTGAAGTGTTTCCTCCAAAGGCTGAGCATTGGACCAACTCTCTGTCATGTTCATTAAAATAGGAATATGTATCCAAAGTCATAACTCCCTTCTAGTTCAGCCTGCAAAGCTACCCTGGACAAGAGAAGAGATTTCAATAGGGTGAGATTTTATGGCCCCGGTGGTTTTTGTCTAAGTACAGGGGTGGGGTGAGAGGCAGGTAAAAGTAAAAACAGTGGTTTTCTCTGATGTGAGAGCTAGAAGGATTCATGAGGCTTTTGTGCCATTAAAACCCCTCTGCTTCCTGGGCCCTGACCCGAGCACTTTTGCTCTCAGAGTGGTTCCCCGTTAATGGCATTGTCTTCCCTGCTCAAAGTCAAGCATTCCCCTCTCTGGAGCTCTGCGCCCCTGAGCCGACGTCTGTCTATGCCAGGGCAGGTCTAGGTTTCCTAGGTCTGTGGTTCTTGCAGCACACCGTTCTGTATAGGAAGGTATAGAACTTCTCGAAGGGCCAGCTGCACTCACCCCAGCTCCCCACACAGCGGAGCTAGAAGGGGTCAAAGCCGTGGTCCCAAGGAAGGAGACGTTTGACAATTCCTGGAGATGTTTTTGGTTGTCACAGCTGGGAGGAGTTGCTGTACTGGGACTTAATGGGTACAGACTGGGGATGTTGCTAAACATCCTACAACATGCAGGACATCCCCCCACAACCAAGAATGGTCCAGCCCCGGATGACAGTAGTGCTGTGGTTGAGAAACCCTGGGTTCGACATTTGCTTTGTGGCCCTGGGTGAGCTCCCCTATGGTTACGGGCTGCATTGTGCTGTGTCAGAATTCATGTTGAAGTCCGATTGGCCCTATTACCTCACGCTTGTGTCTGTGTTTGGAGAAAGACTCTCTAAAGAGGTAATGAAGTTAAAATGAAGTCATTAGAGTGGGGCCTAATCGAATGACTGGTGTTCTTATAAGAAGGGGAACTTGGACACAGACATGCCCAGAGGGATGATTACATGAGGACACAGAGAGAAGACGGCCTCCGAAGAAACCAGCTCTCGCCCGATCTCAGACTTCCAGACTGTGTAGGCCCTGTAGTCTGCAGTCCTTAGCTACAGCAACCCTATCGCAGGCCAATACACCACGGACCAGTCCACCTACAATTCCAGACTCTCTTTGTGAGTGTTCTTACATCCATTCAGATGTCTCCTGGCTTTTTACCATTCCCCCTGTTTACTGAGGATGCATCATTTTTTAAGTATATTATACAGTCACAGGGTTCAGGAGTCAAAACTCCAAAAACAGCATATGGTGAAAAGTCTCCTTCCCTTTCTGCCCCCAGACACCCATTTCCTCTCCTAGGAGATACTATCTTCCCTGAGTCTTGTCATAGCTCTTGTATGTGCTTACACTTGATCCTTGAACAACATGGGTTTGAATCTCGTCGTTCCACTTACATATGGGTTTTTCCCCCAATAAATACAGTAAATGTATTTTTCTCTTCCTTATGATTTTCTTAGTAAGTTTTCTCTAGCTTATCTTATTGTCAGAATGCAATATATCATACATATATAATACAATATATACATATAAATACAAAAATACGTTATTCAACTATTTACATTATCTGTAAGGCTTCTGGTCAATGGTAGGCTATTAGTAGTTATGTTTTTAGGGAGTCAAAGGTTATACACGGATTTTTTACTGTGAAGGGTGGTCAGTGAGCCTAACCCTCATGTTGGTGAAAGGTCACCTGTGCACGCAAATGTATGTATTCAAACAGCATCTATGTATTCACTCATCTATGTATTCAAACAGCAATATTCTAACACAGTTCCAACTTTGTTTTTTTGTTTGTTTGTTTGTTTGTAAACCATCTTATGTTGGAGATTGTTCCAGGCAGGAAATGGCGTAACAGTTAAGAGCCAGACAGCCTGTGTTCCAATCCTGTTGTTTGAGAAACGCTTTGCCATTAACCAGCTAGGTGACCCTGCAGGTTATCCGCTGGCTTTCATTTCCTCAGCTGTAACGTGAGATAAGAGCAGTGCCTGCCTGTATTAGTTTTCAATGGCCACCTAACGAATGACCACCAATTGATCAGCTTAGATGAACAGAAACACACCCACTGATTAGTCATCGTTCTGTAGGTCAGAAGCTGGGCGGACTTGACCGCGTTCTCTGGGTAGGGTCTCCCAAAGTCAAAGTG